>NC_090928.1:1286986187-1287587615 GCF_040938575.1 Ambystoma mexicanum
ATGTTTGCTGTTGTTCCTGTAGCTTTAAAAAATCCAGACTGAAAGGGATCGTTGATTTTGTTGTTGTTGGTCCAAGTTTGAAACTGGTCCAATATAAAAGAGGCGAAGAGCTTTCCTATTGTGTCAAGTAATGCGATTGGGCGGTAGTGTTTCGGGTTGTCCCTTGCTCCCTTCTTAAATATTGGGACGATATTTGCGCATTTCCATGACAGTGGGATTGATCTAGTCCTCTGACATTTTGCAAATACTTTACAAATGAATATCGACCAAGCATCCGCCTGTTTTTTCAAATCAAAGTTGTTCACCCCGTCTGGGCCTTAGGCTCAGGAGTGATTACATTTTTTTTATTTTGGCTAATATTTGATCTGGGTTATGCAGAATGACCCATCGCTCAGGAAGCGCTTCCGGCGTTAATTCGGGGCAGATGTTTCTTGCTTGGTACAGCTGTTCGAAGTGGTTAATCCATTTTGCTTCTCCCACGCTGTTCTGTAGTGCCTCATTTGATGATCTCATAGTAGTTTTTACTAAAGTCCAAAAAGTGCTTATTTTTCTCCCGCAGATGGCCCTCAACATCTCTTCGGAGTCAATCTGATACATTTTGTTTCTGTGATTTCTCACCCAGTGTCATGATGCCTACCCACGGGGACCCGGACCAAGTCCAGCAACCCCGGAAGCAGGCATCAAGTTATCCCAAGCAAGCCCAACAACCCCTGCTAGGGGCTATTTGGGTGCAGTCCTGGCATCTATGGTGCCAGGCTCATATGGAGAGTCAGTCCTGGCGCCATAGGTGCCAGGCTCATAGATTAAAACTTACCTGATGCAGACCATGCTGCAAACTTACCTGATGCAGACCATGCTGCAAGAGCTCCAAGCCAAAAGAGGCTTGGAAGGGACTACTTTACCTAGGGACTATTTTTTTACTCGGGTGGGGCTGAGGAGGAATACTTACCTGGGACTACTTTGGAGGCTATTTAAACCACGCCCAAAGAGCAGCACACGCTTTGCGTTATTCTGCATCCAGCAGCGTAACGCTCACCGTGCCTGCAAGTCTGCATCCAGTTTTCTGCCACGCCCACCTCCTGTCTGGAGCTCCTAGAAAAAGGGAGAAAGAAGGAGAAAAGGTTAGAACAAGAGCAATACCTTTGATCCTTACCTAAATTCCCGATCCATCGCGCCTTTGAGCTGGAAGAAAGAAGTTATTTTATGGCCTTGCTTGCTGCAGCGCTGCGCTGAACTCACCGGCCTTCGCAGCATCTTCACATTCCACCGCATCCTCCTGCAAGTTCCCGCCGCACTCCTGCACCTAAGGGGAAGACAAGAACAGCAAGGTGAGCCAAGGGAATACACAGAGGCAATATTAGTTACCCCCCATAGACTTACCTGATTTTACCACCGGGGGTACTATACCTCTTCACGGGTCGGCGCAGCTTCCACTGCATCTTCGCCGAACCCCGGCCCCTAAGGGGAAACAAAAGGACAGCAAGGTGAAACCAAGGGACAAACAAGGGGAAACCTCCTCACCGCAATAGACTTACCTGATTTTACTGCCAGAGGCATTATTCCCAGAGACTTCATACTTTCGCTCAGCGCCTGAATAAGGTAGAAAGCAACAGGTTGCATATTGACATTATTTCATCGAACTGCGTTGGATAATACAAATCCTTACCTGAATATTACCGGTTGCCACGAGGAACTCTTCGCTAGGGTCAAGCTGCAACCTGCAAGTAATCGGACAAGAGTGACAGTCAGACATTTGAACTCTTACGAACTGCATACTTACGGCGTTTTGCCGGGAATCTCAGAGTCAATATTGTTCTGGAACTCACCAATTCCTTCGAGCCAGTGAAGCAACTGGTTATCGACGCGCCCCTGCGCTCAAAGCAGGATGGAGAGCTCATCTTTCCAAACCATCAGGTGAGACTATAAGAGGGGACGTCAAAGGTGATCAGTGGGGAGAACAGCGGGAGGGGGGGCTGAACGCTCAACTCCACGGGTGGTTAATTCCCTTTCTCCATTTGCAGAAGAATATTCTTACGGGCCAAGCAAACGAAGCTAGGTGGGCCAGTCCAGTCTGTCATCTCGGCACTACGCATCACATTGGTGGAGACTGCAGCTGTCCAGTTCAGATCAAAGCCCCTGTGGGAGCCAGGTGAGCGTAACACCCAGGCTTTGTATTCTTTTTCTGCTTTGATGGCGTCCGCTCTTATGTTGGGTGATGTTTTTTTTTGCTTGTCTCTTTAATTTGTGCATCAATCTGCGCTTTACAACTAGTTCTTGATCGTATGAGAGTTTCAGGTCTTGTACAATATGTTGATTTTCCATCCGGTTTCTTGAAGGCCATGAGGAGTGGGCGATAGTCTGTTGTTTTGCTGGCCATGCCAGTTTTGGAATATCATCTGGTTAGTTGTGCAATTCCTGCTTCTGTTATCTTGAGACGGACTGCACTACAGTCAGCCTCTAATTCATGTTGGATTGTCTCGCTTGATGGTTTAGGAGAAATCCACATTATCTGCAGCATGTTGTGATCGCTATGAGTTGTTCTTCCTACATTAAAAGATTTTATTTCCGTAAGCAAATTGCGTGAGACATAGATAGGATCTATCGTTCCAGCTTGGTTTTCTCTCTCCCAGGTTGGAATCTTTTCAGTTTTTGTTTCGAACATCAGATGGAGGTTATACATGTCATTGATCTTCATGAGTGACTCACATAATCGAGCCCTTCCTGATGAATCCGTATGTTGTGGGTAACTTTTTGGTCACCGATCCCTTCACAAATTATATTTAGATCACCGCTGATCAAGATGTGATCAATGTCATGGTTCTCAGATATTGTTTCGATAACGTTTTCCCGAGCATTCAAGAAGTAGTTATTAGTAATTGCATTTAGGTTCCAGTAAATGTTTATAAAAATCATCTTCCTTTTTATCATCACTTCTGAATTTGCAGTGTAACAGTTCCATAGAACTAATGAGGCTGGTATGAATTTAGTTGATGTCAGCGATGAAATCAAATGGAACCCGCTGCTAGAACGGAAGGCTGTTAATAGGCCAGACATCGGGCAGCCTTTGGTGCCTCTGTATGCAGGGGAGAAGTGGATTGCAAAGCCATCCAGAGAAGGTTTATTTAGCAGCCACGTTTCTTGTAGCATTATTACATCATGTTGTCCCAGATTTATGTCACATTCTTTGGTCAGGTGTCCGAAGCCTCTAGTGTTCCACAAAATGATGGATAGGTTTTCCATTGGGCTTTCATTGGAGGATTCACGTGGTCGATGTACTCTTGTGGGTTTTGGTAATTGCTAAGCGTTTTTGTTGTTTAGAGCAGACGCGATCCAAGACCACTTTTCCGCGCTCTTATCTCCATTTGATTTAAGTTGGGTTGAGCTTTTGGTTTTGTTCAATGTTAATTTTTGATCAAAAGTGATTTTCACCGTTAGAATTGGACCCTTCGGAAATCGATCAGGGTCTTTGGGTTCGACCAATGAGTCGCAATCACTAGAGATCGAGTGATCAAAACCTTGAGATTTGTTCGTTGAGGGGGATTTATGTTGTAATCGTTCCCCATGAGATTGAAGTTTCGACGGATAATCACTTTTCCTTATTGTTCTTTTTACGGTTTCACTTTCAGCTTTATGCCTGGTGGTCAGAGGGAAGCTGGATTCGCTACAAAGGAAGCGTCTTCTACCACCTAGCCATAATTCCTGAGGTGGTCGACGCAATCTGTGAATTGATCTACCAGGATGACTGTGGGCAGAAGATCGTTCATGTGTCTTCTGATTCAGGTCGTCAAGCGTATAACCCCAATGGTATAGGTCATCAGTTGCTTGTCTCATCCAGTCTTTTACCGTTGAGGATTCAATAAACAAAAAAGCTGAATCATTGCGCCTGTCTATTCCCGGCTCCACGATTTTCAATTCACTTGATCTTAATCGTTTTAAGCTTGGTATTCTTGAGAATAGTTGCATCAGTGTTCGTCTGTTTAATATCAGATTATCCCTTTTGTCAGTTACTCTTCCAATTTTAAAAGAATTTTCGAGTCTTGTCTTTTGCTCCTGCGGCATTGTTTGATTAAAATTTCAGTCTGAAATTTTCATGTGTTTTGTTGTTGAAGATGTATTTATATGTTTTGGCGATCTTCTTGCTCTGTGGTCATCTAGCACCACAGACCTATAATTCGGCCTTTTATGAGAATCGGTGGTATTGGTGGTATCGTGTTGCCAGTAAACTTTTTTATTTCCATTTTCATGCCTCACTTTGGATCTGTAGTTGGTGGAATAAACTGTTGGGGTTGCAGGTTCTGCGATCTTGTGGCTTTTTTTCAATATTTTAATCATTTGGATTTTTCTTTTGTCTTCAAGCATGAGGAATATTGGAGCCAAGGAGTCTTTTGTTATTTTCTTTTTTTCTTGTGATGGTAGATCTTTATCGTCATTTGTTCCCATCACTGCTTTCCTTTTCTTTCCTTTTCCTTCCTTCTGTATGCCGGTAGTTCGAAACCGTGTCATCTTCAAGATGTACACTCATGTTCAGTAGATCCAGGGAATCAGAGATTTTGCTATCTGATGAGGGCTGAGCACTACTCAGCTTAGATGTAGAAGCCTTGGGCTGTCCCTTGAGTGTGTGTAAGGAACTTGTTTTTTTGTATATTCACCAACACCACTCGCCGGTTATTTATTTTAGGTGGTTTCTCCAGGGGGTGTTTGTCTGTGCTTGATTTTGACTTTAGATCCGATGCCCACACAATATCAGTGATTGTTGAGGCCTTTTTTGAGAATATGCCGAAAGATGCCACCTCGTCCGAATGTTTCTTTAACTCGCTGTTCGCCAGGTGGGATCTGTCTGCAATTGGTTCTAAGCTTATCTCTGAGATGTTATTCTGAGATATGCATCCGTTTATTGCTGTTCCTCCCTTAAGTGAGTTCTTTATTGCACTATTTGGTTTGTTTCCTGCCCCTAAGGGTGGTAGTTTTGCGGTTGCTGCGATCTTCTCTGATGTTTGTATTTTTTGGATTCCAACTCCCACAGTCAGGTCAATAAGACCATTTTCCGAGTCCGGGATTAAGATGACAGCATCCTTTGGACACTCCTTCGTTTGAGTTCCCCCCTGCATGTGTCAATTTTTTGACTGATTTTGGGAGATAAATGTTGAAGGTCTGTGGGGAATATGTCAATTGTCTGATTCTTTGTGTTTGGTGCTTCTATGTTCTTTGCCAGTATATAACCTTCCAATAAAGAAAGTTTTGAGTTCATTGCAGCCGTTATGTTTGTATGATCCTTCAAGGTTTCTGCTATTCCCTCATACAATTTGCAGAAAGGGGCCATTGCGATTGTAATTACGGGCATGATCGTTAATAGGTGAGGCTTTTTTCTTGGAGAATCTGCACATTTAGGTGTTTTAAAATCAGATCGTCTTCTCCTTTGCGGAGAGCTGAGGGATGTGTGGTCTGTTCTTGGAGTTGCTTCATAGGGATTAGCTTTTGCATTCTCCCTCTTATCTCGTGACTCTGGTCTGCTTTCACTTTGACGTTCACCCGGTGAAATTTGGAGAATATCCAGTAAGCCACCTTTGGTTCCTGGGGCCAACATGGATTCAGGGTGTAACTTTTCCGTGGGATCAGGAGAGCTGTTGCATATAATGTCATTTGGTCTTGCAAAAACAATCTCGTTGCTGGATTTAAGACTTGGAGGAATGGAGGGTTTGTCTAGATTCCTATCTTCTTGCGCCGGAGATCTCAAACCCGCAAGCAGTGATTTGATTTGGTTGCTTAGTTGACTTTTCCCCCATCGTGGGTGGCAGTCTCGGGCTGCCATAATGCCATCTCAAAGCTTGACTTGGTATAGCTTTAGATGTTCATGTCGTGGGGTCCAAGGGTCCATTTATAAGCTCCTCAGATATGGCAGCAGATTCGCCTAGCCCTTCAAGTATTTCAGCAACTGAGATTCCTCCCGATGGTTGGCCTCCTTTTTTGAAATAGTTAAGGACTGATTTGCAAGATATTTTTTTCCTCCTTTCGGGGTATATGCAGACCGTCCCTTTTCAGAACTTACCTTTTTCTAAGTGTTGTTGATGGTGAGCTTGTTTCGATTGAGGCTTCAATGAGATTTATTTCGAGGGATTCATAAGCTCGGAATCCGGGTCAGACGAGTCTGATGTTTCCGTTTCGTGGGAGTCCAGGGTCAGTTTGTCAATTATTTTGTTTGTGATCCAGCGGGCCATAGTGTATGTATCACGCGGGATCATGGAATCCGCTGGCTCTTCATGCACATGCTCGATGGGGTCACCATTGGGAACTGTAGGCAGGGCGGCGGTATAGTCTCTGGGCACAGACACAAACAGGACAGCCATCCGTGGGGGCCCGTAGACCTCTGCCTGCAATGTCAGCTTATTTACAAGTATCAGGCTCATTCTTTGTTCATCCCCGTGGGGGCGGCAGGCCCCGAGTAGGAAGCGGGTCCCTTCCAGGTGGTACGGGGTGGTGGTTTTCACGATCACCATCGGGTAAGCCTTGCAATACCCTACAGGCTTCATCGATGATTGAATCCACAAGGGGCTGGGTGGGCTTGATGGATACCTGATCACCGGGGGGTTTGTTAATAGTTTGTTCCACTACGGGTTGATGTTCCACCTCATAAGGCTGGTTTAGAAGTGTGTGAACAGGCCCCACCCCTCCCAAGGGCAAGTTCAGTGTCCTGCTGGCACTGGCATCGCCCCCCAGTTCGAGCAAACAGTCTTGGGTATAAGGGGTATATTGGATATTGACAAAGTCGTGCACGAAATAGAGCGTGCTCTCTTACCTGGTATAGCGGAGATCAGAGGATGAGGCACTGGGAGTCCGCCTCTAACCATGGCTGGAATGCAAGCCACGACCACCAGCTGGCCATGGCACTGTAGAGCAGAGCTCCCAAGTAAGGGGCCAGATGCTCACTCCAGACTGCTTTTTTTCGGTCAGCTCTTTCCGCCATGAACTGCCACTAGCAGCAAGTCCTCCGCTCCTCACAGCTCCAAACAGTCTCTAAACAGTTTTAGTCTCTGCCCTTTTCTCCACGCTGGGCTTATCGCCACAAGGGCGCCACAGCAGGCATTTTACGCAGACTTCCAAGTCACGTGATAGGTCGTGTAACACACCAAAAGTCGGATGTTCAAATGGTGAAATTAAAGGGACAGAGCTCCAAAGCAATCCGAAATAGGCAGCAGCAGCAGCACGCTCCTTCCTTAGTCCACAGAAAGAGCAGCACAGGAGGCACAACAGAGACACAGCTCCACAGTCTCTAAACAGTTTTAGTCTCTGCCCTTTTCTCCACACCGGGATATATCAGTCTTCTTATTTCCATTAGGATCAGTTTATAGGGTATAAAATCACCTGAATTAACTGAGGCATGAGTGGGTTGGATGATGCAATCCCAAGAAGATCCAGAAGATGGTGCTTAAATGGGTTAATGAAAGGAGTGCTATTAAGAACTAACTCCAAAGTATCCTACGTAAAGAGAAAAAGAATATAGTTACCGTGTGAAACACGCGAGTTGATCGCAGTGTTAAAGAATAGTTAACAAAATATCTTGATCATCTAGATGCGGCCGGTGTAGGTCCCGGTAGCCTCAAGAATGGTCAAAGAAGTGCAAAACCTGAAAAAAACAGTCGTGTGAGGATCCAGTGGTATGAGCAACTATGCAGATATAAACAAGATGCTCTATGGAGTTAGTTCCAATGTCAATAAAACTGGAAATTCTAGATATATCAGGCAGATAACCAATGTGCCTCTATAAGTCCATTCATGACATAATCTCAAATATATAGATCGGATTCTACCAATTCCTGTGATAAAAAAATCCCAAATCACCACAATTATTATTTCACCAGTAAAAACATATGGGTATTCATCACCAGTGTTAATTAGGTATAAAGAATATCATGCTACAAAAAAGGCGGGAAGGCCGGTAAGTACATTATGAGAGAGACAGTATCTACCTACCAGTAGTAAAACAAGGGCAATAAACCGAATTGTACGTGGATTCACTGATTCCCAGTTCTAAGAATATCACTGTTCACCAGATGCGTAGCTGCGTCGTAATGCCATTCAGATACTATGAGAGATACAGGTAGCGTTAGTAAAGAAATCTAGTAATTTATGGAGGGTCCCTATTGGGCAAAGAATGGTTTGTGAAAGAGCGTACCTATTGCTAGAGCGGGCGCAACGAAGAGAGTCAGCGTTTTCTTCCGACATCAGTTTCAGTTACCATGGAGACACTTAATGCCATTTTGAAGGCGGTTATATAATGCACAGCAAATAGAAATAGAAAGCGGACCGCTTGCCTAGAAATCTAGCGTCCTCCATGATGGAAATACTGCGAGAATATCGAATATTAATGTCTAGTAGACGGAAAAAACCACGGACAAAGAAAAACATATAGAAGCTATTACACTATTATGTAAAGCGAGTAATGTTCTGAATATGCCAATAAGAGAAAGTAATAGCTGTCAGGAGGATACGTGAAAGTTCAATGGTAGGATACCGAGCTCTTATAGATTGGCTCATGTTAGATCAAATTTTATAAAAAGCAGAAATCAATTGGGCACTGAAGGCCATGACATAATGGCAGGATGAACAGGAGGAGCTGTCATAGAACTCCCATATAGGAAGATTATATTGTAGCAAGATCACTAACTGTAGTGCTGTTATTCAGAATAATGCAGGAGTATGCAAAGTTCCCTTAGCAGTCTATTGGGAGTCACATCCCAACGTTGTGCGACACCCAGATAAATAAAGGTAGTGGAGTGTAAAAAAGAGAGAGGATGGTGATCCAATAGAAACCAAGTATCTAAACTCCAATAAGGAAAATAAGTTCATAATGTGTCAACCTAGAGCACCTCTAGGGCAATGCTGGACTTTGGGAGAGCATCAGTAAACCCCTACTTGAAATGCCTAAAAGTCTTGTTTGTAAGAAAAGACAGTCGTAAGTGAAGAACATTAAGAAAAATTCAAACATAATGCCCTCATCATCAAATTAATAAAAAAAAAATACAAAATAAATGCCATCCTCAATGTCCACATTGATTCGCATACATTTACTGGACCAAAATATATTATATAAATTCTCTCCGAGAGGGCATAAATACAAACAGAAAATTATTTTAGGCAGAGATTTTCATCGATCACAGCTTGAATAGTGAATACACATTAAGTATACACTTCAAAGTCCTGACAAAGTGAAGGGAACAAACATTGTAATTCAGCCATGACATCAGCATCTGTTCAGGTATATCATCAGGGATACCTTTATAAGTAACAGTTTAATGAAAACTCTTCATTTAAACCCCATGGGTGTATTGAGTTCATCCTGTCAATCCAATACGCCTCCCTTTGTAGCAGGAGGGATAGAAAATCACCTCCTCTGGAGGGACGCTTTACTACCTCCAAAATCTGAAACTTCAATTGTGCAACTGTATGTTTTTGTGAATTAAAGTGTTGTGCGACTGGTGAATGTTGGTTATAACACCGTATGTTTGACTTGTGCTCAGTTAGTCTCATTTTAACTGGCCTTTTTGTCTGCCCAACATATACTTTACCACATGGGCATTTTATGAGGTAAATTACCCCAGCAGACATACAAGTAGAGCAATCTCTTAATTTTATTCTCTGACCCGTCCTTAGATGGGCTACTATGTCCCATTTAATGACATTATTACAATGTGTACACCCCAAGCAGGAGAAGGTTCCTCGTTTTCTGGTGGATAAAAATAGTTGTTTGTCATTGGGAATTCTTTCTGCTTTAACAAGTTTATCCCTAATGTTCTTACCCCTTTTGAAACACATCATAGGGGGGTGTAGGGAATAGTTTTAAGAGGGTTGGATCATTATGTAAAATGTTCCAATGCTTCTTAATGCTTTTTGAGATTTGAAAGAACTGTCAGGAAAACTTGGATACAAAGAGAAGTGGTGTTTCATTGGTCTGTGTTTTGGGTTTAAGTAGGTCAGTTCGTGATCTGCCAGAGGCTCTATTTTTGGCATCTTCTAGGGCAGAGGGATACCCCCTGTTTTGGAATGTATCCATCAGGTCTGTACATTCCTTATCCAATTCTTCTGGGTCAGAATTAATTCTCTTGAGTCGTAGGATTTGGCTAAAGGGCAAGCTTTGGAGCATTGCCCTTTGGTGAAAGCTTGAGTAATGTAATAAGTTATTGGCATCAGTTGGTTTGTGGTAGATTGATGTAGGGATTCCATTGTCAAAAATCATTAGATTTACATCTAAGAAGTGTAATGACGGGTTACCAATTTCAATGGTGAACTTAATTCTTGAGTGTACTGAATTAAGATATTCGAAGAATAAACATAGGTCATCTTTTGTGCCACACCAGATACCAAAGATGTCATCTATGAATCTTTTCCATGTGAGAATGTATGGAGACCATACTGGATGTTCTAGAACATATTGGCTCTCAAATTGGAACATAAAGGTGTTCGCATACACTGGAGCCATTGATGAGCCCATTGAAGTGCCCGAGGTTTGTAGAAAATATTTACCTTGGAACCTAAAATAGCTATTGTAAAGAATTATATTTAGTAATTCCAAAACAAATTGTGCATTACCTTTCAGACCAGTGCATTCAGGAGCAGCCATTCGACTGAGTCTATCCCCTCATTGTGAGGAATTGATGTGTACAGATTGCATACATCCAAAATGAATAGTATACAGTCTGTACTGAGTGCTGTGAAATCTTTCAAACCATTCAGAAAGTCAGTCATGTCTTTCAAGTAAGTTGGTGTTGCCTATATAAGTGGTTGCACTAGCCTATCAATGTAGACTGCTAGGGGATCGAAGATGCTCTCTGTCCCTGCGACGATGGGCCTTAAAGGGGGATTGTCTCTATCCTTGTGGATTTTCGGGAGACCATAGAATACAGGCATCACTGGATGTGATTGATTAGGAGCTGATTGGTCTCGTCACTAATCCACTTGTTCTCTTTAGTCTTGTCTAGTGTTTTGTTAATCAGATATCTGATTTCAGGTAAGGGATCCCCATCAAGGATGGTATAGGTATTGGTATCACCCAGACGTTCTAAACATTTACCCACGTAAAAAGATGTGTCCATCACCACTATGGCACCTCCCTTATCCGCAGGTTTAATGGTAATTGCTTGACTTTTAGCTTGGTTTTCGACTAGTTCCAATTGACAATTATTGATGTTTACTGGCGTTTGCCTTTTATAGTTGATTATTCAGGTCATTCAATACACTCTTCTCAAATAAGTTCAACACCGAACTCGGGATATGTGGCTCAAACACACTTTTAGGTTGCATTTCTAAAGTATCTTCGTGGATTACTGTAGGATCCATTTCAACCTGAGTATCAAAGAAGATTGAGTCTCACTTTTCTCAATCTGTGTAAACAGATTTTTTCTTGGAATAGAGAAGTGTTACATGTAGGGACAAAAGACAGTCCCTTATTCAATATGTGCAGCTGTTCAGATGACAATATCTTGCTGGAAATATTCACAACAAGGTTATTAGTTCTTATTTGTTGTTCTTTTTTGTGGGTTGTTTTCTTGCCTCTCCTGGTCTTTCTCTTGTGCTTAAAAAAAACCCCAGTGGTGGAGCCGGGTTCCCTTTCTCTATTGACTGGGGAGATTGGATCTCTTGGTTGAGGTGAGTCTTCCGGTTGATTATGGTCACCTGTTTGTTGTGAGGCAGATTTTTGTTTCGGTTCTTCAACACTGCTGGCACTGGTGTTCACCGAATTTGATGAACCTGTGTTTTGTGGTCTACTACGGTTAAAGTTCCTCTGACGATAGTATTCCTGCCAGTTGTACACAATGTCAAATAGTCAAAAGTGTCTCTCTTAAATTTTCTTAATTTTCTTTGCTCAATTTCAGATTTGTAATTTGATAATTTCGAATTGATGTCTTCTAATATATTAGATCTTTCGACGATTTGAATTTAGATAACTGTTCTTTAAGAGTTTTAATGTCTGAGTCAATGGTTTCAAGGGACTTAGATAATTCTTCAATAGTTAAAAGTATCAAATCTAATGAGCATTTATTTAGGATTTGGTCCCATTTTGTTACGAAAGCTTTATTTTCACTGCAGAGTGTAGGTCTTAAATAGACCCTCAAGCCCCTTGGTATTTTCTTTGCCTTATAGTACTCCACTAGTGTACCAGCATGCAATTTTTGCAAAATATCACGCCTAATGAGTTTTTCCAATTTCTGAATTGATTTCTCGACTGCTTTTTTCAGGTTTTGCACTCCTTTGACCATTCATGAGGCTACCGGGACCTACACCGGCCGCATCTAGATGATCAAGATATTTTGTTATCTATTCATTAACACTGCGATCAACTCACGTGTTTCACACAGTAACTACATTCTTTTTCTCTTTACGTAGGATACTTTGGAGTTAGTTCTTAATAGCACTCCTTTCATTAACCCATTTAAACACCATCTTCTGGAACTTCTTGGGATTGTATCATCCAACCCACTCATGCCTCAGTTAACGCAGGTGATTTGATACCCTATAAACTGATCCTAATAGAAAAAAGAAGACTGATATGGTTGTAAACGATTAGCACACCTTAACTGATGATGGGTTTTGTAGTTCTTGAACCATCCAATGCGAATGACAAAAATATGGTCGACCATTGAAATTCTAAATGATTAACATCTCTCATTATCTAGGGGTTTGACCTAATGTATTTGGATATGTATACATCTTGTTTAATATTTTACATGTAATTCTGTACAACATTGTCTTTTTCTTTGAAGAGTCCGCACTGGTCATTTGAAGAAGAGGAAAGTTTCCTCGAAACGTGTCGCCGAATCAAACAGACTCCATTTTGTCTATTCTTTTATGTCCACTAAGATGCTAGGATGTTGGACTGTTTTTTTACTTTGAAAATTTAAAGAAGATTTTTCTTCATTGAAATACAGACTTTATTTCTAAATAAAACTCCTTCTGTATAAGATTGTTGTTCTTATATTATAATCATACAGGTTATTAGATATTCAAAAAATAACATTTCTTTTGAAGCATTTCAGTAGTGGACATTTGTCCAAACAATTGAAAGTGTGCAGGGGCTGGGGTCTGATATGGCCACATTAAAGGGAAACACCCTCTCAGTTTTCGGACCCTTGTCCAAGAGATTGTAAGGCCATTCAGTAAGGGGCTTGGCTGGGATGCCCAGAACTAAGGCCAAGTTCACTTTTTCAACCGTCCTCCTGTACTGTGCAACGGTGTGACCATAGGGGGAAACCGGCTGCAAGTCAAGATGGGGGAGGTGTCCATCCCACATGTAGGCCTGCAGCCAGGGCCAAAAGCCGGCCTGGTCCATGAAGAAATCAGCACTGCGAACATCCCCGCTCATTGGCTCCATGCCAAAAGGCATCAGTTCCCTGTCATCGCAAATCAATCTCCTGGAGTTGAAGAACACCAATCGCGACTCGAGGAAAAAAGAAGTCTTGTCCGCTATGGCGGACAGGATCATTCCCATGAGGTCTATCTGTGCCTATATCGACTTTGCAGATGTCAAGGTCGAGCTCAAGGGCATAGGACCTAATGCAGTCACCGTGACCATGTTATTTCCCCAGACACAAAACACAGATGATACCATCTGGGTCCATGATGGACATCTTCGAGCCACAGTCCTGACAAAGCTTGAACCCGGAGGTTCTAGGGCCCCCGTCATCTCGACAAAGATCGAACAAAAATGTCTCATTCAATTAGAAAACAGCGTGCAAAAAAAAAAAAAGGAACTGAGGTAGGGCATGCAGTGACGTAATATATTTACGCTGAGTCCCGTGGGAGTCCCAGTCTGCCCAGTCACTTTATTGGTGTGAGGAGCTGCAGCTACGGTGTTCGTTCATCTGTATTTGGGACTGGCCCTTTAATCACTCTGACTCCTCCTTAAAAGGTGTTTTGTGGCGCGGAGCACCGCGCAGAGTCCCGTGAGAGTCCCAGTCTGCCCAGTCCACCTTCAGAGCGGCGAAGAGCCAGCGGACGGTGTTAAATAAACTCTTTCAACTCTCCAATGGCTGCACTCGGCCCCCAGACGCGGCAAAAGACGTTGTTTGAACGCGGCACAATAGAGCCGACCTCAGACCAGGAAAGGCCTTTGGCGGAAATACAACTCTCGAGGTAAGCAGTGAGAAAACTATGCTTGAAGTCAACTGCAAAAGTTGAAAACAGATTTGGCTTGTGCCTTTCTCTGTCGACACTAACCAGTGCGTGTCCGAATAACGAGAGTCACACTAATGCACTGCCCGATGTGCAAATAACATGTCTAATGGTTAACGATGACAAACATGATAAACATGACAAACAAAAAAAGTATTGGTGCGCTAATAATACCTCGAAGACAAGTGGGCACCGAAGACAAAATTGGCACAGGCAGTAAGCGTGGTAACGCTGAGAGTGTGGTTGTTTATACTACTCTATTTCAATCGCCTTTTGATGTCACAGACACAGAATTGTTAGAACTACAAGTCCCATTTGGATCTTTTGAGAAAAGTTATTTGTCCTTTGTGCCACCCTTAAAAGCCATAGAAATCACAACAATGGATCGTGATCTGCATTTAATATCCCACAACAAGCTTTTAGCTCCAATGTCCAACACTGAACTGAATAACATGTTTCAAAATGTTGGCCAGGAGGCGCCTTTGGCAAAAAGTTCACTGATGACCCGTTTAGCATCCCCAGTAAGGCTTGTGCAGCTGAATACTTCAATTGCAAAAGACACAATCTCTCGACCCGTTCAACATTCAGCAAAATCTGTCAAACCGACAGCAGCCACGCAGTAAAATTACCACAATTTAGCGGTATCAGTGATGATAACAGTGAGCCAATATGCAAAAATGCTTTACACTCCAACATTGAAGAGGAAAGCCATCTGTTCCCCCGGCTGATCTGGATAACCTGGGGATGTTAAACAGAGACGCAATCCAAAATGCAAGTCAAAATGCATCTTTATTCTTTGTGAAAACACAGAGAGTTGACCTGGCCGTGGGTGAAGCCCATTTAACGGAACGTTTGAAGGAAGACGAGTTACAAATTAAAGATAAGCTGATTAGTAGCTTTACACCCTCTGTTGTGAACAAGTTACCATTGCATGAAAATTGTACACAAGTGGCTGACGAGGCGGCCAGAACATTTTCTAAACAGAAAAAACAGTACGATCGTACAAGCACGCCACACGTGAAAGGCGTGTTGGTTGGAAAGTTCCCAACTATGTTAAGCACAAGGAAAAACATGACAACAGAGACTAACGATTCTGAGAAATATGCACTAACAAGTCACAAAATAAGACAAATATGATGGCTGAAATAAACTGCCATCCTCCAAAAAGAAATCTGCATTGCCAAGAGTCTGATTTGGAAAGTACTAACTATGCCAACCTATCGGTGGCCGCAGGAATTCAAATTCACAATAATGTGCTTGCAGCAACATCTGTTGCGCTTATTTCATTTGTAAAACTATAGGACACCCTTAGTGAGTCGCTAAAAGATCAAGGAGCCTTGTTGATTAACCTGAATGCAAAATTGTCTAATCTGGAACACAACAATGATTTGTTGCAACAAAGGATCGCAAGGGAAGCAACTTGACTTTACAATGGCAAAATAGACTAGGTGACCTTGCAATGAAAGAGCATACAAATTTGGTCGAACTTATGGATGCAATCCTTGAATGTATGAAATGGTTTCGTCATCTTGACCAGAATGGCTTGGCCTCAAATCTATACATTGAAAAACAGCAACCTTGCAGCATCCGGGGGATTCTCCCCCATTGTATCCCAAAGGGGACAAACAAGGGAAACAGAATCACAAAATTCCGGACAAACAAAAATCTGATTGCATAATAAAAAGCAACTTACAAAAAATAAGATCGATTGGTGATAATGGACAAGAGAAGTGCGAGTCGGCTATAACCGCAACCCCAAGAGAACATTAAGGTGCAATTGCTAAAGCAAATGAAATTGTTGCTCCAATAAAGTCAACGATATGTATGGTGCCAGTTTCTGGAACTAATTCCCCCGACTTAGGCTTGGATATTACTAAAGATACAACACCGGAACAACAGAATGACCAAGTGATTAAAGTGCAGATGAATACCATAGGAATTTTTTCTGGGTCCGCAAAGACTCTGGTGTCAAAACAACAAACACCGAAACAACCTAAAACTCAGAACATATCAGAACCCAAAGAGAATATTAGGAAACACAGTAACAAGAGTTACCCGGCAAAAACAAAACAATTTGTATGAAATCTATCAACACCACAAAAGCCGGGATTATTTCAGCGTGCTACTGCGCCCAAGTCACAAAAACAAATAGCTTTGGGAGAAAAAAATTACATTAACACCAAATCGAAAGAGCGACAAGAAGACGGACAGGTGAAAAATCCCAAAAAACGTGTGAGGCTTGATTCTGAAGTTCATCTAAGCGACTCCCACGAAGGGTCGATCGGCCAATGTGAGTGGTCAACTTATTCAATCGACACACATGAAGATACAATGTTGTCAGAGGGCCACGTGGACGTTGCTCCAGCCCACTCAACTTAAACCCCACTGCAACCAATGCGTAAAGCCAGCGACAAAGAGGGTACAGGGGGCTATGTCAGCATGCAAGAGAAGAGTCAAGATAAATCACACTAAGGCCTCAAAGAATGTAAGATCAAGCAAAAACCCTAACTCACTCAGACTTGAAACCCAAACTGATGTTAAAGAAAAAAACTTCAACAAATTTAAATCCAAAAATGACGACTGCTCAATGGCAAAAACAAAAAGATAAAAAAACAACCGAGTGGTCTGAAGGAAAAAAGGAGATTCAAACAATGAATTGGAAAGTTCAGATTGAAAATATATTTCCTGATGGTAATGAGGTAAATCTTAACAGAAGAAATGTGATGCGTCTATTGCACATCATTCCCTCACTGCGAACAACCTATGAAGATATTCAAATAGTTGAATATATTACAGAAGAGTGCTCTGACCAAGTATTCTTACACATTAGGTCTCAGGCAGTGGAAAAAAACCCTCTTGGCTGCCAAAGATGAACTCTTATCATACAGATTTGACCTTTCCGTAGAAAAGGAACGTCAAAATTCCTGAATGGACAGTTCGACTTCAGATGATAATGTTAGATTAACTAATGAAAAAAGACGAGATATTCTGAAAGATCTGTTCAAAACAAATTCTGCAGCGGGAGTGGAAGAATCCCACCATTTACCTGAATCTGGAAATTTAACTACAAACAAGCAGCAAAGATCATCTCGGAAATAACTACAAAATACAAAGAGCGAAGTTTTATGTGTGTTGATTTCATAGAAAACCTGAGGTTTCAAACATCTCCAAGAATTTCCGTTTTGCTTAGACAATAACTTTGCCATATGCCTTCAGGAAACATGGCAGTGTGAAGCCCCCGTTAGAGATGGCTACACAAGCTTGCTAAATCCAGCGGGGAAAAACAAGTTAGGTCGTCCATTCTCCGGCCTTCTAACAATGGTGAACAATGCCAACGGATGGGTCATTATTCAAACATACAACCCAAACCTGTTTGTACAAGGAACATTGCTGCAAATGTAACTTAAGAATAACAAACAGCTGAAACAGTTGCTTTTGATCAATACATATTGCAACCCTAGAATAATATCAGACTGTTACATAACTTCTATAACGATAATTGATGCTTGCTTGACCAAATTCAGCGATCTCTCTGTGATAATATGTGGTGACTTAAACTGCTCTTGGTTTGACGACAAGAACGATGATGCTAATACTGAAAAAACGTCTTCGGATAACGATGCCCGCAGACGACGCCATTGGAAATCTGCATTAGAATCCCGTAACTGTGAAATGTTGAACGGCACAACAGAAACTGACACGCCAGCCAATTACACCTGGCACCGTGATGTAGTCCATAAAACCTTAGACTATATTTGGATTTTGAACTCAATGTGGCCACAAATTGAAGATCTGAAAATACAGAAATCATTAAGCAGCGATCACGACATAATAGAAATGTCGTGGTTTTTCCCATTGTGCTGTTCCACAAGCGAAATACATAACGTCATTGGAGGTTAATCATGGCTCAAACAGATTAAGAATAAATACATCACAACTTAATATGTTAAGACAAAGCATACAGTTTGGTAATTTGTCTCCAAAATGTAAGTTAAATTATGCACCGCTACTTTCGAAATTTAAAGTATTCCTCCCACAGGCAAAGAATAGTTCTCAAACAAGGATGCACATGTTTAGTGCTTCAGTGAACCAGGAAAAAAAATCTGAACAGTGACATAAGGAAGCTGAATAAGTCATTGGGTCCTAATGTTGAGCTTGAAATTAAAGAGAAAAATTAGATACCGAAACTGGCTTAAATCATTTTCTCTAATAAGAGATCAAGAACGAGGTGAACACATTTTGAAATTGATTCTTCTACACAAGACAAGAGCAATATGGAGAATTTTAAACAAAGGCACCTTGAATCAAGAAGAAAGGTTTTCAAATGGTATACCAAGTACCAAATGGAAACAACATTTCTGAGAGGTATTCAGAACTGCAAAATAACTAAATAGTAATGTGCATGGAAAACTGGAACGTAAGTGAATCAGAGGAAGATATTGCTCTTGTAATCCACTAAATTAAAAAACTCCCGGGCAGCTGGCCCAGATGGCATAAGAAATGCCATGCTGAAGGCGAAAAAAGAGCAATGGTCAGGATTTACTACAGAGTTGTTCAAATTGATCTCTTCGTTGAAACAACTACCATGCTCTTGGCAAACAGCGATAATTGTTCCGGTGTTCAAGAGGGGCAGTCAGGACGATCCTGTTAATTATCGCCCGATTGCCCTTCTTGACACCATTGGTAACATCTTTGCAACTTTCTTACAGCGTAAACTGACATCCTGGGCCAGTAAGGCCGGTTTAATGGACTGCCGGCAAACAGGTTTTACAAAAGGAGTTGGAACTGAAGTAAACTTGTTATCATTGAATCTGTTAACATTAGAGACCATCAAAAAGAAGAACAAGTTGTTCCTTGGTTTTGTCGATATGTGGCAAGCTTTCGACACACTAAATCGCGACAAATTATGGGCAAAGCTAATCAAGTGGTGCTGTCCTCCTCCATTACTTCATCCGTTGATGGCCCTTCATGCAAACACAACGATTCGTGTGCGAACTGACGAACGTGGTGACCTGACTGAAGAAATAGAGACAATTAAAGGGGTCAAACAGGGCTGCCCCTTGGTCGCGCGTTTGTTCAAAATATTCAATTCTGATATTTCCGTTGCACTACAAGAAGTTCACTGCTTTCCACTGAAAGTAAACGGCCAACAAATAAGCTGGCATTGTTTTGATAGACTCAACACAAATTGGCTTTCAAAGGCTCTTAGCGAGACTTAAAACATACTCGGAAGAGAATGACTTAGAAATAAATGAAGACGACGAAGATCTTGACTATTGGTAAAATGTGGGAAAAAAAGACAAAAGTTTCAAGTGGACAGTTACAGGCGAGACAATTGAAAGCGTTTAAGCCATTCTTTATCTAGGTGTACTATTCAACAATTCAATCAGAGAGTGGGACTGGATAATGGATTTGAAACAGTTGACAAACTTTGCGCTGCAAGTAGCAAAGTTACATGCCGAATACGGCAAATTTACATTAAATCCAGTCCTGATATTCTATAAGCAGAAAGTGGTACCTTCAATCACCTTTGGAGAAGAGGCAGGATGGAATATGAACTACCAAATTTGGTCATCTCTAGAAAGGCTGTTTTGGAGACGAGTCCTCAGATTACCAACTAATATTTCACACACATCAATAAGACATGAACTGGGCCTCGACTCATATGGCACAGTGCTATGGGGATCAATTTCTGTGACAAGTAAAATATATATATCTGCCATGCCGCTGCATATGGCATTTTGGCTCCTACGCCCCAAAATCCTCACTCTGGTATTTTGTTGAGTTGGGCAAATAAAATAATGAACATTGTGGGATGTGCTGGAATAAAATGGCAAACAGTGATGTCCCTCCCACAATTAGCAAAGGAAAAAGTGATATTGTGGAGTTGGACACAGAATCACGATAAACGCTGTGCGTTGAAGACTTCTCTGTATACAGGAATAGCAGCAAACTGCTTGGACCAGTTATCGAAATACCTTGAAAAATGTCCTTCTAAATACCATCGTAACCAGTTTTTGAGGCTTCGGCTGAATGCCTACAATACAAAAGACATGCTGTGGATCAAGCATGATGAAAATACGAAACATAACTTTTGCAGATTTTGTAAAAAAGCAGCAGAATCGTTAAACAATTTGATTACTGAATGTTCTGACCTTTCAACTGAAAAGTCATTCTATTTGGGGAAATATGCACCTATATATAACAATGTTGAAGATTGGTTGTTTACAATGCTTTCAAGTAATAATGTACAACAAACGTGTGCAGTAATAGATTTCTTAGTCAAAGTTCTAGTGAAGGAACTTGTAGTTGGGACTAATCTTTGACGAAGACAGAAGTGAAGTGTGATAGTTATAGGTTAGGTGGAATCATGATGTAATATATTTCAGAATGTATGGCATCCTACTAAATTGTGTGGGAGAATGATGAGAAAGGTGAGACTTGGATACGTTTTGGATTATTCTGAAGTATTGGATGCTCATGTATTTATGTTGGTGTGTTTTGTAATAAAAGTTTGTATGAACTAAATGTTACAATAAAAAAAAAACTTTAAAAAAAACCTATATACACTGACGTCACATCCAGAGAGGAGGAGTGGTGCAGCATTGTTAAGTGAAGTCAATGTCAAAAAGGTTTCTGAACAGCTGATATTGCAATATAATCCATCAGTTCAGAATCTGCAGGAAAATACAATCCATTGAATGCCACTTTTGTTCCCACAGCAGTTTGGTGAATTGAAGTGCCTGCACACTGGGCATGACAACCCAGGTGAGCTCATTCAATTGCTCACATCCATGAGAAGGAATGCAGCCTTAAGATGCTCTTAATTCAGCGGAACACACTATACAGCATCACAAACCTGTGGAAATACACAATCACTCTTCCATACACAGACGAAGCAGAGATAGTACAGAAGCCATCTTTATTTGAAAGTCTACTATAATAAGGTTTCCTTATTCCAAGGTCCATAATGAAGAGACTGACGGAATCAAGTGCACTGTCCATGGGGAGAAGCACATGAAGTGCCAACTGGTACACTACGGTCTGCATACATTGAATCAAGTGCCCAATCCAGCTGAAAAATGAACATGTCCCAACAACATCTATAAACATTTACGCAAAGAGGCGAGCAACTAGGTCTGCACTGGGCACAACTCTGATCTGTGGTCATACCGATCAGTTAGCACAGTGAGTAGAGCGCTTGCTTTGACATCCGTGCAGAGCCTGCTGATGCAGGTTCGAATCCCAGCAGGGCCAAACTCATCCTTTCATCTTTCCGAGGTAGATAATAGAGCACCACACACCTAGGGAAATAATAAGCAGCGCTAAGATGCCTGAGGGTTCATAGGCAAAATCATTATACATTTGGTTTTCTGTCTGTTAGTGTAGTAGTGGTTCCTGCTGAGATTGACAATTAGACTGGGCGCTAAATGCCTTCACAGCAGGAGATTCTGTAAATCGAGACACATCACCAAATTCCTATTTTGTTTTTAATTGTGTTATGGGTTATAGCAAACCTTCACAGAATGATAATCCTTACAAAAACTAAATTAAACTTGACATTTGTACAAACATTAATTCATATTTAAAAAACATCAAAAGTTGAGATATACATTTTCAAATGTAATCTAACCCTATACATTTTGAACATTAAATGCAGCTGTTAGGAGATGTGTGAGCTAGAGATCAATTGTGTGCAGAATTCATAACCACCAATATTGCTATTATCTCTGGAGGGGCGTGGCCAGCATGAGAGCAGGAAGGACGCGAGTCCCGAGAGCTCCGGGGGCCACCGAAGAAAAATCCTGGAAACTATCCTTTTGGACGTAGCGGAGACCAACAAAATTACACCCGCAGACGTGTGGAGCACTCAACTGAAGTAAAAGAGTCTGGGAATAAGCCCATGCCAGTGAGACGGAACGCAAAAGTCTGGGGCTCGTAGGTGCGAAAATGTCGGAGAAAAATGGCCGCCGCACTCTGAGACCAGCGAGAGGAGGAGTAGCCAAGTGTGAGGAGCGGCACCTTATCAGAGGCATTCTTCAGAGCGGGTCAACGTAGCGGTGCAATAATAAAAGAAGAACTGTCACCCGTGGACGGAAGAACCACAGGCAGACACAGCACCACCTGACAAACACCCCCCGGAGAAGGAAGAGCCGGAGCGAGGGGCAGCGGAGGCGACAAGGACACACAGAGACTCGGGGGCCAGAGGAATCCAGGGGCGACCGAAGCCTGCCAGGGAAAAAGGGAATCGGACAGAGCCGTGGAGATCCTGAGCAGCTGACTGAGCGAGGGACGACGACCCACAGCAGCAGAGGGACACGGAGAAGGAACAAGCAGAGATGCCTGATCCCCCGACCGAGAGTGACTCGTGAGTACCGGTGGCAGAGCCGCGCATATACACACACAGAACCCAATAACATAGAACGGTGAAAGGGGAAGAGGAGTGGGAGGGGAAGTGAGCCACACAGCAACAGTACCAAAGAGGGATAATGAGGTCCTTTCCCCCCACTCCAACATCTACCAATACTAGAAAGCAAGGAGCAGCAGTAAGCTCAGACCCCGGACCCCAAGGAGACGGCCCAAATATTAAGATCCATAAATTGATTCCAGAGGCAGGGGCACTGGCATAACTCTACATCGCCCTCCCTCACGCCGCAACAGGGTATGATAAGGAGAGGTGCGGCCAAGGACCCATGTACATAACAGTAACTGCAGCAAGACGAGGCAACAAAGCACAGCTGCTCCATTCCAGTGACACTGAACCCCGGAACATATATATATATATATATATATATATATATATGACAGCAATTCGTCCTGATCACGAGGAGGACCCCGCCCCTCCCCCCCGCAGCCCAATCTCGCCTATGTAATAAGTATACCGCAAAGGGCCAAGAAGGACTCAAGCAGGGCAAACACATACCCGGAAGCCCACAATAATAAACAAACACCCCTGTGATACACAGAGATAGACCAAGGCCCAGGCTGAGAAAGTGTTGAGAACCCTAACCCTTGCTGCGCCACCATATTAAGCCTGCCTGTAAAGACACTACCTTATACACTGAAACAAAAAAGATCCCCGGAACCTACACAGATAGCACTGGACACTAACATGGGCAAAGACAAAAATAAAAAAACGACAAATCAGAGCACCATGGATCAATACGCCATGAGTATCCCCACGGTAACGGCTGACACAAACACAAAACGTTCCCTCTCCTGCGAGTGACTCACTGACATTGAAAGATGTAATGGCTGCCATTGCCAACTCCTGCTCCTCGATGGAAACAAAAATGGACAGCATTTTAGCTGAGGTATCCTACCTCCGCCATGATCTCCAGAAACTATCATCACGTACTGGGGAACCGGAACAGCGAGTATCTGGGGTAGAGGACGACCTTGGGGGAGTGCGCCAACAACTGTCGCAGGCACTAACCTGACTGAAGATGCTGGAGGCACGAGTGGATGAGGGCGTAGGCAGGTTAAGCCACAATTACATTCGCATTCTTGGTCTTCCCGAGCAAACAGAAGGGCACAGCATGGAACTCTTTCTGGAGCAGTGGGCTGGCAGATCTATTTGCACCAAAATCATTCTCAAATGTCTTCTCGATAGAAAGAGCTCATCGAATACCAGCAGGCAAACCAATCCCCGGTGCGCCCCCCCACAAGAACAATGATTGCTAAACTGCTCAACTATCGAGACAGATGCAATCCTGCAAATGGCCCGAACAAAAGGTACAATTACATACAATGGCGCCAGGATTGCCTTCTTTCCGGACTACACCCGGGAGGTGCAGAAGGCCAGACCGTCCTTTGAACACCCGAAGAGAAAACTCCATTCAATGAATGTAAAGTACATACTACTCTTTCCGGCCCAGTTAAGGATCCAACATAATGGACCACAGTGCATTTCACCAACCCGCAAGAAGCCTGGAAATGGGCCTAAAACCATATTGAAGGTGACTTGGCAGCAAGCGATCCAAAACCCAGGCGAAGACCCTGGGCCTGACCGAACATGAACCGACCTCCTCGACAACCCATACCGCAAGGGCAAAATCACCAAGGAGAAGAGGTACTTCCCTGAAGACCGCAAGATGGACTTTTCAACACATAATGGAGTGAGCAGAGAGAACAAATATTTCCCGACACAATCAGGGAAAATAAGTATGAATAAATGTAGAACAGACGAAGCTTTACCACTCACACGGAGGGAAGGATCCACTCTGTCTAATCATCACGATATCAGCGGCCAAAATGGCCCCCACCCCAGGACCGCAGATCCGCACCAAAGCAGTAAAGATTTGGGATGGATCGAGTTAGTTAACTGGGGCTTACGACAAATTCCTAGTCGCAAGCAATGTTAGGGCGACAGATACTTCACGTTGGGGCGGGAGAGGGTTTAGTTGTTACGTTTCTTAATGTTTTTGTTACCACCTGGGTCTGGAAGTCAATTTATATATATCCCATGAGAGTTCCATGCACCACAAATAATTTGATGCTGCACCCGAGCATTATATATAAGAATGATCACATCGCCTCAACTCCCAGACTGAATGACCCCCCTCAACACCGACACTAGAACGCTGCGTTTCCTAACCTGGAATGTCAATGGACTGGGTGGAGGGATCAAGAGGCGTCTGGTCACACAGTTCCTAAACAGGCACATGCCGGATGTGGTCTTCCTGACTGAGATGCATCTGGCAGGTACCACATGCACTCTATTCAGGCGCAGCAACTATAGGCTGGCAATACACGCCGGTTTCACAATGGGCTCCAGAGGTGTGCTTATACTGATACATAAAAAGCTACCCTTCACCCTCACGAACGTGAAACAAGACACTGGTGGCAGGTTCGCGTACATCACCGGATCCCTCTGGAACCAATATTTAGCCTTACTGGCGGTATATGCACCCCCAACACTACTACCTACACTAATAAATGACATTACACCCATAATTTCTAGTGATGGCTCTGATCTTATGATAATAGGTGGGGATTTCAATGAGGTCATGGAAACAGGACTAGACCGCACACACCTGAGAGGAAGAAACCCCTCTACCCGCACCAAACTTGCCACATTTACCGCTGCGCTAGGCCTGCGCGATATGTGGCGAGACTTGCATCCAGAAACAAGGGAATACTCCTTTCACTTGGGGGCACACTCCTCACTATCCCGCCTGGACTATTTCTTCCTTCCAGCACTTGACATACACAGAGCGTCCACGCCAACCCTATTACCTCACGGCATATCGGACCACTCCCCCTAAATACTAACAGAACACGTCCCCAGCCTACGTGGCACCTGAACAATTATTACCTGGGCTTTCCGGAGCTATTAGAACAGGCACAAGTAGCGACATCAACGTACTTTGAATTGAACGCAGGGTCAGTAGAGGACCCACGAGTGCTATGGGAGGCGTATAACTGGTACTGCGAGGCAAGATCATCGCCTGGACAGCGGCGCATAAGAAAAGACACCAACAAGACCTTTATTGAGACCAAAGAGCAGGTTACACGAGCTGAAGCGGACCATCTGATCCGCAACCAGCCCGAAACCCAACCCTCGCTGGTATTGGCTCAGAAACACCTCCAGAATGTGGCTTTGGATTGTGCCAAACAGGCCCATAGTCGATGCGGGCTAGAGTCTACGAGACTGGAGACAAGGCGGGCAAGATGCTGGCATGGCTGGAGAGGAGATCAGAACAGATGACCCTGTGCCGCTGTTATCCGACTAAGATATAACTGAAGGCTTTGCCCCCTATTATGCAAATCTGTACAAATCGCCCACGGCACCAGGTGACGCCTCCATACTAAATGAGATCACCTTCCCTTCTCTTAGCACTGACCAGCAGACCCTCTTGGAAAAAGATATTACGGAGGAGGAGCTAGCAACGGCCATGTCGGAGCTTCAAGCGGGGAAAACGCCTGGGCCAGACAGCTTCCCGATAGAACTGTGGCGCAAGCTGGGAACGAACGTGATCGCCCCGCACCTGTTACAAATGTTTTCACAGTTGAATGACTGGGGCTGTCTCCCCGCAGATCTTTGAAGGGCCACGATAATAGTGATCCCCAAAATGGACAAACCACTAGACAGCTGTGGCTCTTATAGACCAATCTCCCTCATTAACAGCGAGACCAAAATCCTGGCCAAAGTGCTTGCCAATCGACAACAGCAGGTCATAACAACACTGATAAACCCAGACCAATGTGGATTCATGCCACAAAGGTCCACCCGCATGAACATCCACAGACTTCATGCAGCACTGGAAAGAGTACCTACTATGCAGGGCCCCTTAGCACTACTCATAATAGATTTCGAAAAAGCGTTCGACTCAATGGGAGGCAACACGTGAAATCATGCGCCGTATGGGTTTTGGCCCGTAATACATGGGCTGGGTGCAGCTCCTGTATGAGTCCCCTGAGGCACAAACAAGAATGAACGGGTGGCCCTCGAAACCCTTTAAACTAGGGAAAGGGACGAGGCAGGAATGCCCCCTGTCCGCAATGATTTTTGCTCTGGCCATAGAGCCGCTAGCAATATTGTTACGAACATCAACGTCCTGGAGCGGTTTTCGCTGGGCAGAGGACTGGGAAGACAAGGTCTCGCTATATGCGGATGACCTGCTAATCTACCCGAAAGACCCACATGTCTCCTACCCCACAATAACAAATCTATCGACCAGATACAGTGCATTCAGCGGACTGCGAGTGAACTGGGCAAAATCAGTACTATTCCCAATATACAAAATGAACTTCACAGACAACTGCCCATATCGAATTGTGACAGATCTATTTCGATAACTTGGCATACTAATCACGAGCAACCTCACCGATTACGTGGCTAGAAACCTCCACCCGATCACAACCAGGTTCACGGAAGACGTCCGACACTGGGCCCTGCTCCCACTGACCCTACAAGGTAGGGCGGCCCTTTTTAAGATGTTGGCCCTTTCCCCAATTTCTATATGTACTGCAAAACGCCCCACTATATATTCCGTATTGCACTTAGCACCCTCCATCGCTTCATATGGGAGGGCGGGATTGGACTCCCACGCCTGCAGTCATATTACTGGGCTGCCCAAATGGCAAGGGTTAATGACTTGCTACATGAAGACCAATCCACTGCCACATATTACAGTAGCGAACAAAGCAGCTTCCGACTACAACGGCTCTACAGGGCGACAAACCATGCATCCCCCCAAACCATACTCACGCATGTCGTAATGATATGGAAAGCAGCACACAAACATGGGCTGGGATACCAAAATCGCCCCAATACAGCCACTATGGGGAAATAGAAACCTACCCGAAGTGAATAAACTCACGAAATGGCCTAAATGGAGAAATACTGAGATTAAGACAATTGGAGAGGTTATCACAAATGGCACACTGATCCCTTTTGAAGACCTGGCGTCCCGCTTCCACCTTCCTGCTACTGAACACTACCACTACACACAACTGCAACATGCACTACGCCCATACCTCCCAGAGTTAGCGAATATGCCTGAAAGCACTCCTCTTGAAAGAAATGTAGTCCAAGCGAGGGTCGACATTAAGACTACATCAATAATGTACAATGTTATAACCTCCTTTGCCACCATCGACCTTCTGAGCCTAAAATCAAAATGGGAAAGACATTGGGGTCATACAAGCGGAGGACTAGGTTACGCCCCTGATGTTTCCTCGCGAAACAACAATCTCCACCAGGCTCCAACTTATACAATTGAAAATACTGCATATAATATATTACCCACGGGTGGCGCTCCATGGTTGGGGAAAAAGTGACAACCCGTTCGGTCTTCATTGTAAAAGGATAGAGGGCACTTTCTTCCACATTTTATGGGAATGCACCTACGTCCAGCAGTACTGGCAGCAGTGCTGCAGCAAACTTTCACGTGTATTGGGGAAAGAGATACACAGAGAACCCAAACTGTTGCTGCTTGGAATAGAGGAAGAAGGGGAACTGTCCAGGTATGAGAAACTGTCTCAACAACCACCGCCCTAATCAAACGAAACCTTGCCAAACTTTGGGGCTCCGCTATATGCCCACAACTTGAGCAATGGATCACTGATTTAAACATATGTGTGATGATGGAGCGTAGAGTATACACAGCCAGGGGATGCCCGAAAAAAAGCAGATAAGATATGGCAATGATGGTAAGATGCACAGTGAACATTGCAGGCGATCGTGTGTCAAAAATTGGTCGATGGTGACTGAGGACACTCTGATAGATATATTGTGCAAGCAGCGAACAACTCTTTCTAGACCCACTTTGTTTCTGGTTCTTGTTTTTTGTTCTGGTCTCAAGACCGTAATGTCTTGTAAGGTTTCTATTTTCTCAAAAAGTAAAACCAATAAAGTGTGTTATAAAAAATAAAAAATAAATATTGCTATTATCTCTAACAAAACGACTAATCGAAAAATCTAAATGATTCTGTGGCTGTACACCCTATAAAAGGGATACATTACTCAGCGTAATCGTATTTCTGGTGCTTATATCTGCTTAGATTCACATGCTCTGCATAGTCCGACATCTAGTGGAAGTCAGAGTACTACAAGATTTGTTTCCAAAACTCAGAAACTGACGTCGGCAGAGCGTGTTTAGTAATAAAATCCCTAGTGTGACGTGTACTGTACACATGGTCCTTCTGAAGGGGCCCCTAGCATAGTGGGAACAAGGCAAATCACCACACACGAACTGACACGCCAGACACGAGGTTGTATTCCCAAAAGCTAGGGTTTATTGTAAAGCAAACAGTCTCAGTTGGCCAACTCGGTCTCACGCCCCACAACGTGTCTCCAGACCTCGAGGGACGCAAGAGAAAATAACGTACATCAGTTACATATATACAAAATGGACATACTGCAATCAGTCATGACATGTTCATTACGCCCATTGTACAGTTTCTTTGAACTGGGTCCGATTGACAATTTCGACAAACATGACACCTTCAAACATCTATTTTAGCAACAATATGCAACATTGCGAGTCGAGAGACATATTTCTTTGTTGAACAGAACACAGTCCTTCTGTTCTTGCAGGCAAGCTGCGTACGGCAGAAGAGTCACATTCCAGGCCTTGCTATCTCCTATTTGATATTCGTGTCCTGGGAGTCAGCACGCTCTGCTGGGCTTAGGAAAGGGGGGCCGTAAGAACAGCATAATTTAAGCCTTTAGCTGTTTCTTTCTAGCATTTCTACCATATTAACAAGACTGGCTGGCATCAGTGAAATGATTAAATGCCGTGTTGCTCTCCTCCAAGGCTATATGCGGGAGGGGATTGGGCATTCCTCTCTGAGGCTGCCTACGTTATGTTTCAACTAATAACTCCCAACCTCGCGGCCTTGCTCTTTCGCTTTGAACAACAAAGTAATCAGTGAAACAGAATAAGCAGAATAAGCTTTCGGCTAAGCAGTTTTGAACAAAAAGCAATGAGCAAACGTTAGAGAACAAAAATGGCGATTCTAGCTACATCAAAATGGCCACACATTGGTCAAACTTATGAGTCTGTATTTCTGACGTTTTAGTGCATGAGACGGTTGGTCGTCGGCCAATATGATACATTGCCATTGGTCGTGAGAGGTATCTATTTTTCTAGACTGACAATTCACGCGGCGAGGTCACTCAAATTGATTGTTTCTGACATGAGGTTGCATGAAGTGTATCATGACTACAGATGTGATAAAGCAGAAACAGTGATAACCCAGAAAACATCTATGCGCCTGCTACTCCAGTAGGGGAGGAAGGGTGGGCAAATGTGAATCTAAGCAGATACAAGCACCAAAAGAACAAGTTACTTTCTTACCTGGTAACGTTCTTTCGATGGGATGTTCTGACGACGTATTCCACATCTACAATAGGTAATCACCACAGCTGTGCTGCTTCGGAAAAGTTTCGGCATCTGCATCCTCCGTCGATGACATCGATATGCTGTCGTCGGGGGCCTCCGTCGAGCCGATGTCACTGGATGTTATAAGTAGGACGCACAATGCCCGTAGCCTCAGTTGTAGTTTCCCAGAACGCGTGGCACCAATCTTCTGCCAGAATGACTACAAAAAGCCTTGTGGAAACGAAAGCTGCAATCGCATACGAAAGTCTGTAGAGTGGCAGGTAGGGAGGGAGCGATGGGTAATACGTCGTCTGAACATCCCATCAAAAGAACGTTACCAAGTAAGAAAGTAACTTGTTCTTCGAAGGGATTGGTTCCTCCGACATATTCCACATCTATGACAGACTCCCAAAGCAGTACCAAGGTAAGGAGGTGGGAAAGAATTTAGAATGTTAGAATGCCCAATGAAATTACAGAATAGAGGACCGCCTTGCCAATTGCCAGATCTTGCCCATGGATAGAATCCAAGGAGTAGTGTTTGAAAAAAGTATGGACAGAGGCCCATGTGGCTCATTCACAAATGTTACGAATGGGAACACCCCTCTGCAGGGCAGTAGAAGCAGCCATGCTCCTAGTAGAATGGGCCCGTAAACCTACCGGAGGGTCCTTACCCGCCAAGCGCTAACATTCAGAAATTGTCAAGATAATCCATCTAGACAAAGTCTGTTTAGTAACAGCTTGTCCCAAACGCCTCCCAGCGTATCCAATAAAGAGCTGATCGTCCACTCTGACCCGGGACATGCGTGAGATGTAGAAAATTAAAGCTCTCCTAGGATCCAACCTATGCAGCCTCTCCTCTTCCTTACCAGGATGCGGAGGAGGATAGAACGCCGGAAGAACAACCTTCTGGCTTACATGAAATTCCGACACATCTTTCGGAAGAAAAGGAGGACAAACCCCAAGGACAACCCTGGCCTTATGGAACACCGTGAAGGGTGGCTTAACGGAAAGTGCCTGCAACTCACTTACTCTGCAAGCGGAAGTGACCGCAACTAAAAATACAGTTTTTAAGGTCAACAGTCTCAAAGGGCAAGAATGTAAAGGCTCAAACGGAGCTCCCATGAGGAATTTTAGAACCAGGTTCAAATCCCAACCGGGCACCTGGAAAGGTGACGGTGGAAACACATTAGTGAGCCCTTTGAGAAACTGGGAAATCAAAGAAATCTTAAAATAAGAACACTCCTCAGACGAACGCTTAAATATGGACAGCGCCACCAGGTAACCCTTAATGGTACCCACTTACTGGCCCTTGTGGGCTAAAGAAAGCAAAAAAGACAGAACAGGAATGGCACATGAAAAAGGATCCACATTCTTAACCCTGCACCAGTCGCACAACTTTCTCCAACGGCAACAGTACAGGGACTTTGTTGCAGGCATTCTGGCCGAAAGCAACATCTCCATTACGTCTTCAGGAAGGTCCCAATCCTTATACCTCAACCTTTCAGAAGCCAAGCATGAAGGTTGAGGGACTTGACCTCTGGATGGAGAACCTGACTAAGAGCAGATCGTCTCGGTAGGGAAGACGGCATGGAGGGCAGATGGACATGTTGAGAAGGTTCAGGTATCACGTTCTCCGGGCCCATGCCAGAGCAATGAGGATCATCCGCGAACCCAACCTCCGCAGCACTTGCGGAATGACGGGGACTGGAGAAAACGCATACAGCAGTGGGAAGGACCACTCCACTACGAACGTGTCCCCCAAGGCTCCTCTTGGAGGAAATTCCCACGAGCAGAATATTTTGCACTTCCGGTTGGCACTGGTGGCGAAGAGATCCACTTGTGGGGTCCCCCAAAGGGCGAAGATCTCAAGGAGAATCTCCTGAGCCAGCTCCCACTCGTTAGAGACCAAGCTCTGCCTGCTCAGAGCGCTTGCCGCCACGTTTTCATCTCCGGCCAGATGACCTGCCGAGATCGAAATTTCCGGCTGGATGGCCCAGAACCAGAGCTGCATCGCCTCTCTGCACAGAAGGAGGGACCATGCCCCACTCCCCTTTTTGTTGAGGTAGTGCATGGCCACTGTGTTGTTCGTCAGAATCAGCACATTCTTCCCCCGCACAGACTGCAGAAAAGCCTTCAGGGCTAGCCTGATGGCTCTCAGCTCCAACAGATTGATATGGGAGTCTGGACTCCGACGGAGACCAACGACCGCTGACTGAACTCGTTGGCATGAGCTCCCCATCCCGTGAGGGACGCGTCCGTCACGATCGTTACCACCGGCCAGGGTAGCCAAAATGGAGCCCCCTTCACCAGATTGCCTTCGACGGCCCACCACAGAAGATCCTGGGCAACCGAGGGTGGCACCTGAACGGGGTCTGACATCCTGCCGGAGGACTGCGACCACTGGAGCTTGAGAGCCCATTGCAGAGATCTCATCCACAACCTGGCCTCTGGCACCAGAAGAATGCAGGATGCCACGAGGCAGAGCAACCTCAAGAACTCGAACGCCGGGAGACGCTGGGCATGTTGAAACCATTTGCAGAATGTGATGAGCCCTCAACTGGGGAGACGAACACTGCCCCAGGGATGTGTCGAGCACTGCTCCGATGTACTGGAGCCTCTGGGTAGGTGTCAAGTGGGACTTCTTTAAGTTGAGGGAGAAGCCCAGCTTGTGAAGGGAGCGGCAGGTGACTGACAGATAATCCAGGACTTGCTCAGGAGAGCGCGCCCTGATCAACCAATCGTCCAGGTAGGGGTAGACGTGAATCCCCCCTTTCCTGCGATACGCTGCCACCACCACAATGAGCTTGGTGAAGACCCTCGGGGCGGAGGTAAATCCGAGCGGCAGGACACGAAACTGAAAATGCGAGTCGCCAACTGTGAACCTCAGGTACTTCTTGTGCTTGGGATGAATCGGCACATGAAAGTAAGCGTCCTTGAGGTTGAGAGACACCAACCAGTCCTGATGTTGAAGGGCCTGGAGGACTTGAGAAAAAGTAACCAACTTGAACTTGTCCTTCCTGAGGAGCTTGTTCAAACCACACAAGTCCATGATGGGTCTCAATCCCCTGTCTTTTTTCGGGATCCAAAAATATGGGGAATACCAACCCTTGTTCCTCTCCGCTACAGTCACCAGTGCTATGGCGCCTTTCTCCAGCAGGGATTTGATTTCCTGCGCAAGGATCGGATCCGGGCTCTTCAAAGAGAGATTCCCTGGTGGATTATCGAGAGGCCTGTGCCGGAAAGGAAGACAGTAGCCGTGGGCTATGATCTCCAGAACCCACACATCTGAAGTAATGGCACGCCATTCTACAAGACAGAGCTGAAGCGGCTGCGGCAGTGCCTGAGGGCAAAGAGGCAACTGCCCGAGCGGCCTTGGCACCTGGAGTACCTCGTTTTCCATCTCTGGCACTCCTACGGTGGCCCCTATGACTTGCAGCTCCCCTAGATCTACCAAAGGAAGAGTAGTATCGAAAGGAGCTTCCCCTCCATTGCTGTCCCCTAGGACGAAAAGCCGGAAGTTGGCAAACTGTAGCGCTCAACGACTTCGCTGCAGCTTTGGAGGTCTGCAACCTCTCAAGGCACTCGTCAGCCTTGCTGCCAAAAAGATGTTCACCATCAAAGGGCATGTTAAGAAGCCGGGATTTGTACGTCAGGAGCAAACCCTGACTTCCGCAACCACGCAAATCTGCGCATTACGGTGCTCGCCGCCATGGACCGGCTGACACAATCTGCCATGTCCAGACCCGACTGAACAGATTCACACATGGCATCCTTGCCATGCTGAACGAGAGCAAGAAAACCATCCCGTTCCTCCCCTTTGGAAATATGTTCAGCCGCCAAAGAGACAATTCCACAGAGTGTGAGTGAAACGTGCGAAGGCACACACCGAGTTGGCTGCCTGTAAAGCCATACCCCCTGAAGAAAACACTTTCTTTGCCCAGCCATCAAAACGCTTGGTGTCCCCATCAGGAGGGATGGTAGGGTACGACGCCTGCTTTGCTGGGGCCGTAGCCGCCTGCACCACCAAACTCTCCGGAGTGGGGTGCGTAGTCAAGTAGCAGGGGTAGCTACTGGCTGGACAGTATTTTTTCGGCAAAGACTTGCTCATTGCCGGGAGACTCTCCGGAGCAGTCCAAGCCGCTGCCACGCTTCTCTGTAAAGCCATATGAAATGGCACCACTGGGTCAGTGGGTGGACCTTGGTCAAGGATATCCGTCAGGTCATTCTGCAGAAAATCCACTGGTGGCGCAGACCACCCCAAGTACTCCGTCACCCTCGACATGAGTAGCCTGTACGAAGATTCAGCATGCGTACCAGGCTCAGGCCTGCCAAACTCAACCTCTGGGGAGGTATCAAGACCACTGGCGTTGTGCAAAGACTGGCGTAGGTCTTCCAACTGGCTATGACCAGATAACAGGTCATCAGGAACCTCATCAGGAACCAAACCTTCCTCAGACCCTTCCTCCACCTCAGAAATATAATCCAGAGGCTGGAACAAATCCCTGGAAAAGGGCACGGAAAAAGGCTCAAATACAGGCCTTACCGACTTCTTCAGGGCCTTCCTCGGAGTTTCCACCGACACATGGGGTACCTCCGGTAAAGCCTCCACAAAAGGCATTGAGGGCGCCGATGGCTTCGACACCGGCCTCGAGGGCAGAGCCCCGAGCGTGTCCTTCGACAGTCTCGGTGCTGATGGCATCGATGACTTCCTCAGAGGCGGAGCCTCGAGAGAGTCTCTCGACGGACATGGCGCCGATGGCGTCGACGTCTTCGTAGAAGACCTCACAGGATCCACCGGTCTCGAGGACGTCGAGGACCGGGACCTGGAGCGGGCATGGCTAGAGCAATCCACCTTGTCGGATCGGGACCTCGAAGGCTCCTGATCGTGCCAACTGCCGAGCCCAAAGGCGTGCGAGCGGAGGCGCTAGCACGTTCCCTGCCGGCTTCTTTCGAAGGCGCGGACGGAACGGAGCCCTGCGATTGGAAAATCGCCATCATCTCCGTACGAAATGCATCGCATTCCGCAGGAGAAGAATGCTTGTTGGGACAAGCAACCCGCCTCGGACGAGGACGGGGAAGGGGAAGGCAACAGCGGTTCTGGGAGTGCCTCGAAGAGGCAGAGGAATGGCGGGACCCATTAAGAGACCGAGACCCCCTGGACTTACGCCGACGACGCCGAGAGTCGCCTCTCGAATCGTCGGTGGAAAGCCCAGCGGATTTCGACTTTCGGGGCTTGGACACCCTACCAACAGAAAGCTTCTTCCGCTCCTGCAAGGCCTTCAATGTTAACGACTGCCAATCGTCACAATCATCCGTGGCGTGGCCCTCACCGAGGCACCAGAGGCAGGCATTGTGCGGGTCCGTCAGCGACATCTTGGAACCGCAGTCCGGACACTTCTTGAAACCCAGCCGCGGGGTAGAAGAAGACGAAGACATGATATCTTCACAAACAAACCAGTTTGAAGAACCGATAGAAGTACTCAGAAGAACCGAGGTGCGCTGAGATCTCCGAAGCAAACACGTTCGCAGAAAAAATGGAACTGAGGCTACTGGCGTCGTGCGTCCTACTTATAACATCCGGTGACGTTGGCTCGACGGAGGCCCTTGACGACAGCGTATCGACGTCATCGACGCAGACGCCAAAAATTTTCCCAAGCAGCACAGTTGTGGCAATTACCTGTCATAGATGTGGAATACGTCGGAGGAACCAATCCCATTCGAAATACAATTATGGTGAGTAATGTATCCCTTCTGGAGCTAGTGGATCTGCTCAGATCACATGCTCTGCATAGATTAGCGAGCAATATCTGGAGAAGTAGGTGGGAAGTTAGAAGGTACAGCGGCAAAGAGATGTTTTAGGACCGCTTGCCCCATCTGTGAATCTGCTTTAGAGTGCATCTCAATTCAGTAATGCTGTGTGAACGTATGGATGGAACTCCATGTAGTACCCTTGCAGATGGCGTCTAGAGGGACGTTTGCAATGAAAGTTAAGGTAGCGCCTGTACCTCTGGTAGAATGTGCCCTGGCGGTGAAAAGTAAGACTTTCTTGGATAGGGAATAGTAGAGCTGTATGCACTTGACTATTCATCTGGAGATAGAGTTCTTTGAAATATGATCGCCCTCTCTACTAGGCGCTATGGAAATAAAGAGTTGGTCTGTTTTCCTTAGAGGTTTTGTTTTGTTCAAATAGTACAAGACCGTCCTCCGTATATCATGTGTATGGAAGCTATATGGATTTTCAAAAGAAGGTAGGAAATTCTATGGATTGGTTTACATGGAACTTTGAAATGAACTTAGGTGAGACCCTAGGTTGTGTTCGGAGGACAACCTTGTCCTTGTGTACAATGAAAAAGGGGTCTTGTACGGACAAAGCCTGTAGCTCACCGACTCGTCTTATGGAGGTTATAGCTACTAGGAATGGAGTATTGTAAGTAAGATGTTTTAGGTTGGCCTTAAAGTGTGGACCCATGAGCTTGGAGAGCACAACACGGAGATCCCAACTGGGAGGAGGGTTGGAAATTTGTGGGTATAGGCTCTTTACCCCCTCCATGAATGCCTTAATGATGGGAATTTCCCACCAGGACACTCTTCTGTGAGGTGGTGTAAGCCGACAGGGCCGCCAGATGCACCGTTATGGAATTCATATTAGGCCGGAGTCTAGTAGGTAAAGCATGTAGTGTAGAATGTTAGCTGGAGAACATTCTATTGGGTTTAGCGATTGTGATATCCACCAGAACACAAACCTGTTCCACGTATTAAAATAGCAGTGCCTGGTGTTGGGTTTCAGTGCCTCTAAGTATATCCATAAACCTTTGTGGAAGATTTAAGTGGCTAAGCTCTATGACTTCAGGAGCCAAGCTGCCAAGTTAGATTGTGGGCGTGGGTGGAGGGATGCCCCTTTGTTTTATATCAACAAGTTGTAGGGGCATGGAAGCTTGATTGGCTCGCACATCGCCAACTTGAGCAGATGTGGAAACCAAGGCTGTCTCGCTCACATAGGAGCAACCAGGATCAGAGTTACTTGTTCCTGGTGCATCTTGTGCACCATCTTGTGTGTCGGGGGGGAAAAGCATAAGAGCATTTCCCTGACCTGGTCATCCACAGGACGTTCCCCCTTGAACCCTGGTTGGGCAAACCTGGACGCAAAGTCTGGGCATTGAGCGTTTAGGTTTGTGTTATGGTATGTTACTTTGCATTTATAGAGCGCCTTATGTACCATTGGTATGGTCTGAAGGCGCTGGTAGGTTGAACGCTCTCGGGAACCGAAGTTCAAGTCAGTAGAGAGTAGAGAGAGTCAAAGGTGTGAGCACCGGCTATGTGTGCAGCTGGTGTGGCATTGATGTATTAGCTGCTTCATAGCGGTAGGTTGAGAGATCAGGGGTATGTGTTTGTTCTGGCAGGTTTTATCCAGACCGGTTCTTGCTGCGTTAGGCCTGAGGATAACGCCTGGCTGGCCGGTGTGAAACCAGCAGTGATTAGTTAGAGTGATGTGGAGTATGAGGCAGATGTTGGCATGAGAACAGCTATACCGAATGGTGTCATAGTACCTCTGTGTTCTAGTTGAATGGTGGTGTAAAGAGGAGAGTAAGCATGGTGATGTGATAGGATGGTTTACATGCTCTTTCAAACGTTACGCGCGCTCCAAACCCTTCCGTGCGCTCCAAACCCTTCCGCGCGCTCCAAACCATTCCGCGCGCTCCAAACCATTCTGCTCGCTCACTTTACGCACTCACCCACTCTTACGCACCTCTCCTCCCTTCCGCACTCATTCGATCTTATGCACTCGTCTGCTCTATACAGTCCTCCGCTCTACCCACTAGTCTGTTCTATACACTCCTCCGCTCTGCACACTCCTCCGCTCCGTGCACTCAACCGCTCTATGCAATCGTTCTTTCCACGCACTCATCTGCTATATGTACTCATTAGTTCTACAAAGTCGGTCGCTCATAGGCACTCATCCGCTCCGTGCACTCATCTGCTCTATACACTCATCCGCTCAGTACATTCATCTGCTCGTGCGTTCTAAACAATCCTCTGCACTTCTGCACTCATCCGCTCTGCAGCTACGTCCGCTCTACACACTCATCCGGCCTACACTCATTCGCCTTGCACATTCTTCTGTTCTATGCACTCCTGCATTCTAGACACTTCTCTGCACTTATGCACTCATCCGCTCTACAAAATCGTCCGCTCTACACACTCATCCGCCCAATACACTCATCCGCTCAATATACTCGTCGGTTCTATACATTCATCCATTTTATACACTCATCCGATCTATACACTTATCTGTTCAACGCATTCGTCCGCTCAGCGTGCTCATCCGTTCCACGCGCTTCATCCATTCTAACGATTTCTTCCGCTCCATTCACTTCGTTCATTCATCAAGCATTATAGATTAAGGCCATGTCACTTGTCATACGCACTGGATCCGTTCCGTGCTCTCTGTCTATTTCATGCACTACTCTCGTCTTGGGTACATGAATCTTCAATTCTGTACTTTCTATTTATGCAATGCACTCATGCGGTCGGAGTCATCTGTCTGTGTACTCATCAGACTCTTGTATTCATCTTTCCATCCTTTACTCTTTATTCATTTTGCCCGTTTTGATCATTTTGTCCATTACATCTATTTAATTAATTTATACTTCATTACTGTTATTTTATAATTTATTCTTTTTATCCACTTCACTGCTTTGGTCTATTTTACTCGTTCTATTCTGTTTGTCCTTTTAGTTTACATTAGGGATTATTAGTTGTCGATTTCTCACATGGATCTTGATGTTGTATTGTTATTTGTCTTATTGTTATTCAGGATCTAGTAGTTTGTTGGATTGGTGTCATTGCGCTGCTGTTATACTGTTTGGGTAAGTTTGCATACGGGCTGGTTTTTAGGGGAAGAGCCAGGTTTTCAGTAATTTGCAGAAAGACATTAGATCTTCAGTTAGGCGGATGTAGGGTGGGAGTGCGTTCCACAGCGTGGGGGGCCAACGCTGAGAATGATGATCCACTTAACCTGACCAAGTTTGTTTTAGGTATGACTAGGAGGCCGGCTGAGCTTGATCTTAGAGGACGTGGAGGGTGATAGGGTTTTAGTTTGTCTTGAAGATATTGAGGTCTGGTTTTATGCAATGCTCGATGAGAAATGCATAAGGTTTTGAAAGTCACCCTTTGGGCTACTGCAGGGTCTTAAGGGCTGGGGAGATGTGGTCTCTCGGGCCGAGCGTAAGTAGCAGTTTGGCTGCGGCGTTTTGAGATCTTTGAAGTTTATTCAGTTGGTAAGCGTGGGCTCTGAGGTAGAGGGGGTTTGCGTAGTCTAGTCTTGATATAACAATTGATTGGACCGCGGAGAGTCTGTTGGGAAACGAGAGATAGGGAAAGATGCGCCTAAGAGTTTTAAGGTGGTAATGGCAGGACTTTGGGACGTTGTTGACTTGGCGCGAGTGTGTTAGGTCAGAGTCAAGGGTGCATCCAAGGTTTTTTACTGAGTTAGAGGGAGTCGGTGAGTTGCCCATGGCGGATGGCCAGGGTAGTGGGTGTGGAAGAAGTTCGATGTTGCCACATACCATGATTTCAGCTTTGGAGGGGTTTAACAAGAGGTGGATTTGGGTCATCCAGAGCTCTATGTCAAGGAGGCAGTAGGCGAGGTCTGGTCGGCAGTTGGGTTTTGAGTTCAGGAGTTTTAGGATTAGTTGAGTGTCATCAGCGTAGTTGTAACAGAATGTTTTGTGAACGAATTATTGGTGGGAAGGTGGTCAAGTAGAGATTGAACAAGAGGGCAGATAGGCATGCTCCTTGTGACACTCCCGTGTCGACTCGTCGGGTTTGGGAGGAATAGGTGGAGAGTATCGTTATTTGGTACCTATCATTGAGGAATGAGGCTATCCATTTGAGCGCGGTTCTACGAATTCCTAGGGAGTGGAGGCGGTCAAGGAGGATTGAGTGATTGATTGTGTCAAAGGCGGCGGACAGGTCGAGAAGGATTAATGCGGCACATCCCGCAGAGTCTGCTGTGATTTTAAGGTCATCCCAGATTGAAGTTAGGGTGGTTTCAGTTCCGTGACGGGATCTGAAACCTGATTGTGCGGGGTCAAGGAGATTGTTGGCTTCAACAAAGGCATTTAGGTGGGAGTAGGCGGTTCGGTCAATGAGTTTGGCAAGGAATCTGATGTTTGAGATGGGGCGGTAGTTTTTGGGCTCGAGAGAGTCAAGGGAAGGTTTTTTTAAAAGCGGTTTGACGAACTATTTTGAATGCGTCGGGAAACGAACAAGTGGCGAACAAGTCTATTGGGGGGTGACCCTATAGTGAGAATATTCTGTCTAGGATATCTCTGTCGAGTTGTCACTCATATTCTTCTGATAGAGGGTGTCTACTTAGAGTGTCTGCGAGAGAATGGAGTTCCCCTGGAACATGTTCTGCTTGAGTTCCCACTTCCATATTCTTTGGAATAGCTTGGACTGACTTAGAGAGTGTGTGTCTCCTTGCTTGTTAAGATAGAACATGGCTGTGGTGCCATTTGTGAGGACCTGCACCGTTTGACCCTTGAGATGCTGTTAAAAGGCCTAAAGAACCTTGAGGACTGCCAAGAGTTCTGGGAAGTTGATATGTCTTTGGGCAGTAGTGTGTGTCCACTGGGCATGGGCTGTGTGGTGGAGGAAGTGCCCCCACCCCCATCCGGCGAGTGAGGCGTCTATTTTTAGGATCGCTTGTGCTGGTGGAGCGTGAAAAGGTTTTCCTTTTAACAGATTGTCCTTGGACCACCAGCAAAGAGCCTGAACCAGGGTTAGGGAAACAACCGCTAGATCGTCCCACTGTCTGCTTGCCTGAGACCACTGTTTCGCAAACCATTCCTGCATTGAGCTCATGCGCAGGCGCGCATGTGGAACCAAGTGAATACAAGAAGCCATCATTCCAAGCAAGTGCATTTCTTTATGTAGTTATGTGGCGACTGACCTTGTAGTGAGGTACCTGCAACATCATGTTTTGTACTCTCATTTGAGGTGGAACGCCAGCTCCTCTATTGTGTTTAGGATAGCCCCTATAAATTGTTTTATTTGGCTGGGGACTAGACTATTTCTTCTGGTTTATGAAGAAACCCAGATCGAATAGAAGGTTTATTGTCTTCTGCGTATTTAATTTGCAAATTTGAGGGGTTTCCCTGGTGATTAGCCAGTCGTCCAGATAAGGGTATACTGGGATGGACTTTCTGCGGAGATGTGCTACCAATACTGCAAGCACCTTTGTAGATACTCTTGGTGCCAAGACGATAACAAATGGGAGTACTTTGAACTGGTAGTTTATTGCCGCTTTCCTGAAATGCAGGTATTTTCTGTGCGCAGGGTGCATTGAAATATGAAAGTATGTATCTGTCATGTCCAACGTCTCCATGTAGTCTCCCCGTTTTAGGAGTGTAATCACCTCTTGTAGCGAGGTCATTTGAAACATTTGGGGTTTGACATATTTGTTCACAGGGCGCAGATCTAATACTGGGTGCATGGTAAGGTCTTTCTTTGGCACAAGGTAGTAGGTTGAATGAACCCTTGTTTACCTCGTTTGCTGGGAAAATCTTTATGGCTATCAACTTCTAGGTTCCCCGCCTCCTCCTCCTCACCTGAATCTTCCACTGATGACAGGGATCAGGAAGCCTGGTGACCTGTCTTCTGTGTCGTCGTCGTCTTTTTGGTGGAAGTATGTCTCGCAATGGGCAAAAAAACCTTGCAGTATTGACGGCAAGAAGTAGTCCGTAGGTATCCCAGATGGTAGAAGCAGGTAAGTAGTATCCAGTGGATCCTAAGCGCAAACAGGTCAGTAGCGCTAGGGTAAGCCTGAAGGTACGGTAGAAAGAGAAAAGTACCGCTGCTGGAAAGGGAAAGGAAAGATGTAAGAAAAACGAGAAGAAAGATCAAAGGAAAGAATAGGAACCAAGCGCCTGCAAATGGCTGTAGAATGAAAGGCACCCAGAAGGTAAAGGAAGAGGCTAGGAGGTAGCTGAGCGGTAAGCTTGCAAAAGGAATAACTGCAGCGTATCATCCAAAGAGAAAGAAGCAGGGTTGCAACGCAGCGAGTGCTGGTTGCAGACAGGCAGAAAGATGGACCCAATGTGGTAGAAATTTGGTTGACAACCAGACCTTGTGACCAACTTCCCAACCGGGCACCTGCCTCCGATGTCCGTCAGCCTGTTTATTTCTGCATTCGCTGGTTTCCAGATTTTCGTAGGCCTTCTTGTCTGCTAGGGAAATGTCATCCACTAGAGAACTTTCTGATGGAACAGATGAAGGAGGATAGGTGGAGGTCGGTAGGGAACGAGGATGCATGCCGTTAAGTGCAGTAGAAGGGGCTTAACCCTGTAGCAGAATGAACCGCATTATTATATGTGAATTCCGCAGTAGGCAACAGATCCACCCAGTTGTCTTGTTCGAGGTTGGTGAAACACCCAAGATACTGTTCCATGGTTGAATGGAGTCTTTTGGGTTGACCATTTGACTGAGGATGGTAGACCGAAGAAAGACCATGCTGTTTCCTCCCCTGATCAGCCTAGCTTAACCATGCTATTTCCTCCCCTATCAGCATAGCTTAATTATGCTTTTTCCTCCCCTGATCAGCCTAGCTTAACCATGCTTTTTCCTCCCCTGATCAGCCTAGCATATCCAGCAATCTGCACAAAGTGCTCCAGAAGAGGGGTGTATACTGCGAACCCCGATCAGACAGTATGCTGTCTGGGAGTCCAGGTAATGTTAAGATCTCTCGAAAGAAGACCGTGGCCATTTCGAGAGCACTAGGAAGACCTGGGAGAGGAATGAAGTGAGCAAGTTTGGAGAACAATTTGATGGTGACCATGTCGTCTGTCTTGCTTTGAGAAGGAGAGAGGTCAACAACGAAATCCATGGAGATGTGACTCCAAGGTCTACAGAGAGTTTCCTTGTTCCGTAATTGGATTGGGCACATACGGTACAAGTACTGATGTAATTCTTGACATCCTTACGGATAGAAGGCCACCAGAAATGCCTGTGAATGAGTTCTAAGGTTGTGGCATTGCCCTTGTGACCAGCCATCTTGATATCGTGGCACCAAGCCATGACCCTTTGTTGAAGCGAAGGAGTAGTGAGAAGATGATCTTGATGAAACCATAGACGTTCCTTCTCCTGAAGAGGAAACTTCCGATAGAAAGAGCGATCCATGGTCGCCGACGCTTCTTTGACCTCTTGTAGAAAACGAGAAGCGGTGCACACAAAGTTGTTCCTGCGAAAGAGGGTCTTTTGGGGAGCAGAAGGTGTGTCTTCTTTCTGAGAACATTGAGATAAGCCATCGGCAATAGTAATTCAGGGTTCCAGGAATTAAAGTGATGAAGTCGAATTGAGCAAAGTAGTCAGCCCAGCTGGCTTGTCTGGCATTGCGACATTCCATTTGCTGAAGTATACAGAGGTACTTATGGTCAGTCTGTAACTCTTTCCTCGTAAGATAGCTTTATGGCTAGCAATTCTCTCAATGACGGAATAGTTACATTCACTGGAATTCAAGGTTTTAGACAGGTAAGCTATGGGATGTTCCGAGCCCTTTACCTCTTGAGTACTGCTCCCACAGTGGTTGCCGAGGCGTCAGCTTCGATAATGAACGGGAGAGTTTGATCGGGTTGGAACAAGATGGACGGTGTACAAACTGTCCTTAAGCAGCCGGAAGGCCTCTTAAGCATCCTTAGCCCACTAATTGGGAGAATGATGTTTGAGAAACCCTGAATGAATTTACAATAAAAGTTGGCGAGACCCATGAACCATTAGATCTCTTGACTGAAGAAGAGGTAGGCCATCTGAGTAACACAGTTATCTACCGTGGATCCATGGAGATACCCTGATGGGATAGGATGGATCATAGATAAGGTACAGTTGTGGCCTGGAAGAGGCACTTCTCTGGTTTCAACAAAAGGCTATGTCTCCTCAGGTGATGAAGAACCTCAGTAAGTTGAGCCTGGTGTGTCTTTTCGGAGAAGACCAGAATATTATCAAGATAAACTATGACCTAATGAAAGAGTAAATCGGAGAAGAGTCGATCCACAAAACTTTGGATGATCGCTCAAGCATTGACAAGGCCGAAAAACATTACCCGGTATTCAAAATGGCTGTAAGTTGTTCGGAAAGCAGTCTTCAATTAGTCACCGGCCTTGATGCGCAGAAGATGGTAGGCTCCATGTAGATTCAGCTTTGAGAAGATGATCGCTCCCTGTACTGCTTCCATGATGTCCTTGATAAGTGGCATCGGATATCTGTCTCTGATGGTGACCTTATTGAGACCACAATAATCGATGCAAAGCCTTAATTCGGTGGTCTCTCTCTTGGATACAAAGAACAATGAAGCTCCCGCTGGAGACTTGGAGGGTCTGATGAGACATAAGTAAATTGGAATCCAAGTACTCTCTGAGTGCCTTCTTCTCAGGAAGAATTGGGAGTACATGCGACCAAGAGGAACCAATGCTTCGGGTAGAAGATCTATGGAACCATCCTCAGGTCGGTGAGGAGTAAAATGAATGCCTATAGAAGGGTTCTGGCACTTGGGATCTGTCCGACACTTCGCTCACATCCTGTTGGCATCTCTTGACAGAATATTCTGAATTGAACGGCAGGATGTTCTTAGCCCAGTCAATACTGGGATTGTGCAATCTCAACCAGGGCACGCCTAGATTGATGTGAAAATGAGCTGCTCGGATAATGTTGAAACACAGGGTTTCCTAACGATCTCCAATGGTCACAGCAAGTGAAGGAGAAGTCTGAGTTATCAAACCAGAGTTTAAGGGTTGGTCGTCGACTCCTTCAACTGCCTGGTTTTCTTCTTGTTGCAGCATGGGAATAGACTCCTTAGCGGCCCAAACCACATCCATAAACTTTCTGGCAGCTTCACAGTCTATTAGTGCCCATGGCTCAAGGGTGCGAGATTCAACTTGTAAGCTAGTTTTAACAACCAAAAGTCAGTTGTCTGCCTGAATGGTAAAGGTTGAGGCGAGCAGAAAGGGATTTGTATCCTGACCCCAGCTCCTGGCCCCTTCTAAGGCCAGGGTTTGTCTTTTCCCGACCACTAGGGAAGAACCTCTCGACAGTGGGGGAGCATATGGGAGCCGAGACCGCAGTACATACGGAGCTCCCTTGTCTCGCCTCCTATTACCTTCGGCAGAGGAGTGTGGCCCTCTGGCGGACCCTATTGGTATGGGCTCCTCCCAAAGAGTGGTCTCAGGTGTAGAGAGCGAAGGAGCGGTTCTCATAGGAGAGCCTGAAGAGCCCCTGAATCTCCTTCTTTCGCTTCTTCTTTCATTCAATTGGTAGTCTATCTGAAGGGCTAAGGAGATCAGATCCGACAGTAGCTGGCCTATTAACCCTGGCAAGTTCATCCTTGATGTCCTCACGTAGTCCACGTCTGAAGATGGTGAACTGTGCCGACTCCAGCCAGCCAGCCCTCAGCAGCCGTACGTTTAAAAGCGGAGACAAAGGTTTGCAGATCTGTCTGACCCTGGTGAATGTCAAGCAGAGTTTCACAGGCAGTGTAGGGGACCCATGGTCTCTCGAAGGTCTGGAATAGTAGAGCAAGGAAAGTTCCATGATCTTATAAGACTGGATTGGATGCGGTGAGCAAAAGGGTTACCCAGGCCAAAACGTTACTAGTCATATTGGAAATCATGGAACCCCCTGGGAGTGATCAGATGCATAAGTGGCGTGAACGTGAAGTAGATAAAACACACGTCAGTGGATTCCTGCAGACTTTTGGGTGACCCGTCGTATTTGCCGCAAGCCAACCCCATGGAAGGTAAGTCCATTGCGTGGACCTCTCTGGCAGTAACCAGTTGCTTCAGCATGGCATTTTCTGTCTTTAGGGTTTGTACTTCCATGGCCAGACCCTGTACTGCTGCAATCAGCTCTTGCACCTGTTCAGCAGTTGCCCTAGCGATGTCTGGGCATTGCAAACTGTCAACTTCTAGTTTCCCCTCCTCCTCACCTGAATCTTCCACTTGTGACAGGGATCGGGAAGCCTGGTGACATGTTTTCTGTGTCTTCTTTTTGGTGGAAGTACATCTCTCCTTTTGGAGAAATGGCCTGTCACGGAAGGAGGTCAGTCTGCCTGCCCAATATTGACCAGTAAAAAAGAATCTCCCTCCGGAACAGCCAAGGATGGGGAAAAAGCCAGCAATGGGCATAACAAAAACTTGAAGTGTTGATGGCAAGAAGTAGTCCATAGAGATCCCAGATGGTAGAAGCAGGTAAGTAGTATTCAGTGAATCCTAAGTGCAAACAGGCCAGTAGCGCCAGGGAAACCCTGAAGGAGCGGTAGAATGGGCGAAGTACTGCTGCTGGAAAGGGAAACGATAGAGGTAAGAATAACTAGAAGAAAGATCAAAGGAAAGAAAAGGAACCAAGTGCCTGTAAATGGCTGTAGAATGAAAGGCACCCAGAAGGTAAAGGAAGAAAGCTAGGAGGGAGGAAGCCAAGCCGTGTGCTCGCGAAATGAATAACTGCAGTGTATCACCCAAAGAGAAAGAAGCAGGGTTGCACCGCAGCAAGCATCGGTTGCAGACAGGCAGAAATACAGCCGGAGGCGACAATGATGGAAAATGACTAGACCACTGCTGACTGACTGAAAGGGACGCAGAGGCATATTAATGGCGGCGCAGCACCCACCAGCTCCATAAGCGCCAGGAACGGCGAGCAGTGACAATGGCCTCCTTCTCGAGCAGCACCTTTATTTCCGCAAGCAGTATGCTTTGTTCTTCTGCTGTCATTTTCTTCTGTCTCGGCTGGCGGTAGGGTGGTTTTTGTAGCAACTTGATACAATACCCGCCTGCCACAGTGGACAACACCCACTTGTCCGACGTTATCCCCTTTCATGCCTGGATGAAGTGAGAAATTCTGCCTCCTACTGGAGTGGCATCGGAGGGGACCTGAAACGGCGTGACATTTTTTGGGAGGGGTTGAGCCTCTTTCAGGTGAAGTTCTGCCCCTTTTATTTTCGCTTTGAAAATTGGACGAGGAACCTTAGCCTTGTGAATGGCCCCAAGACGAGGAATGTCTGCCTTGAGAGTAGCCTGAGGAACGCTGCGCTCCCTGACCCCGAAATCTCCTAGAGTTTGGGGAGACCTGTTGGGAATAGGGTTTGTCAACTGTCCAAGGGATTCAAGAGTGTCGTACTCCTCCATGGCACCTTTGTGGGCGTCTTCTATGGCCTTCCCAAAAAACATATTTGGCTCCACTGGCACGTTTAAGAGGGTTGCTTGAGTCTCTAGCTTGAACCCCGACTAAGCCAAGTATGGGGCTTGATGAGCGTTCCTTCTGCTATGATGCATCCTGCATTATCTGCTGAATCAAGGTTATTCTTTTGGATGCAGTTTGAGATCCACCTTCTGAGATAGTCTTCAGTAATTGAGCCTTTAGTGGTTTTGGGACGGCTTCTATTTGGCATTCCAGATCATCACATTTGTGGCAGCCATAACTAGCAAACAACAGTGTTGTTAGCGATTCTGGTCTGGTATGCTGCAGAAGAAGCAACCTTTGTCCCGAAAGTATATATCTTTTTGCTCTCCTTGTCTGGCGGGGCTTCTGCTAGCGCCAGGGGAGTGACCGCCCTCTTCCTGGTGGTGGTGACCACTAGGGAATTTGGCTTGAGCGGACCTCCGATATACAGGGGGTCTGTGGCACGGGCCTGACTACCTTCTCTATTCTAGGGTTGTCCGCCCTCGTGAGAATAGGCGCCAGTAGGGATGGTTGGCTATGTCTCTGGACAGACTGGAGGAGTGGTATAAACTGGGTGGCGGACCTTTTGTCTCCCAGACTATCTTCCACAAAGTCCTTATCGACTAAGTGTCAATATTAAAATGCTGTGCACCCTTTGCTACCGGCTGGTCATGGTGGTATGGTGACTGAATAACATAAATGTCATCGTCGTCATAAAACTGATCTTGGCCAAAGAGGTTCCTGTGAGACCCTGGGTCTGCTTGTTCGTCATAATACGAGTCCTGAGAGGGGTCTTGGTATGTTTGAGAAGTGTTGTGGAACGTCGAGGCCAGATGCCTAGAGCAGCGGTGCTAGGCTCTGGCTCAAGATGACACTTTTTGGCAGGGGACGGCAGTGCTGATGCCCCTGGCTGTGAGGCAGCTTAAAGAATTGTTAATTGGTCAGGATGTCCGTTTATGAAGTCTACGAAACAAGACATCCTCCTCAATCTTATTGAATTGTACAGGTGTATATTCACATGTGGGCGGGAAACATGACATGGGTGGCCTGGGAGGGAGTGATATCCTTTTCAGGGGTGGCCTGGTAGGGAGTGGCATCCTTGTGGCGCATGGCCCCAGAGAGAGTGTATAAGGGGATGGAAAACCCTGTCTAGGTGTCTATTGGGGCCAAAGGCTTCAAAAAATTGAACTTTTTCAGCAGCCTCGTCTTGAGAAGCATGGATGTGTTTTTTCATTAGTTGTTGCATTTTCAGCGTTTTCTTAGGGGCAAGGCGAACAACAAAGGAAAGAAAGTCTATAAGTACAACTTTAGCTAATCAAAGGCATCAGCCTGGAAGCGAATGCTGCATTTGCGACAGACTTCGAAGGCGGAAAAAACAATCTGAGGGACCTAGACGTGTGAAGGACCATGGGTACAGTACACGTCACACCAGGAATAGTATTAATAAGCACGCCATGTCGACTTCTGTTTGAGTTTCGAAAACAAATCTTGTAATACTCGCAACTTCCTGTCAGACTATGCAGAGCATGTGATCTAAACAGATCCACAAGCTCCAGAATGGAGGTTATATGGTTTCAAGTCAATGCCTATTAAGACATAACATGCAATATCTCAGTCTATGATTTATTAACAACCTAGTGCCAACAATTCTCAAACAGTGCTGTTTAATTAATTTAATTGGAAAAAGTGTATTACTTCTCTATTTGGGGCTTTAATCACATACTATTGTACTGTGCAAATGAAAAATATTAATATATTCTTTCATGGTCTTCAGAGTAGAGATTATCATTTTTTTTCCATTCCCGATGTCTGGTTTTCCAACTATAATAAACAATAAATGGGCTTTTCCAAAGTGGCGCTAATGTCCTCCAAAAACTTGAGACATTGCCTTTCAAACACATCTGGCAGAATACAAAAGATTAAGTAACCGATGCTTGTTCAATTTTAACAAATGGTAATCTTTTCAGTTTTCCTCAACTTAATAAGGATGGCAAATGCACCAGTAGGATCTTGCTTAGACGCTTCAGCCTGTATGTAACCTTCACCATAAAGGAAATTGAAGCTTAAGTGCACAAACTTCGAGATCTCCTTTAAACTGTATTGATGAAGAGCCCAGCTAAACTGGTGTCTTTTCTTTGTTGATCGAAAGCCCATTACCATGTTTTTTAAATGGAAATATTCTATTTATTTTTGGTACTCTCCTATAGCATGAATATTTAATTGCAGTGCTTTTCAAGTTTTGTCCGAAAGAATATCCTCTGCATAGGACATCCATTCATCCAATCTTATAGCTTCCTAATATTTGGGAGGATGACAATGCATTACTTACCGTAAAAGCATTTCTGATGGTTGTATCTGCTTAGATTCACATGCTGTGCATAGGTCCGACATCCAGTGGTCACTGCGGAGTATTGCATTTTGTTTTTCGTAGTCGAAAAGGGGACGTCGACAAGGCGTGTCTGTAACACTATCCCTATAGTGACGTGTGTTGTACCCACAATCCCTCACGCGTCGAGGTCCCTCTGTTTGTATTTTTCTGCTCTGAGGGAGCCTTCTAGACGTGAGTGAGTACAGAAAAGAGAGAAATATAGAAAGATGTCTATGTTCCTTCCATCCAAGCGGGGAGGAAGGGTGGGCGCATGTGAATCTAAGCAGATACAACCATAAGAAATGCTTTTACGGTAAGTAATGCATTGTCTTCTGATGTTTGTTAATCTGCTTAGAATCACATGCTGTGCATAGACTAGCGAGCAGTACCCGGAGTTGGCGGTGGGTTATGAGAAGGAACAGTAGAGAAAAGATGTCTTAATACTGCCTGTCCCACCTGGGAGTCAGATCTAGAGTGTGCATCTAGACAGTAGTGTTTTGTAAAGGTGTGCACAGAACTCCAGGTAGCGCTTTGCAGATGGACTCAAGGGGAACATTTGCAATGAATGCTATGGACGCCCCCGTGCCTCGAGTAGAATGTGCTCTTGGCCTAAAGGGCAGTTCTCTCTTAGCAAGAGTGTAACAGAGAGTGATGCATTGAACAATCCATCTAGATATAGTGGACTTTGAAACTGCATCCCCTTCTCTTCCTGCTGCCACCGAGACGAAGAACTGATTAGTCTTCCTCAGTGGTCTGGTTCTTTCCATGTAGAACATGACCGCTCTGCGCACATCTAGTGTGTGCAGAGTCCTTTCTCCCAAGTTGGAAGGATTTTGAAAGAACGCTGGTAGTTCTATAGACTGGTTTACATGGAATTTTGAGATGAATTTTGGAGCAAACCTTGGGTGAGTGCGTAGAACCACTTTATCTTTGTGAACTGTAACAAAGGGGTCTAGAACAGAAAGAGCCTGTAGTTCACTTACTCTCCTGATGGAGGTGATAGCTATTAGAAAAGCAGTCTTAAGAGTGAGGTCTTTAAGAGTTGCTTTGTGCATGGGTTCAAAAGGTGATCCCATGAGTTTTGTAAGTACCACGTTAAGGTCCCATCCGGGAGCTGGTTCAGCTATCGGGGGGTGTATTCTCTTTACTCCCTCCATGAAGGCCTTTATAACAGGGATCTTCCACCACGACACTTTGAGTTGGGAAGTGGTGTATGCAGAAAGTGCCGCTAGGTGGACTTTAATGGAATTGAACACTAGACCTGAATCCAATAAATGGGTCAGGTATAGAACAATATGTGTGGGAGAGCAGTCAATTGGGTTGATGCTCTTTCCTCTGCACCAGATGACAAATCTCTTCCATTTGCTAGAATAGCAGTGGCGAGTGTTAGGTTTTCTGGCTTCCCTGAGGATGTCCATGCATCTCTGCGGGAGCTGTAGATGTCCAAATTCTACGATTTCAGGAGCCAGGCTGCTAAGTTCATGTTCTGGGGGCATGGATGCAGAGTCCTGCCGCTGTCTTGTGACAGCATGTTGTACGGGCAGGGGAGTTTCACTGGGGGAGATAGAGACATCTCCATCAAGTGAGCGAACCATGGCTGTCGGGCCCACATTGGGGCCACCAGTATCATGGTTACTTGTTCCTGGTGCATCTTGTGCACCACCTTGTTGAGAAGGGGAGTCGGGGGAAAAGCGTAAACAAATTTCCCTGACCATTGAATCGACAGACCGTTCCCCTTGGATTGGTTTTGGGGGTACCTGGAGGCGTAACTTTGGCATTGTGAGTTCTCCAGGGTTGCGAACAGGTCTATTTCTGGGAATCCCCATTGCGTGAAGACGTCGAAGACGATGTCTTCGTGCAGTCGCCATTCGTACTCTTCGGGCAGGGGGAAATCCCTGCTGAGTTTGTCTGCCAGCAGATTGAGTTCCCCTGGTACATGTTGTGACAGAAGGAACATATTCTGTTTGAGAGCCCACTTCCATATGTTTTGGGCCAGTTTGGACAGTCCTGGAGAGTGGGTTCCCCCCTGCTTGTTGATGTAATACATGGCTGTGGTGCTGTCTGTAAGGACCATCACTGTCCTGCCTTGTAGGTGTTCCTGGAAGGCTTTTAGCGCCTTGAACACCGCTAGTAGCTCCAGAAGATTGATGTGTTTGGATGCTACGTTCGGAGTCCACTCTCCGTGAGCAGTCTGATGGGATAGGTGAGCCCCCCATCCTGTGAGGGATGAGTCTGTGGTTAGAGTGGCTTCCGCCGCGGGTGTGGCAAAGGGTTTCCCTTTTTCTAGGTTTTCTTTTGTCCACCACCGTAGCGAGAGAACTAAGGCCTGCGAGACCACCACTAGATCGTCCCATAGTCCGCTGGCCTGACACCACTGGCTGTTGAGCCACTCTTGCATTGGGCGCAGGCGCGCGTGAGGTACCAAATAAATACACGACGCCATCATGCCTAGCAAGCGCATTGCTTTGCGTACCGTCACCTCTCGACCGGACACATATTGAGGGATCTGAAACAACATGTTTTGAACCCTCTCTTTGGAGGGGAAGACGAGGCCGTCCTTTGTTTGAATTAGAGCCCCTAGGAATTGTTTGATTTGGCTGGGGTCTAGGCTGGACTTCTTTACGTTGATGGAGAAGCCCAACTGGAACAAAAGGTCTACAGTCTTTTGGGTATTGGAGAAGCATGTTTCGTAAGAATCCCCTGTTATGAGCCAGTCGTCGAGGTAAGGGTAAACTGGGATGGACAACCTGCGCAGGTGGGCCGCTGCCACTGCCAGTACCTTCGTGAATACTCTTGGTGCTGATGCTATGCCGAAGGGTAGCACTCTGAACTGGTAGTGTTTGCCCTCTATCATGAACCGGAGGTATTTTCTGTGCGCTGGCAACATTAAAATATGAAAGTATGCATCTTTCATGTCCAATGTTGTCATGTAATCTCCCTGTGATAGCAGTGGGATCACTTCCTGTAGGGTCACCATACGAAACTTTTGGGGTTTGATAAACTGGTTCGCTGGGCGCAGATCTAATACAGGGCGCATGGTTAGATCCTTTTTGGGTACAAGGAAGTACACTGAATAAATACCTTCTGTTACCTGAGATAGAGGCACGACCTCTATGGCTCCCTTTTCCAGCAGTTGCTGTACTTCTTGTAGAAGGATGGCAAGATGTTCCGGTGACATGCGTCGTCCCCTCGGGGGTTTGTATGTTGGGGAACTGTTGAATTCGATGCAGTATCCGTGGGCTACGGTGGAAAGTACCCAGCGGTCTGACGTTATACCCTCCCATGCTGGAAGAAAGGATGTTATCCGGCCCCCGACCGGTGTTGCATGGGAGGGGACGCGAATCTTCGCGTCACTTGGTGTTGTTAGGGGCTTGGGAACCTCTGGGGGTGGACCCTCGCCCTCTTCATTTGCCCCGGCGCTGTCCTCTTTGACTGTACTGGCCACTACTGGTCTGGAAATTGGTGGCAGGGTACTGTTGCTGCTGGTTTTGTTGTTGGCGTTGGCCACGAAAAAAGCGTTTATTGCCATATCCGCGCCTGGTAGCGGGTTTAGAGATTTGGTCAAGAGTTTTGATTGTATCGAACTCTTTTTAGCCATCTCCAGAGCCTCATCCACCGCCTTCCCGAAGAGGTTCGAGTCTTCAACAGGTTTATTTATTAAAGACGCCTGTGTCTCCGGTTTGAACCCTGAGTTGCGCAGCCATACGTGTCGTTTTAGGACTATTCCCTGAACTAGGGAACGTCCCGCAGTTTCTGCCGCATCCAGAGAGCTCTTCACAATACTCTGGTTGACCTGGGTTCCTTCGCCAATAGTTGAAAGCAGGCGTGTACGTAATGGTTCCGGCGCTTCTTCGGCGTCTTTGCGCAGTTTGGCCCACTGCGCGTCCGCATAGCTAGCGAGCAAAGAATTGTTGTTGGCAATTCTTGCCGAAAAGGCGGCCGAGGATGTAATTCTTTTAGCAAGGGCATATAACCGCTTGCCCTCCTTGTCAGGTGGTGCCTCACTGGTGGAAAGTGGTACCCCTGCCCTCTTTCTTGTGTTGGTTACTACCAGGGAATCCGGAATGGAATGTCCCCTGATGTACAGCGGGTCTGAGGGTGAAGGAGTGAAAAGTTTTTCAATTCTAGGATTGACCCCTCTGATTAGTGCGGGTGTGGACAGCGAAGGGATGATTCTTCTCTTCACCGAAGCGAGGAGGGGAATTGTCTGACTGACCGGGGGTTTCTCCTTAATTACCCTTTCTACGAAGTCTAATTCAGGGGAGAGCTCCCCAGTGTCCAGTTCGAAGTGTGCTGCTGCTCTGCGCAACAGGGCATTAAATGTGGGTTGATCGTCAATGGGAGACGTGTTTCTAACAGGTGAAATGTCAGGAGGATTTAGGTTCAGGACATCAGTGTCGGAATATATTGATGGTGATTGCCAGGGGTGAGAAGGTCCTTCTTCTGGATTTTCTCCGAAGCCTTCTCCTACCGAGTCTGGGCTGTCCTCCAGACCTTCCTCCTGGTTCCGTCCGTCTTCCTCGTCCATAAAATCATCCTCTTCCTCAAAATAATGTTCTTCCCCAGTGAGGTCATACACACTGTGGAAGTCTGAGGCTGTGTCCTGGTGGGGATTGACTAATCTTGGAATTTTGGCCCTGGGGTCCTCCTGAGGCCCTTCTCTTATTCTCTTTGGAGTGGGAGGGTTTTGGGCATTCATAAACCTCTCCATTCTTTCCATGCAGAGATGGAGCCTTTCCATGGTTTCATGGGGTACCCCTGAGCGGTCTAGCGGGGGAAAATTGGTGTCTTGTAGCTGAACACGGCTCGACCTCTCCCATAACGTCGAGGAAAGTGTCCCGTCGCCTTCCGAAAATCCTTCAGGTGTGTCTTTCGACCTTTGCGTAGCGCTCGACGTGTCTTTTGGCGTACGCTTGTGGGCGTCGGCTACCACGATCCTCGCCAAGCTCTCAGCGACTCGTTTGTCAGCGGAGAGCTGTGGTTTCGACGTTATGGGTGTCGAACGCTCTACGGCGGCATGCGCTTTCTGCTGATGCGCTCCGGCCGATGATTTGGGGGCGGCGCCCTTATTTGCCGAAAGCCCAGTCGCTGGTCGCGGCTGCGAGAGGGGCTTCGAACCCGAACGGTCCGAGGAGGCCGCCGGTGAAACCTGCGTCTCCTTGGGCGCTGATGCTCTCTTTGCCTTCGGCAAAGAAGAGCCATGGGTTGTGTGCTTATGTGTGGTCTTGTGTGCGTCAGTGTCGCCGGGGTGTTCATCCCCATAAGCAGGGCGTGAGCCGAGCCCGTCGGGGCCGGGGACAGACGACGAAGCGCGTGTGCGCTCTCTAGGGGGGTTTACGACTTCCGTAGCGGAGGTCGTGGTATCACGTTCCTCGTCACTGTCGGAGGTAGCGACGGTGGGTGGAGCGTCGGCCTTCGACATAGCGTAGGCCGCCCACCTTTTGACCCTACGGTCTTTTAGAGTCTTCGGCTTAAGAAGCCGACAAGCCGTGCAACCTTCCTCCTTGTGGTCGAGGGGCAAGCAGCGGTTACACCGTGAATGCTTGTCCTTCCAAGTAAACTTGCCCTTGCAAAGCGGGCAAAACCTAAAGGGTGTCCTCTCCATAGCCGAGGAAAAAAAACGTGATAACCACCCCAAGGGAAAGGAAGGGGAAAAGGAAAGGCATTCTCAGAAAAGAATTAGAGATGTCCCACGGCCCCTACTGTATTTGGCCTGCGAGGCCAGGCCACGTGTTCGGCAACGCCGAAGGATCTCCTCCGCTCGTCCCCTCCGTCGAAGATCTTGCTCGGCGGCGGAGAAGCTTCACAACAGCGTCGAGGGGAGGATCGATATGTTCTATATTAATATAGGAAAACGACCAAAGGTCGAGGAGATGAAATCTGCAATGTCTCTCGAGGAGCTCCGCGTAAAGGCGACCAGTATCTGGGCGGAAAAAAACAATCTGAGGGACCGTGAGGGATTGTGGGTACAACACACGTCACTATAGAGATAGTGTTACAGACACGCCTTGTCGACGTCCCCTTTTCGACTACGAAAAACAAAATGCAATACTCCGCAGTGACCACTGGATGTCGGACCTATGCACAGCATGTGATTCTAAGCAGATTAACAAACATCAGAAAATTATTTACCACGCATATTTCCCTACGAAGATCAGCACATTAAATAAAGGGCAAGTACGCAGGCTTGCTTGAATCCTCTTGGTGGAATTTCCCTGGTCAGGGTTTCTTCACTATTTAAACCCATTGCAATAGCACTTTCAGTATGAATCTTAAATTACACTTAAACCACCATCCTGCCCCAATGATCTAGTTTAGTTCATAACCAACGCATCTATTCTGTCAAATACAGAGATTAGATCAATAAAAGGTAGCATATATCGGGGTTTCATGTTTATCTAGAGCCATTTGGCTCAATAGTTTCAAAACTATCCCATTATGAAAAGTGCTGAAGCCATTTCTGAAGCATGGCACAGACCATCCACCTGCTCTATGCCCGTTTGTTCACTTCTTGCAAGATGATGATGGCAAAGATCTTACTAACCATGTCCAAAAAGGCTATTAAATCACAAGGATCTTCACACTTTCCCTTCTGTGGTATAGGCACTACCACAGCTTTATTCCAAGAAGGGGGCATAACACACCAACTTTACATTTTTTTTATAAGAACATCAAATCTGGCTTCTGAAGAGAAGGATCCTCACCAGTTTCTGAAGGATACACATATTGAATACATTACTTACCTGTAACTCCAGTTCTCCAGCATTGGTACCCTTTACAGATTCACATGCTTTGAATAGTCCATATCTGGCTGGGAATTCCCTGTAACATTAAAGCACTTTAATTTAGAAAATAAAAAAACTGCAGTCACTTTAGTATTATCTTAGAAAGGTTTTGGGCCATTTACTGCTCATCCAATAGGCAGCACCTTTACGCTACTGAAGTGTCTTCTGAAATGGAATTAATCTGTGCTCCTACCACGTATCCCTTTTCATTAAGCATTTACTCCACTTGTTGGAAAGCTTTACTTTTTTATAATTTGTGTATCCATTTCTTATATCGTTTAACTATAGTTTGCTAATATAGCAATTGCCTGTATAGTTGGAACAACATGGTAGGTTCCTTATCACTTTCTTAATTTCCCTTTTCTTATTCAGTAGAATAGGAACATGCTCAGCATATGCTCTCCTTTCCAAGTGAACAGCAGGTTTCTCTCTCGTAATGAAGACTTTGCCCATCTAACCCTGAATGAATCCATGCAATTGCCTGACAGGCCATTTTCGTAAAATCTGGTTTCCTGTGTCTGGCTTTGGCACTGTGGGAAAATCACTTTTATGGGCCTGCTCCACTCCTTCACTGATGCTGGGGATAACACTGGAATCCTCAGATGCATTTCAACCTCCTTTCCCCACCCAACTACTTCCTCTCATGCAGGGGACACCCCCAGAACAGCTGGTCCAGCACCTGTTCCACTCCCCGCAGTTGCTGGTACCCACCTCCTTTCCCTTATGCCCCCTACCAACCTATGCTCCCACACCAGACCTGCAGCAGGTTGGGGAACAATGTACCTTTAAAGCAAGCATTTCCCACTTGAACAGCACTAGTAAAGTAATCCGGGTTGGTAATACCAGTTGATTTTACAGCCTACCTTTCCCAATCTCAGCTTTCATCAAGAAGAATTTAGCCACTTCCTTTATCTTTTTCTCTTTCTAGATGATCAGATTGAAAAGGCTGGTTCACATTCAGTAAACCTAGCTTGTCCTCGGTAGATGATATATATGTAGCTAAATCTCCGATTTTAGGACTAACATAGAACAGTCAAATACCTGTTGCAGGGATCGTTAGGTGCTTCACATGATTCCATAACACTTGGAAATGAAAAAATAATCAGTAGTTGAGTTTTTATAGCCTTTTCTCCATGTGTAATCTGTGGATGTTCCTTGGGATTCTACCATTCACCATGAGGTATTAACAGCCAAGAAATACTTGGATGTCATACCTCCTGTTCGATCAACCATTTATTGGTCAGTTATATCTATGCTTAGGCTCCATGTGGAGCATTTCGCTTTGAAATCACACACAGTAACATTATCTTCCTGCAGCAGATGAACAAGTTACTTACCAACTGGTAACGTTCTTTCGACTGGATGTTCCTCCAACATATTCCACACCTGTAACGCTCACCTGATTCTCGCAGAGGCGCCAGTCTTGACTGGGCGACTACCGTATCTTCAAAGGTGATGTGTAGCACCCGGTTGGCTCTTTGGGCTGGACCTCTGTGCACTGTATGCCTGACGTGTAGAGTAAGATGTCTGCAGATAGAAAATATGGGGTTAATGAACTGGGGTTATTGGGGTGTCCCTATCTCTTTCCTCTTCTCCCCTCCTGTAGACCCCCAAAGGTTAACGCTCTCACCTTAGGTAAGTGAATGCCGAGCTCTCCATCTGCCTCGGGGCAAGGTGCTGTAACCAGTTTCTTCACTGGATAGGTAGCGCAGGCCTCTTGACTTCAGAGGACGGCTGTCCGTCGTTTACTGCACGAACGGTAAGTTTCGAGTCATTCAAATGTCTTTAAAGTCTTTAGTAATGATGTCTCTTGTTTTGCAGGGTTCCGGCGATGGCGGATGACGGGCTGAAGTGAGTTGAAGATGGAGCCCGTGTGATGAATAGAAGCGCCTGGAAGCACGTAAGTAAGCGCTTGTTGCCTGCTTCACTATGCGCTCTAACTGTCTTTTTATTTTGCAGGTACGAGTTCGGAGCGGCTACAGGGTGCCGGAATACCCACTGGATTAGATGTGGAAAGGAGTAATGGCACGTGAGTATTAAAGTTCCCCAATGTCTTTAAACGCACCTTGTTTTGTCTTTCAGATGCGGGATGTAGCGCCGAAGGCCTCCGGAGCGTGCGAAGAGTTGGTAAACTTTTGTCTTTCAGATGCCGGAATGCAGTGTGAAGACCTCCGGAGCGCACGAAGAGTAGGTAAGCCTTTGCCTTTCAGATGCCGGAATGCTAACCTGTTCTTTCTTGTCTTTATAGGTGTTGCTGAAGACTGGATTCAGGATGGTAAGCCTTTGCCTTTCAGATGCCGGAATGCTAACCTGTTCTTTCTTGTCTTTATAGGTGTTGCTGAAGACTGGATTCAGGATGGTAAGCCTTTTTCCTTAGGCCCAGGACCGGATGCAGAAGACACGATGAGCGTTCTGCTGCAGAGGTTGCAGAATAACGCAAAGCAAGATTCATCCACCGGGTGTGGTTTAAATAGCCTCCTGTAGTGCTTAGGTGTCTCCTTCCACAGCCACGCCTAAGTAAGAAAAGAGTTCCTGGTAAGAAAAGAGTTCCTGCCTTCCAGAAGAGTTCCAGTGTTCTGAATCTAGGGAGTGGCTCCAGCCCCACCCAACAGGAAAAGTAGTTCCAAACAGAAGAGGATCAGAGGCTCAACTGGCAGGCAAGTAAGCAGCATGGTCTGCTGAAGGTAAGTCCACCCAAGCATTATGAGCCCGGCGCTTCCAGCGCTGGGACTGGGCATATTTATGAGCCTGGTGCCACTGGCGCCAGGACTGGGTCCAAAAGGTCCCAATTGGGACTGGTTGGCACTCGGAACCTGGGTTATGGATCTGCTTCCAAGGGAGTTGGGAAAACCCTGACCTTTTGGAAGCAGAGATCATGACAACACCTTTGACATACAATGTCCACAGCTGTGCACTTCGGAATCTTTTTCAGCATAGGGCGTCCTGTGTCGAGTTAATTTCCCTCGAAGGCCTCCGTCGAGGGAGACATCACAGGATGTTATAAATAGGACACACAGCGCCTGTAGCCTCAGTTTAAGTTTTCCCCTCAGAACGTGTGGCACCAGTCTCATGCCTGCTTAACTGCACTTAGCCTTGCGGAAACGGTCATGATGCCTACCCCCGGGGACCCAGACCACGTCCAGCAACCCCGAAAGCAGGCATCAAGTTATCCTAAGCAAGCCCAACAACCCCTGCTAGGGGCTATTTGGGTCCAGCCCTGGTGCCTATGGCACCAGGCTCATATGGAGAGTCAGTCCTGGCGCCATAGGCGCCAGGCTCATAGATTAAAACTTACCTGATGCAGACCATGCTGCAAACTTACCTGATGCAGACCATGCTGCAAGAGCTCCAAGCCAAAAGAGGCTTGTAAGGGACTACTTTACTTAGGGACTATTTTTTACTCAGGCGGGGCTGGGGAGGAATACTTACCTGGGACTACTTTAGAGGCTATTTAAACCACGCCCGGAGAGCAGCACACGCTTCGCGTTATTCTGCATCCAGCAGCTTAACGCTCACTGTGCCTGCAAGTCTGCATCCAGCATTCTGCTACGCCCGCCTCGTGTTTGGAGCTCCTAAAAAAAAGGAGAAAGAAGGAGAAAAGGTTAGAACAAGAGCAATACCTTTAATCCTTAACTGGATTCTCGATGCATCGCACCTTCGAGCTGGAAGAAAGAAGTTATTTAATGCGCGTCGCCTCGCCTGCTGCAGCGCCTCGCTGAACTCACCGGCCTTCGCAGCATCTTCATATTCCACCGCATCCTTCTGCATGTTCCTGCCGCACTCCGGCGCCCAAGGAGAAGACAAGAACAGCAAGGTGAGCCAAGGGAATACACAGAGGAATATTAGTTACTCCCCATAGACTTACCTGATTTTACCACCGGGGGTACTATTCCTCTTCACGGGTCGGCGCAGCTTCCACTGCATCTTTGCCGAATCCCGGCCCCTAAGGGGAAACAAAAGGACAGCAAGGTGAAACAAAGGGACTAACAAGGGGAACCCTCCTCACCACAATAGACTTACCTGATTTTACCGCCGGAGGCATTATTCCCCAAGACTTCATACTTTCTCTCAGCACCTGAATAAGGGAGAAAGCAACAGGTTACATATTGACATGATTTTATCAAACTGTGTTGGAAAATACAAATCCTTACCAGAATACTACCGGTTGCCACGAGGAACTCTTCATTAGGGTCAAACTGCAACCTGCAAGGAATCGGACAAGAGTGAAAGTCAGGCATTTGAACTCTTACGAACTTTATACTTACGGCATCTTGCCGGGAATCTCAGAGTCAATATTGTTCTGGAACTCACCAATTCCTTCGAGCCAGTGAAGCAACTGGTTATCAACACGCCGCTGCGCTCAATGCAGGATGGAGAGCTCATCTTTTCAAACCATCAGGTGAGACTATAATAGGGGACATTAAAGGCGATCTGTGGGGAGAACAGTGGGGGTGGGGGGATTTACGCTCAACTCCATGGGTGGTTAATTCCCTTTCTCCATTTGCAGAAGAATATTCCTACGGGCCAAGCAAACGAAGCTAGGTGGGCCAGTCCAGTCCGTCATCTCGGCCCTACGCGTCACATTGGTGGAGACCGCAGCTGTCCAGTTCCGATCGACACCTCTGTGGGAGCCAGGTGAGCGTAACAGAAACGGAAGCAGCAATTGCACAGGAAATTCTCCTGAGGGACAGGCTGGGAGGGCAGAGTGGAATACGTTGGAGGAACATCCAGTCGAAAGAACGTTACCAGTTGATAAGTATCTGGTTCTTCTAATAGATTGTGTCCTATGACAGATTCCCAAAGCAGTACCAGTAAATGGAGGCAGGAAAAAGAATTTAGAGTACCCAATTAGATTACGGAATAAAGAACCACCTTCCCAAAGGCCATATCCAGACCATGGATTGTATCCAGGGAATAATGTTTTACAAAGGTGTGGATGGAAGCCCATGTAGCGGCATCACAAAAATTCCGAGTAGGAACACCGCGCTGGAGGGCGGTGGAAGTACCCACGCCCCTAGTGGAATGAGCTCTCAAACTTTCAGGAGGGGTCCTTACCCACCAATCGGTAACACTCTGTAATGTTAAGGATAATCCACATGGACAAGGTCTGTTTGGTAACAGCCTGGCCCAATCAGTGTCCAGCATATCCTACAAAGAGTTGATCATCCACTCTCTGACACTGAACATCCTAGAAATTTAAAAGCTCAGAGCTCTCCTAGGATCCAACCGATGGAGTCACTCCTCTTCCTTACCAGGATGAGGAGGAGGGTAGAAAGATGGAAGAACTACCTTTTTATTCAAATGGTATTCAGAAACTACCTTAGATAGAAAAGAGGGACATACTCACAGTACAACCCTGTCCTTGTGAAACATGGTAAAGGGTGGTTTAGACGAAAGTGCCTGCAATTCACTCACTCTGCGAGCGGAAGTAACCGCAACCAAGAACACAGTCTTGAAGGACAGTAATCTCAAAGGACAAGAGTGCAAAGGTTCAAACGGAGCACCCATGAGAAATTTCAAAACCAAATTCAAATCCCAAACCGCCAACTGGAAAGGGAAGGGCAGGAATACATTAGTCAGTCCTTTAAGAAACTGAGAAATCAAAGGAATCTTAAAGTGGAACATTCTTCAGACGAGCGCCTAAAGATAGACAGCGCCGCCAGGTAACCTTTAATGGTACCCACTTGAAGGCCCCCCTGTGGGCCAAAGAAAGTAAGGAAGACAAAACCATAAGAATGGAGCACTGAAAAGGATCAACATTGTGATCTGTGCACCAGTCGCAGAATTTACACCAACGTCAACATTACAGGGATTTTGTTGCAGGCCACCTGGCCGAAAGCAACACCTCCATCACGTCATCCGGGAGGTCGCAATCCTTATACCACAACCTTTCAGATACCAAACGTGAAGGTCGAGTGTCTTGACCTCTGGATGGAGAACCTGACCCCCACTCCCTAACCACTCCCCCCCCCCCCCCAGGCAACCAGCGTGTGCACAGAGAGAGCAGCTCCTCTAGGTAGGGAAGACGGCGTGGAGGGCAGATGGACATTTCTAGAAGGTCCGGGTACCACGCTCTCCTGGCCCAATCCGAAAAAAATGAGGATCAAGTGGGAACCGAACCTCCGCAACACCTGAGGAATGACGGGGACTAGAGGAAACGCGTACAGCAGTGGGAATGACCAATCCACCACGAACGCGTCTCCTAAGGCTCCTCTTGGAGGAAATTCCCTTGAGCAGAATCTCTTGCACTTCCGGTTGACACTGGTGGTGAACAGATCCACTTGCGGGGTTCCCCAAAGGGCGAAGATCTCCTGAAGGGCTTCCTGAGCCAACTCCCACTCATGGGAGACCGTGCTCTGCCTGCTCAGAGCGTCCGCCGCCGCATTTACGTCTCCGGCCAGATGAACTGCCGAGATCGAAAAATTTCCTGCTGGATGGCCCAGAACCAGTGCTGCATTGCCTCTCTGCACAATGGAAGTGACCCTACCCCATGTTTTTGTTTAGGTAATGCATGGCCACTGTGTTGTCCGTCATTATATTGATATTTTATTTATAACACGCTCATACACATGTGTTTCAGAGCGCGACAAGGCAAGGGAGGGGAGGGGAACAGGGGAGAAAACAAAACAACGATCTTACTAGGCCCAGTGACATTGAGAACGCGCAAGTGCTTGGGAGAGGGTGCAGGGAAAAAGTGCAAGGGAGGGGGAAGAAGTGGAAAGTGCAGAGCAAGGCGAGAGCAGAAATAAATACTGATAAATACATGATAAGAACAGCAAACACAGCAATAGTAGTGCATCCAGCAAGTGCTAAGTTGAGGGAAACAGACAGGGTAGGTTTGGTAAGTGCAAGGGACGAGGAGGGGGGCCTGTGTGGGTACAGATACAGACCCCAGTGCAAAGGGTGGCCAGAAGGCAGTGCAGGAGGGTGGAAAAGATGAGCAGGAGCCTGGGCCCGGTGCACAGAGGGTGGCCAGGTGCACAGTACCAAGAGAGACCAGAATCAGCGGAGTAGAGGGGGGGCGAAAGCAGAAGCAAAGAGGATGGTCTTAAGGTGCTCCCGGAACCTGAGATGTTTCTCCTCCAGTTTTAGGGTTGTGGGAGGCTGTTCCAGAGGGAGGACCCAGCTGTAGAAAGAGATCGTCTCCCAGCTCGTTTCTTAGAAAAACGACTGACCCTGTGGGAATTAGAGGTAGAGGAGCAGAGAGCTCGAGAGGGGAGGTATTTGCAGAGGGATAGCTGAAGGTATTTTGGACCCAGGCCCCAGTAAGCCTTGTGGATAATGCAGAGGGTTTTGAATTTAATCCTTGAATCCACTGGGCGCCAATTAAGAGATTTCAAGGCTGGAGAGATACGATCCCAGGGCTTAAGGCCAAGGACAAGTCTTGCAGTCCTGTTCTGAATTAGTTGCAGAGGGCGGAGAGTAGAGGAAGGTAGATTTAGAAAGAGGCTGTTGCCGTAGTCCAACCTAGAGAGAACCAGAGCTTGGGATACTATGAGCTTCTGGGCGAAGGAGAGGAAAGGTAGAGTACCTCTGAGGAGGTGCAGTAGGAAGTTTGACTTTTTAGAGACAGAGACCTCAGATGTGGGCGGGGAAGGAAAGGGTGGAGTCAAAGATGGCCCGAGGTTCTTAGCCAAACAGGTGGGGGTGGGACGAGGGCCCAGGGAAGCAGGCCAGAGAATGAAGGGAAAGGATGGTGTAGGTGGCATTCAGACAAAGATCATTGGCGGCACACCAATCTTGAATGGCAGTTAGGCATTCAGAGATAAGAGGGAGAAGAGGTGGCCAAGGGCAGCCTGAAAATTAGCCGAGTGTCGTCGCCGCAGCACTGGAAATTTGAGCAGAAGATCAGGACACTCTCCCCCCCCCCGTACCGAGGGCAGAAAAGCCTTCAGGGCTAGCCTGATGGCCCTCAGCTCTAACAGATTGATGTGGAGTCTGGACTCCGAAAGAGACCAACAACCGCTGGCGGTCAAGTCGTTGGCATGAGCGCCCCATCCTGTGAGGGAAGCATCCGTCACTACCGTCACCTCTGGCCACGGTTGCCAAAACAGTTCATCAGGTTCCCGTCGTTGGCCCACCACAGAAGATCCTGGGAGACCGAGAGTGGAATCTGAACGGAATCCGACATCTTGACGGAGAACTGCGACCACTGCATCTTGAGGGCCCACTGCAAGGATCTCATCCGCAGCCTGGCCTCTGGCACCAGAAAAATGCAGGATGCCATGAGGCCGAGCAACCTTAATAATTCAAAAGCCGGGAGACTCTGGGCATGTTGAAACTTGTCCACCATCTGCACAATGTGATGAGCCCTTACCTTGGGAGGCGAACACATCCCCAAGGACGTGTCTAACAAAGCCTGGATGTACTGGAGCGGTTGGCAAGGTGTCAGGTGCGACTTCTTGAAATTCAGGGAGAAGCCCAGCCTGTGGAGGGTGCGGCAGGTCCACCAAGATGATCCAAAGCTTGCTCGGGAGAGTGCGCCCGGATCAGCCAGTCGTCCAGGTAGGGGTAGACGTGAATCCCCCCTCACCTGAGGGACGCTGCCACCACCACCATGAGCTTGGTGAAGACCCTCGTGGCAGAGGTCAATCTGAACGGCAGCACCCGAAACTGAAAGTGCGAGTCGCCAGCCACAAACCTCAGGCACTTTCTGTGCGCGCGATGGATCGGCACATGAAAGTAAGCATCCTTGAGGTCCAGAGACGCCAACCAATCCTGAAGTTGAAGGGCCTGGAGGACTTGAGAAAGAGTGACCATCTTGAACGTGTCCTTCATGAGAAGTTTGTTCAACCAATGCAAGCCCATGATGTTTGTTTGTTTTATTATTTATAATGCGCGAGCGTACCCGGGGGTATCAGGGCGCAGACTTTACAAGAATTTTCGAAGCTTGGTTACAGTACACGAGGAATATACATAATACAAAAATAGGTGCACAAATGTTATATACAGTATATACAAATCATCAGTAAGGCCAATCCCCCCCCTTTCTTTGGGATCAAAAAATAAGGGGAATACCATCCCTTGTTCCTCTCCGCTACAGGCACTAGTTCTATAGCGCCTTTCTCCAGCTGGGACAAGATTTCCTGCGCAAGGAGCGGATCCGGAAGCCTCAAAGAGAGATTCCTCGGTGGATTGTCGTGAGGCCGCTGAAGGAAGGGAAGGCAGTAGCCGTGGTCTATGGTATCCAGAACCCACGCATCTGAAGTAATGGCCCACCACTCTTCGAGATGCTGAGACAGTCTGCCCCCAACCGGTGAACCATGGGACATGGCCTCATGACTGTTTGGAAGCGGCTGCGGCAGTGCCTGAAGGCAGAGGCAGCTGCCTGAGCGGCTTTGGCACCACGATTTCGCCGACCACCATGGGTACTTTTTCACTGGCCCCTTTGACTGGCAGGCCCTCTCGTTCTACCAAAGGAGGAGTAGTAACGAAAGGAACCTCCCCTCCACTGCTGTCCCCTAGGACGAAAAGGCAGAGGTTGACGCACCGCGGCGCATAAAGATTTCGCCGCAGCTTTTGAGGTCTGCAACCTCTCAAGGCTCTCGTCAGCCTTGCTGCCAAACAAATGTGCGCCATCAAAGGGCATGTTCAGAAGACGGGCCTGCACATCCGGAGCAAACCCCGACTTCCACAACCACGCATATCTGCGTATAACGGTGCTCGCAGCCATGGATCGGCTAACACTGTCAGTCGTATCCAAACCCAACTGAAGGGATTCACACATGGCATCCTTGCCGTCCTGCACGAGAACAAGGAACCCATCCCTTTCTTCCCCCTCGGGAATATGCTCAGCCGCTAAGGAAACAATTCCACAGTGTGTGTGCAAACCTTGCCAAGGCACACGTGGAGTTGGCCGATTTCAGGGCCATGCTCCCAGCAGAAAATATCTTCCGGGCCCAACCTTCGAAGCGCTTGTCGTCCCTATCCGGAGGGATGGTAGGGTACACTTTTGCCTCGAGGTGGCCGTAGCCACCTGAACCACCAAACTCTTGGGAGTGGGGCGAGTAGATAAATAGCTGGGGTTGCTAACGGAAGGGCGGTATTTCTTGGTCAAAGTCTTAACAGCCGGAAGAGATTCTGGGGACTGCCAAGCAGCTGCCACACTTTTCTGCAAGGTAAGATGAAATGGCAAAACAGGGTCAGAGGACGGACCTTGATCTAAGATGTCCGTTAGATCATCCTGTATAAAGTCTTCAGGAGGACTGGACCAGCCCAGATACTCATAGACCCTTGCCATGAGCCTCCTGTACGAAGACTCTGCATGAGCCCTAGGCCTACCGAATTCCACTTCCAGAGAAGTGTCCAACTCACTGGCATCATGGAGGGTCTGCCGCAACTCCTCCAACTGACTGGCTACAAAAACAAGTGGATCATCATCAAGGTCACCAGGTTCCTCAACCTCAGACCTTTCCTTCCACTTCATAAATGTCATCCAGAGGGAGTTGAAACCCAGGCCTGGGACAGAAGAGGGCCTGGAGTCCAAAACTGGCCTCACAGACTTCGACATAGCCTTCCTTGGAGGATCCACGATATCCGGGTACTCCAATGGCAAATTTTGAGAAAATTTTACCGAAGGCTTCGACGTCGAGAGCGTCAACAACTTCGACATTGTGATCGTTGAAGGCTTCGGTATCGACACAGGTGCCGACAGCGCTGTGGGCTGATAAGACGGCAAAGCGTTGACGGCCGAATCGGACAGAAACGGCACCGAACAAGTCAACGTCCGTCCCGAGCCCCCAATAGGTTGCTGAGGTCTCGCTGGAGACGAGGACCGAGACCTAGAGACATGTTTCTTGCGACTTTTCGATTCCTTGTCTGTACAGGACTTCGAAGGCTCCCGATGTGAGTTGCATTGTGAACCCGAGCCCGAAGGTGTGCGAGCCACGGTACGAGACCGATCCTGGCCGGCTTCGTCAGAAGGCGCGACCGGACCCGTGCCCTGCGATTGAAAAATCGCTAACATGGATTGTTTAAACGCCGGCCATTCCTCCGGAGTCGAGGACTTTGTAGGTCATGTAACCTTCCTCGAGGCACCATCCTTCGAGGACGGGGAAGGCGACCGGTGATGGCGCTTCCTAGAATGCTGGGACGAGAAAGACTAGTGGCGGGAACCACTCCAGGACCAAGATCCCTGGGACTCCTTCCGACACGGAGAGTCGTCCCCCGAGTCATCGGTGGAAACACCCTTGGACTTGGAAGTCCGGGACTTAACAGGCTTAGAGCCCCTACCTACCTGGAGCTTCCCCTTCTGCAAGGTCTTGGCAGTCAACGACTTGCATTTTGAACAGTCGTCGGTGTCGCACAAACAAATGCGGCGGGGGTCGGTGAGTGACATTTTCGACTTACAGTCCCGGCAGGTCTTGAAGCCAGACCGAGGAGTCGGAGGGGTCGAAGAGAAAGACATCGTAATGATGACCACACGAGGCGCGCCTAGTCTCATGAAGTTAACACATTTGCGGAAAAAACGGAACTGTAGCTACGGGCGCCGTGCGTCCTATTTATAACATCCTGTGATGTCGCCCTCGACGGAGGCCTTCGAGGGAAATTTACCTGACACCATCGATGCAGGAAGCCCTCTGCCATTCAAAATCAGTTTTCGATAATTTGATAGTAATTATAAACATTAGCTAACCACTCTTGTAACTTTCTCATATTCCAGTTCCAGGGAAAATTACTGGAGGTGCAATCTGAAAGAATACCACAGGCCCTTACAGAGCTCTTGACCGCCGTTAACCCGCCCTTTTACCTATGAGCAGATGTCAAAAAGGTTTTCAAACTTCCTGAAGTATGAAGAGCCAGATCCTGCGATAAAATCTAGCAGAAACACTTTCCCAGGAAACTATTACACCTATGTGTATTCCAGCATAGCACATTCAGGGGCAAAAGTTATAGGGTTGTTGTAAGACCCGGGACTGCAAATTATCTGGTAACTAGGCCCCATCTATTTCAGACCATTTGCAGACTTCCCTCTTATGATCCATCTATCTCAACAATCTTTTCTCTAGAATGAGCAATTTTACATTATATGTTGAATTGTTCATAAACAGCTCGATGAGACAGGCATTTCTTCTATTAGCACTGTTAAATAACTAAACAGCATAGTCGATAATCAACTTTGCTTCCGACTCACTCAAGATCCTATTTCTCACCTGGGGGTCTGCAGTGGAACAGAATTTGCTAGAACAGGCCAGAAGTAGTGAATTCTACCCAATCTAAATACTGGGATGTAAGAGTTCTTAAATTGGGAGTTTCATGCAACAGTGATAATATACTCTAACAGTTCCATATACTTAAATTGCAGTGACCAAATAGATTTTCCAGCCATAATATATTTGTAGCTGATGCCACCAATTCTCTCAAGACGGCTTAGGCACCAGTTCCTATGTTAGTATGAAATGTAACAGGATTAGTACTCGTTTGTGTTAATCAACGTACAAAGGAACAATTTACTTACCTAGAACGCTGGTTCTCCAGCATGGATCTTGCATGGATTCACATGCTCATGAACATTCCCAGACGTTAAGCTGGGAATCCTCGGTACATTTAAAACAGTTTAACTTTAAGCTAAAAACTATGTGTCTCCTCTATAGCCTATCAGTGTCACTTTGGGTCATACTGCCACAGCCAATGACACACTTCCTCCTAAACTCCATCCCTTGTGGCCATCTTCAGATTTGGTAGCGCATGTAAAGTGGCAGTATGAACCAAGAAGAGCCAAAGAGGGGAAGAAGGGACGGTCCTCATGTGAACCCATGCAAGACTCTGCTGGAGAACAAGAGTTACAGGTACAGTCACATGCTCATGAATAGTATTACACGGAATTACATAGACACAACCACGGGAGGTAGCAAGGCTCACAGATGCAATACACTTACCGCAGGAACAGAATGACCTCATACAAACAGGTTACGCAGCACTGCTTGGTTGACCCGGGACTCCTCCCTGAAATCCTTGCCGACACAGTCGAATATTATGAAGGTGCGAGTAGACCTCCACGTAGCAGCACTGCAGATGTCGAGCAGGGGAGCACCAGAGCGAAACACTGTCGTCGCTGCAATTGCTCTGAGGAATGGGCACATGAACGGCCCAGAATCAGTCTGTTGGCCGGAGAGCCATCAGGAGATGGAAGCAATAGACAGGGCCTTCCCGTGTCAGACAGGTCCAAAATTGACGAAATGTCAACACTTCTTTCTAAATTCCTGTGTGTGTGCACCATAAAAATTCAGTGCACGCCCAATGTCCAGCGAATGCACCACCCTTTCAGCAGGCAAAGGATTTGCGAATAAAACTGGTAGTACCAAAGGCTTGTTTGGATGAATGTCCAATGGCGCCTTTGGCATAAAGGAGGGATGAGTCTGCAGAACCACCTTAGCTGAGTGGAACAACAAATCTGGAGGCTTACAGGAGAGCCTGCCTTTCCCCGACCCGCCCGGCCGAGGGGATTGCGTCCAGGGAGGTGGTCTTTCAGGACAGAAACTTCAAAGCAGCTCAATCAATTGGTTCAAACGGAGGCCCCCCATCAGCCCGGACAGTACCACGTTAAGCTCCCACACCAGGGCAGGTGCTTTCACCAGAGGGAATGTTCTGAAGTGGTCCTTGAGGAACTCCTTAACAAGCCTGTGCGCTCACAGGGAGGGCTTGCCTGGATTCCGGGTGTGGGGGATATGGTGGCTAGCTGTACCTTGATAGATGCATGGGCAAGGCCAGCCTTAGCCGGTGAAAGCATGTACTTGAGAAGCTGCAGCGCTGTTACGGGCAGCAGAGAAATCTTCTGTGGTTGGCACCACATTGTAAAGTGCTTTCACTGTGTTTGTAGCAAGCAAGCGTAATGGGGGGCCCTAGCCTTGGCTAGAATCTTCTTGCATTCCAAAGGCAGCGAGTAGTGTCCAAATTCTAGCCAGGCTATGATGCTCAGAGATGCTGGGTTGTGATGCAGGTTTGACCCTCCTCTTGTGAGGAGGTCCGAAGTGGAGGCAGTTTGATGGCTGGAGCCATCGACAGATGGAGATTGTCTGATTTCCAGATCTTCCTGGGCCACACTGGTGCAATGAGGATCATCTTGGGATCGTTGGGAAATTGTACAGAAAGAGGCCCTCCCAACGGACCAAGAAGGTGTCCCTCAGACTCCTTGGCTGAGGGTACCTGCTGGTAAACCTCTGACATTTGGCGTGGCTAGCTGTCGATTTGAGGATGACCCCCCGTAGCAGTACTGCAGCTCCCTGGTGAGAGAGTGGCGTTTTTGACGCCTGCCAGTTGAAATGGGATGAGGAACATGCATTGAGCAATGGCCGAGCGCCACAGATTCTGTGCCTCCAGGGAGAGTGTCCTGCCCTGTTTCCGGATGTAAAATATGGTTGTGGTGTTGTCTGTGAAGACTTGCACCACATTCTCCTAAAGTCCTAAAGTCGAGGCTGAAAAGACTTGAGGGCCCAGAAGACTGCCTGTAGTTAAAGGATGTTGATGTGTAACTCCTTATCTTCCGGGGGCCCAGAGTCCTCTGGTGTGAGAATGTCCTGTGTGGGCCCCTAAAACCTCGAGGGAGGCGTAGATTGTGAAAGTCACCTGATAGCCGGCAAACTGACCACAATTGCAGGGTCTGCCTGAATGGACGATCTTGTCGGTCCATTTGCCAGCAACTTGCTGACATCTGCCATCCAGAACCTTTTGAAGGGATCTCATCGTCAGTCTGCAAAAAGGGAACTAGATGGATGCAGGAGGACATCATTCCCAGCAGGGACTTTATGGACCAGACTGTTGCAAAGGAAGCTGCCATCGGCCATTAGACATTCCCCAGGACGGCTTCCACCCTCTCTTCCTAGGGAGTCGCTAGACATGAGCGGTTGTCGAGGCGTGCACCCAGGAACAGTGTGTTCAGAGATGGTACTACGCAGGACTTCTAATAGTTTTATCGAGAATCCTAGCAAAGTCAGGGTCTGGATGGTTTCTACTGTATGCTGGATTGACGGCACGTGAGAGCGGGATCGGATGAGCCAATCGTCCAGTTAAGTGTAGATGTGAATTCCTTTGTGACGAAGATTCGCTGCCATCGGGGTAAAGCATTTGGTGAAAACCACCGAGTCCAATTTTAGGCCCAAGGGCAGAGCCTTGAATTGGTAATGGCGCTCCTGAACAACAAAACATTGGAACATTGTGTTTTTGAAGAATGGGGATATGGAAGTACGCATTGTCCAGGTCGAGATTCGCCGGGAAATCGCCTTCCTCCAGTTGGTCGAGCGCATGCTGCAACGTGACCATCCTGAACGTTTAGGTTTGAGGAACTTATGAGTTGCTGCAAGTCTAGAAAGGGTCTCCACCCTTCTGACTTCTTCCTTACCAGAAAGTATCTTGAGTACACTCTGGGGCTTCAGAGGCGCTGAGGGAATGGTTCCATTGCCCATTTGCGTAGCATGGCTTGAACCTCCTTTAGCAGATGTGCAACGTGCAGTTCTTTTTGTGCGATAGGAGGAACGCAAGTGTATTTGCCCTGGAATTCCAGACCGCCCCTGCTAAAGGACATCAAGCACCCATTTGTCTGTGGGGATCTTCTGCCGTTGATCGACCAATTGTGATAGGTGGCCTCCCACTGGGGTGCAGTGGGAGCACGGGTACTGCGCCGGTTCAGGCCTGCTTCAGCACCTGCGTCCTAGATGGGGAAGACAACATGGTGCCACTGCAGTACACCTGGCAGTGTCCCCTATAAGCCTCCTAGGTGGTGGAGCGGGAGGGCTGACGATAGGGGCAGTGTAGCCTTTGTCAGTGTTAGTCTGAACTTTTTCCCCCACCACAGGGGGCAGCGACACGGCAATGGACAAGGGGTAACTGGGACCTTATGAGGTGTTGTCAGCTGAGCCAGAGAAAGCCTCGTGGTGCTCCTTGCCGGAACAGGGACGGGAGCAGTCGGCAGTCGCTGCTGAATTTCAGCCAGCAGTGTGTGTAGGGTGGTCAAGATGTCCAAGGACATCTCCCTCGGTGCAGGAGCCGGACCCGAGCCCCGTGGTCAGCTAAATGGCTGGGAAGGCCGGCAGGCTGGTGACCCCTGATGAGTTAAAGGCAGAATGGGGTCGGGTTCCCCTTGGTCCGCTTCCTGATCCGAGTAATAACCCTCTGGCAGGTCGTCTTCAGAACTGGTGTAGATTGCTGGAGGCCTCATGGGGGATCCCATAGGTACCAGAGTGAAGAGTGGTGTAGCTTTGGTTGGTCTAGGCAGGAAATCCTGAGCTGGAGACACATCTCTCACCAAGCCGGAGCCCTTCGAGAAAGAGGCGACGACTGTTGTTGGAACGGCCGACGGAGGTCTAAGCGGCAATGAAACCCTGGGCGTGGTAAACACTGCAGTGGTAAAGGTAACGGTTGTGAACAAACCCTTTGGTGTTGCAGCCGTCGAAGGAAGAGCAGTCTTCGTAGACTGGGTCAACGGGGTACTTGTCAATTGGGCGTTTGACAGAGCGATGGTCCTGGTGGATGAAATCATCAACGAGGCTTGCGTCGATGACGGTGGAGCTGGTGATGGGTCCTTGGACGAGTTGCTCTTGTGTTTGGCCACTGACGCCAGCGATTATCCCACGGATGGAGGAAGCCCACTTGCCGGTAAGCTAACCGTCAATGGAGCCAGTGATGGTGACCAGCCTCTCTCTGCCTTCCCTTCTTTGATCCACGCCACCAACCCCCGATGGCGGTCCTTCTGTGTCTTTGAGGAAAAGGATTGCAAATCGTACATCCGTCCGCATCGGGATGTAGACAGTAAAGGCACCTGAGGTGCAGATCCTCGAAGATATTTTTCAGGCCACAGTTCTCAAAGGACCTGCAAATACTTTTTGTGGCATCATAATGGTGTCGACATGAAAGCCAAAGCCTGGGCCTGTGGCACCACGAAGTGGAAATCTGATAGATCTTCTCCGGCAACGGGTCTCCGTTGCTGGTAGTCACAACATGAGAGAAGAATCGAATTCTCACAAAAATAGGCAAAAAACAGCAAAAAAACTGTTGGAGTTCGAAGAGCGAAACAAGAATGCTCCCAACACGAGAAAAGTGCAGTAAAAATCTGAAGATAGCCACCAGGGTTGGAGCTTAGGAAGAAAAGTCATTGGCTGGGGTAGTATGACCCAAAGTGACAATGATAGGCTATAGAGGAGACAGTTTTTAGCTTCAATCTAAACTGCTTTAACTTTACCAAGGAGTCCCAGCATGTCAACAGGGAATAGTCATGAGCATGTGAATCCATGCAAGACCCCATGCTGGAAAATCACTGGTCCAATGTCTGTTAGCGGAATAAACTTTACATTATGATCTTCGATCTAAGAATTTAACTCCTCTATTTCATAGATAAGGTCACATGAAGAACAAAGAGCTACAGGCCACCAAACGTGCCAAGCAGAGAATAACCAACATGTTTGATAATAAACGTTCACAACAGTTTAAGAGACTTTTTATTTAGTTCTGTACATACATGAACATCTGTACAAAATCTGACCCGTCATACTATGTAATGCTACCTAAAAATAAAGTAAAACATATGTACAGACAGGACCTGGAAGCAGCATAGTGTTAGTCAGGTCGGGAATGGTTCATTGGTTCATTAAGTATTTCCCTTATGACAAGGCCCTGAGGACAAGGACAATCCAATGGAAGGTGCTAGTCCTGAAACCCACCTCCTCATCGCTTTGTGAGGACATGGGCTGATCCAACCTTGCAAGGGATGCAATACTGATACAACAGGGATGGGTAAATGGGCACATGATCTGGGCAGGAAAGGAGGTTCCTCATCAAGAGCTCATCCCCAAAATAGCAGCATCAGACATCAAATCTTTTAGCTTGTTAATAAAGTGCAATTCTGAAGTATTTTTTGTCACATCACAGAATTTAGTATATTGAAGAAGCAACAGTGACGATGTCTACCTGGAATTTTAGGATGAAAGGTGAATCCTAATGGGTATGAGAACAGCACGTTTGGGTTATGTTATGAGGTTGGTGAGACATCTGCAGAAGACTAACAGGAAAAGCTCCGCATGCGGGTGCTGAAAGCAATCCACAATGCATACTCATCCAGGGAAATCTTTCCCACATGGACAAGCAAGCCTAAATGGAATGGCTTTCATCAGGGAAGCATGCATGATGACCATGGCATCTCACAATCGTAGCTGCGCATTGGCCACATCATGGGTAGTCCCTGGGCTTATGTGAAAAAACTGTTCCAAGTTAAATCCATTTGAATGGGAGCGAAGATGTGTGTTGACAACTAGGCCATTCCGACTTGCTGATTAATCTGTAATGGGAACCGGCTAGACACAGAACATGGGTGTGTGAGCAGTTCAAGCAAGTGCTTGCTTCTCTTCACATCAGGAATGAGGGCATTGGAATAGCTATTCCAGTCAAGCACATCTGTGAGGACAATATACTGCAGCACAGGCTCCAAGACTGATGTGCTTCAGCCGCTGAGTCAAGGGGAGGGCTCAGGAACAGGAATATGGATGCGTGTGTAGTTCTGCTGCTGTGGCCTGCTCGTGGGCAAGGATTCCTCTTACAGACCCAGTATGAAATGGAAATATACAACCGGGGCCACTAAAGGTAGCGGTTACAAAATAATCAGGTGTGGGGAAGGCAGGTGGACAAACAAAGAAGCTTGGAATGTGGTGGTTGGCAGCCCACAGTCAGGTCTATGGCTGGGACCATGTATGGAGCAGCCCTGATGTGGCCTATGCAATACTGTACATGCCAATGCAATGCCATTACATCAATGAAGTCCCTGGTTGGCTGTGCATACAAGCTTGGGGAAATGCCCAACATTTCTTCGGGCTGAATGCATCATTGTGCAGGACTCCCATGTATGTCAGACTTCTGCGATTCAGTATCTTTGGCAGAGGACAGGCCAGCCCCCACTACTTGTCTGTCTTCTGGTGCTCTTCATGTGAAACGATCAATCAATCATCCACCCATGTCTTATTGCATGTGTTTGACGACTTATTTCAACTGTCCAGGCCTCCCCAGCACAGCACTGTAAATCATGCAACAATAATGCAAGGTCAGTTGTGGCTTTTTCCATGCTCGGGTGTTACAAGGCATTACTTCACAGAAGTGTTTGTAAATTCGGGATAAGACAGCTTCAGCCCTCTACAAGCTACTAAGTACTCCCTCCCCTTAAGCAGAATTGTGCACAGAACGATCAAATTCACAATGTCCTCTTCATAGGGCTACTGGTTTCGAGAAGAGCTCTCAATGAATATCTTACTGTGGGGATTGTGGGAAGGAACATTGAAAGCACAATGCCTGGACAGTGATTGCGTTGGGGTACAAGTATTCGGTAAGCACACCTCAGTGCTCATACTGAACATGCAGGCCCTTTATCAGATGAGAGGACATCAATGAACCCAAGGTGAAATCCTCTTTTACAAGAATTTATCAACACCAAAAATGCTTAAAGTCGCATAGGACCACTGGCCTCAAATCATCTACAGCTTTCCGTTCTTCAGTACAAGTCTACTTTCTCTATGGGTGGAACTCGGTGGCTTATCTATTTGCAGGAGGAGCTGGAGACCATTAGTACTCCAGCCTAAAGTAGCTAAGCCTATTCCTCTACCCACAACAGGGGGGATGAGAGGTTGGGAATCACAACATCCAAACCAAACTCCCCCAATGACATTTAGATAAAAACACTAAGGTACTTGACTGCACTCATTTCTGAGCTGGAAAGGGAAACCACATCTAGTTCTCGTGCTTGCGGTCAGTCAGCCGCTCTTCTTGTTTGTCTCATTCCTGTTCTTGGCACTCTTTGCAAACCACCTTAAGAGCCAGAGATGTGTAATGTTTTACCCTAATTGGAAATATAGCGTGATTGCTCCATTTAATGGCAAACCTTCCCTCACCCCCTTGAAAACCATTAAAAACACCCTTAAAATTGATCAGTTAACATCTCTCATTTTTGCTGATTGCTTCCTTAAAAAACATCACTTAATGGGACTGAGAGCTCATTACTTTCATGTTTTTTCACTTGTAGTGTTTAAGCGGGTTCTGTTTTGTATGCCTTTGTATACCTCGCCTTCCACCTATCTGAGCACACGTCTCTCAATCAGCATCTCTGGCTTGCTCATTGTAGGGCCAGATACATACTCTCTATAAAGTGCTCTAAACCACGGCACACTTCTCCCCCAATTGCCATTAGCCTTGTCATGTATTCCAATCATTTAATATCCGATCACATTTCCTTTTTTGCGTTCAAATGCTAAGGAAGTGAAAGTAATTGTTAAATATCTGCCATAAAAGGTACTAGACATATGACATTCTTGGCAAAAAGGACTTAAGAATACTGTCAACATGACCACCATTCCAGATCACATCCTGGGAACAACGCCTCAAAGCAAGAACCCAAGCCTAGAAGCCTCATCAATATGAAGAGTTGTAAAATTAAGAGCGCACGTGCATGAATATCCACAGTTGGATAAAGCAACACTAAGACCAGGGAAGTAAGTCGTCTGAAATGATAGTGGGGTTCTTTCCACTGGCACAGTCCATAGATGCACCTCCATGTCTAAAAGTTAAATAATCCCACAAGCTACGCCAAGTGTTTAGAAAAGGTAGTGGATGTCAGGCAGATGGCCCCAGAAATAGTATCTCTTCAGCAGACAGACATCTCCAAGAAGTCACTCGGTCAAGAGCCCGCACCTAGGATCCATTTTTAGTTTGTGGTGTGCATGGTACATCATATCCTATATCATTTAAAACCCTCTCGGTAAAGAGACTGTTTCATTGATGCTTTCAATAATTAAGTTCTACACTTCTTAAATATATTATGCCACCTATAGGAATTACCCAAGACTTGATACACAAACTGATACAGTGTCCACCCGTGATTGGAGCAGCCGTTTCAAGCATGGGCAGGGAGATAGTCGGACACTGGACAGAAAAGGGTCTGGGATGAGCATCATATGCAAGGGAGACCTGCCCGGTCCCGAAGCAGAGATTCTCAGCCAAGATGATGCTAGAACAGGAGTGGGCAGAATCTTCTTTTCCTGATACAGGGATCAAGGCTCATTCTGAATCCACACAGCTGGCAAAAATGTGCAAATCAGTGCATGTCACATGAGGGGCAGAACAGGAAACACGAGGAGACGAGGAACAAAGCAAGGGAAAAAAAATAAGAGCTGGAGCCTGAACAAGGAGCCCACAAAGCAGGTGCAAGAGTCGTCAGAAAGAAAGCCATGATAAAGGACGGCAGAGGACACGAGAAGCTCATCACACGCACTGGCCAATAGTTCATTTCCTAGTTTGAGGAGTGCACTGTGTGTATTTTTGTTTTTTCGTTCTCATTTTTTATGGTTGGACGGGGTCTTGAAGGCACGTCAAAGCGTCTCCTGGCTCGCAGTGAGGAACTCTTCTGCTCGCTTATGAGACTCCAAGGCTTTAATAGTGTAGACATCTTGAGGCAGCTCAGACTTCCTGCGCATCAACACCTTCTCCTTCTTCATATCCTTCAGCATCTAGAAATGTAATTGGACAATCAGTGAGCAAGGCCTTATTTTCTACAAAGGAAACAAAGGACATTAATAATTAATGATGCCATTAATGGCATTATGTCGTGACAACAGGCGAAGCTATGCAAATTGGCATGGTCTATGTATCCTAAGGCAACAGCTCCCTCTAGCATTAACAACAGATGAAGCTACTGCATTGGTCAAACAGAGGGACAAACATACATCTGGCCTTTGATCATTGTTTGATTTGAGAGCCTATTCAAAAGCAAACCCTACACAATAGTAATACGAAATTACAAAAAGAGGGAAAGAAAAGAAAAAAGAAAACCAAACAATGAAATGAGAAAAAAGAAAAAAAAAAGAATGAAAAAAGATATCCAATCAAGTTCCCACAATACATACAATCACAATTAATTCCAGATATAAAAAAAAACCAAACTCCATCAAGCTTAATCACTTTAAAACATCCTACATATTTAGCAGAGCTGGACACATTTCTAGCACAAATCAAGTAGCGGCCATTGCCAGGGACAGCTGATCACCCAAAGGTATTCCTACCTATAGAACACAAGGTAAAACATACTATTCCAAATTAAACTCCCCCCTCCGAAAAATCCCCCACATGTTTCCCTATTGAGCCTCTGCTTCTGACAATGAATAACTAGATGCTTCATGGTGTCTACGATTCTCGTGTTGCCACAAAAATGGCAAAGTCGATTGCCATGTTTCAGGTTAGATCTTGCTCTAAACACTTCATGTGTTGGGAGGAGATTCAATGTAAAGCGCATGAAGATGTTTATACATTTAAAGCACAGGAATCTTCTGAGACAACTTTTAATAAATGAAGGTTCTTCTCCTCAAAGGACTCCTTATACAATAGTTTATATCTACCCAGCATGTCCCTAGTGGTACAGCAGTTTGCCTGAAACTACTGTTTAACTAAAGTGGGATTCAATATTAGAGTTTTATTCGAAACATTTGCACTTTCTAAAAGCGATTCAAAACTTTTTACACACTGACTTAGGTTAGTACAACTATCTTTTCCCACAAGAATATAAAGCAGCACAAATAGAGAATTTGGAACTGGACCAACGAGTTTCCAATACCCCAATAGCTTCTTCCATTTAATCCACACACAGAGACGACATACCCAACTCTTATATCGGAATGGAAATAGGTACACAATTAGGAAGTGACAACACTGCACGCCATATTAGGGCTTTCAACTTGTGCCAGATTTGTTCATCTGCTACGTGCGGCAACTCAGCCCCATAGGTCCAGCATGGCACAACCTTAGTTTTGCATTAAGTTAAAACTGGCTAGGGAGAAGAACCTATATTCAAGTTATATGTATTTCAATTGTGCAGCAAACAATACTCTTAGAGCACAGCCAAGATACAGTTAAACCGATTTGGGGTTGTTTGTAGATGGTAAATCCCAAATATGTTATTTGCTGTAAAGTCATTAAGGGCCCTCGAAGTCATAAATAGCCTGTGACCTGTTTATGGCGGATTCCCGCCCTGGCCGATTGTCACAGAGTAATGCTGATGGTAAACATCTTAGAATTAAGGGTATTTAGGATCAATTTATTATCTTTCATATATGTACTGATTATCAACCATATGAATGATTTTAGTACAAAGTTTAGCGCTGATATCGAATTTGCACCCATCTGAAAGAATTGGTGCATTGAATCTACCCTGTGTGAGTGTGGGAATTCATATGATCACTTTTCGCAATAGCAGAAGAGTGGTGATCCCCAAAGAGGATGAGTGAAGGCACAATGGAAACCGGTAGGAAAGAGTTGTTCTTCCAGGAGATTCCCTGGTAAGTCCAAATCAAAGTGCTGAGAGGCAAGGTCTACTGGCTGCGAAAAAGCGGACATAAACTGAAGAGAAGCAATATCCTGGGAGGATAGAGCAGCCTGTACCACTATGGCCTCAAAATTGCTATTGGCAGCTTCAAACAGGGTAATGTTAACAAGAGGAAGAATTATAATAGATCTCAACATGAGGGACCATATTTCTGATGCGAGAAGGCGACTTCACTGCCTCCCCATGGAAGCTAGAATCATCTTTCAAACTTCTTCTAATCACTCACAAATGCCTTAAAAGTTCAGCACCAGCCTATCTAAAAGAAGTCTTGAAAATGAAATCTAATTCACACAACTTGAAATCCAACAACACCAAGCAATTAAAAATCCCAGCTTGCAGAGCCTCTCAAACGAAGAAAGGAGCTTTCTTTGTGGTAGCCTCCTCTGTGTGGAACAAAATTCCTGTGAACCGTAGAGAGGAACTGTCGACATCCGGTTTCAGGAAGAATTTTAGATCTCTTTCTGATTTCCTGTTCTCACACTTCTTTTGATCATCTTGCTTGACTAATGGTATCCCTCTGTGTATTGTACTCGTCTGTGTACCGTGTTAGCGCCCTTAAGACTTCGGGTCAGTGGTGCGCAATACAAATCAAAAAAGTAAAGGATCACACAAGGGGCTACAATGAAGCCCGCCATGATGGTCTTTTGTGGAGAAAACTTTTATACAAGTTCTTCCATTGGGGGCATCAGGGTAATGCAGCAACTGATGAATACGTTGCAAGGTGACTAGCGTGGTTACTTGATAGCAGTGTCTCTAAATTACGAGAGGTATGTGTAGAAGGAGAAGCATCAGCCTTATTACCTTTACTGAGGATAGCATACATGAATGAACAAAGAGGACACTCTGCTTACTGCAGGGAGAGGGTCAAAAGTGACTTATGACCCTCTCGATCCATAGGATAGTTTGAACATCGCCTTTCCTTCCCCACTGTCTTTTCCTTCTACAATAGTGGTGCAGTCAAGCCACTGTGGTGTTCCGCGTTGTCAGGGGGGAGGAGGAACAGCTGATGCGCAGGAAAACATCTTTAAGGCATCAACGCTCCAACACAACAAGGATGATAGGCTGCAAAATGACCGCTCCAAATTTTCAGATACTCCTAGTACTGCAGCCACCAAGAGCGGGAACATCCATCGCCCACTAATAATAATACAAGTAAGGCAAAATAGAATACAAGCTTTGGCAATGCCAACAGTTTGGGCCTTTATGTAGGTATGGGAAAGGCACTTGCCAGGCACTGCCGTAGTGGTATAATCTGGCTATTGATGCTAGCAGACGTAAAATGGAGTACCTTGACATCTAATAGTAGTTCCTGGCAAATGCCCGATACGTATACACAAGCCACGACTGTTGGATTTAACCATGCTTGATTTTAACAGGACTACAGTGAAGGACACGCAGAGTGCTTAGAAATTGAGTGGTAAAGGCAGATTTGCTTAAGACATTTTTATTATACCAGTATCACGTCTACGGTTCCAATTAAATCATTACCTCTCAGAAGACGTCTTTGAGAGAATACTGGCAGGCACATTCTGTACTCTAATGCAATAGTTTCAGCTTAAAGGTGGAGCTAAAGCACCAAATAGCCCAAACTAAAAATACAGATATTTACATTTATTTAGGCCTCAGACAAACTTACCAATGAAAAACCACAGGCAAGTAGCAAGCTATAACATTCTATATATTATATATATATGCACATATATACATATATACATACACACACAAAACACACACACACATTCACCTTGGTGTGCTCTGCTAAGAGCAGTAACACTTGACTTTTGAATAGTTAGAATCACTTTTCAAGATACTGTAAGTGTAGCAAAGTGAATGTAGCACCAGGTAAGTAATCAACACTGAAAATAGGTTGGATGTAAAGGAGTTTGCAAAATGCACACACAATCTTAGAGGGTACTATGCCTAAAAGTACTTCCTTAGCTTAGACAGGAAGGGCCCTAGTACCCTTGGAGTCACAAATCTCAAATAAAAGTCTGCACAGGAGGTTAGCACTCTCATTCGGAATATTGAACAAATGTTGGCTTGAGCCAACATGTAGTTTGTAAGTGTTCCAAAGTTCCGTAAAACAAGAATAACATCTTTAACGTACCCTCTCCAAACCAACCACTTAAGGGTTAGGCTGGGAAGTGGATACCAGGCCAGACAAGGCCAAGCAAGGGAGTGATGGGGCAAAACATTTAGGTTTACTCACACCCTGTACTCCGATTCACTCAGGGACCCACTGTAGGAGTTTCTGAAATCGCAGGGACTTCTGGATTGGTGCCTTTGTTCCACTGGAGGACACGAAAGGACCGCACGTGCAGAGGTAAATTTAGGAGTTGGGTTTCGGGGTCTGGCTAATTCGCGCTTGCGTACTAGAATGCACTGAACAGCTGGACCACAACTCCAGCGACGACCTCCGAGGACTCCCTAGAAGCAATGCAGGCAGCGAGCAGCGATGGCCACTTGAAGAAAGTGGTAGAATGCGACTCTCGTGGTGGAAACCAAGAAACCGGTCTCTTCCTGGTGGAGACCTGCAATCCCAGGGAAACGCTTCTTGTTCCAAAAGTTGAGGATCTGCAGTGTCCAAAGGCTTGACTCAGAAGGGTGACGGTTGCAGCGAAGTAGGCCAGGACGACGTCTGGCTAGCCCACAGGATGGTCCAGGGACTGCTCAGAGCACTTCCAATGGCTAGAACTTCGATCAGTGTCAGGACTGGTTGTTCCCACTGATCCAAGGGTCGAAACAATGAAGGTCTTCAGGAGATCTGCAGAGAGGCAGGGCTTCACCAGGAAAATTAAGAAAGGGCTGCTGGTGATCTTCCAACAACTTCTGGGTCTTTAGCGGGCTGCTCTCAGGGGTCTCGTCTCCAACGATGATCTGAAGAATGGCTGCAGGAGGAGTCCTTTTATCCAGGATCCAGACTGGAATTGACTCCAGCTCACCAACGGCAAGGAACTGCACATGAGAGTGGCTGTCCAATCCTGGCCAGTACCTCTGTGCAGCAACAGACACCTGGCTTGGAAGTGGACTGGGTCCAGATAGACCCAGCCACCACAGCCGGTCACACACACAGACTTGCACAGCGAAAGCTGGAGCTATCTTTGTGAAAGGGCTTACTATGTATGCAAAATCCAGCCACACCAGGCAGGAAGAAGGTCAAACTACAAGAAGGCCAAAGGATAGGTGATCATATCACTGCCATTTTAGAGTATTTGGTACTCTAAATGGCATTAAGCGGTAAGATGCAAAAGTGCATGAGACACTAAAAAAGAAAACCCTACAAAAGTATCTGTTACCACCAGCCCATTTTGGACACATCATGCAAGTAAAAACAAAGTTAACAAAAACAAAGTTACTGAGAGACGAAGTGTCTCTACTGCACTTCACAGAGGATGATGCATGCAGGAAAAATAAAATAGAGGGACAGAGTTCTCCTGCATGGATAGCCATAGGGCATGGTTCTGTAACCTTCGGCTCTCCAAATCTTATGGACTCTATTTATCATCAGCCCCAGCTAGCATAGTCAATGGGGAGAAATCATGGGATATGCAGGCCAAAACATCTGGCGAGACGAATGTTACAGACCCCTGCCATAGGGACTGATCAGTGCCCCCAAAACAGCTGAGCTTAGAAAGGAAAATTGAGTACAAATGGTTCATTTACAGCCAAACATCAGGGAGGGTTCAACAAAACATAATATATGGTGTACCATTGAGGTCTATGGAGAGAAAGCAGTAAAAAGACAGGTCATATCTGGTGGCGCGACCACGAACAAGCGGTGGTGGGCCGGTAGGCCGGAAAATGATGCAGAGGCCAGATGAAATGAGGGAGCTTGAGTCCCCAAGCTCTGCATATGCCGGACCGTAGCTACGGCGACAAGCAGCCGCAGAGTTACAGGAGCCTGTGGAACCCAATGGAGAACCTACCTTTACAAGGTACGAACACTGTGATTAACGGCTGTGAAGGCTATCAAGGTTGCGGGAGCCTGAAAAACCGGAGTGTGCAAATACCCTATGAAAGGGGGACAGATAATACGAAGGTTGTGAAAATGGGTGAGGAAGCTATCACAGAACGGAGGATAGCACAGGGGCAACACGCTGGTCTTGGAAGCAAGATCACGCAGATCAACTGAGGTTCGAATCCCAGATCTGCGCTTAGAAACCAAACTCTGGTACGGTATTAGGCGCAATATACAAAACGTATTAAATAAATGTTACAGGAGCTTGAGAAACCAGAGTGTACAAATATCATATGGGGATTGAGAAAATTATGAATATTGTGAATCACAGCTGCGAAGATACCAAGTTTACGGGAGCCTGAGAAACCCGAGTGTGCCACTACCCTAAGAAAGGGGGACTGAGAAAAAAATATGAACACTTTGAATTAAGTCTGAGAAAGCACCAGAAGGCACAGAACTCTGATGGGACATGGTGGATCACCACCCTATCTCAAAAACTCCAGTAAAAGAAAATCACCAGTGTGAGGATCACAGGACTTTGGGAAAAAACCCTACACCTCGAATGAGGACTTTTTTTGTTTATGTACAAGAAATCCTGGAGGAATGGAAATGTGCACAAGAAGAGAGTTTTCTTTGCTAAAATGAGGAAGTGAAACCTTAACTTTATAAGACTGGGAAGAATATCCAACTGTGAACAATGAACTTTGAAACCCAAGAACAAGCCACATATAAAATTTGGTCAGACGCCACATTGAGGCTATTGTAACAAAGCCTCCATTGTAGTTGGACATTTTTTCTAAAGTAGTAAGGGCAGTTAGTTGGACAGGATTTGGAACGAAGAGTCTTATTTTGGACTTATTTCCCCCCCCCTGACCCCCTGTAGCATTTGTTTTGTCAGGTAGGGAACCTCCCTCATAGCGATAGGGCTACTTAGGCATTTTTGATTCTTTTATTTAAATTGTTGATTCTTTTATTTTAATAAACCTATGAGAATGATCTCTAATCGTTCAAGTCCTCCTCCTCGTTCACCACAAGGACCAGGGATAATAGAGTATCAAAAAAAGAGTATAGATATTATGACTCACCAAGCGAAGTAGATCGAAAGGGGGGGTTTATCAACAACCCCGGGAGATACATAAGCGTGTTTGATTAGAGGAACAAGTTGAACTTTAAGAATGCAACGAGATACGACTAGAACAAATGGGAGATAAAGTCAGTGACAAGCTATGGGTGAACCATAAGAAGAGAAATCAAACCAGATGGTGTGAGGGATTAAGGAGCTACCCCTTCGTCTACATCAAATGAAAACTTTAATGTGTTCTGGAACTTGAGACTTTGTGGGTGTTTGGAGAAACTTGTTGTGAACTCTTTTGGGTACGAAGATTATAATGAGTAAAGCCAAGAAGAAATATCTCACGGACCGAGGAGAGGTCAAGATTACACAAACTCTGAAGCAGGTCATACTGCTCAATTTAAGTTGTGTTTGGCTTTAGTATAGGAAGGGTCAGTTCAACAAAAGACTTCTTTTGACAAGCACCTTAGTATAGTTTTGTAGGCAGGAAATCTCACTTTAGCAATAAGGATAGAAAGGCATTTCTTTCATTTTGATGTTAATAAATCACTGTTGAAGAAAATATTTTCTGGTCCAAGTCCTTCTTCTGGTCTGCTACAGATGTTCTGGGTCAGGCTTCCCTCGCCTCTTCTTGACAAGACCCAGGTACTGGCCTTGCCACAAAACCAAAATACAGTCAATACATAGAAAGCCTCAAGTGACACTTGCTTAAAAAAAGGAAATCTTTATCTCTTCCTATCCTCGTCCTCCATCATGGGTATCTTCATAAATAATAAACAGTGCTACTCATGGGTCGGGGTCACATACCACTCTCAGAAAATGTGATATGAAATCCCAAAACCATTTAAAACTACAATATAATAAGGTAACAGGGAGCTATAGCCAGATTAAAAACAGTTGTCACTTTAAGGAAGTCAGGCTGCTCCAGTACTTAGTCATGCTGTGCAGTGACAGGTGAGCTTCGGGTTCTTGTTCTGTGAGAGAAGACAGCGTGTGGCTTATGGTTAGGCTGCCTCTTCTCCATAATTGGATCATCATAATATTCATAATCAGTGAAGAGAACAGCAGTCTCCTCCCAAAAACAGCCTTTGCTAATGAGCTTCAACGGAAAAGACTGGAGTACAGAAGATGTACCTACCCGAGCATCCGCTCTAACACCGGAATCTATGCCTGTTAAAGTGTGCAATGACTTCCAGGTGGTCTCTACGCATACTTAAGCAATCAGAATATTCCTTAGGAGAGCACCAGTACCAGCTTTCCATCTAGTGGAACTCACCAGTGATTTACATGGTGTTTGACTGAAAGGGATTGCTTCAATGCTAGAAAATCTGGGCGACTGCTCCACAGTTCCCATAATTTTGTTTTGCATTCCTCCCAACCTTCATGCTCCAATTTATATTAAAAAAGCCCTTCTCATATTGAGGTGATGAACAGATCACCCTGCTGACAGACAGGGGTAGAGTTGGGGTTAGAAAAAATATATAAATAAAAGTGAAATGCTTTGCTTGGAATTAAAGTCAAATAATTTTCAGCAAGAAATGGGGATGTGTTCTACACAAGGACTATTTTAGGAGCCATTCCAGAACCACTGCTGGTGTAGTGTTCTGGGAAGCCACCCTTAGTGGACCTGGTAAGCTTTCTTTAAAATAAAAAAAATCTTCTGTGCTATTAAGTATGTAAATTATAAGGAACAAGTTACTTACCTGTAACTGTTGTTCTCTAGCATGGGTCTGGCATGGATTCACATGCTCATGAATATTCCCCGTCGTCAGGCTGGGAATCCTCGGTAAAGAAAAAACCAGTATCAGTTTCGTTTCTGATCTGTCTTTCGTAGTAATAACCAATCACTGGTCTCTGCGTCATACTGACCACAGCCAATGACTGCCCTCTACCTAAGCACCGCCTCTGGCAGCCATCTTCAGATTTGGAAGCACGTGAAGTGGCAGTATGACCAAGTGAAGAGCCGCAGAGGGGTAGGCGGGAGGGTTCGCATGTGAATCCATGCCAGACCCATGCTGGAGAACAACAGTTACAGGTAAGTAACTTGTTCCTTCTCCAGCATGGGGTCTGGCATGGATTCACATGCTCATGAATAAAGAATACATAGCAGTACACACATGCACAACCACGGGAGGTGGCAAAGGCTCAACATTAAGCATCACATCAACTCAACATTAAGCATCTTACCTCCTCACCAGGCTCACCTCAGGCGAACAGGTTGCGCAGCATTGCTTGGCCGACCCTGGACTCCTCCCTGGAATCCCGGTCGACGCAGTAGAATTTCGTGAAGGTGTGCGTCGACCTCCACGTAGCAGCCCTGCATATGTCCAGCAGGGGCACACCAGATAGGAACGCCGTGGTAGCTGCGATCGCTCTGGTGGAATGGGCTCTCGGACGGCCAGGCAGCGGTCGGTTTGCCAACCGGTGACAGTATATGATACAGCCGGAGAGCCATCTGGAGATGGAAGCCTTCGAGAGAGCCTTCCCCTGATTGACAGGTCCAAAGTTCACAAAGAGTTGTGACGTCTTCCGAAACCCCTTCGTGCGGTCCACGTAGAACTTCAGCGCTCTAGCTACATCCAGCGAGTGCAAAGTCCTTTCAGCCGGCGACGAAGGCGACGGGAAGAACACAGGTAACACCAAGGGTTCGTTGAGATGGAAGTCCGACGGTACCTTGGGCATGAAGGAGGGGTGCGTCCTGAGCACTACCCTCGTGTCGTGGAAAGTCAAGTACGGGGCCTTGCAGGAAAGGGCCTGGATCTCTCCCACTCGTCGTGCGGAGGTGATGGCCACAAGAAAAGCTGTTTTCCACGATAGAAACTTCAACGGGGCCGAGTGCAGAGGCTCGAACGGAGGTCCCATGAGCTTGGTCAGCACCACGTTGAGCTCCCACGCCGGGGCCGGAGCCTTCACCGGCGGGAACGATCTGAACAGTCCCTTCATGAACTCTTTCACCAGACGATGAGACCACAAGGACGTCCGCCCCGTGGTTCTGGTGTATCGGGAGATCGCAGCAAGATGAATCTTGATGGACGCGTGTGCCAAACCAGCTTTGGCCAGCGTCAGCAGGTACGGCAGTACTTGGGGAGCCGTAATCCGTAGAGGGTTAATCTTCTGTGCGTGGCACCAGACAGAGAACCTCTTCCATTTGTGTCCGTAGCATTTAAGAGTCGAGGACGCCCTGGCCTTTGCAAGAACCTCTCTGCAATCGGCCGGTATGTCGTATCCTCCAAACTCTAGCGCTGCAGGAGCCAGGCCTGCAAGTTCAGCGACTTCGGGTCGTGGTGGAGGATGGCGCCTCCTTCCCTGGAGAGTAGATCCGCGTCCGCCGGCAGCTTGATCGGCGGGGACGCTGACAAGTCCAGAAGGTCCGGGAACCATATCTGCCTCGGCCACGCAGGTGCGACAAGGATCATCCTGCACCGTGACCTCTTGAGCTGGTTGACGAGCCGGATTAGCAGAGGCAAGGGAGGGAACGCGTAGAGGAACAGGCCCTCCCAGGGGAACGAGAAAGCATCGCCCATGCTCCTCGTCTGGGGAAACCTGCTGGCGAACCTCCGGCACTTGGCGTTCGTCGCCGTCGCGAACAGGTCGATCTGGGGTGTGCCCCACCGTCGGAAGAGGCGATCCACCAGATCCTGCCGTAGTTCCCACTCGTGGCACGAGCGCAGCTCCCTGCTGAGTGAGTCGGCGATGGTGTTTTTTATCCCTGCCAGATGAAACGGCACCAGAAAAATCCCTTGGGCGACGGCCCAATGCCACAGGTCCTGCGCCTCCTTGGACAGCGCTAGGGACCTGGTTCCGCCCTGTTTCCTGATGTAAAACATGGTGGTGGTGTTGTCGGTGAAGATCCTCACCACCTTGCCCTTGAGGGACGGAAGGAAGGACCTGAGGGCCCAAAACACTGCACGGAGCTCCAGGACGTTGATATGCAGGGACTTCTCCGTCGGGAGCCAGAGTCCCCTCGCGTGCAGATTTTCGGTGTGCGCTCCCCACCCTTCCAGGGAGGCATCCGTGGTCACAGTCTCCTGGTGGGCTGGGGTCTGGAAGTCCATGCCCGCCGTCAGATGCGCGCGGGTGCCCCACCACCGTATCGCTCGTCGGAAACTCTCGTCGAGCTTGATCCTTTCCTCGAAGCTGCCCGTCGTCTGGATCCAGCGCGCATCCAGGAATTCTTGCAACGGGCGCATCCGGAGCCTGCACATGGGAATGAGGTAGATGCAGGAAGACATCATCCCGAGGAGGGACTTGATGGATCTCACTTTGGCCGCGTCGGCCACCAACATCCGTTGCACCTTGCCCAAGATGGTCCTGGTCCTCTCCTCCGACGGGGAGGCCAGAAGGGACACTGTGTCGAGCCTCGCTCCCAGAAACAGTGCGACTTGCGCGGGCACCAGGTGGGATTTGGCGTAGTTCACGGAGAATCCCAGGTCCGTGAGGAGTTGGACGGTCCTTGCCGTGTGAACCACGGCGAGCTCCTTCGTCTTGGCGCGGATGAGCCAGTCGTCTAGGTAGGGGTAGACGTGAATCCCCTCGCGGCGCAGCTGCGCCGCCACCGGTGCGAGGCACTTGGTGAATACCCTGGGTGCCGACCGTAGTCCGAAGGGAAGGGCTTTGAACTGGTAATGACGCCCTTGGACCACGAACCTGAGGAATTTCCGGTGCCCCTTTAGGATGGGAATGTGGAAGTAGGCATCCTCCAAATCCAACGACGATAGGAAGTCTCCTTCCTCCAGTTGACCCAGGACGTGCTGGAGGGTGACCATCCGGAACTTCTGCGCCTTGATGAACTTGTTCAGCCGTCGCATGTCCAGGATGGGGCGCCATCCTCCCGTCTTCTTCTTCACGAGGAAGTATCGCGAGTAGACTCCAGAGCCCCGAAGCCTCTTTGGGACGAGTTCGATGGCGCCCTTTCTGAGCATCGCCTTTACCTCCAGGAGAAGTTGAGGGACGTGAAGTTCCTTCCTGGCCACGGGGGGGACGCGCGGGCACCTTCTTTGAAACTCGAGCGCGTGGCCCCGGGCCAGGGCGTCCAGCACCCAACGGTCGGTGGAGATGGACTCCCACACGCTGACGAAGCCCGCCAGCTGGCCTCCCACCGGGGTGCTTCGGTGGGGGCCCGACCCCACGGCCGGTTCAATCCTGCTTGGACGCGGCCTTGCCGCCTTGACCTCCTTGGCGACGACGGCGGGGTCCGCTAGACTTGCCTCGTCCTCTGTAGGCCTCTTGCGACGACGAGCGGGCCGCTTGACGGTAGGAAGCGAAACCGCCGCCGGAACCTTTGGAGGCGCCCTTGCCTCCGCTGCTCCGAAAGGGCGTCCGTCGTTGCTGCAGGACTCCAAGGGTCCGGGCCGTCTCAGTATCCGCCTTGATGGCCTGAAGGGAATCGTCCACTGTCTTCCCAAACAGGTTGTTCCCGTCGAAGGGCATGTCCAGGACTCTGGTCTGGACGTCCTGCCGAAAGTCCGTAGCTTTGAGCCATCCACGACGTCGAAGGCAAACGCCGTTGCCCAGCTGGCGGAACCCAGTGTCGGCGATGTCCGTCGCCACGGTGATGGCGTGGTCCGAAGCCACTTCACCTTCCTGGAGGATCTCAAGGGCCTCCGCCCTCTTGTCGTCCGGCAGAAAATCCAGCAGGGGAGCTATCTTGTACCAGAGCTCCCTGTCGTAGCGGGCCACGATAGCCAAGGCATTGGCCGCTTTAATCGTCGTCGCTGCCGACGAGATGACTCTACGTCCCATAGCGTCCAATTTCTTTCCCTCGCCGTCCGGTGGGGAAGTCGATGTGGAGGCCGCACCCCCCCCCCGACTTTCCTGGCTGCCGCGGAGACGACGGAGTCCGGGGTAGGCTGCGCCCGGAGGCATAGGGGGGCCGTGTCCGGGACCCGGTACTTTTTCTCGTACCGGTCTCTTCTAGCTGGCGTAGTGGAAGGGTTCTTGAGGAGGGAAAGGCCCTCATCCCAAATGTCGTCCAACAGAGGCACTGCGAGGACCGTCTTCCTCTTGGCCTCGCGCCGCTGATAAAGGAAGCCTTCCTTTTTCTTCTCCTCAGGGCAGAGTTGGAAAAGCTCGGAAGCCCTGGAGATCATGGAGTGGAAAGATCCGATCTCGTCGGGCGGAGAAGCCCTGGTGGGGGGCGACGACGGAAAATCCTCGTCGTCCGTACCCGTCGCTGCCGTGTCAGTCCCCGTATCATCCCCTCGGGTGGACGGGGAGGAGGGCTGGACGGGGCGCGACGGTTGAAAAGGAGGTGGAGGATGGATCCTTCTTTTCTTGGTAGGGGGAACACCAGAAGGTCCCGGTTCTGGATCCCCCGACGGGAGAGGTTCCTCCGTCGGTAACGGTAGCCTCGTCCTTATCTCAGTGCATAAGGACTGTATGGCCAACAAAATGGCCGCCGAGTTGTCTCGCGGCGCTGGCAGAGGGGAATCCGACGGGCGAGCAGGGGCCCCGTCGGTATCCTCGACGATGTCGTCGTCGTCACCCGCGTCGGGGTCCATTCCGACGGGCTGGCCTTGTTCCACGCCTAGGCCGTGGCTTAAGACCTCGATCAGCTCCTCTTCTGAGGTAGAGGCCGAATCTACGACGACGCCCTGCCCCCCCTTCTTCTTCCCCACGGAGGGTTTCACGGGGGTCCTATCGATGGGCACAAAAGAAGACTCCCTCCGAGGAGGCAGGGAGATTCTGGGCCCTGAGGTCGCCACCACTGGCGCAGCCTCCACAGGCTGAGCCAGGGCCGCCGCGACCGTTTCGATAGAGGGCTTGGTCGGATGGATCAAGGCCTTCACCACCTTAGGTGCGCTCACCGCCTTATCCTTGAGGGAGGGGGCACTGCCACGCTCCTCCTCTGCCTTAGAGCTCGACCGGGGCCTCTCCAGGAGCTTCGCCGGGTGCTCGGCCTTCCTCTTACCCGACCCAGAGCGTTGGCTCGTGGTTGATGGTGCCGGGGAGGGTGCGCCCTGCCTGGCGCCCGTAGAGCCCGACCGTTCGGCGCTCCCGGTGCCAGCGGACTCGCGGTGCTTGGCCTTATGTTGGGCCCCCGTCGCCGGGGCGCCCTCAAAGGTCTTAGAAGACCGCTCGGATTTCTTCTTCTTCTCGCCAGACGGGCTCTTACCCTCCAGCCAGTTGGCGAGACGTTGATGACGGTCCTTCATGGTCCGTTCCGACATGTTGCCGCAAAACGCACAGTCCTTCTCCACGTGCGTTTTGTCCTCATGAAGGCAGTAAAGGCAGAAAGAGTGTTCGTCTTCCTTAAAGACGTTCTGCAGCTGGCATCCAGGGCAGACCCTGAACAGCTTTCCGGGCGTCGAGCTTCCCTTCTCCTGGGCCATCTCCGAGACCGGGCCTGAGAAGCTTCTGGAGTCCTCCGAAGTGTAGCTCGACGAAATCTTCACCCTTGAGGGGCACAGACGAATCCGACACGGGTCCCCGTTGATCGGATGTAGGATCGGTGGAGCTTGAGGCTCTTTTGACCGAAAGAATTGAAGTTTTTTGTGAAAAAGCGCGAAAAATAGCACTAACGCTCGAGAGCAATAGCACGAGGATCCCAACACATGAACGTGCGGTAAAAATCTGAAGATGGCTGCCAGAGGCGGTGCTTAGGTAGAGGGCAGTCATTGGCTGTGGTCAGTATGACGCAGAGACCAGTGATTGGTTATTACTACGAAAGACAGATCAGAAACGAAACTGATACTGGTTTTTTCTTTACCGAGGATTCCCAGCCTGACGACGGGGAATATTCATGAGCATGTGAATCCATGCCAGACCCCATGCTGGAGAAGCAATCGATCAAAAAAAGCATGCAACAGCTAACGCATCAGACACTTTCGGGGAGTTTAAACATCTTTGGCACAAAAAAAAATCAGTGTTGATCAAGTTTACTCAGAGGAACAGCTTTCCGAGGTAACTTATACCCAGAATGTTCAGAGCTGGGCAGTCTATGATTAGATATTTGGACGTTTCAAAACTCTTGTAGATTTTACAAAATCTGCAACACTGTTTGTCCTTTTCATTCTGCCCTCGCATTAGTAAGATCTCACGAGTAGGGAGCAAGTTATAAGAACACTGCTCTGCGAATGGAGCATGAGAACAGAATAAGATACAGCGGAACTGCTCCTCTCTTTTGTATTCATGACTCATGGGTGGATAACTGACCTTTATCAATGGTCTCCGCCCAGTCTAGATCATAAAAAGCGATTTTTAACCTTTTCAGGGTTTCGAACAAAGGACTCTATAGCCACGTTCAACTCTTCCAAGCTTGAGTTACTGTATGTACGGAGATCAGACAAAAGATTTACTCTGTTCCCCCCCTCTGGATCAAGACCATGGCTTTACTCAGTAACCTGTATAAAGAGGCATCCATAGAGGACAGAAGTTTCAAGTATAATTGCAAACAGTTCCACTGTACTCATGCTTTTAAAGATGTAAACCCCAGCTCAAATCGTATAGATGTGATAGGAACGCAGTTTGAAACTCCCAGTATTCTCCACCAGACTTTATACTCTATCCGATCCAACCATTTGGGTACCACCCTGAATTATAGTTCAAGGCCGTAGATAATTTTAGGAATAAATTTCCCCCATAAAAGGTTAATGCCGGTTTGATCAAATAGCGAGCACATTTTTGGTTTGCAATCGTCAATCTGTTTGACAGGCGAAGCCTTTTGAAACAAAATTTGCTGAAGGATAAGTGTGGAAGGGCCAGCCAAAATAGAAAAGCCCAGGTAGATCATACTCCTTGATAGGCACCTCCTGCGTCTCATCAATTTCCTCACTTCTCCTGCTATTCCTCCTACGACCTCCTTGGCTCCTCTGCCACCCCTTTCCACGTACTCTGCCTCCTTCCTGGACAGTATGCCACCTCCTTCTACCTTCTCTTCCCCCGATCTGCCTCTTCCTACAGGGACAGCTCATGTATGTACCCCTCCCTCGAAGTCTTTAAAAGTAGCAACCTGTTCCACGAAGATACTCTTGGCTCTGCCATGAAACACATCCAACATATGCCACCTCCTAGAAGACCTGGATGTTCTCACTCTTACCGCAACATGGTTCATGGCCAGCTATGTCACGTTTTGACACTCTCCTCCACAAGGGCTAAAAGATCCTCTCCGAACCCAGGCCCAATCAGCCCGGTGGTGGGGGGGGAGGTTGGGAGGGCTTGATCTTTCCTGAGGGGTTCCCTGCTTCCATCATTCCCACTCAGGTCTACTCCTCCTTCGAATGCCTTGTCTGCAGGCGCTCTCTCACTCCGTCTCTCCCCTGGCCTCTCGCTGACTGTCGCCACCAACTACAGACCACCTGGCCAGGTCACCCTCTTCCTCTCTGAATGGGCTGAGCTCACCTCCTCTCTCCTCACCTCTACCTCTAAGCTTTACCTCCTCTGGGATTTCAACATCCACCTGAACTCCCCTGACTCCTCCTCAGGGCTTTCCCACAACATATTTGACTAACTCCCTCTCCATTCTATCCTCTGGTCCGACGCACTCATCCGAACACACCTTGGATGTTCTCATATCTTTAAACCTCCCCCTCTCCAACCCCCTCACCACTCCACTCTCTTGGACTCGCCACTTTCTTCTTTCCTCACACCTGAAACTGCCTGTCCCGCAGGCAAAGCCCCCCCCTGGCACTGCCACCTTCCTTTGTGGTCATTCGACCTATGAAGCGAGTGTCAGTGGCTGCTTTTGCCTCCACTTTCTCTCCCCCGCCTACTCCTTCGGCTGACTCCAACTCAGACAGTCCTCTCTAACCTACATCTTTCTATCGCCAACACTCTGGATATCCTTGCCCCTGTTAGGAGGATCCATCTGAAGCCTGCCTCCAAGTGCAACTCTTGGTTTGACTCCGACCTGGCCGCTCTGAAACACAACTGCACAGTATTTGAGCAGAAGTGGACAGCCTCGGGCACATCTTCGGACAAACTGGCCTGCCGTCTGCTTCAAAGGGCAATACAGACTTTCCATCTTCTCGAAGAAGGCCCATATTCAAGCCCACATCTCTGCGGCCACTAACACGGCCAAACTCTTCAAAATCTGCAAGGAGCTGGCAAATCTTACAGCAGTCTCAACCCCTCCTATAACACCCCCCCCCCCCACGAGACCCTCTGCACGACTCTGGCTTCTCATTTCACTACTAAAACTCAGGACATCTTGTCTTCACTTGCCCCTTGAAACACTTGCGTATAGGCGCGTTATAAATGCCATCACATATATCTGCTCCTCAACTTTCTCCCTCTGCCTCTCTCAAGCCCCCTCTGGCCTCTCCTGCTCCCTCTCGCCTATAACACCTAATGATGTTTCCAGACAAGTCCAATCTATGAAAGTTTCATGCAAATAGTGGTCCCTTGTTCCTCCAGAACCATTAAGGACAACACTGTTTCCCCTGCGCCTGCCTTGGCCATTTTCTATAATCACTGCTTTGCCACTGGATCTTTCCCCTCTCCTCTCAAGCAATCCTTTTTCAACCCCTACTAAAAAAAAACTTCTGCTGAGCCCTCCTGCTTGGCTAACTACCGCCCGCTCTCCATCACTCCTTTCCTGGGCAAACTCTTGCAGAAATTGCCCATCTCTCAGCTAACCCTCCACACTGAATCTGTCGGTTGTCTCCATGACCATCAGTCTGGCTTCAGAGCAGTCAGAGGCACGGAAACTGCTCTTCTGAACACCCATGAAGGTCTGCTCGCTAACCTTGATTCCAGCTCTCCCTCCGTCCTCATCCTCCCGGACCTTTCCTCCGCTTTCGACATGGTCAATCACGCCACCCTGGTTAACCATCTCTACATGAACCTTGGCAACACAGATCAGGCTCTAGCCTGGTTGATATCCTTCCTCTTAGACCGAGCCTCCCAGGCCCAACTTGGCTCATGTCTATTCACCACCTCTCTCTCGACATGTTGTGTCCCCCAAGGCTCTGTCCTCTCATCCTGGCTCTTCAACGTCTACCTGGCCCCTTTAGCCCACCTGATCACCTTCTACTCCAAGTTTCAGTGTTATGCGGATGACACACAGCTCTCTTTCAGGCTACCCTCGGCCTCCTGCATTCCTTGCTCATTCCCGACTGTCTTTCCGCTATTCAGGCATGGTGCGCTGCCAACGATCTCTGCCTTGATGCCAGGAAGACCGATTCTCCTCATTGGGACCCCTGCTCCCGCTTTCCCGCTCTTCCTCTGGCAGCATTCCTTGGGCCCCACCCCCTCACCCTCTTGTGAGGCTAAAAACCTGGGTGTCATCTTCGACTCCACTCATCCTTCTCTCTTCACATCACAGACCTTGCCAAGAAAGCCCACTTCCAGCTGCACCTAGTCAGAGGTATTCTCCCTTTCCTCACCTGTCCCCAGAAGCCCACTCTCTCCAGAGCTCTGGTTCTCTCCAGGTTGGGCTACTGAAACAGCCTCTTTCTCAATCTTCTCAATTCGGCTCTTCGCCCCCCTTCAGCTCATCCAGAACAGGGCTGCAAGACTTATCCTTGGCCTAAAGTCCAGGGACCGTATGTCTCCACCCCTGAACTCTCTCCACTGGCTCTGGGGTGGCTGCAAGGATCAAGTTCAAGATCCTCTGCATCGTCCACAAGGCTTTCTGGTGCTGCAGTCCTCACTATATACAACTCTACTCTGTAGGGGCCTCTCTCTGGAATGGCCTCCCTGCCCCTCACAGACGTGAGCCGGACCTCCTTAAGTTCCGGAAGATTCTAAAGACCTTCCTCTCCGCCTCTTCATTCTCGCTCCCTCTCCCCTGCTAACCTACCTTCCTGCTCTGCCTAGATTACCTGCTTGTTGCCCTCAGAGTCGTACAAGGCACTAGGCCTCTCCTGCCCAGTCCTCCTGCACTTTCCTCCTGGCCCTTCTGCACACTGCCGGGCGGGGACTGCACCTTTGTAGTCCCCTGCCCTCTCCGCACTTAACTTGGAGCCCTGCTGCACTGATTGCACCCCCCTGTTCCCTTTATCCTGCACTTCTCGCTAAACGCACTTGCACAATCTGAATGTCACAAGGCCTACTAAGATGGTTTGTCTGGTCTGTCCTCCCTTTTCCCTCTCCCTGTCTTGTTGCACCTTGAAACACTGGTGTATAGGCGCATTATAAAAGCCAAATCAATCGCAATCACTTCAGCCTTTGGTGCATTTTAATAGCTATCTTGTGCAGAGGAGGGGAAGCCGATTTTGATGGTTCAGCATGGTGGGCAGATTTGATTTTAATCTAGGCAGGGAAAGGTTGTGGGCGCAGTGAAGTGGACACTGATGCAGTCCAAGGGGTTAACATAGGGTACCCCTCAGCCCCTTCTCCCCCTGGCCTACCCTCCCACGGTTTACCATCCCCTTTTCCTCAAAGGGAGGTGGGCATGTCAGTGGCTAGTGTTTAATGTGTTAAAGATTATCTAGGAACAAAAATAATCAGTGACGACACTACTTGGAGTGGAGGATAGAGGGGGAGTTCCGAACGGACAATGAGAACAATGGATAATATGTTGGTGTGCTTTTCAGCACAGTATGATAACTTGTTTAATTACACATAAAAATGTAATCTTTAAAAAAAAGTGAGGCTGCTCTAGCAGCCTACAACAGGAGCGGCTTTACTAGGAGAGTCCCGTTTTAGCTTTATACCAAATTAATCTCTTAGGCTGAAGAAAAAATACTTCTCTACAAACATATAATTTATTTTATAAGGCAGGGAATTCCACGCTTATTCACTGTAAACATCCATGTTGTCACCAGCTTCCCCAGTCTATAAATGTATGAGGAAGTGCCAAACTATACGTCGTCAAGCACTGTATCTAATGCCGGGGAGCATGCAGCATGCTAGTGTACATACCATTGTTTCATCGGAAACAGAAAATCCAACGTGGGAAGTTACTTCATGGCAGGTTACATTGAGGGTGTAAAATAGGGTTTGGGTGGGACACCAGTCCTCCCGGTAAGTGTGGTATGGGGCCTTTTTATGCATTAAAATCGGGCAAATATACACCTTTTATCTTTTCATGCGTAGCATTCGCGTTCTAGTTGAAAGACCACATCTTTTGATTCTTAGCTGCATGAAAGAAATCGTAGGCCATGAATAAGTAGCCGGAAAACACATTTTTGTCTGAGCTGTGTAGGTACTGAGCAAGTCAAACCGCGAGATAAGGAATTTATTTTTCTGTACGACCTCTGCTATGTTTTGTGTCTGTAGATCATGGGGACGGGCATTACACATGCATACTTATTTTCCTACTATTTTAGGATCTTAGCAGTAATAAAATGAAAAATGTACTAGAAATTGGGAAGTATCCTTTTTAAACCAAAATCATGCTTTTTCCGTGAATGCCACTTGCTTGCACACAAGTGTTTTTCAGAGTTCGCTGTGTGCATGTATCATACATATGAATCTACATGGTGTGTTCATACACATGAATGTGTAGAAAAACATGTTGCACAAAAGTAATACATTGTTTGCAGCCAGACATTTTGCTTAACAGCTGTGTTGGTTATGTGTTCTATTCATTTTCAAGTTGTGTCATGTTTTGGTTGAATGTCTCATACCTTTTTACATTATACAAGGTAAACTACTGGAAATAGCTGCAGTGCCCTCACAACAATCTTGCCCACCAGCAAGGTTTTGCCGTGGTAGGGGAACCAAAACGTTCCTTCTTGACATTAGTTATCTAGTCTCTGACCATCCTGGATCCTTCAGCCGCTGTCGACACAGTCAAATGTGTCATCCTACTGGGACACCACCACTCCGCAGGAATTCAGACCTTAGCACACACATTGGAAAAAGACCTTCATGTCTGATTGCACACCTTAGTAGCCTTAGCTCCCTTCAAATGAAGAGCTATGCACTACCCTCTGGAGTGCCACAGGGCCCTATACTCAAACCAGTGGCAGAACTCAGTTCTTTCGACCTCTGTTCCTTCACATACAGATGAAACCCAAATCCTCCTAATATTAGACCACTTCACTGGCTGTATGTCGAGAGCTACTGAATGCATTAAAGTTTAACCCCACCAAAACGGAGGTAATAGGATTAAAATCTGGCCCATATTCCTGGAATTTAAAATGACAGCTACAACCCCGGCAAAGCAAGTCAGAGTACTCGAAACTATAGATTCTAAACTCACTTTCAGGGCACAAATCTACTCACTAGTCAAAAATGCTTTATCCCCAACGTCAATATACCACATTATAGAATTATTCACAACTATGCACACAAGAACCATTATGAATCCAGTCATAGAATTCCTTCTCAAAGGCTAATGGAATCTAGCTTGGTCTCCCCTGAACCCAAATCTGTAGACTCAAGCCTGTCCAGAATGCAGCCATCAAATCATATTTGTATGACTGTGCCAGGATCACCTTTGCCCACAATCCAAACCCTCTATTGGCTTCCCCTTCTACAAAGAACTACATTCAAGGCCTTATGTGCAGTCTATTGAGCATATCGCTACTGAGATGTGCGGCCAGAAAAAGACGGCAACAATCCAGGGGGCCCCCACTGTGACAGAGGGGGAGCGCCCAAGTAGATTGGCAGGAGAGGCAGCGAGAGCTGCAGAAACAGGCAGCGACACGTGGCAAGGCCAGAAGGCATACCGCTGGTGTGGCCTGACCGATGAGTGCGGGAGTGCCCATCATGAAAAGAGGACCTGGACCGACACGGGAGAGCGTGAAGTAAGATTGCCGGCACCTAGCTGCCCTCCACACAAGACCTTGACACGGGAGGCAGGGGGAGCCCTGCACACAGTATAGAGACTGGCAAAGGTACCTGAAGGGGCTCCCCCTCCTCCCCCAACCTGCAGAGACTGGCTGAGCTGGCCATATCTCTACCCTAGACAGCCTCAAGCAGGGTGGATTTGAACCGACAGCCACCAGGCAGCATATTCAGCCCACTGATAGTGTAAGGAGAGGGCGGAGGAAGGGGGCAGACTAGGTTTGTTAAGGGCTCCCTGGCACAGCTGTGGTGCCTTTAGCGGCCAGTGCTCCACAGCGACTGTATGCACAGAGGACTAGCCTGCTCACACCAGAGGGGTGTGGGGGGGGGGCGGCAGTGTCCACTCTAACTTTTGGCAGGGAACTGGGGGCCGAAGTTCATTGGGCTCTCCATGCCAAGGAACCAGAGACACCAGAGGCAAACCCAGAGTGTGAGGCTGGGGGTATAAAGGCCCAGCATATACAGTGTGCTGAGACAAAGCCAGGAACACCAACAGAGCCTAAGGACTTTGCAGACCAACAGAAGAGCGTGGGCTGAGTTCATAGGATCCCCAGTAGAGACCCCCCTCCCACCTTCCCCACCTCCTGGGTGCCTAACCCAGACAAGTCATTGCCAAGCTCTTCAATTACAGGGACCGGGACACTATCTGGCAGGCCGCCCGAAAGAAAGGTCCCATACAGGGGAACAGCTTGAAAGTGTTGGTGTTCCTGGACTTCAAGAATGCAGTCAAAAGACGACCGAAACTAGCGGAATATAAGCATGCCATGTTCTTACCAGAAACCGAGAGTGATGGGATGCTATTCTTCACAGATCCGACAGTGACGTGGGACTGGCTGGATGGGGAGGGTCACCTCCGTGAAAGGCTACGCTGCAAAGATAAAGAGACCCCCACGGGATAAGGCCACCCGCCAGCATGGGTAGCTGAAAACAGGGTGGCTTGAGGCAGTGAGTGGATGGCCAGGTGATATAGACTTGCTGTTGTATGTAAAAGTGTTGGCTGTTGCCGTTGTGCCCTCTCCTCTCTTTGACGTGCACCTATGGGGACTTTTGCACTTGGTGTTTGGTTCCAGTTTACTTCTGGGGGGGCTGATAGATGCTTCAGGTTGGGGGTGGGGAAGTTTTGGCGTGGATATGTTGAGGTATAACCAGAGAACAAATTTGGTGATCATCAGCATGGACGGGGGACTCCCTCTAGATGCCTCGCCAGGAACACCAGTGGATGGCTGATGTAGCGGGAGGGCCGGTGAGGGTAGAGGGCCTCTCCGATAACATGTTGTAATGGAATGTCAATGGGCTGCTAGGTAAAAGGGCTGGTTTCCAACTTCCTCAATGCTCACAAAACAGATCTAGTTTTCCTAGAGGAAACGCACCTGCTGGGGTCCAGCTGCGCCTTCCAGAAGAGGGCAAAACGTACAGTGGTGGAGCATGCTGGGATCTCTACGGGGTTGTAATTCTGGTGAGGAAATCCCTCCAACTGATTGTGGAGCCGGTGATAAGGGATGAGGAGGGTAAGTACCCGAGGGCTAAGGCTTGACTTCGGGGGGACAGAGTAGGTTTCGCCTCAGTTTATGCCCCCTCCCTACCTCCAAGCGGACACGTAAACTAGCATTTAATCCTTGTTGGCGGTTCACAGGGGGAATCTCACAATAGTAGGGGCAGACCTCAATGACACGATCTCACCAGAGATGGATAAATCATCATACAATGGGGTCGGCCACACTCAAAGCTATACATCCTCATAGATGCATTGGGACTAAGGGATGCCTGGCTGGAACTGTACCCGACACCGAAGGGGTTTTCCTTCTATTCGAATGCGCACCGTTCCTTTTCAAGGATCGCCTACCTCCTGCTACCCGCCACAATCATAGATAGGGTGACCAATACCACTTTTCTGCTAAGGGGTTTTTCAGACAAATCCCCCCCCTTATTATCAAGGTAGAAGGGAAGGGGAACGGGCAAAGTGGGGGCAGCAGAATGAACGCATATTATTTACGCAACACAGCTGGGTGAAATTGTTGTGCGCAGGTCAAATGGCAAGAATCCGGGTAAATGGGGCGTTCTCCACAGAGTTTTTGCTGCAGATGGGTACAAGGTAAAGGGTCCCCACTTTCTCCCCTATTGGTTTTATTGGCAGTAGAATCCCTACCTGCAAAGATTCGGGAGGACCCCAGGATCAAGGGTTTTAGATGGTGAGACGGGTTGGAAGACCGGGTGTCCCTTTGACACGGACGATGCACTGAACTACCTGGGCGAGCCCAGGGTCTTTGGCACGGTGGTGATGGAACCGATTGGGGAGTTTAGGGATTACAGCGGCTTGCGGATTAACTGTGACAAGTTGGAGTTGTTGCCGGTGAAGTCACAGGGGACAATTAAGTATCTGAGGATGACCAGTGACATGGAGGAACAGAACTTCCTGCTGAATAACCTAGACCCAATCTTAATGAGGGCCAACATTGGAACATTCTGCTGGTCACGCTACTTGGGAGCGCTAAACTGCTGAAAATGTTGACACTCCCCAGGTTGCTCTAGGTCCTCCAGAAAACTCTGGTGAAGATTCCACCATGGGTTTTCCAAGTTATTTAGGGACTGCAGAGGAATGTGATCTGGGGTATGAAGACTCAGTCGTACTGTCCACGCTGGACTGGTTGTGTGGTGGGGGAAGGGGGGGGCTGGGGCTCCGGACATCAGGAAATATTACTTGGCGTCCCAACTAGTGGACGTGAATGAATGGGTGTATGACGACCAGGGGGCTTCCCATATCCAGTTGGAAAGACATATGATGGGGAACTACCTGCTGACACTAATGCTATGGAGGCACCGGCGAAAGGTCACCCTGCCAATGCCGGATCGTCTCACTCGAGGCATGGTCCGCAGCCAGCGCCGGGTTGGGGTGGAGTGGTGGCGATGGAGGCATACATCTGGGGCAATCTCACGGAGATCTGTGATATCTCACAGAAGTGGGGCAGATGGGGTACCAAACCAAATGAATCATAGTGTGGGTGCAATAACTGAAGCACATCATAGAGCAGAAACATTTGGCCTCCTTTCGACACTTACAAGGCCTCTCATGGGTTGCCCAACAGTGACCGCTTCACCTTCACACAATTGCAATATGCCATGAGCCATAAAGGTAGGGAAGAATGGGACCTCCTGCTAGAGGGGAGAATACCGGGGAAGGTACTTACAGCACACTATATAGTGATCAACAATTTCTCTACCGCGCCCCTGAGCAAGTTGAAGGTCGTTGGGAGAGGGATCTGGGGGCCATAGAGGATGAGGATTGGGTGGCGGTGAGGGTACAGGGATCGGCAAGGGAGGCCGGGGTGTTCAACAAACTATGGCTTCTTCAGTTCAAAATACTACATAGTGTATACTACACCTAGGTTCGGCTTCACAAGATGGGGAGGGCAGTGGACCCCAACTGTCCGAGATGTGTAACAAAGGAGAGCACCTTCTTTCATACTATATGGGCCTGCCCTGCCCAAAGATACTGCGTTTCTTGGGAGCGGATTGAGAGGCATTGGCGGAGGTCCTGGGAAAGTCGGTGACGGACAGCCTGAAGTTCAGTTTGTTGCATGTAAAGGTGTAGGGGGGTGGGGGGGAGACTTTTCCCATAAGGAATTGTGCTTGATTAAGACAGCTTTGATGGTGGCCAAGAGAGACATAGCAGCTGGTTGGGTTAGCTCGGCGCACGGGTGTCTCCTCATGGCAAGAGGGAATGTTCTACTGGTGTGACCTAGAATTGCGAGTGTTCAGACATGGGTTGCCCCCAGAAACATGATCACATTTGGGGGAAAAGGCAGGATGCAAACTGATGTCAGGCTTTAGAGCGGGGTCCAGTGGTTGGAGAGGGAAACGGACAGTGGGAGCGGGTAGCATGTCGAGAGGCGCTTGGGAATTATGATCTACAAAGGAGGGATAACAGCACAGGGGGGACATGGGGGTGGTGGGGCAGTGGGAGAGGGGACAGCAACCGTACGGTGGTGGGTAGATTGTGCATCTCTGAAGGTTGTTGTGTACCCTTTTTGTTTGTAAACTTAATAAAAATGGTTTGTAAAGAAATTCTAGTAAGTAATCTCTGGAACTCCTTCTCGACACAACTGTGCCTTAGATGATGTCAGGGCATCCACCAATTGATCAGTGTAGTCTTCTCAGACACAAGGATTAAGCCACGAAGAATGTACAGTCACAAATAATCAGTATCCTGGTTGTTTAGATTGTTAAAGAAAAGCTCAATATACTTAACCATGCGTTGTTACTCAAGTAGAAAACATTACGCATTTGTTAATAGCACATATGCTGCACAATAAACACACCCTAAATACTACAATATAGTGTCCAAAATACCAGAGTTCCATTCAATGCTGGTGTCATGCCGTACCTATAACTCCATGGGAGAACTGCGTTGCTTTCCAGCTAGTTGTGGCTTTAAAAAATAAAATATCACATACATTCATCCATGTCAAAGGAAAAGCAAAGCTGATATTTTTCATTTAAAACATTTGAGTGTACATATAGGAGCCAATCGAAAGAACCTTAGCCAAGGGCAGTAGTTTGTTCACCCTCACCCACAAATACCCTGAATTGTCAAATGCCAAACACAAAAGGAGCATGTTGTCCTGCGACTTGGCCCATGTAATGTTATGTTAAGTATATTTAGAGCGCCAAAACCATTAAGCATCGAGGCGCTTACACAAAAATAAGACACGTTTAAAACCAGGGATGATGAGCTGCAGTGTGTCACAAGACTGCAAAGTGCGGCACAGCTTGTAAGGCACCTTCCTCTTTGCTTCTGCTTTCTCTGCCTCTCTCCCCTGCTGAAATTCCTGTCTGAAACTGCACTGGTTACCTGGCCACCCTTTCTGATCTTGGGTCCAGGCCAGGCCCCGCTTTTTGCACACTTGCACTGCCTCCCTGGCAACCCATCGCACCTGGGGACTGTTTTCTGTATCCCTACAGTCCCCTACCAGCACTTATTCTGCTCTTATCCTGCACTTGCCACCATCTGACCGCTTTTATTATCTTATTTATTCTTCTATCCCTTGCACTGCACTTTCCCCCTTTCCCTTCCCCCAGGCACTTGCCCTTTCTCCCTACCCATGCACTTGCACGATCTGAATGATACCTGGCCTAGTAGGATCGTTGTCTGTTTCCCACTGTTTCCCCCTCCCTTGCCTCGTCGCGCCCTGAAACACTTGTGTATAGGCGCATTATAAATGCCATATCATATCGATAGCCAGTTTTCCTTTTAAATAGGTAGGGGCATCTCCAAATAGAAATGTATGCCCCACCATAAGAATTTTTAATCCGACTCTTGCTGCCACAGGGAGCCAGTGGAGCTCTTCCCAGGCTTTGGATACTGGTTCCCGCATGGAAATGTTGCAGACAATACGCACAGTGTCATTTTGGATTTTCTGCAATCTCCCCAAACCTCCTTTACTTGCTCACCCTAATAGGGAGTTAAAATCAGGGAAGCTTCCATGTAGACACCCAGAGTTTTTACTTCGTCAACTACTGAGATTCAACCACCTTCGATTTCAAAACCATTATAGGCCTGGCTCAAATTTGATCTAGCTTGTTTAGACCCATATACCATCAGCTCAGTGTTAGCGCTGTTCAAGCTTCATAATCAATTGTATGTCGTCAGCATAATTGGTGAACTGTAACCCAGGTTCTTCCATTCTGACACACAGTCGTTTAGTATAGAGATTAAACAGCGATGGAGATGGGCAGGCACCCTGTGGTACCCCACTGAGGATCTCAGATGATTCTGATGAGGCATCCCCCCAGCAGACCCTAGATTTCCTACCCCTGAGGAACGAGTCCATCCACTTGACCACCTTCTGTGACCAATTGCTAGTATCTGCCAGCCTATCAAGCAGCATTTTTGTTATCAAGCAGGTCAAAGGCTGCTGATAGATCGAGGAGTATCATCAGAAGCCCCGTAATTACTCCTTTCGAGGGTGGTCAGCTTTTGTGTAGGAAAGTCGAGCAGAGCACTCTCCATTCAAAGGTTCCATCAGAACATCGAAAACCCGATTGCTTCATATGTAGAAGATCAAAGGTTTCCACATCTTGTAATTGTGCTGTGGCTACTTTGTCATTATCTTAAGCAGAAAGGGGGTATTTGTGATTGGCAGCCTCTCTGGGATAAAGGGGGTTATCAATCGATTAGTGCAAAAATGAAGCATTCACAAATCTCCTCAAAAATGGAGAAAACATTTTCAAATTTTTCAGGATAATTTTAGAGGGCAAAATCTCCCTAGGGCAAGTAGTGGGATGCAAGTCTTTCAGAAACGTTTCCATTTCCATGACCGAGAGAGGGCAGAAATCCAACAACACACAATGGGCTGTGGTCCCTGGTCTTTCCTACATCTGTGCTAAGTAATTCTTTTTGTTTTGGTCCTGACGAATTATATTACACACTATTACAATTTTATCCAGGAAGGCCTTCTGAATGCTAGCACAATCTGCCTCCTTACCTGGCACAAGGCGCCTTTCCAAAGAGCTAGGCTTTTCCCATTGCTTAAATTAAAACAAGGTTCCTCGTTTCATTATCTGCCCCATTTATTTGTTAATTGTAATAATTGTTCTTTGTCTCTGATTCAATTTTTATATTCTCTCAATCATTTTCCAGGCCTCTTTGTTTTGCTCCGTTTTTCCTTTAATCAACTATGCTTGGCCTGCCTTTTGCTGGCTTCAGTGACCTTTAAAACTGGAGCAAACCACTTTTGATGATCCACACATTTGTGCTTGGCACAAGAACGCAGAGGAGTTTATGTGGAAGCACGGCAGATATCAAGAAAAGGAACATTCTTGTAAAAAAATAAAAAAAATAATAATAACTGCTTGGCCTAATGTCAAATGAGCTGTGCTTCCACCAGGAACACGCAAGATACACACTGAACATTCACCTGAAAATATTCTGTTATATGGACAAGCAAACTCGCTCAGCTGACCAATACCTTCTCACCGTAACCCCAGCCCCTTGTGCCCCCTCCCGCTTCCGCTCCTTCCAACACTTGGCCCCCCTCCACTGGAACTCCCTTCCTCTCCCACCTACCCATCTTTCCGCTCCTCCCTGAAAGCCCTTCTTCTCCACTCCCCCCCCCCCCACCCTGACTCTCCTGGCCTACCTCTCCCCCCTACCTCATCCTCCCGTTGACCATATGGGATGCTGTAACCACCCAAAGGCGTTAGGGCCCCTGAGTTCTCCCTCCCCCGCTCGAGCAAATTGTTCTGTATACTGTACCACTGGTTTGTTTCAAGCTTATAAATATGCTTCTGTCTTTTTGTACTGTTATATTGTAAAGCGCTTTGGTGTAAAGCGCTATATAAACTCAATAAACATAACATAAAGTCAACAAAAATGAGTTGAACAAGTTACTTTCTTACCTGGTAACGTTCTTTCGATGGGATGGTCCGACGACGTATTCCATATCTATGACATGTAATCACCACAGCTGTGCTGCTTCGGAAACTTTTCCGGCGTCTGCGTCGATGACGTCGATGCGCCGACGTCGAGGACCTCCTCCGACGTCCGACGTCATCCGATGTGATAAGTAGAACGCACGACGCCCGTAGCCTCAGTTGTAGTTTTTTCCCCCCAGAACGTGTGACATAAGTCAACTGCCAGTCAGACACAAAGCCTTGCTGAACGTAAGCTGCAATCGCAAAAGAAATTCTGCAGCGGGGAAGGCAGGGCGGGAGCGATATGGAATACGTCATCGGACCATCCCATCGAAAGAACGTTACCAGGTAAGAAAGTAACTTGTTCTTCGAGGGGATTGGGTCCTCCGACGTATTCCATATCTATGACAGACTCCCAAAGCAGTACCAAAACAAGGAGGAGGGAAAGAATTTAGAAGCAAAATTTTAGAATAGCCAATCAAATAGCCGAGCAAAGGACCGCCTTGCCAAAGGCCAGATCCTGCCCTCTGATGGAATCGAGGGAATAATGCCGTACAAATGTATGTACTGAAGCCCAGGTGGCTGCATCACAGATGTTGCGAATAGGAACACCCCTCTGCAGGGCAGTAGATGCAGCCACACCCCTGGTAGAATGGGCCCGCAAGCCAGCCGGTGGGTCCTTACCCGCCAAGCGGTAACACTCCGAGATGGCCAAAATAATCCAGCGGGACAAAGTCTGTTTCGTCACAGCTTGCCCCAAACGCTTTCCAGCGTAACCAATAAAGAGTTGATCGTCCACTCTGACCCGGGACATGCGTGAAACATAAAAGCTTAAAGCTCTCCTAGGATCAAGCCTATGGAGCCTCTCCTCTTCCTTACCAGGATGCGGAGGAGGATAGAATGCCGGAAGAACAACCTTCTGGGCTAAATGAAATTCCGTCACTACCTTCGGAAGAAAAGAAGGACGAACTCGAAGGACAACCCTGTCCTTGTGAAAAACAGTGAAGGGTGGCTTAACTGAAAGTGCCTGTAACTCACTCACTCTGCGAGCGGAAGTAACCGCAACTAAAAACACAGTTTTCAGAGTTAACAGCCTCAAAGGGCAAGAATGTAAAGGCTCAAACGGAGCACCCATAAGAAACCTAAGAACAAGGTTTAAATCCCAACCGGGCACCAGGAAAGGTGACGGAGGAAACACATTAGTGAGCCCTTTCAGAAACTGTGAAATTAAAGGGATTTTAAAGTAAGAACACTCTTCAGACGAGCGCTTAAAGATGGACAGCGCCGCCAGGTAACCTTTAATGGTACCCACTTGCAAGCCCCTGTGGGCCAGAGAAAGCAAAAAGGACAGAACCATGGGGATGTCACATGCAAAAGGATCCACATTCCGAACTCTGCACCAGTCGCAGAACTTACGCCAACGGTACAGAGACTTCGTTGCTGGCCTACGGGCCGAAAGCAACACCTCCATCACGTCTTCAGGGAGGTCCCAATCCATATACCTCAACCTTTCAGAAGCCAAGCGTGAAGGTTGAGGGATCCGACCTCTGGATGGAGAACCTGACCCCCCTCCCGTGAGAGCAGATCGTCTCGGTAGGGAAGACAACGTGGAGGGCAGATGGACAAGTCGAGAAGGTCCGGGTACCACGTCCTCCGAGCCCACGCCGGAGCAATGAGGATCATCCGGGAACCGAACTTCCGTAACCTCCGCAGCACTTGCGGGATGACGGGGACTGGAGGAAACGCGTACAGCAGCGGGAATGACCACTCCACCACGAACGCGTCTCCCAAGGCTCCTTTCGGAGGAAATTCCCGCGAGCAAAACCTTTCGCACTTCCGGTTGACACTGGAGGCGAAGAGATCCACTTGAGGGGTCCCCCAAAGGGCGAAGATCTCCAAGAGAATCTCCTGAGCCAACTCCCACTCGTGAGAGATCGCGCTCTGCCTGCTCAGAGCGTCCGCCGTCACGTTTTCGTCTCCGGCCAGATGAACTGCCGAGATCGAAACTTCCTGCTGGATGGCCCAGAACCCGAGCTGCATCGCCTCCCTGCACAGAGGAAGTGACCCTGCCCCCCCCTTTTTGTTGAGGTAGTGCATGGCCACTGTGTTGTCCGTCAGGATCAGGACATTCTTTCCTCTCACAGTCGGCAGAAAAGCCTTCAGGGCTAGCCTGACGGCCCTCAGCTCCAACAGATTGATATGGAGTCTGGACTCCGACGGAGACCAACGACCGCTGACTGTCAGCCCGTTGGCATGAGCTCCCCATCCCGTGAGGGATGCATCCGTCACGATTGTCACCTCCGGCCAGGGAAGCCAAAATGGAGCCCCCTTCATCAAGTTGCCTTCGACGGCCCACCACAGAAGGTCCTGGGCGACCGAGGGCGGCACCTGAACCGGGTCCGACATCCTGCCGGAGGACTGCGACCATTGCGTCTTGAGTGCCCACTGCAAAGATCTCATTTGCAGGCGAGCCTCTGGCACCAGAAGAATGCAGGATGCCATGAGGCCGAGCAACCTCAAGAACTCGAACGCCGGGAGCGTCTGGGCCTGCTGAAACTTGTGCACCATCTGCTGAATGTGAAGAGCCCTCACCTGGGGAGGAAAACACTGCCCCAGGGAAGTGTCGAGCACTGTTCCGATGTACTGGAGCCTCTGTGTTGGCGTCAAATGGGACTTCTTTAAATTGAGGGAGAAGCCCAGCCTGTGAAGGGAGCGGCAGGTGACGGACAGATGATCCAGGACTTGCTCGGGAGAGCTCCCCCTGATCAACCAATCGTCCAGGTAGGGGTAGACGTGAATCCCCCCTTGCCTGAGATGCGCTGCCACCACCACCATGAGCTTGGTGAAAACCCTCGGGGCGGAGGTCAATCCGAACGGCAGGACCCGAAACTGAAAGTGCGAGTCGCCAACCGCGAACCTCGGGTACTTCTTGTGCTTGGGATGGATCGGCACATGAAAGTAAGCATCCTTGAGGTCGAGTGACACCAACCAGTCCTGAAGCTGAAGGGCCTGGAGGACTTGAGAGAGAGTAACCATCTTGAACTTGTCCTTCCTGAGGAGTTTGTTCAAACCGCGCAAGTCCATGATGGGTCTCAATCCCCCGTCTTTCTTGGAAATCAAAAAATAAGGGGAATACCATCCCTTGTTCCTCTCCGCTACAGGCACCAGTTCTATAGCGCCCTTCTCCAGCAGGGCTTGAATTTCCTGCGCAAGGAGCGGATCCGGACACTTCAAAGAGAGGTTCCCCGGTGGATTGTCGCGAGGCCTGTGCCGAAAGGGAAGACAGTAGCCGTGGGTTATGATCTCCAGAACCCACACATCCGAAGTAATGGCTAGCCACTCTACAAGATGCTGCGCCAGCCTTCCCCCAACCGGCGAACCATGGGACCTGGCCTCATGACTGAGTAGGAGCGGCTGCGGCGTTACCTGAGGGCAAAGAGGCAACTGCCCGAGCGGCCTTGGCACCACGGGTACCCTGTCGTCCACCTCTGGTACCCCTGCGTTGGCCTCTTTGACTGCCAGCTCCCCTCGCTTTACTGAAGGACGAGTAATAGCGAAAGGAACCACCCCTCCACTGCTGTCCCCTAGGACGAAAAGGCAGAGGTTGGCGAACTGCAGCGCCCAACGACTTCGCTGCAGCTTTTGAGGTCTGCAACCTCTCAAGGCTCTCGTCAGCCTTGCTGCCAAAAAGGTGTTCACCGTCAAAGGGCATGTTGAGGAGCCGGGACTGCACATCAGGAGCAAACCCCGACTTCCGCAACCACGCAAACCTGCGTATCACGGTGCTCGCCGCCATGGACCTACTGACGCATTCAGCCAAGTCCAGACCCGACTGAACGGACTCACACATGGCATCCTTACCATCCTGGACCATAGCAAGGAAACCATCCCGTTCATCCCCTTCGGGAATATGTTCAGCCGCTAACGCAACACAGTTCCACAGAGTGTGCGTGAAACGTGACAAGGCACAAATGGAGTTGGCCGCCTGAAGCGCCATACCACCAGAAGAAAACACTTTCTTCGCCCAGCCATCAAAACGTTTGTCGTCCCTATCAGGAGGGATGGTAGGGTACGACGCCTGCTTTGCCGGGGCCGTGGCCGCCTGCACCACCAAACTTTCCGGAGTGGGGTGCCTGGTCAAGTAGCAGGGGTCGCTACTGGCTGGACGGTATTTACGCGACAAGGATCTGCCCACCGCCGGGAGACTCTCCGGGGCAGTCCAAGCCGCCGCCACCCTTCTCTGTAAAGCCATATGGAACGGCAGTACCGGGTCAGTTGGGGGACCAACATCAAGGATGTCCGTCAGATCATCCTGCACAAACTCCCCTGGGGGAGCAGACCATCCCAGATACTCAGACACCCTAGCCATAAGGCGCCGGTACGAGGAATCGGCATGGGAGCCAGGCTCAGGCCTACAAAATTCCACCTCCGGAGAGGTGTCCAGTCCACTGGCATCATGCAGTGACTGCCTCAAATCGTCAAACTGACTATGGCCCGAGACAATTTCATCTGGCACCTGACTAGGAACCAGGCCATCAGAATCCTCATCCGCCTCTGAAATATATTCCAGGTGGCGAAAAGGCACCCGAGAGTGCTTGCTCTTAACCAGAGCCTTCCTAGGGGGTACACCCGTGACACGGGGCACCTCCGACACGAAAGGCGTCGATGGCGTCGAGCGAATCTGCGCCGACGTCGAGAAAACCGGCAACGGCGCCGAGAGGATCGGCGTCGAGGAAATCGGCGTCGACGTCAGATGCAGCGCCTCCAGTATCGGCGGCGTCGACACAGCCCTCGAAGCCGGAGCCCCGAGCGTGTCCCTCGACGACCTGATCGTCGACGTCGACGACTTCCTCGAAGCCGGAGCCTCGAGAAAGCCTGTCGACGCCCTCGACGCCTCAGACGTCGATGTCTTCCTCGAAGACTTCACAGGAGCACACGGTCTCGAACGCGTCGAGGACCGGGACCTGGAACGGGTACGGCGAGAACGAGCCTCCTTGTCCGAACGGGACCGCTCCCGTGACTCGTGCCGACCACTCTTGCGAGCGGTGTCTCTCGACCTCTCACGGCCGACCCCACTCGGGGGCGCGGACGGCTGAGTACCCTGCGACTCAAGAATCGCCAACATTTTCTTCCCGAAGGAAGCCCATTCCTCCGGCGTCGCACGGCTGGTGGGGTAACCGACGTGCCGTGCAGAATCCTCGGAAGAGGACCTGGAAGGCGACCGGTGACGGTGCTTCCGAGAATGCCTCGAAGAGGCTGAGGAGTGGCGAGACCCACTCCTAGAAGAAGACCGACGAGACTTCCGACGATGACGCGGAGAGTCACCCCTCGAATCATCCGTCGAAAGCCCCGCCGACTTCGACTTCCGGGGCTTGGACACCCGACCTACCGACAACAACTTCTTACGTTCGCGTAAGGCTTTGGACGTGAGCGACTGGCAGTCGATACAGTCATCCGTGTCGTGGGCCTCCCTGAGGCACCAGAGGCAGGCGTCGTGCGAGTCAGTCACCGACATCTTGGACCCACACTCCCCGCACTTCTTAAAGCCCGGACGCGGGGTTGAAGACGAAGTGGAAGACATCGCCGAAGGAAATTCACAAACGAACAGGTTCGAAGAACCAGAAAGAACAGAACTCCAAAGAGTCGAGAATTAGAACCGAGAAACACAAAGCAACACGTTCGCGGAAAAAACGGAACTGAGGCTACGGGCGTCGTGCGTCCTACTTATCACATCGGATGACGTCGGAGGAGGTCCTCGACGTCGGCGCATCGACGTCATCGACGCAGGACGCAGACGCCGGAAAAGTTTCCGAAGCAGCACAGCTGTGGTGATTACATGTCATAGATATGGAATACGTCAGAGGACCCAATCCCCTCGAATGTTTGTTACTCTTGATACTGGCTTTGTTGTGGTTATGACACTAAAGGATCAGAGCTATCAAAGCTCTTCATATTGGACAGGTGTGTAGAAGCAATAGTCCGAGACCAATCTCAGATCTCGGAGGCAGACCCAACATTTACACTGGAGAAAACCAGAAAGGCAGAGGCCACAACAAGGGTTGTGGCTCACTTGAATTGATGTCAGTGAAGAAGAGTATTTTTATGGAGAAGCTGCAAAGAGCTAGAATGCGCAGGCTCTAAGGGGCCAGTGTTCAAAAAAGTCATAGCACAATCCTGGTCCCAAGGTTTAGCCAAATCAGACTATAAAAAAACTGAACACCAGTTGAAATTACAAATGAAGAACGTTTTTTGGGCGACCCTTTGAGCACTAAAATGTTCATACCAGCTTAGCTATGCCAACATTAGGTCCACTCTTGGCCAGGAACAGCAGAAACTCTGACATAACTGCTGTGGGGATTAATAGCAGGGCAATACCGTTTTACACAGTGGCAACTAAAAATCTTTCCTATATGCTAGTTTTGTTGACAGCTTAGCGCTTACAACACCTCCACCAGAACAACCTCAGAGAAATCTCAAATTCGGATGTCAGATGCGACTTTACACTTGTGATAAGAGGTCACATCTCAGAAACTGCGCCACAGAGAGATTGTCATGTTGAAAAATAGATCACAACGCCCTTCTCCCCTAGTTTCCTACCCGTAGATTTCATGGTCATCATGTACCATATAAATATTCATTGAATGACTGGCATCAGAGACTGGCTGGGAGATATTACCAAGACTGAAGGGCCAATCTACAAACAATGCATCCCACTCAGACCTCCTTTGGGAGCGAACACCCTGGTGTACAACAGGGGACTTTCCTTGTTGGCACAGCATCCGTGCATAGGGAGTGATGCGACATGGCTCCTTGTTAAGGTAAGACATTACAAAGGTGCTGCTTGTCATCATCTGTAAGACGTTCCCTTGGACGATGGAGAAAGGACAAAAGCAACTTCATTAGCCTCCACTCAAGGACACAAGGTCCCATGACTGCTGACTAAAAGCGTGGATATGTCTGCTCTCATCCCAACAATGAGGCATCTTTATCCAATGATACCTGGGGCTATGGTTGAAGAAAGGGCTCTCTTACAAAATAGACAGAACTCCAACATCCATCTTAAGATATTCTGGTGGATGTGTTCAGAAACATGAAACTGGGACTGCTCCGCACCAACTGCAGGAATCGCATTGTTAGCCTTGCTTCAGGAAACAGACAAATGTCCAAGCAAATTAAAACATTGCTATTTGACCTTGAAGACCCCCATAGGTTCTTCTACTAAGAAGCAGTGAGGTTACCACCTTCTACTGTGGATCACCAAAAGTGTGATAAGAAACAACCCCTATGGGCCCGTTGTCATTAGTCATGTTGTGAACTGGGCTTGAAATGCCTCAAAACCCCCAGGGTTGACCCCCACAATATAAGGTTAAATTGTTTTTCGACCTTGAGAGAAAAGGGATGATTCCGAAAGGAATGAATGAATGGAGGGGTGTAATACCGTCAAATATGATAAGCTTCACCATTCCAAAACTGGACAAGGGAACATGTAATTTCATTTTATGAAAAATCGTTGAAGTGAACAGCGTCCCTGCATTAGGCCGAGAGAATGAAAATGCTGAATATTACGTACGTTTTACTTTCGATGATTTTATAGACCAACGAGTCAACTTATTAGCCGACCGTTATTGCTGGCTTACATTGTACTGGGTTGTTCTTTGTGGCATATTGCAATGGAATGCAAATACAACCTGTGTGTGTACTTGTCTTTGTCCCGGGCACATGGGCAGTCCAGCATTGAGATGCATGTAGTCCACCACTGGCTTCCCCCAGGTTCTACACTAATATTTAATTAAAATACTTTCTATGTGTTCTTTGAATTGTAGCGTCAGCTTCCGCATCCATCAAAATGTTGAGCTGAACATAATCCATAGCACTAACCTCTGAAGCAAATTGTAGACTACTTTCCACGTTGTTTTCTCTATGTTCCCATTGTTTCACGTCTGTATTCATCATTAGTTTTAACATGGGGCCGAATTAATGGGTAAAATGTTAAATTGTAACAAAGATCGGCTACTGAGACATATTTCTGTTATGTTTTTCAAACAGCTACATCCTGCCTTTCTGCGATTGTCATCGAATCCCGATGCCAACTGATGGGTTTTTTAACCGGCAGCTGCAGGTACACTTGAATGGCTGGATCACAATGACGCTTTTTTGGGAAGATCGCCACGGGCAGATATGCCCTTACGCGGTTCCAGCGATGAGGAGCAACCTGACATCGTATACAGTGGCCTAGCGCCAAGCTGATGCCCAAGCCTTGCGATTCATGGTGCATCCAATGCGCTTCTTATACCCAAAAGGAACACTGTGTGACTCACAATAAATATTTGTGGATCGAAAACAAAGAAAAAAATTACCCATTTGCTTGACTATGGCAATTGCCAGATGTTCTCGGAACGTTTTATTGTGAAATAAAAGTACTTGACAAATTGTACAGTATTGTTATTTCATTTAAAAGTATAGTTTTATATTCAAAATTGGGATGCACTGTGTTGTGAGATGATGTGTGTTGATATTCCGGGTTCTGCAACAACCGACATTAACACGTAGGTGATGACAGGGCACATTTGGCTACGCTGCCCAGTAACGTCATGGAGATAGGCGGAGAATATCACTAGGTTTGGTGATGTCAGACTCAGGGGCGGGGGATATGATTTAGGGCCGCCAGGGCAGTCCACCTTGGGCGATGCGGCTACGGATAAGATTATCACAAGATGGCCACGCCCTGCTGCCTGTTTTTGCACGTGTAAGAAAGAGGAAAACTACGGTATGGTGCATAGGAAATGTTTGTACGATCGATCAACGTATGCTTAAAAACACATGCCCGAACCCTCGATACAATAACATTTTTGAGCGCACTATTCCTTTAATAACGAATGGGCCTAGTTGCACAGTTGTAGAGTCCTCTATTGCCTCTTGTTCCTTTCTATCTGGCATATGTTTGTCTCCAGACTTGTGTTTGCGCTTGAATTTTTCCAATTTTCCTTCCGTTTTCCAGATTTATTTCTGCGGGCCCGTGGACGCTCCAACCTTTTTTTGCCCTTCACCCCCGGTTGACAGCGAGGACAGGAAAGGTATTAGTGACTTTCCATGTACCGTCAATACTGCCCTCAACGTTGTCTGGTTTTCCGTGGATGGTACCGTCATCAACGGAGACGCAGCCGACACTGTCGGCGAGTTATTTTGAGGGCCACACTTGTAGTCAACAGGTGTGTAGAGGATGTTGTCATCTAAGACGATTTCGCTCGTTTACCCGTTGACTAGGTCGACGAGGGTTTAATGGCCGTCGACAGTTGGACGGCCGTCAATGAGGATTGTGTTGTGGATGACCGTGGTGCCGTCAATGGTGGTTTTCAGGCAATGGAGCGCTTCCAGTGGATTGTCATACTTTTCGTCCTCGATGGGTCCCTCGTCAGCGAGGTCAGACCTACTTTTCAGTTTTTCCTTCCTTTTTCCTCTTGATGCTAGCAGAAGAAGAAAATCTCCTCTCCTCTGACCCTGGCCCGCTTATGAGTTTTTGGCCTGTGTTTTTTCCTCCACCAAACTTCTAGAGGATTCAGCCTCTGAAGGGGGTTATCTGCCCTCAATCAGCCAAAGGGCTAGTGTCTCCTTTTTGTATCCTTGAGGGTTTTTGTGCTAAACGTGGCACAAACTTCACAATCCTCCTGAATGTGATTTGGATAGATACAGTATATACATTCAGAATACTTGTCTCCCTCGTATACATTCTTTATTCCCCATGACTGGCATGCCTTGAAAAGAGCTTTTTGTTTTTCTTCCATATTATGAAAGTAAGAAAGCACTTATCTACATAGATGGTTTTATTAAGTTCTGAGAAATATTTTAAAGTTTTGAAGAAATATGCTGGTCTCTGGTGTTTTTTTCTCCAGGAGAGAAAGCTTTGAGGACGCCTCAGCATGATGTGTGGTTATAATCTGAAGATGGCCTTTTGGGTGGGGCTTGTCACTCGACATCCCATTGGTGGAGGCAAAATACACTCAAAAGGACATGGATGGGCTGCTAAAGTGAGCTTAAAAGCTCTATTATAGGCTATGATAAAATGTTACTGAGGATTCCCAGCCTGTCGCAGGGAATATTCAAAGCATGTGAATCCATGAGAGATCCAATGCTGGAGAATATTATTTTCACCCATCAAGGTGGTTGTAGTTAAACAATATTTATCTTACACCCACTATCCAATGCGTTCACCACATATTCTAGGAATGGTGTTTTATATAATTGTGCCAGTCCTAAAATATGTTGGGATGGGCGTTTAGACTGAAAAAAAATATTCTTTACCCAGCGATTTTTTTTTTCAGCACTGAAATCACATACAACCATTTACAACTAGAGTAAGTACTCTAAATCAGGTCTTTCGAATAAATCTTTGGTTGCAGAAATTTGTTTAGTTAAGGAAGCAATTTCTATATCTTGCATTTACGGATCTTAAAACTGCATTTGATGCAGCCTCCTGGCAACTGCTCTGAGCCGGGGTAATTTCCCTTGGTGTTCCATCTGAATTGAGTCATGGTGGGCCTGTTCAGTGAGAACTTTACTTCCGTCCTCTATGATGCCCAGGGGGAATCTAGGATGAGCTTCCCGGTCGTACAAGTGTTGCACACACCCGGGTACATAATTTGTCCTGGCCCCCAGGCTTGCTGCCTTATATAACAAGGGCTGAAGGAAGCGCAGCATGAGTGGTGTAGGAGTTGGAAGCTGGTGTGTGTAGCTGTTCGTGCACGGTGGAGCATAGGGGAGCGCAAGAAGGTGGAGCCGAGTAGAATGAGGGAAGTGGAGAGGAGGAGGCAGAGAGGGTAGAAAGGAGCAGAGGCCAGGGGTAGGAAAGAGAAGGAGGGCAAATGATTGGTTAGCAGGATGGAGGAAAAGAAAGGAGGCAGAAAGTAAAGTGCATGATGGAGTGGCAAGGAGGCAAAGAGAAGAAAAGGGAAATCAATCGGCGAACAAGTTACTGGGGAGAAAACACCAAGGGGAGAAAAGAACAGGGGAGGCAGCAAGTAAGGAGGAAGAGAACTAATGAAAGAGGAAGGGATGGCGAGGAAAGCAGAAGAGGGAAAAGAGAGGGGGATCTAAGTGGAAGGTGTAAAAGGAAGGTAGCGAGAGCCAGTTCCCAGACCCTCAGTTAAAAGTGCTCTCAAAATGTGCAGACGGCTTAGGTGCAGCCATAGACCTCAAAAGCCCTCCAGGTGACTTTGACCGCACCATCATGGAGGGAATCCGGATAGCCAGTAGGTCGCAAACGTCCTAAAAGAGTAATGCCTAGCGTCCGTCAAGCTGCACCAGGACATCAATATGAGAGGGGAGGGGTACATGCGGTTACCAACCAACAATGCTCAAAATGCAATAATTTCTAGCACGAAAAGGAAAACTACAAAAGTAGTTTATGGCCAGCAACACCAACTCAACCAATGGGCAGAGGATGCACAGAGGGAATATGCTGGCTGGAGATACATGTAGGTGATTAAACTCCATAAAAAATAACTGCCAGCATTAAACATTTGACATGTTTCATTAGTTAATCTAAAGTAAGATTTGGTGTTTCCGCGTCATTTATGTGTTGCAATCAGAATTGGTAATAAAACCAGATCACTGTTGGAGTGATGGAGGAAGGCAAACCTTGATGAAAGTCCATTAAGTAGCCCTTCCTCGTCTCTACTGGGGTGAACGTCATGTGGTAGCCTGGTTGGCCTACTATTGGAGGCTTCTGACACCACAGACTGTGCCCTACTCACCCACCCTTGCTCGCCCCCTCGGATGGGCAGGTGTTAAACTGGGCCTTAAAAGGGGGCACTGGCATAAACATGAGGCTCAAAACAAATGGGATTAAGGTCACTCCAGGAAGAGTTATGAGCTCCTTTCAGAATGAGAGCCTCAAATAGGAAAGAAATATTTGCAGTTTGGAATCCGCCCAAAGAGAAGAACAAGTTACTTACCAACTGGTAACGTGCGTTCGATTGGATGTTCCTCCAACGTATTCCACATCTTTGACATGTAATGTCCACAGCTGTGTACTTCGGAAACTTTTTCGGCAGAGGGTGTCCTGCATCGATGGCATTGGGTCGATGTCCCTCGAAGGCCTCCGTCAAGGGCTATGTCACTGGACGTTATAAATGGGACGCACCGCGCCCGTAGCCTCAGTTTATGTTTTTTCCTCCATAACATGTGACATGCACATATCCAATGCCTGCTTGACTGCACATAATTCAAAAAAAGGAAGCAGGCGCTCCTCTCCAGAAAGAACATAGCATGATAACTTGTTCTGAGATGAGAGTTTGCAGCACACACTTTTTGCTCACTGTACCTTTCTGTAACGCTCACCTGGTTCCCACGGAGGCGCATATCCTGGCTGGACAGTTACCGTGTCTTCAATTGAGAAGCGCAGGACTCGGATGGTTCTCTGGACCGGACCTCCTCTTATGGAATGTCTGACTTGTAGAGTAAGGTGTCTGCAGGCGGAAGAAAAAGGGATTAATGGCTGGTTGTTGGTTGGGCTTCTCCTCCTTATTCGTTTTTTCCCTGAGGCCGCCCAAAGTCTGAATGAGCTCTCACCTTAGATATGGAAATGCTGGGCTCTCCATCCTGCGACTGATGCAGGGGTGCTGGGTTCCAGTTACTTCACTGGGATTGCTTTAAGTCTCTTGTAGCCTCAGAGGGTTTAAAGCTGCTGAAGAAGCGATGCCGTCGTTTTCTGCACGAGCGGATGCTGGTCGGTTTGTAAAGTTCGAGAGCACCTTTTAATGAAGTCTTTGCCTTTGTTTCTTAGGTGCCGAAATGCTATATGCTGAGCATACGGATGCATGTAAGTATGAAGGTCCGTGCACGTGGAGGAGCACGTAAGTAATATGCTTGCTGACAGGTTTATTCACACCTCTTAATGCCTTTTTCTTGATTTGCAGGTGCGGAGATGCAGCAGAAGAGGAGATGGCGAGGAGCGCACAGCTCCGGTAAGTGAAAATATAATTGTGTCCAATTTCCCCTTTTTTTGAACTAACCGGAGTTCTTTATCTTGCAGGTAGAGGCCGCGGGATTCGGGAGATGCCGTGGATTCAGGTAAGTAAGCGCGGCTGCTAAAACGTTGCCCTTTGCTAACCTGATGTTCCTTTGCTGACAGGTGCGGCCGGAGACTGGATCCCTGGATGGTAAGTGAAGATCTGACTTGTTTTCACAGGCTGGAGCAGAAGATATCACTAGAAGACTGGAGCTGACTCGGTGAGCGTCCTGCTGCAGATGCAGAATAACGCTAAGCACATTCTTCCAATCGGGTGTGGTTTAAATAGTGTTGAGGTGATTAGGTGTCTTCCTCTTCAGCCTCGCCCAAGAGAAAAAGAGTTCCTGTGTTCCAGAGTCAAGGAGTGATGCCAGCCCCACCCAGGCACGAAAATAGTTCCAGATTGGAAAAATAGTCCCACCCAGCAGAAGGCTGGAGCTTCATTTTGCCAGGACTTGTGAAGTTGAGTATGCAGCATGGTCTGCTACAGGTAAGTCCACCCAAGCACCTTTACCCAAAGTATGAGCCCGGCACCTCTGGCGCCGGGACCAGTGATTCTTATGAGCCTGGCGCCAACGGCGCCAGGACATGGTCCAGAGGGCCCCGATAGGGGTCGGTTGGGACCAGGGGCGGGGGTTGTGAGCCTGCTTCCGGGGATGTTGGGCTTGTCCTGACTCCTTGGAAACGGTGCTCATGACACTTTCACAGATGGGAAATATCCATTTGCATATCAGTCTTTGTCCCACCCACATGAACAGTCCAGCACCGAAATGCTATGGCACGTACGAACAGCAACCCCATACACGTGTTTCAGCCTTGTTGGGCCTCATCAGTGAGGTGAAGCTGTGCCTCTCTGAGCACAGTGAGCAGGGAGTCCACGTCTGCTTGCCCCCAGGTAACTCAGGGTGACCAATCCCAAGTTCCTTGCAAACAATTCAAAAAAAGGTAGCAGGCGCTCCTCTCCAGAAAGATCATAGCATGTTAACTTGTTATGAGATGAGAGTTTGCAGCACACTCTGTTTGCTCACTGTACCTTTCACAGATGGGAAATATCCATTTGCATATCAGTCTTTGTCCCGCCCACATGAGCAGTCCAGCACCGAAATGACTGCACATAGCCTTGCGGAAACGTAAGCTGCAATCGCAAAGGAAATTCTCCAGAGGGGCATGCTGGGAGGGCGATGTGGAATATGTTGGAGGAACATCCAATTGAAAGAACGTTACCAGTTGGTAAGTAACTTGTTCTTCGAATGGATTGTGTCCTCCAACGTATTCCACATCTTTGACAGACTCCCAAAGCAGTACCAGAAAATGGAGGAGGGAAAAGAATTTTAGAGCACCCAATCAGATGGCAGAATAAGGAACTGCCTTACCAAAGGCCATATCTTGACCATGGATTGTATCCAGAGAGTAATGTTTAACAAAGGTGTGGATAGAAGCCCATGTGGCTGCATCACAAATATTCCTAACAGGAACTCCCAAATGCAGGGCTGTGGTAGTAGCCACGTCCCTAGCGGAATGCGTTTGCAACCCTTCAGGAGGGTCCTTGCCCAACAATCGGTAACATTCCGTAATGGTGAGGATATTCCACCTGGACAAGGTCTGTTTTGTAACAGCCTGGCGCAATCGGTGACCAGCATACTCCACAAAGAGTTGATCGTCCACTCTGACCCTAGACATTCTAGAAATATAAAAGCTCTCTTAGGGTCCAACCTATGGAGATGCTCCTCTTCCTTATCAGGATGAGGAGGAGGATAGAAAGAAGGAAGAACCACTTTCTGTCTCAAATGAAATTTAGACACTACCTTAGGTAGAAAGGAAGGACGTACCCTCAGTACAACCCTATCCCTGTGGAACACAGTAAAGAGCGGCTTAGATGAAAGTGCCTGCAATTCACTCACTCTGCGAGCGTAAGTAACCGCAACCAAGAACACGGTCTTGAAGGACAATAATTTCAGAGGACAAGAGTGCAAAAGTTCAAACCGAGCACCCCTGAGGAATTTCAAGACCAAATTCGTGATCCCAAACCAGCACCTAGAAAGGGGACGGCGAGAATACATTAGTCAGTCCTTTAAGAAACTGGGAAATCAAAGGAATCTTAAAGTAAGAACATTCTTCAGACGAGCGCTTGATGATGGACAGCGCCGCCGGGTAACCCTTAATGGTACCCACTCGAAGGCCCCTGTGGGCCAAAGAAAGCAAGAAAGACAACAGCACAGGAATGGAACACTGAAAAGGATCAACATTTTGTTCTCTGCACCAGTCGCAAAAGGTACGGCAACAGTACAGGGATTTTGTTGCTGGCCTCCTGGCCGAAAGGAACACCCCCATCATGGCATTCAGGAGGTCCCAATCCTTATACCTCAACCTTTCAGAAAGGCTGAGACTCCTGACCTCTGGATGGAGAACATGACCCCCCCCCCCCACATGCGAGATCATATTCTCTCAGTAGGGAAGACGTCATGGAGGGCAGATGGATATTTCTAGAATGACCACGCTCTCCTGGCCCAATCCGGAGCAATGAGGATCATGTGGGATCCGAAACTCTGTAACCTCCTTAACACCTGAGGAATTACAGGGACTGGAGGAAATGCGCACAGCAGTGGGAATGACAAATCCACTTTGAATGCGTCTCCTAAGGCTCCTCTCGGAGGAAATTGCCTTGAGCAGAATCTCTCACCCTTCCGGTTGGCACTGGTGGCAAAGAGATCCACTTGCGGGGTTCCCTAAAGGGCGAAGATCTCCAGAAGGACTTCCTGAGCCAACTCCCACTCGTGAGAGATTGTGCTCTGCCTGCTCAGAGCATCTGCCGCCACATTGTCCTCTCCGGCCAGATGAACTGCAGAGAGCGAAATTCCCTGCTGGATTGCCCAGAACCAGAGCTGCATTGCCTCTCTGCACAATGGGAGTGACCCTAACCCCCCTATTTTTGTTGAGGTAATGCATGGCCACTGTGTTGTCCGTCATGATCAGGACACTCTTCCCCCGCACAGATGGCAGTAAAGCCTTCAGGGAAAGCCTGATGGGCCTCCGCTCTAACAGGTTGATGTGGAGTTTGGACTCCGATAGAGACTAACGACCGCTGGCGGTCAAGTCTTCAGCATGAGCTCCCCATCCTGTGAGAGATACGTCCGTCACTACAGTCATCTCCGGCCATGGTTGCCAAAACGGCTCCCCCTTTATCAGGTTCCCTTCGTCGGCCCAACACAAAAGATCCTGGGATCTGTGGAGAGTGGAATCTGCACAGGATCCGACATCTTGCCTGAGAACTGTGACCACTGCATCTTGCAAACCCATTGCAGGGATCCCATCCTCAGTCTGGCCTCTGGCACCAGAAATAAATGAAGGATGCGATGAGGACGAGCAACCTTAACAATTCGAAAGCCGGGAGACTCTGGGCATGTTGAAACGTGTCCACCATCTGCACAATGTGATGAGCCCTCACCTTGGGAGGCGAGCACTTCCAAGGACGTGTCCAACGGAGCCTGATGTACTGGAGCTGTTGAGAAGGTGTCAGCTGTAACTTCTTGAAATTAAGGGAGAAGCCTGCGGAGGGAGTGGCAGGTGAGACCGAGGTGATCCAATGCTTGCTCCGGAGAACGCACACGGATGAGCCGCTCCTCCAGGTAGGGGTAGAAGTGAACCCCCCCTCGCCTGAGATAAGCTGCCACCACCGCCATTAGCTTGGTGAAGACCCTTGGGCGGAGCTCAATCCGAATGGCAGGACCCGAAACTGAAAGTGCGAGTCGCCAGCCGCAAACCTCAGGTACCGTTGGTGCTTTGGGATGAATCGGCACATGAAAGTAAGCATCCTGTAGGTCCAGCGACAGCAACCAATTCTGAAGTTGAAGGGCCTGGAGGACTTGAGAAAGAGTGACCATCTTGAACTTGTCCTTCCCGAGAAGTTTGTTCAACCAACGCAAGTCCAGGATGGGTCTCAATCCCCCGTCTTTCTTTGGGATAAAAAAATAAGGGGAATACCATCCCTTGTTCCTCTCCGCTACAGGCACCAGTTCTATAGTGCCTTTCTCTAGCAGGGTCAAGATTTCCTGCACAAGGAGCGGCTCTGGAAACTTCAAAGAGAGATTCCCCAGTGGATTGCGTGAGGCCGCTCTAGGAAGGGAAGGCAGAAGCTGTGGGCGATTGTATCCAGAACCCACGCATCCGAAGTAATAGCTCGCCATTCTTCGAGATGCTGAGACAGTCTTCCCCCAACCGGCGAACCATGGGACATGGCCTCATGACTTTTTTGGAGTGGCAGCGACAGTGCCTGAAGGCAAAGAGGCAGCTGCCTGAGCGGCCTTGGCACCTCTATTTCTCTGACCACTACGGGTACTTTTTTACGCGGACCCCTTTGACTGGCGGCTCCTCTTGTTCTACCAAAGGAGGAGTAGTAACGAAAAGAACCTCCCCTCCACTGCTGTCCCCTAGGACGAAAAGGCGGAGGTTGACGCACAGCAGCGCTTAAAGATTTTGCCGCAGCTTTTGAGGTCTGCAACCTCTCAAGGCTCTAGTCAGCCTTGCTGCCAAACAAATGCGCGCCATCAAAGGGCATGTTCAAAAGACGGCCTTGCACATCCGGGGCAAAATAGACTTCCGCAACCACACAAATCTGCGTATAACGGTGCTCGCAGCCATGTACCGGCTAACACTGTCAGCCGTGTCCAAACCCGACTGAAGGGATTCACACATGGCATCCTTTCCATCTTGCATGAGAGCAAGGAACCCATCCCTTTCTTGAACTGTGCCCTGCGATTGAAAAATCGCCAAAATCTGCTCCCTGACGGCAGCCCACTCCTCCGGAGTCGAGGACTTAGTTGGGCAAGCCACTTTCCTCGCCGCTGCGTCCTCCTCGGAGGACGTGGAAGGTGACCGGTGATGGCGCCCCCTCGAATGCTGGGACGAGAATGACGAATGGTGGGAAGCACTCCGGGACCGAGATCCCTGGGACTCCTTCCGACGGGGAGAGTCGCCCCTCGAATCGTCGGTGGACAGCCCCTTGGACTTAGATTTACGGGACTTACTGGGTTTAGAACCCCTACCTACACTCCCGCAAGGCTTTAGCAGCCAGCGACTGGCATTTGATACAGTCGTCAGTGTAGTGACTCTCGCCCAAGCACCACAAACAAATGGAATGTGGGTTGGTAATCGACATTTTAGACTTGCAGTCCCGGCAAGTCTTGAAGCCAGACAGCAGAGTCGGAGGGGTCGAAGAAGAAGACATTCACGAGGAATACACGAGGCGTGCCGTCTCCGAAGAAAACACATTTGCGGAAAAAATGGAACTGAGGCTATGGGCGCCGTGCGTCCTATGCATAACATCCAGTGACGACGCCCTCAACAGAGGCCTTCGAGGGACACCGACCCGACGCCATCGACGCAGGATGCCCTCTGCCAAAAAAGTACACAGCTGTGGACATTACATGTCAAAGATTTGGAATATGTTTGAGGACACAATCTATTCGAAATGGCCTTTCCAAAGAGGGATCAAGTCATGACCTAATATTGCGCTCCCACCATGAGGAAGGCAAGTGTAGAAATTGGTGCCACAATTTAAGGGAGAGGCAACTAAGATCAAGCACACCAAAAATAGAAGAGTCAGTGCCCCATCTGTGGATAGCTTGGACACTGATCAGGCTGTGGCCAAAGCAAGAAAGGAAAGCATACAACCCTTATTTCACCCGGAGCAGGAGCATCCAATCATTTGAATCTATGTGATCACTGCGCCACCATAACTGCGCCACCGAAAATGCTGACACTATTTACGGCGCGGCGATCATATAGATCACTTTACGCACCTCCCCCACCCCTGCATGCCCCTACCCCAACCCACTTACCTTAACGGACGGCACATTTCTGTGTGCGCCGCCTACTCCATGCTATCCCTGCGGCGACGCCACAGGTGTTTGTCTTTTAAACTGTTGTCCCCCGCAGAACACGACTCCCATTACTGCACCCAAGGGGAGCAGGTGATACCCCCGCTACCCCAGCTCTGCTTGGGGGCAGTAATGGGAGTCAGTATTTTATGCGCCCCCAAAGACACACAGACTGCAGGGCCGCACAAATTATATATATGATATGATATTTTATTTATATAACGCCAATACACAGGTGTTTCAGAGCGCAACCAGGCAAAAGGAGAGGGAGCAGGGGCGAAAAAACAAAAACAGAACGATCTTACTAGGCCCAGTGACATTGAGACCGTGCAAGTGCATGGGAAGGGAAAGGGGGAAAGTGCAAAGGAAAAAGGGAGGGGGGCAAAGAAGTCCAAGGCATAGGAAAAATATAAGTTAGTGGATAAATAAGTGAATAAATAAGGTGGTAAGAGCAGTGATTGGTGCAGCCAGTGAAGGGAGAAGTGCAGAAATGAGGGCGACATTATGGTGTATTACTAATCATTTGGGGATTAATTACCCAACACTTTAATCCAACCAGGTATGCAGCTCCTCCATGCCACATGCCATACCTGAGAAAATGCCGAATGTCAATTTAAGTGTTTTGTTGAGGGCAATACGTCACCCTTTGGCCACCTCAGAGCGATTAACTGGCAATGATTTGTAGAGCGGATTCTCTGTTCATTTAGCTCTAGTGGCTGACTGATTGACTGTAGGTTATACAATCAGATGTTATATGGAGAACATGCAATGTGTTAGTGAGAGTTTATGCTGCACAAACCACAGGAGGGACTTCCATTTTAGGGCAGTTCCCCTGACTGCAAAAAGCTGGGGGTATTTTTTTAAAAGGTTACATGCCACCATTGGGCCCTTTCAAAGGTCTTTTGACACATTTGTTAGGAGTTGACTTGAAGGGCAGTTTCAGGATTCCCACATCCATCATTCTTTCCAAACTAACCTTTTGATTTGCATACAAATCTCTAATGCTTTACAAACTTCTCATACAAAAAAGTCTGAATACTCTGGATGCATGAAGGGATATGGCAGTACAGAAGGGGGGATATATGCAATGCAGGGCCGCAGCACTACCTGACTGACAAAGATGTCAGCACCATCAGCAAAGCTAGTGCAGAACTGTCTGCCAGCATAATGTTGGCAGATGAATGCCAACTCATCTATCCTTCCCTCTAAAGCATTGCTGTGTGAATTCTGATACCCGCCAGAATGGCAAAGAAGATAAAGCGGCATACGAATAGGTTTTCAATTGAGTAGTTTTACCCTAAAACTCAACTCAATTATATTACAGTTATTGCAACTATCATATGAATTCTTTATAAATTGAGGAACAAATACATTGCTTACATGTAACTCTGGTTTAGCAGCTTAATGTTGGTTGCTGAGACCCACCAAAGCACAATGTAACGTGGCAAATGCACAAGACTATCAGAAAAAGTTGAATCAAAGGGTGATCTGTGAGTGCAGTCCATGTCACAAATCGCTTTCTTGTACAATGGTTCTCTCTCTCAGCATAAGTTGGTTTTCTCCAACTAGTGCAGAGCCAACCACTAACTGGTGCCTGTGCTTCTAGAACAGACAATAAGCTGCAAAACCAGCAATGGAAGCTATTAGAACGTCATATGGATGACAGTGCATTCTACAGTACATAGATGACAAGTGGAACAAAGGGACCAACGTAGAAGAAACCTCCTTCTAGGATTAGGCCTTGAAATGAAAGCACTGAGAGGGTATGATGTGACTAATGTCCAAGGGGGAGCAGGCTCCACTCTTCGGAGCATACTTGAATGGCGAGAGAATATGCCACTTCATCCTATTCACTTTGGGAATGTCAGAGAATAACGGATACACCATCCTAGACAAGAGAATGCAATGCAGCTTCGCATTCTGGAGGCACGTGCTCACTACCAAAATAAGGCAAGGGCATGGCATGCTACATTTAGTGATGGAGAAAATGCTAGACAATACAGCAGGGTACACAGTGATAGAAGAGTAATATTCCATGCTGTCCTTTGCACCATTCTAGACCTGTGCAAGAGCACGCCGTGCTACACTATGCACCATGCCAGACCAGTGTGAGGATACTCCATGCTACACTATGCACCATTCCAGACCAGTGTGAGGACACTCCATGCTACTGTTTGCACCATGCCAGACCAGTGCGAGGACACTCCATGCTACACTATGCACCATTCCAGACCAGTGTGAGGACACTCTATGCTACTGTTTGCACCATGCCAGACCAGTGCGAGGACACTCCAGGCTACACTATGCACCATGCCAGACCAGTGCGGGGGCACGGCATGCTACACTATGCACCATGCCAAATCGGTGTGAGACACTGCATTCTACACTATACAGCGCAATAAACAATGAGGGGACAATCCATTCTACATTAAGACTAAGCTAGACGCACTTGAGAACACTCCGTACTGTCGCCCGTGATGGAAGACCACTATGAAACGAAAGTCAGAATCACACAGTTGCACTAAGCTGATGGAAGGAGGGTATTCCATGGGATACTGTGAGCTGGGAAAATGCAGCGGGATGGTGCCAGATGGGGTGCAATGGATGTTGCAGGAAGCAGGAGGATGTGAGAGAAGAGATCCTTTGCTGACCTGCACAGCCTCGGTCTCCATCGTCTTCTTCAGTAATTGGATGTCCTCAGCGGTTGGAGTATCGGTCTCCATGGCGTAGATGAGAGGCAACGGCGGGGGAGCATGGTACTTGGGGTACTATAAGAGGCAAACCCAAAGAGGAAGGTTAGCTCGCAGGAGTCACTACAGCACACTGTCTAAGCAACCACAGGTAATAAAGGGGGTAGAGCTCTCCTTACACTCCCGGGAGCCATACTGAAGCGACACTCAACCAATAATGCACTCTTCAGGAAACGAAAGTCACACGAGCTCCAAGTTGCCATTTTAGAGGCCCAAGACTCCAGTCTGGCAGAAAGAGTATTCAGCCGTTGAAACCAGAGGGTCCACAGCCAGCACACCTCCAATTCCTCAACCTCTATTATTAGTAGTCACTCATGTCCAGCAAAGTACTTTCAGTCCATGTGTGGATGTTAAACTTTAACCCTCAGACAAGGTGTTAATGCATGTCAGTGAAAAAACAATTACCTTACCAGAACCTTCTATTATGGAGGAGGTGGCAAAGATGGTTCTACATGCTTTCATAGACTTACTTAAAAGTAAGCATTTTTTTCTTGCACTTTTGGTTGTCAAATTCAGACTGTTTTTTGTTTAAATGGAGTGTCCTGCAGCCCACACCCGCAACCCCTCAGACTCCTCCCTACTCCCACATACATATATTCATATGTGTAAATATATATAATTGGTAGATTTCAACCAAAAGTTCACAAACAAAAGCAAACTTAAATAGCAGTCTATGAAAACACATATTATGGGGAAGTACACTTACCTGCAACAATTGGTGACCAACATAAGGGCATTTTCTAAGCATAGGAATACTGGAAGAAGCCTGTGCTACAGGAACTATTGTACAGTGCACGATTACCGGAAATTGTAGCATTTTTGCCAATTTTAAAACCATCCCAAGACCAGGCATTTACAAAGCTGTTACAAACTTCTTGTAAAGTGGAGAATAAAACATTCTGATGAGTGTAAATTGTAGTTTATGTTTAAAGTGCGACTCTAAATGTTTGCCAATGCTTTGGAAAACACAATCACAGTCTCATATGGTGTTTAATTTAACCATACCATAGTACCGATTCCAAATGAATAATTTACATGTATAGGAACTGCCTGGGGCTACCTGTCCAGCAGCAAAAGTTCCTCATAACAGCCATTTGCTATTTCCCATGGAGTCACACCCCTCGATGTACCACCTCCCAGTTTGTTGAGCTGAGGTTCCAGAATAGCATTTTTTCTAAGGTTGGCTTTTTAATTTAAATACGGGTAAGTAAACAGGGGATATTCCATCAGCACATACCCTTGCACATGGAAGGGCAAAAGGTTTAAAATGAGAATGAAAAAGGATTATAGGCAATGTGCAGGAATATTCTGTGAAAATACTCCCTGTACTGTGAGTAAACTATAGGAACATGTTGGGGCTCTGGGCCCACAATAAGTGTGCCTCTTGCCCTCTGCTATGGTTATTAGCCACTGGACGATAAGCGTGGATAACTTCACTGTAGCTGGATTCTGAGTACAGTAAGCACAATTATAAACAGCGACATAGTGGGGTCAGCCTGTATGAAGTCTAGTATGAGGACTAGTATGAGGACTAGATGCCCGGTACAAACTAGTGCGCGAGAAATCAGTGTGTGCGCGTCTTAATGGTCGCCATGGAGACACAGATTTCTTTCCTATTTTAAATAAAAACAGTAACAGTGTATGTTTGAGTATGTGTGTGAAACATTTTTCTTAAGTAGAAGTATGAGAACATTTATGGTAGACTGCAAGATTGTGTTGGACAAGTCAAAAGATGCATGGTTTAGACTAGACAGGCTGCTCAATTTCAACACTGGGACGTTGCCAAGGTGAAGAGAAGGGTCTGCTATCACACCCCAGAAAGGAAGCCCATTGCCCTCTCATACCCTGACAAGCTATGGAGGGTGGGAAGAGGGATGTTTAAACCACGCCTAAAGGAACTGTTCCTTTGAAATAGGTGTACAGGGAAAGGAAGCACCTGCTCCCAAAAGAACACCCCACAGAGATAACAAAACATTGGAAAAGCGGAAGGAGCGTTTGGGGTTCTCCCCACAGATCTAAAGATCATCCAGTTTTCATGAGTTTACTCTTCTGAACTATCCCTTGTCAAGGTGGTAGTTTTACGCTCACAAAGTTGCAGCATATTTCTGAATGGTGCATTTTGGTAGAGGTAGGTCCTGTAACTCTCGCCCCCACCCCCTCCACAATGGGAGTTGCTCGCCCAGCCTGGGCTAATCACGGAACACTATCCGTTTTTATATATCTTGAGGCCTGGGCTCCACAAAGTTACAGTCTATTTCTGAATGGTGCATTTTGGGGATCTACCCATAATGTCAACTTTCAAAATGCCGACTTCCATTATGGCGTGGCGCAGAGATCACATACATCGCTGTTCCCTGCTTCCCCCTACCCGCTTCCCCCTACCCACTTACCTTTTCGGCTGCACACACAGAAGTGTGCCGCCGTCTCCACTGCATCCCTGCAGCGTCAGTTCTGTCCCACTGACGTGGGTTGGAACTGGCGCTGCAGGATCCTTTTTTCTTTCTTTATTTAAAAACTGTTACCTTATAATGGATGCAGGGGACACCCCTGCAACCTCCAACCCCCATTACTCCGACTAACGGGAGCGGGGGACACCACTGCTTCCATTAGTCAGAGTAATGGGGGTCGGGATATTAGTACGGCGCAAAGGCACCGTATTCGGTATGGGCAAAATGTTTACGTCGCAGTATTTGTAGGTTTCCCATTTTGGTAGGTGGGTCCTGTAACCCCAGGGACACCCCCCAAACTCCATGTTTGGTAGCGATGACTCAAGATGATCGTTTACAAACGATCAAATGGTACTGTCCGCATTCGGCCAGATTTACCATACGATCATTTGTCAACGATCAATTTGGGTAAGACCGAAAATAAAATACACAAGTCAAGGCGCAAAGGGATCATACAGCAGAATACTGCATACACATTCAATACAATTTGTCATGGGCGGAAGAAATGAGAACACGTCATCTGCCTTACAAATACAACAAAAGAACGCTTTTTGGAAACAATAACAAAATGCATTAAAATTAAGGGATAGCAAAATCCTGGACCCAGTCAATTGAAATCGCACACTCTACAACAAAATTGTATTAAAAATGTATTTTATTCATACACCTTAATAAATGGGAGCAGACTCCTCAGCATCGGGTGAAGCACGTTTTACCGCTCACATGAGACACTGTCAAGACAGCCATACTGGAAAAGTGTATGGCTCAAACACCAGGTTTTTAAAGTTATACTTATATGTGTACACACCTGCGAAATTCAAACATGCAAAAAACATTTAAAATTAACACACGAATTCATATTTAAATGTATGTTTTTACTGCATCCAAAGTCAGAGTCTTTTCATTTTCACATCCAAAGCATCTAATGGTGGTATGTCCCATAGTTCAAACCAAGAACAATCAATTAAACCTATGGAAAATCATACATAATGCATGCATCAAACCTCACAAGCTGCACTCCAAATGTATAATATTCTTATACTCTAAGACCATACCATATGTCCAATATCTCAAAATTATCAATTTGAGAAAAACATACAATCCAAACTTTAACCATAAACAACATTTCTAAATTAAAAGATATTAAAGGACATAATGCTAGTTGTGATGAAAAATTCCAAAAAGATATGGGAGGAACAGAAGTCCATGCAGATGGTGATACATTTTATGCAGTATTATCGCCTGTGTGATGAATGGTGCTGTGTCGGCCAAATAATATGAATCCGCACATAAGTACACTGCCAGGCCAAGCCTTGGTCTAGGAGAAAGTGCACCCTGCAATGAAGTACGCCCACAAAAAACAGAAAATGAAGGTGGGCATGTGCCTTTTTTTTTGCCTCAAAAAGGATATTTGTTTTTTTTTCATTTGACTTGAGTGTGTCAATAAAGAAGGGAAAGTGACTCACTTGTATTCCTAGACCTCCATAAGGGGGATCGGCTTTGATGTAATAAACAATGAATATCCCCATCATGAGTGTGCTCTGAGAACTCCTTTATAGAGTAAAATCTCTTGTACTCACAGTTGGAAGTCAGTTTTTATTTACATAATACCTGAATTAGTGAGACTCTCAACCCCTTTTGATCCCCCTCATTTCAACTCCTGACTGCAGAGGATAGGATATGGGATTTTCTAACACGCCTGTAGTGTTTCTAGGCATGGCAAGGCAAGGCGGGGGAAACAGAGGGAGGATAAAATAACGATCTTACTAGGCCTTGTGTCATACAGACCGCGTGAGTGCATGGAAGAGTGAAGGGGAGAAGTACCAGGGGGGAGCGGAAGGGGGAAATGCAGTTAAGTCACAAGTGCAGCCAGCAGATGGCTCATAAATGCAGATAGAAGGGACTGTAGGGCTGCAGACACAGATCCATAAGTCCTGGGGAGTCCAGAGGCAGTGAGAGGGCAACTTGACAAGCCAGAGCCTTTGCCGAGTTCAGAGGGTGACCAGTGCGCGGAGCAGTCAAGTGCATCAGAGCGGGGAGAGGAAGAGAGAAAGTGGAAGCAAAAAGGAAGGTCCTGAGTTGCTTCCAGAACCAGAGGAGGTTCTGCACAAGTTTGAGAGGGGAAGGGAGTCTGTTCCAGAGGGAGGCCCCAGCCGAGGAGATAGATATGCCCCCAACTCTCTGCTTGGAGAAGCATCTGGCCGTTAGAGAGTTGGAGGTGGATGAGCAGAGAGCTCGAGAAGGAAGATGTTATGGAAGAGAAAGTTGGAAGTAGAGCGGTTTCTGGCCCCAGAAAGCCTTGTGGATGATGCAGAGGGTCTTGAAGTTGATCCTTGCAGCCACTGGCAGCCAGTGAAGAGATTTCAGAGCTGGAGAAGTACAATCCCTGGGCTTAAGGTCAAGGAAAAGTCTTGCAGCCCTGTTCTGGATAATTTGTAAAGGTCGAAGAGTACAGATTTAGAAAGAGGCTGTTGCAAGAGAGGAACAGAGCTCTGGAGACGGTGAACTTCTGGGGGAAGTGAGAAAAGGATGAATACCTCAGAGGAGGTGCAGCCGACAGTTTGACTTCTTAGAGAGGTCAGATGTGATGAGAAGGAGAGGGTGGCGTAGAAGATGACACCAAAGTTCTTAGCCTCACAGGAAGTAGCAGGAAGAGGGCCCAGAGTGGGCGGCCAGAGAGAGAGAAGAAAGCAGGGACTGGGTGTCCCAACGAGGAGGATTTCAGTCTTACTGGCATTAAGGGAGAGATCACTGGCGGCACACCATTCCTAAATTGCGGCCAGACAGTCTGGCATGAGAGAAGAAGCAGAGGTGGCCGAGGGGAGCCTGAAAGAGAGCCGAGTGTCTTCCACATAACATTGAAAATTGGAGCAGAAAGAAGCGATGCAGTGGGCAAAAGGTGCTAGGTAGTGGTTGAAGAGCCAGGGAAAGAGGATAGACACCTGGGGAACACCACAAGTAGAGAAGGATAGAAGAGAGGATAGACTCCAGTTGGACCTGAGAGGGTAGGTCAGTGAGAAAGGAGGTCAACCAGACCAGAGCCTGATCAGTAATACCAAGGTTGTCGCAGAGACGATTGAGCAGGATGGCATGGTGGTTCCCTCGTTCCTGCTGCACTCGCTGGCTTCTTCCCAGTGCTCCGCCACATCGCATCCTCGATCGCGGTTCCTCCACGGAGGGTTTCCACCATTGGTAAGTCCTTTGTTGGCTTTTATCTTCAACTTATCAAAACTACAGCGTGTATGTTGTATGTTTGGTTGAGGACTCCTCATTGCTCTGCATGTCCTCCTCGTCCCAGTACCTTCCAGGAAGATCCTTCTATAGTCATCCCTACTCTTCCTCGTCCCAGTTAATCTCAGGTTTTCAGTGTTACAAAAACAAATGGAAGTGTGGGCTACAGAGGGCTGAGTGAAGGGATAGCAGGATGTGTAAGAGGTGAGGCGAGGTGATGAAGGGTTGTCATAGCCGGTCAGATAGCCCTGCGAGTAGAGTGCTCACTTTGACATCTGTGCAGAGCCTGCCGACGCAGTTTCGAATCCCGGCAAGGCCAAACTCAGCCTTTCATCCTTCCGAGGTCAATAAATGAGTACCACACACTGTGGGTAATAAGCAGCGCTCAGATGCCTGAGGGTTCGTAGCGCTATATAAAAAATGCAAATAATAATAAATGCAAATTAATAATATCGAGTTTACTTTGGGTCATCTTGTCCCTAGAGGCAGAGTCTCACCGCTGGGTACCAACCGAGGGGGACTATCTGATAGTGGCCTCACCTCCCTGGTCTTATGGGACAGGGCTCCCCCTAAGGAACAAGTGACAACATCCAAGGATTCGTCACAATACCTTTTCTCGTAGGTAGGAAACAAAGGGGCAAAAACAGTTGAGTTGCAGCTTCGTTTACATCATTAATTCTTTCTTTCAGGTCTCTGTGACAAGTGGTGAGTCAGGAGGATCCCACAGAAGAAATGCAAGCTCAGGCTCCACCACCAAAGGTGAAAAAATAGGTACCTGCAGTGAAAAGGATCCAATCTCTACGTAGGAATTGTGGCAGCTAAAGGGGTCATCAGTTTATCGCCGCTTGGTCACAGTGATGTTCTGTCCCTCATTCCGGGGCTCTGGCTGCATGCCGGCTATCGCATCGTGGCTGTAGCTTGCCATGGCGCCTCAGGGATGCTGCATTGCGCAGGCGAACGTGCCGGTCTCAGCCCAACAGCCGAGATCACACGTGACATGGGCAAGTCATGCGACACCACAAACCAAGAAACTGCCTGCATTTAAGGACTCCGCAAACAACCACCAGTGCTTATCAGCATTCCTGCTAGTGGCGTTTCGTCTTTGTGATTTTTGCTTATCTGGATCGACCTATTTGGCTTTTCCGACCTTGGCTTTTCCCTTTGGATTGTTTTTTTGGATGCTCCTTGTGTTTTGGTGTACTGGCTTCCCCTTTTTTGGATTATTGTGACTCTGGACTTGCTTTGTGTTTCCTGGATTTATCTCTTGGACTGGCCGGCGTTTTTTCTCCTTTGGATTACTGAATTCCTCGAACATTAACTCTGACTTTTGCAGCAACACTTGAACTGCACCGCACCCCATTAGATGCATCCTTGTGCCTTTGGGACAGGCTCCCTTTTTCTTGTTTCTCTCTGTCCTGGATCGCCTTCTTGGTACGCTGGCCTTCTCCTGAACTAGGTAGGTGACGTTTTACAGTAGTTCTACAGTAGTCATGCTCATAAGGTGTCGGGATTGTACAGTTGGTCCTGAATCCTGTCTCCTTTTCAGCTACCGACGGCCTGGCGCTGGAGCTTCCTGTTCCACCTATGGTCCCAATGACTGGCTAGGGAGTCTACAGTTATTCCTCTCTGGCTGGTACTTGGGAACAGAGGTATGATTTCAACTGGAATTCTGAATCACAACAGCCTGGGAACACGGTATAATTTCACCTAGGATTCTGAATCACAACAGACTGAAGTAATTTTCACCTTCCCACCTGAACTTCTAGAAGCAGCTGGGGAACCAGTGTCCGCTTTTGTGCAGGCTGTTAACATGCTTAGAGCAGACATGATCGCTGCTAACATACGATATGATATTTTATTTATATCGCGCTCATACACAAGTGTTTCAGAGCGCGACCAAGCAAAGGGAGGGGAACAAGGGAGAAGAAAAACAACAATCTTACTAGGCCCAGTGACATTAAGAATGCGCAAGAGGATGGAAAAGGAAAAAGGGGGAAGAAGTGGAAAGCGCAGAACAGAGAGAACAAAATAAATAGTAAGTGCACTAAATACAGGCAGTGAAAAGTGGTAGTGCAGCCAGCCAGTAGCAAGTGCATGATTAGTCAGATAGGGTATATCTGATAAGTGCAGAAGAAAAATGCGGGACCCGTATGGGCACAGATGAACAAGTTACTTTCTTACCTGGTAACGTTCTTTCGATGGGATGGTCCTACGACGTATTCCATATCTATGACAGGTAATGTCCACAGCTGTGCTGCTTCGGAAAATATTTGGCGTCTGCGTCCTGCGTCGATGACGTCGATGCACCGTCCCCGAGGACCTCCTCGGACGGCCGACGTCACCCGATGTGATAAGTAGGACGCACGACACCCATAGCCTCAGTTATAGTTTTTTTCCCAGAAAGTGTGCCACCAGTTTTCTGCCAGTCAGACACACAAGGCCTTGCGGAACGCAAGCTGCAATCGCAAAAGAAATCTGCAGCAGGGAAGGCAGGGAGGGAGCGATATGAAATACGTCGTCGGACCATCCCATCAAAACAAAACAACGTTACCAGGTAAGAAAGTAACGTTCTTCGAGGGGATTGGGTCCTCCGACGTATTCCATACCTATGACAGACTCCCAAAGCAGTACCAAGCAAGGAGGTGGGAAAGAATTTAGAATACAAATTTAGCATGCCCAATCAAATTGCGGAATAGAGAACTGCCTTGCCAAAGGCCAGATCTTGCCCTCTGAATGAATCGAGGGAGTAGTGACGTACAAAAGTATGTACTGAAGCCCAGGTGGCTGCATCACAGATGTGACGAATAGGAACTCCCCTCTGCAGGGCAGTAGACGCAGCCACTCCCCTGGCCCGCAAGCCAGCCGGAGAATCCTTACCCGCCAAGCGGTAACACTCGGAGATAGCTAAAATAATCCAACGAGACAAAGTCTGTTTCGTCACAGCTTGTCCCAAACGCTTTCCAGTGTAACCAATGAAAAGTTGATCGTCCACTCTGACCCGGGACATGCGTGAAATATAAAAGCTCAACGCTCTCCTAGGATCAAGCCTATGGAGCCTCTCCTCTTCCTTACCAGGATGTGGAGGAGGATAGAACGCCGGAAGAACAACCTTCTGGCTCAAATGAAATTCCGAAACCACCTTCGGAAGAAAAGAAGGACGAACTCTAAGGACAACCCTGTCCTTATGAAACACAGTGAAGGGTGGCTTAACTGAAAGTGCCTGTAACTCACTCACTTTGCGAGCGGAAGTAACCGCAACCAAAAACACAGTTTTCAGAGTCAACAGCCTCAAAGGGCAAGAATGTAAAGGCTTAAATGGAGCACCCATAAGAAACTTAACAAGGTTCAAATACCAACCTGGCACCAGAAAAGGTGACGGAGGGAACACATTAGTGAGCCCTTTCAAAAACTGCAAAATTAAAGGAATTTTAAAATAGGAACACTCTTCAGACGAGCGCTTAAATATGGACAGCGCCGCCAGGTAACCTTTAATGGTCCCCACTTGCAATCCCCTGTGGGCCAAAGAAAGTAAAAAAGACAGAACCATGGGAATGTCACATTCAAAAGGATCCACATTCTGAACTCTGCACCAGTCGCAGAACTTTCTCCAACGGCAACGGTACAGAAACTTAGTTGCCGGCCGCCTGGCCGTTGTCGTCTCCGGCCAGATGAACCGCTGAGATCGAAACCTCCTGCTGGATGGCCCAGAACTGCATTGCCTCCCTGCACAGCGGAAGTGACCCTGCCCCCCCCCTTTTTGTTGAGGTAGTGCATGGCCACCGTGTTGTCCGTTAGAATCAGGACACTCTTTCCACGCACAGTCGGCAGAAAAGCCTTCAGGGCTAGCCTGACGGCCCTCAGCTCCAACAGATTGATATGGAGTCTGGACTCCGACAGAGACCAACGACCGCTGACTGTCAACTCGTTGGCATGAGCTCCCCATCCCGTGAGGGATGCGTCCGTCACGATCGTCACCTCCGGCCAGGGCAGCCAAAATGGGGCCCCCTTCATCAGATTGCCTTCGACGGCCCACCACAGAAGGTGGCAGGCTACCGATGGCGGCACCTGAACAGGGTCCGACAGCCTGCCGGAGGACTGAGACCACTGGAGCTTGAGTGCCCACTGCAAAGATCTCATCCGCAGACGCGCCTCTGGCACCAGAAGAATGCAGGATGCCATGAGGCCGAGCAGTCTCAAGAACTCGGATGCTGGGAGATCCTGGGCAAATTGAAACTTGTTCATCTGCTGAATGTGAAGAGCCCTCAACTGAGGAGGAAAACACTGCCCCAGGGACGTGTCGAGCACTGCTCCGATGTACTCGAGCCGCTGCGTTGGTGTCAAATGGGACTTCTTTAAATCGAGGGAGAAGCCCAGCCTGTGAAGGGAGCGGCAGGTGACGGACAGATGATCCAGGACTTGCTCGGGAGAGCTCCCCCTGATCAACCAATCGTCCAGGTAGGGGTAGACCACAGGCACAGGATCACACGGTCTCGAGCACGCCGAGGACCGGGACCTGGAACGGGCATGGCGAGAACGGCTACCCTTGTCCGAGCGGGGCCTCTCCCGCGAGCTGTGCTGACTACCCGAGCTCGAAGGCGTACGAGCGGTGTCTCTCGACTGGTGCCGACCGACCCCATTCGGAGGCGCAGACGGACCGGTGCCCTGCGATTCTAGAATCGCTAGCATCTGCTTCCCGAAGGAAGCCCATTCCTTCGGTGTCGCTTGCATGGAGGGATAAGCGACGGGCGGAGTCCTCGGAAGAGGACGGGCAAGGCGACCTATGCCGGCGCTTCCGGGAATGCCTCGAAGAGGCAGAGGAGTGGCGAGACCGACTCCTGGAAGGAGACCCACTGGACTTCCAACGATGACGCAGAGAGTCGCCCCTCGAGTCATCCGTCGAAAGCCCCACAGACCTCGACTTCCGGGGCTTAGACACCCGGCCTACCGACAGCTTTTTCTTGCGTTCCCGCAAGGCCTTTGCCGTGAGCGACTGGCAGTCGACACAGTCGTCCATATCGTGGGCCTCCCCGCGGCACCAGAGGCAGGCGTTGTGCGAGTCCGTGACCGACATCTTGGACCCACAGTCCCCGCATTTCTTGAAGCCCGGACGCGGGGTTGAAGACGAAGTAGACATCGCCACAAACAGGTCTTCACAAAACCGAACAGGTTCAACGAACCGAGAATTGAAAACAGCAAACTCCAAAGAGTCGAGGCGTACCGAGATTCACGAAGCGAACACGTTCGCGGAAAAACAGAACTGAGGCTATGGGCGTCGTGCGTCCTTATCACATGGGGTGACGTCGGCCATCGGAGGAGGTCCTCGGCGACGGCGTATCGACGTCATTGACGCAGGCGCCAAAGATTTTCCGAAGCAGCACAGCTGTGGACATTACCTGTCATAGATATGGAATACGTCGGAGGACCCAATCCCCTCGAAACAGATCCCAGTGCAAGGGGTGGCACTGAGGCAGTGCAGAAGGGAGGCAGGGTGAGCAGGTACCTGGGCTCGAAGGACAGAGGGTGGGCAGGTGCACGGTGCTGAGAGAGAGAGAACAGATCAGCGGTGGAGAGGAGGGGCAAAGGCAGAAGCTAAGAGAAAGGTCTTGAGGTGCTTCCGGAACCGGAGATGGTTCTCCTCAAGTTTCAAGGTGGCCGGGAGGCTATTCCAAAGGGAGGAGCTGGCCGAAGACAGATCTACCACCAGCGCGTTTCTGGAGGTGCAGTAAGAAGTTTGACTTTTCAGAGACGTCAGAGATGTGTGCGGAGAAAGAAAGTGTGGACTCAAAGATAACCCTGATATTCTTAGCCTCGTAGGTAGGGGTAGGAGGAGGGCCAAAGGAGGCCGGACATAGTGAGGGGAAAGGATGGTGAAGGTGTACCAATGAGGAGGATCTCAGTCTTTACGCAATTTAGGAAAAGATTGTTGGCTGCACACCAATTTTGAATAGCGATTAGACAATCAGAGATGAGGGAAGGAGAAGTGGTGTCTGAGGGAAGCCTGAAAAAGAGTTGAGGGTCATCAGCATAAAACTGGAAGTTTGAGCAGAACATGGAAATGTAGTAGGCGAGAGTTGCCAGGTATTGGTTAAAAAGCCAGGGCGAGAGGTTAGACCCCTGGTGAACACCACAGGTATAGAGGGAGAACAAGGATAGAAAGGACCCAAGTTGTACCTGGGAGGGTCGATCAGAAAGGAAAGAGGTCAGCCAGGCCAGAGACTGATCGATGATACCCATGTTGTCACGGAGACGATTGAGCAGGATGGTATTGTTGACCGTGTCGAAAGCAGAGGAGAGATCAAGTAGGATATGGACAGAGGGAATGTTAGAGTCAAGGTTGGAGAGCAGGTCTTCACAGATGTTCAGGAGAGCAGTTTTTGTGCTTCTGGCAGCTCTGAAACCAGATTGTTGGTCATGGAGAGAGCCAACAGTCGGAATGAAGGTTAAGCTTATAGATGGCCAGGAGCTTACCAAAAAGGGAGTAATGAAAATTGGGCGATAGTTAGCCAGACAAGAGGGATCAGCTGTGGGTTTCTGGAGGAGAGGATACACAAGGGAGTGCTTCAGAGGCGAGAGGAAAGATCCAGAGGCAAAGGAACGGTTCCAGAAATCGGCAAGGGCCAGAGCGAGGGTATCGATGTGGTCCTTAATGATTTTATAGGAACAGGGATGGACCGGTGTGATGAAGCTTTCATAGATCGGACATGTCTAGCAACCTCATCCGGGAAGAAAAGAGTAAAGGAAGAGAAAGAAGGGGGGGGGGGTCGAAAAGGGGAGAGGCGGAGGAGAGGGTGGACAAAATGTCCTGGGTTTTGGAATTTTTGAATTTGGAATTAAAATAAGAGGCAAAGGCATTTCAAAGAGCCTGGGAGGCGAGAGGAGGGGTGGAGACTGCAGCAGGGTTGGCCAGCACCTTGCAGATTTTAAAGAGTTCGGCCGAATTGTTGGATGCCGCAGTGAGACAGGCTTGAATGTGTCCGAGACGGTATTGCCTTTGGAGTAGGCAGAAGGCTAGTTTGTCAGAGGATGAGCAGGAAGTCCTCCATTTCCTCTCGGACACCCTACACTTACCGTTTAAGTGTAGCTAGGTCAGAGTCCTACCAAGAATTACACTTGGCTTTGGACTTCAAACAGATCATCAGGACAGGGGCAAGAGCATCAAGAGTGGCAGAAATAGAGGAGTAAAGCATGGACAGGTCTGTGTCCGGGTGTGAGTCAGCCTGCGGTGGATGCGGCGGTGGGGGTGGGGTGGGGATAGAAGGTGGCAGCGAAAGCCTCGATTGACACACGCTTCATGGGCCGGATGTCCAAGAAGGTGGGTGGCAATCTTGGGGTAGGAGATGGAAAGATGAGAGGCGAGGAGGTAATGATCACTCTAGGAGAGAGGAGTGGTGAGCGGAGTAGAGAGTGTGAGGCCGGAAGAGATCAAGACATCAAGTGTGTGGCCGGCAGAGTGAGTCGGGCCGGAGAGGATGACGGAGATGGAGAGTGAATCGCAGAGGTCGCTAAAGAGCACAGATGAGGAACAGGGAGAATCAAGATGGATGTTGAGGTCACCACGGAGAAGGAGTTGAGTGGTTGAGGACAGGAGGCAGGAGGAGTGGTCTGCCCACTCAGAGAAAAGAGGTAATGTGACCAGGGGGATGGTAGAGCGTAGCAACAGTGAGAGAGTGGCTAGGAGAGCGAGAGAGAGCCTGCAGACAAGACATTTGAAGGAAGAGTAAGCCTGAGTGGGGATGATAGAGGCAGGAATCCACTCAGGGAAGATCAATGCAACACCCCCTCCAGGCCAGTTTGATCTGGGGGCAGAGAGGATCTTGTAGCTGTCAGGGAGGAGAGTGTCAAAACTCGTGACAGCGCTGGTCGTGAACCAAGTCTCGGTAAGACCGAGGACATTGAGGTCAAGTTCTTCTAGGAGGTGGCAGATGTCAGAGGCGTGTTTGACAGCAGAGCGAGAGTTGAGGAGTGGCAAGATGAAGGAGGTTGCCAGGCTTAAAGACCTTCCGGGGAGGGGTAAACATCTGAGGTACGCCGTGCAGAGGGAGCTAGAGATGGGGCACAGGCGGAAGGAAAAGAGGGCAAGGTAGCCAAGGGGAGAGAGTAGGGGGGCAGCTGGAGATGAGAGGAAGTTGATGAGGAGATTAGCCTCGGGGCCTGCACCATGACAGTGCCATTCAGGTAGACATTAATGATGACTCTGGAGGAGTCAAAGAAATCCATAAGGACTTCCCAGCGGGTGCCACCATCAATGGGAGAGGGGAGACAGGACAGAGCACAGAGATCATATGAGGGGGTCCATAGATCTGGCGAAGGAATATAGCAATACACCATCGACTAGATGCTATCTAGAGTGAGCGCCACCCTTTACCTCCAGATGTGGAATTCGGAGGCGCTGCGGTTCCTCTACCACAGCCTGGTGCTGCACCCCCTAACATTCCCCCAAGCCCTTGTCTTCCTTTCACCTCCTTTGCCTTTGTCCCCACCAAAAAGATTTAGCAGGGATCCGCAGAAATTCTGCACCTTTATGAATGAGTGCAAATTACACTTTCTTTGTAGACCCCAGGCTTTCCTGATTCCACTCCCAAAGGTGCTTTTAACCTGTCCCACCTACGTGGGATAGCAGTCACTTCAGCAAATCCATTGCTGGAATCATTAGTCTGGTACTGTCCGATTTCGATCTTTAGGAGACAGAAATTACCAGGGTTTTTGACACCCGATTCAAGGTGCAAGCTTGTGACCTTGAATTACTTGAGTTAAAGCAAGGAAAGATCGGTTTGTTGGAATATATTAATCAGTTTATTCAATTCGCTGCTGAGACCTCTTGGCCTGAAAACAAAAAGGCAGTTACATTCTACAAGGGTCTTAGTGATTCATGAAAGAAACCTCGGCAATAGTACCTGCTTTACCCACTCAATTCTCAGACCTGGTTGATTTGAAGTTACAGGTGGCTGCTAGAAGGGCCGAACGAAAGTCTGAATCGCATAGGACAACTGGATTTGCACCTAGCAACGAGCACCCTCCTCTGATTTCACGGAATCTACTGTGGAACCCATGCAAATAGGTGGTGTTCGTGGCACTTTGAAGCCAACTGAGCGAGAACTTCGTCGTCTGACGTCGCCCGTTTTTATTGTGGCCTCCAAAGACCCCAGGTTTTCAGCAGGTTTATCAGTAGGACATGTGGCACGGATGAGCACGAACCATAAACCCCCCCCCCACCCTGTTCAACATGCGTCCGCATCTTCTTCGCACCTGGTGATAGATGCTTGCCTTAAAGTCCCTGATCTTCAAAGCACTACCCAAGTAGTGAGATTGTGGTGTTAAGGGAAATTAGGTCAATGATAATGATGTGTTATTTATATAGCGCCTTAATCCAAAGCGCTTTACAGAGCACATATTTACATACAATATCACCCAACCGAAATTGGTACTCATTTATCGCGACCAGATCAGGCTCAGATCGCAGCAGTGAGCGCTCAACCCGCGACGTCTTTGAACTTATCCTTGCAGGACAAACCAAGGCCTCAACCAGTGCAAGCAGTGGATGGGTCTAGCCTTGTCTCAGGCCCCATTAGACAACAAACAATACCCCTCAACCTCACAGCTCAAGATAAGCAGTCAGAAACACTATAGTTCCAATTTATAGCCATGCCCAAATTTGGAGTGATATTGGGGATCCGATGGTTAAATAAACAAAACCAGGAGATTGATTGGGTACAAGGTACCATAGACTTTCATTCTTCTACCGTTCTCCATGCAAGGCTTTAGTACCCATGAAACATCTTGTGGGTACTGACATCGGACATCTGCGAGGAGTAACATTCTTTATTGGACGTGTTCGATAAAGGCAGGGCAGAATCCCCCAAATGACCCCTATGATTGTCCCATTTACTTGATTCCTGGTGCTAAATACCTTGTGGTTGCATTTATTCTACGACTCCTGTAGAAAGACCAGGCTCTAAAGGAGTATATTGATTCTGCATTATGCAACCGACACATCAAACCATCTCAATCCCCAGCTGCTAGTCCTATCTTTTTTGTCTCCAAGAGAGAAGGGAATTTATGACCATGTATAGACTGCAGGTGGGTAAACCAAATCATAGTAAAGAGCAGATACCAGATTCCCCCGATTTCGGTACTACTGGATCAGCTACGTCAGGGGATCATCTTTACGAAACTGAACCCCAGGGGTGCCTATATATATAATCTGATCCGCATCAGGAGAAGAGTGGATGACAGCATTTTGTACACGTTAATCTTTTTGAATATACCGTAATGCCCTTTGGTTTATATAACGCGCCTGCCACAATTCAGCGCTTCATGTTTGACATCTTCCATGACATACTTGATTCCTATGTTTTCGTCTACCATGACGAAATATTGATAGTCTCATCATATAAACCCTCCTCAGAACACACCACAACGCACAGTTCGCTGAAGCCGAGAAGTGTGTATTCCATGTACGCGAGATCGACTTCCTGGATTTGACATCACGGCAGACGGGTTGTCCATGCTGTAGGGAAGGCATGGTATCACAAGTATGGACACTGACACAATGGATACAATTTCCAAAACCTTTATTATTGAAAATGTTGGGGTTGGAGAAACTCCTTTTTGCCCTATAACTAAGATGGGAGTAATATCGACCATAAAAAGATAAAACAGCCCTTGTGGAGTCTGTAAAATCAAAATAGCCTATACTAACAAAAACCTAAAGCCTGCCGTATCTCTTGTACAAAAAGTGTAAAAGGGAGAAAATGTATGCAAAAGGAAAAGTCAGTGTTCAAATGATGCGGCTGAACCAGCTCTCTTACCTCACGAGGTAAGGTGATCCTTGTAGACAGGATGACACACACTGGCTTGACTTCCAAAACAGCAAACCGTTGACAACCGTGGATCGAGGCCCGTCTGGCCTTCCACGCTCAAAGTTCCTTTTCTCTAATTTCCAAAATAATGTTTCAATCAAAATGTGCACAAGGTCCCGTTCTGCTGGGGTCAGACCTTGCACCATCCTGTTCTCGTAGGTCCCCCTCTGCCGGGCACAGACCTCTTACGATACAATTCACACAAAGTTTCAGGGGGGCTCCCTTCCCCAAGCTTAATGCAGTTTGGGTCTCCCTCAATCGGGCATGGACCACTTTCGGCTGTCTTAGTCTTTCGAATGTGCATGGGTTTTCAACGTTCACCATTTACTTTCACTCTTGAGGTTTGTTCCCTCTTTTGCTTTAAACAATGCACCTTTCACAGAGACTTTTGAATGGGCTACTGCCTTTCACCGGACCACTCTGTTACTTAGTGTTACTCATCTTGCTGCTGTATTTCACTCTAAAGTTAATTCACGGTTCTGCCTTTCTTTGCGTGTCCGCCACATGTGTACAGCCTTCACTTTTTATATGATGTGGCTACTTCATTAACTTTAACACACACCGGTCTCTCAGGTCACTTGCCAACTCACTGGCTGTGTGTGCTTCTTTCTTGTTTAGCGCCTTCTGATTTTCGAGTAAAGGTTAGTAGTACAGGCTTGACCTGGCCTCCCCAACTCTGCCTTTCACCAGAGAGGGTCGCTGGCGTCCTTGAAACACAATGCAATCTTCACTTGTGGGATCTGGCCTTCTCCATGTGTCTGTTGCGGCCTGTCAGAGGCAATGACCTCCAATAGGGAACCCTTGGGGTTTTCGACCCACTACTCTGGTCCCTTGGTCTGTTTCTCTGCTGCAGTAGGTGCGTTTAGTCCCAGAAGTTCAGCTCTTTCTCTTGTTGCCCCTTGCTCAGAGTGTATCTTTAGGTGTTGCCTTGTATCGGTGCGAGGCAAGCTAGTTGGCATCAGGTGCATGCACTTATGGCAAACCGATTAACGGGACATGTCCAGTACGATGTGATGGAGATAGTCTGGTTACTCTTAGTCACCCTCTTCCTCAAGCCAGTGTTTGTGCAAAAAAAAGGGGGGGCGGTCGGGGGGAGTTGGGATTTCGGAAAATCCTAAAAAAATAGGATGGGGTAGATGAACAAAAAAGTGGGGAATACTGCGTCTCACCATCGGCTATCTCACCCCCAATCCAGGAAGAACCCTCACCCAGGTGATCCTCCCGTACTGGTCCACCCCCAGGGTCTGGCCACCTGAGAGAGAGATCCCCGGGGACTAGCGTGTGGGATACCCTCTGGTTTGTCACATAGAGCACTGCTAAAGTTAAGGCAATACTGGAATGGCCTGTACCAACATCAGTCAAGGCCCTACAAATCTTCTTAGGCTTCGCAAACCTTTACCAGCGTTTCATTTCTGGGTTCTCTGCCATCCTTACTCCCTTGACCAAAATCAGTCTGCATGTCCCATTTGTTTGGTCTGCTCTCCAACAGGAAGCCTTTGACAACCTAAAGACGGCTTTCACCACAGCTCCAATTTCACAACATCCCAATGCAGATGCACCATTCATAGTAGAGGCTGATGCTTCTTTCTTTGATTTGGGTGCCATATTGTCCCAGACGTGTACAGCTTCAGGTCTTTTGCATCCAGTGGCCTATCATTCTCCTAAGTTCACCCCCACTTAAATGCACTATACGGTTACAAAAAAAGAGCTATTGGCAGTGAAAGACACCTTTCAAGCTTGGAGACACCACATGATAGGGGCTAAATGATCTGTGACTGTCTATACCGATCATCGAAATATTCAGGATCTAGCATCCATGAAGTGCATCAGGTGCGCCGGCATCTGTTCTTTGCCATCTTTAACTTCACTATTAAACATCATCCAGGAACAGCTCATGGAAAGGCTGACGCTTTGTCTCGTCACGAGGGGGCGAGGTGCTTACCATGTTCCCGGACACTGTCCTGGAGAAGGTGCATTTTGTTCATCTTTGTACACCACCGCCAAGTCTCGTTAAGTCTATGATATGATAGTTTATTTATATAGCGCCTATACACAATGTGTTTCAAATCGCTTCACGACAAGGGAGGGAACAAGGGAAAATACAAAAACATTCTTACAGGCCATGAACAACAAGAATGAGAAATTAACTATCGTACTCGGCCTAGAGACATTTCAGATAGTGCAAGTGCTAAGACACAGATAGGAAAGAAATGGGAACAGACGACAACCGTACTAGGCCTGACGACATTTCTGGTAGAGCTGGAGAATTACACGTGGTGAGGGAGAGTGGAGGAGAAAGGAGGGAGAGGAACAAAATAAGTGACTATCGTACTAGGCCTGACATTTCAGATAGTGCTGGAGGGGAGGGGGGGAATAAAAAGTAAAATGGGGGTGGAGGAGACAAACATTTGATACTATCATACTAGGTCCAGGGACAATTCTGATAGAGTAAGTGCATAGAAAAAAGTAAGGGAGGGGGAGGAGAGAGAGAGAAGGGAAAAGGGAGAGGAGAAGAGAACAGAGAATACAACCAGTGAAAAGAGCAGAGAAGCAGAGGGTAGAAGGAAAACAGTTGCAGAGGTCAGAAAAACAATGTTGGAAGGGAACAGAAAATTTAGGCAAGGATTCACAGAGACGTCCAGCATGAGAGTTGAGGGGGTGAAGCACCAAGAGTCAATGTGTCCAAAAGTCAAATTCAAGCATTGTCAAAAGTCATTGATGGTGAACCCTTTGTGCATCAAGACAACTTCTGCAATGGATTGTGTGGGTGGGTGGAAGAAAGGGAAAAGGGGTGGGGGAAGAGAGAAGAGATCAGGGAAGGCAGGGGGTGGGGGCACACAGCGATATCAAGGGGGAACAGAGGGGGTTGGGGGTACAACAAGCCATCACAGGGGAGCAGAGGGGGTTGGGAGGTACAAACCATCCCGGGGGCCAGAGGGAGGGGGGGTTGAGGGGGAACACTGCAACATCACGGGGGCCAGAGGGGGGGGGGGGGGGACACTGCCACATCACGTGGGAACAGAGGGGGTGGAGTACAACAAGCCTTCACAGGGCCCAGAGAGGGGGGGCACACAGCGACATCACAGGTGACCGGGAGGGTCTGGGGGGCAGACAGCGACATCACGGGGGACCAGTGAGGGGCGGGGACACAAAGCAACAACACGGGGAACCAGAGGGGGCCGGGGCACAAAGTGAAAACACGGGGAACCAGAGGGGTTGGGGGCACAAAGCTACAGGGGGGACCAGAGGGAGTGGGGGGCACAAAGCGTCATCACGGGGGACCGGGTGGGGGGCACACAGTGACATTATGGGGAACCAGAGGGGTTGGGTACAAAGCGACATCACAGGGCACCTGAGGGGGTGGGGAGCAAAAGCAACATCACAAGTGACCAGATGAGGGTGGGGGGGCACAAAGCAACATCACGGGGCACCAGAGGGGGGGCACAAAGCGACATCATGGGGGGAAAAGGGGGGGTGGAGGGTACAACGTGACATCACGGGCACCAGAGGGGGTGGGGGTTCTCCAGAGGAAGGTATAATGCCTGTGAATGACAAGAAACCACTGCTGCTTCTGAGGTCCTTGCAGATCTGAACAAGACAGATGCATCGTGAAGCCCTTGGTTGACATCCGCAAACACTGCTTTAGCGAAGGTTTTGTTCTATTAGCATTCCTGCAATTGGTGAAGGGTCTTCTGGGAACAGGTTGGTGAGACAATAAGGCTGGGCTAGGTGTTTGACTCCAGTGTCAACCCCTTACCGTAAAAACAAAATCTGGCCCACTGTAAGAGGAGTGCCTAAATTGCACCTCACATCAGAGCTAGGGTATGGGGGAACGGCACAAGCCTTTCCGCCAGCCCTGTGGTACATTAAGTGCGAGACATGCTGCCGGGTCAGCTGAGCCTGGCAATCTCCTCTTAAAGGGGCAGTTCACTCAAACATTCCACTGCCCAAAAAGATGGGGCACAATGAAAAACAAATAAAAAATACTCTTACAAAAACTCCCCATTTAAAATTGTTGGGAGATGAGCCCCAAAGTCTGTTTTTCTTAACACGAAGAGGCTGCCATTTTGTGAATAGAAGCACCCTCTGTTCACCTTAAGCTCTGCTGTCTCGGCAATAACCAAGCAAAGGACCCCTACTGGGAGCTTTTGCCTTTTACTGCTGGAGACCACAGAATGCTGTTGGGCTCCTGCCCTGTGCTGCTGGGGATTGCTGCCCCACATCCCCTTTTTTTTGGTTCTTCCTGCTTCTCCCAGGCTCCCCCAGCCTGGATCAAAGAGTGCATTACTCAACATCCGAATGCTCTGCAAGAATGGAATGTGGACTACCATGAAAGGCTTGCCTTTTGTCCAAGGTCGCCTTATTCTCCTGACCCATCATAACAAATGCCAGGCTCTGGAATGGTCACATGATGCTTTGATTAATGGACATCCTGGTCAAAGCAGAACCGTGGCCCTCCTACAATGTTGGTGGCCATGAATGGGTCAGGATACAATTGACTACGTCACCGCTTGTTCTATCTGTGTCAAAGAAAAAAACCTCAGAGGCAAATCGCTGAGTCTACTCCAACCCATGCAAATTCTGCACAAACCTTGGCCTATGGTGTAGAACTTCATTACAGATCTCACCAAAGTAAAGAACCATGACACGACATGGGTGGTGGTTGACTTTCACTAAAATGGCCCGCTTTGTCCCTTGTTCTGGTTTACCCTCTGCTCCGATCCTGGCTGATCTCCATTTCTGTGACATTTTCTGTTTGTTCGGCCTCCCTTCCATTATCATAGCAGATCGGGGTTCCCAATTCACGTCACATTCATGGAGGGCTCTTACCGTGCTCCTGGGCATAGGTTTTCGTCCTCATATCACCCCGAAACTTCTGGACAGACCGAGCGTGTGAACCAGATGCCAGAACAATACCTACGCTGTCTCAACATCCGAATGCTCTGCAAGAATGGAATGTGGACTACCATGAAAGGCTTGCCTTTTGTCCAAGGTCGCCTTATTCTCCTGACCCATCATAACAAATGCCAGGCTCTGGAATGGTCACATGATGCTTTGATTAATGGACATCCTGGTCAAAGCAGAACCGTGGCCCTCCTACAATGTTGGTGGCCATGAATGGGTCAGGATACAATTGACTACGTCACCGCTTGTTCTATCGCTGTCTCTGTATACAACATCAGAATACCTGGTTCAATGTTCTATGTACAGCAGAGTTCGCTTACAACAAGGCTAGTCATTACTCCACAGGCTTTTCCCTGTTTTCTTTCTTTGTATGGCCAACATTCCTGTACTCTACCTTTGTTGGACAATCTCCAATTCCTGCTGCTGATGCCTGTTATAGGGACCTCAAAACCATTCATGAACAAACCCAACAACACTTGCAGAATGCACAGAACACCATGCATTCTATGGCAGACAGCCATCGTCGCCAAGCTCCACTTTATCGACCAGGTGACACAGTCTGGTTGTTGACACGGTACCTTCATATTCCCGGTTGCCTTAAGTTGCTTCCACGTTTTGTAGGGCCATATAGAATCAGCAAGGTCATCAACCTGGTTTCTTTTTAGCTGTCTTTACCTGCTACCTGGCATGTTGATTTGGTCTTTCACACTTCCCTTTTGAAGACATGTCTTCCTTCTACTCGTGTTGTGCAACCTGCGCCTCTCGTTTTGGGTTCTGCTGATGAATACTTAGTTGATGCCATCCTTGACTCCTATCTGTGCAGAGGTCACCTTCAGCACCTTTTAGAATGGAGAGGGTACAGGCCGAAGAAAGCACCTGGGAACCGATTGATAATGTCCATGGCCCCTGGTTGGTGGCTTGTTTCCATCTTGCCCATCTTCATCACTCGCAGGGTCTGCAGCCCTTTGAGAGGGGACTCAGTCATATGCTTACTGCTGCTTCGGCCACAGTGATGTCCTGTCCCTTATTCAAGGGCTCTGCCCACACGCCGGCTCCTGCATCTTGGCTGGATGTTGCCATGGCACCCAAGGGATGCTGCATTGCGCAGACAAATGCGCGGGTCTCAGCACACCAGCTGAGATCACACGTGACATGGGCAAGTCATGTGACACCACGAACCAGGAAACTACCCGCATTGAAGGAACCCACAAGGAAATTCCGGTGTTTATTAGCATTCCTACTAGTGGCGTTTCGTCTATGTGCTTTTTGCTTATCTGGATTGACCCATTTGGCTTTTTCGACATTGGCTTTTCCCTTTGGATTGTTTTCTGAATGCACCTTGTGTTTTGGTGAACTGGCTTCCCCACTTTTTTGGATTATTGTGACTCTTGACTTGGTTTGTTTCTCCTGGATTTATTTCTTGGACCGGTTGGGCATTTATTTCTCCTTTGGATTACTAAATTCCTGGAACATTAACTAACTTTTGCAGTACCTGGTGGAATCATCAACAACACAAAATGCACTGCACTCCATTAGATGCTCCCTGTTGCCGTTCAGGACAGGCTCCCCTTTTCTTGTTCCTCTCTGGTCCTGGATCGCCTTCTTGGTACGCTGGTCTTCTCCCGAACTAGGTAGGGGTCATTTTATAGTAACTCTGCAAGAGTCCGGCTCATAAGGTGTCTGGACTGTGGAGTTGTTCCTGAATCCTGTTTCCTTTTTAGCTACCGAGGGCCAGGCGCTGCAGTTTCCCATTCCACCTATGGTATCAATGACTGGCTGGGGAGTCTACTGTTATTCCTCTCTGGCTGGTACTTGGGAACAAAGGAATAAGTTCACCTGGGATTCTGAATCACAACATCCACACGCAGAAGGGTGCTAAGGTTGCGGCCACGCCTTGAAGGTGCAGAGGTAGGTTCGCGTGTCCTGGTCTGAGGTTTCAAAACTGGCATTAAAAAGGTGACAGGGCCAGTATGTCAGGATCCACAATGAGGAATTAAAGCTGATGAAAGGGCACATCAGATGTGGAGCAGAGCTCAGTTGACCCGAAGCAACTCATCATAGGCGACTTAAGACAAGACCAAGGCCTTACCACCACCACCACCAGCTGGCTCAGTCTGGACAAAAGGCCTCACCAGCAGGCTCAGTCCGAAAAACAAGCCTCACCAATGCCAGCTGGCTCAGTCCGGACAACAGGCCTCACCAGCAGGCTCAGTCCGAAAAACAAGCCTCACCACCAGAAGCTGGCTCAGTCCAGAAAACAGGCCTCATCAGCTGGCTCAGTCCGGACAACAGGAGCAATGCCATGAGGAAGGATGTCCCTTGAAGCACTCCGCACACAGCAGCATGCAACACCAGTTTGGAACTTGCAGCGGAGGAGCTCCCACTCAGAATGAGATGTCCTCTGATCCAGGAAAGCCCCAGCAAGTCATGGAGAATAGTGAACAGAGTGTCCCTGCCAGTTCAAGGGAGCAAACCACCTCAACAAGCTTCCTCTGGTAGAGTGAGAGGCACAGCTTTGCCTTAAGGGGACCTGCAGCAAGCTGGAATCTTTGAAAATTGTGTCGTCAGCATCTCTCTTGGACCTCTCTGCATCCTCAGTCAGGTCCTTGAGTCTAGTGTGAGGAACCCCCAGGGCGTCCTCAGTTCTTTTCCCCCCAGCATCCTCCTCTTGGGTGGTCATCGCTTTTGGATCCTTACCCTGGGGGGCGGGGGGATATGTGAGGGAGGATCACCTGGGTGGAGGGGACGTCCTTAAGTGAGACATGGCATCCCCCCACCCCCATTTCCTTTTCATAATGAACCCTCTATCCCACAAGCCTTTGTAGGCGATTGTTCTTCCCTCCAAACTTTCTCTAAGAAACACCAGCTCAACACTGGAAGCAGGAAGAGACCAACTAGGAAGACGCATCCTCATTTTGTTGAAACAAACACATTGCAGCCTCATTGTGTTAATACCGATACATATCAGCATCAGCTGTGTACTGGGACGAGGAGGAGGACAGCACGAGTAAGGCAGAACTACTGTTCTAATGGTGAAAGGTCTAGTCTTTCCTGGACTAACCATGGGGGCGCGAACTTTAAAAGCTGACATCCTTTTGGAAATTGAGTCAGTTGTGGAGGCAGAGGCCGCAGCTGGGAAGGCAACTCGGGATCAGCAGCGTGGCAGGTGGCGCGGTTAAGACTCGTTCACAACAGATGGAGAGTTTATGCAGCAGGAAGCAAAGCTAAGGAACGCTGGAGGCCGGTAGCAAACCGCGAGAAGGAGAGCAGCGTGACCGAGCAAAGCTGTCGCAAGAATCCTGAAATGCAGGTGCAGCATCACTGGGAAGCAATGCCACGAAAGCTGCTGGGAGAGGAAGCGAGGTACTGCACAGGAACGCAAGAACCTGTGGCGGAAGAGAGCTTGCAGCGCCGTAAACTCCGACCGGTGAGTGTGAGAAATACCAGGCTGGCTGGCAAATATGTGATGAACATTGTTTTGAATATCGAATGAAAACCATTATAACTACTTTTGAATACTGAAAAGAGCAATTACAAGTACTTTTGAAACCCGAACGAACTGAAAGCCATTTTGAATGCCGAACAAAGTAAAAGCAAAAGCAAGTTTTGAGCACACATGAGTGGAGTGAAAGAAAGGTGGTAAAATGAGCTATTATCTGAATATGGGCAAAGTCAAGAGATTACCAACAAGAGTATGGTATGAGAAACCAAGTATTGGCCAAAAGCCAAAAGAGTTCAAGGAACTGCATAAGGAAACCTGCAGGGGCAAGAGCCAGAAGGACACGGAAAGGGTAATAAGTGCATGGTGGCCATACAAGCCACGGTAGTCAGGAGAGTGTGACATTGGTGAATAAATTAAGCATCACTGTCAAATTGGAGTAGTGGCCGATTGTTGATGGGAAGCAGCCAAGAAGGGTGATTGGTTGCGTGACCTGTAATGGGTGGACCATGTCGTCCAACAACTGTGCCTAGACCGAGTGTCCCCTTGTATGGAAAAGCCACTGAAAGTATCCATAACGAAGCTTGTGTTTTGCAAAAACCGATTATGTGATTTTGAAGTCAAGAAAACATAACTGCCTATGTCAACTATTGAAAAGTACCAATTTCAAAAGAGGTGGGAAGAGTTCCAAGGAATTGTGCGGTTTTTGAGAAGCTGGAAGATTTGAATTCTTGGGAAGGGAACCCCGATATATCTTGTGTACTGGTTTGAACTTTGGGAAGGGGAAGCTGATTGCAAGCCAAGAGCTGGAAGAAGCTTAGAACTTTATTTTGAACACTATTCATTTCGATGCCGACATCCCTACCCCTTGTGTGGGCAAGTATAGGTTTTGGACACAGACAGACATTTGATTTGGACTTCCTGAAACAGACTATCCTTACTTTTCTTGAGCTAGGGAAATCCCACCTTAGCATAGGGCAAGTCTGCCTTTTAAGTTAATACAGATTTTGTGAACCAAACTTGAACCGGTTATCTGTGCCTACTTCATGATGCCTTCACACTAGATGCCGACTGGAGAATGTCTGTGAACCCCCACCAGAAATGTACAATAGTGCAATGGAGTTTACCCCAGCACTCCAATCATGGAAGAGGCAGCATTCAAATAATTGGCTATCTAATCCTGGCTGGCCAGCAAACTTCCTCGTGTGCCGTTATCCTTTCAGGGATGTTGTGGAGTAGGTTGCCTGGAAAACCCTTACTCGGCCTAACACGGTTCCCATTGATATTGCTTTATTTTGTTGCCTCTATTCACAGCCAGAGAAGGAACATCTATGGTCATTCCTGGTGCCACATATTATGAAAATAACCGACCAAGCCAGTAATTTGAAAAGACAGGGCTTAAACCACAGGCCACCATAACTCAAGGAATTCAAGAAACAATGTAAAGAGTAAGTAAACTAGAAGAGAACATTTAAGGCACTTGTACAGCCCTCTGGTGAGGGCTGTACAACCACTAAACCTAAGAGAGGGGCTAACACACATGGAAAGAAGGTGGAAACAACCCTCTCTTAAAAGGTACATAACATGGATAAAGCATCCAAGCCCAACTTTCGGGTAGGAGAAGCATGCTGACACAAAGGTACTATTAGTTCCTACAATTATCTCTTGAAAAAACACCACAGTGATATACTGAAAAATATATGTACGCATTTATTATGTTACACATCTAGATTTCTAGAAGTTCAAATAGAAACATGGACAAACAGTATATAAATCCCCCTGTATATAAAAATAGTGATGTTTTGGGGGACCCTCATCACTCCAATACCTCTAGTGTGGGCCCACTAGAAAAAAGGAATAAGACATTCTAATAAAACAGTACAAAGTCCCCAGTGCCTGAACACACAGATATAGTCCTGTACCTGGTGGTAAGCACAGCACACAGACAAGGGTGGGAAGAAAAGGTCACCAGGCATTCTGCAACACAGGGAAAAAAAATCTTAATACAGGATCCTAAGGCCAACACTGACACGGTACGTTAATCCTGACTCTCAAGAACATAGTAATAGGAAAATGAAAATATAATTAATAATGGTACTGGAGGGTGGAAATAATTCCTTTGCAATGTCAAAGGCCTCCAATACACCAAGGCACATTTTAGAAACAATTATCAGTGTAATACACATTAAAAAAAAATAGTCACATAGAAACCAAAATTACCTAAAGTGAAAACATGCCTTCAAAGAGAGGTGGAGATCAAGAACGTACAATTACATTTTAAATCCCTGATAGATTCTCCAACATGGATCTGGTGGCTGTTTACAGATGTCCAGATCGTGATGGAGTTATTTCGTAAGAGGAGTTGTTGAAGTAAGGTATCCATTCGAAAATTCATTTAACAAAACATAGGTGCATACAATAGTGAGCCACGGTCTGAGGAATAGGAACTTGTACCAACCAACCTGATGGCAATAGTCAGCGAGCTTATACGCAAAAGTGGACCAGTTTATATTGTAGAAGTGTGCACAAAATATCTGTTCATTATCAATTCATATTTTGCATGCAAGGAACATGTGCACCAACCCTTCGTCATATCGGATATGGTCCAATGATATGAATGCTTCCATTGGCTCTTCCTCACTAGGTCCCCTATTAGGTGCAAGGTGCGAACTGGCATTTCATCACACCACTAGGGTGGCACAGTAAGCATGTATGCACTGGCACTCTCTCATTAGGTCTTTCACAATCTACATGCTAAGAATCTGAGTAACATTGGCTGCCATCAGAACTCCAATCTATACACCAAGAATGCATGTAGTGCTCATCTGAACACTTATGAGGTATAGTGGATTGCTAGACAGCTTCATGCAGGTGGGTGTGAGTTATGGGGAGCTAGGGAGTGATGGGGAGGGAGTTGGTGGCAGGGAGAGGGCGGTATTTCCAGAACATTTTTACACTTACCTGGGGGTTTAATCTGGCAAGTTCTTCTATCTTGTGCCACATCTCTTCTCTCTCCTTTACCTTAAACTTCCCTCTGTAAAATAGAAGACATGGATAATGGAGGAATGACTGATATGCTGACAGAGACATGGCTGTAAAATCAGACTGCAAGAAACACAGATGAGGAGTGGCATTCACCATGAACAGTTAATCACAAGATTCCTACTCTGCCACAGTAGAAAAGCTTGATACTTTGATAGTATGCGCATGCCTAAAAGGGACTGGCCCCTCTAGCCTCCAACTGGAGACCTGCCTAGCAGAAAATTATTGAAGATTAAGTTTTTAAAGTGCATTTACCAAAGTCTTCAGACTGTATGAAAAGGATACTAGTTCAGAGCAGAAAACTGGAATTCCTCAGTCTCCACGGATGTAGATCAGTGAGTTTGGCCTCAGCCCTCAGAGCTTGAGCAGTGGAAGGAAGTGACCAACAGTCTGGGCAGCACACACACAGTCAAGCAGCAAGCCAAATAGGGGGGCAAGTTAAGTGGGGATCCGGCATGGAGCCGGCAGGGGAGCCTAAGGAGAGATTATCCCTCAGAGATGAAGGAAAGTCACTTAATTGTGATCTCAGTTCCATAGTAAATGTGTATGAATATCTCAACTACATTCCCGATATCAGAACACTTAAAGGAAAAGTGCCATCAAAAAATGTTACTGGTTCAAAAGATGGGCCATGACCAAAAACATGCATTAAACCCAATTTTAAAGAAAGTTCCTATGTAAACTTTTGAGCAAACGAGGATCAAAGCTTTTACATGGGAGCATCCATTTTGCCATTTCAGGCAGCCTCCTCAGCTCATGTTCAGCTCTGCCCTGGCGGCATTAATCAAGCAGCAAAAGCCCCCCGCCCCCCTTCTACTGGGAGCTTTTGCTTACTGCAGCCAGATCAGAGCTGTACATGAGCTGAGGAGGCTGCCTTCACTTTCATTTTGCGTTTTCGGTGCTCCCCAAGCCCATGGAAGCACAGAACAAGTAAAATGAAAGTTAAAAAGCAAAATTGCCGCAATTATAAATACAACGTTGTTGTATTTGTTATTGCTGTGGTTGGAAAACCACAGAAATCATAAATACAACAACGTTGTATTTCTGACTGAAGCGGCTTTCGCTTTGAGTCTCCTGGGCTCCCCCAAACCTGGGGAGTCCAGGAGACTCCAAGCGAAAGCCGCCTCAGTCAGAAATACAACTATGTGTTTGTAAATGCTGCGGTTTTCCTTCTACGTTTCTCGGACTCCGGAAACATTGAAAGAAAACCGCAACATTTTTAAATGCAACAACGTTGTATTTATGTTTGCTGTGGCTTCAGCTTTGAGTCTCCTGGGCTTCCCCGAACCGGGCGTCCCCAAGAGACTCAAACCTGAAGCCGCCGAATGTTTGTAAATGCTGCGGTTATCTATGTTTCTCAGGCTCCTCCTGCTCGGAGGAGACCGGGAAAAAACTGCAGCATATTTAAATACAACAATGTTGTATTTATGTTTGCTGTGGCTTCAGCTTTGAGTCTCCTGGGCTCCCCCGAACCGGGGTGGCACAGGAGACTCAAAGCTGAAGCCACAGCAAACATAAATACAACGTTATATATGCTGTGGTTTTCTTTCCAAGTTAAAAAGAAAACCGAAGTATTTAATTTGCAGTGCTTTTAAAAAATAATGAAATTTAAAGCACTTACAAGCAGCAGCTTGTGTTAATCTCTGCTCTCCAGCAATAATGAAGCAAAAGCAACCTGCTGGTAACATTTTATGACTTTGAGCCTTACTTCCTCAAAAGTGTACAAAGGAACTTTCTTAATGAATATTTTTGATCATAGCCCATGTTTTGAGCCAATAACATTGTTGATGGCACTATTCCTTTAATAAAAAAAGCAGCAAAATCTCTTGCAAATATTAAAGCATATAATTCAGCATTTTTACATTTTGTCTGCTTGTCTTTCCAACTTTCCTTCAGAAATGCATTTCATTGACACCCACAGATCATGGCAAAAAAAAGGAAAGAAAAATGCAAAATGTAAACAAGAGAAAATGACACTGACACTTAAGGCAGAAGGGTGTTACTGCCTACTATCGTGCACTGTACTGATTTAACTGAAGCCATTTATTTTGTACGATGGCAGCCTTTTTTTTTATAATGCACTTCATGCCGGACTCCAGCCTCTAAGCGCGAGACCGGGTATCAAACACATGCTGCTCGTCAATTCTATTCTAAATAGCAGTTTCCCTACCTAAAAAGCAAAAACAAAGGATCTGTCAGTCATGGTGTCAGAAATCAAAAGGCACCTTTGTGCCCAAACATTCTATCCTGACCCTCGCACTACAAACAAAATAATAAAGTGAGAAGGGGAATGTCTTTGACCTGGTATTTGCAAAAAGTGTTCAAAAATAAAAATAGAACAGCTCCAACGTAAATGTTCTCCAAGATGAAAAAGACCTTAGTTCCAGAGGGTGGTCCCTTCCCCTGGATTCTTCAAAGGATGGCAATGTCTCCTGTTCCAACAGTTATATGTGTCTTTCCTTGGCCCACAACAAACCGTTCGGAAAAAAAAAGTTTGTTAGCCTTGCATTAAGTGGTAGATTGGATGAAATACAAGCATTATGAGACCTCAGCCAGTAAGTAGTTTCTTTGGACTAAAAGAGCCCAATTCTTTATTAATTCAATTTCTTTTCTTTCAGAAAAACCAGAAAAAGGATACTACTTCTTTCAGCATTCCCCAGCTCCTCAAGGAGAAGGCCGCTACAGCATAAATGGTTAAGTTCTACTTGAAAGAATGTTCGTGGTTTTGTTTTATCTTTGTTTTTACTTCTGTCTCTGACTCCCTTATTTTACTGCTATGGTTTTTTTCTCTTTCTCCCCTGGTTGACTTCTTCTCTCTTAGATGTTTATTTTCTGCTCTTATTAGATTTTTCTCCTTTCGCCCCAGTTTGCTTTAGGAGTTGGCTTATAAAGTTCATTTGATCGTATGTTCCTCCTCAGACTCAGAACAACTGACAGCACATATGTTTTGCTGTGGCTGCAGGGAGGCGACTGGCATTGTTTCACAGCCTTACATCCGACTTCCTCTTCCTATCCAAGTGTTCATTCCGCATATGTGACTGCCTCCTTTGAAGTTCTCTCCCCTTCCACTCATGCACAGGTTCGCTTACATTTACGAAGGAATGTTCGTTTCTGTTATATGTTTAGAGATAGGTGGCTTCTCCGTTTCGTTCGACCTCTCACGTAGACAGACCTCACTCAGCCTTTCAATTACGTTTGCCGTATTACAGTTTGAATGGCCTTACCCATTTATATGTATACGCCTCCGCCGCCTCACTCCACAAATCTCTTACGTATAATTCATTCAGTCCTTCCGCGTTATCTGCCTTGTAGCAGCTTATCAGTTTCAGCTCCTCCCCTCGTTATCAAGCGTTACCTGCGTGATGTCTTTTCATTTCACGCATACGGCGAACAAAGGCTCGTCTTCGTCTCCGCCTCCTTTTCTGACTTCAAGTGTTGGCTCCGGAGCCTGTGTTTCGTCTTCAGCTTCGATGGTCCGGAACGCTGCTCTCTTTATCCCCCTGCGCCGGCAAAGAAATGTTCGTTAGAGTCCAGTCTGCGGCTCCTGGCAGTACATTGAAACGCGACGGTGTTTCTTAAAATAGCTTCTTCCGCCGAACTCCGTCTCTCGCTCAGGCGACACAACAACAGATATAAATTTAACTTGTAAACAACTCAATTATGCGCAACGGCGCGGTGGGATTTTTCCAATCTTCTTTCAACAGCTTTCTCAATACGCCCAGCTGAGTCCGTTGGGTTCGACCTCCTCCTCGTCACACACTGTTTCCTAGGATACGAAACACCGAGTTGTTTAGAGGAAAGTCCCTACATGTATCACTTTCTGGTTCAGTGTCTCTTCCTCAGCAGGGCTCCAGACTGCACAAAAAGAAAGAGAAAGACGTACACATTGTCACACCTTGCAAATCCTTCTTTAACACAAGTGCCGCCCTTATTTAACAAACACTGTCCCCTCTTGACATTTCTTGTAGGTTTGCAATTTGCCTGGTATACTCCCCTGCCAGGACTCTTTATACACTCCAACTGCCTGGTGCACTCTCCTGCCAGGACTTCTCTTGCACTTCAGTTCCTCTATTTCCAAAACTGCATATACCGTTCTTGGTTTGGTGTATCTATCTGTTTTAATGTTTGTTCAAGGGTTTCCCCACATTTGCATTTCAAGCATTCAAATGTTATTGGGGTTTGGGTCTGCACTCTTCCATTCTTACTCGCAAACTATCTTCTTATTGTTTGTCTTGGCAATCTCAGAACATTCAAATTGTCATTGGCACGGTCGCCAAAATGCCAAGGGCTCCCACTTGGTTTGGGCTGACTCACCGGCTCTGTGTAGCGTGTTCGGGCCTGTTCGCGCTTACGCAGCTTAGCTCTGCCACTTGCTTCCCACTGTTATCTCCGATGTCCTCTCCTCTATCTTTATCTCTACATGTGGTGTTCCCCAGGGGTCTAATCTCTCTCTCCCTGGCTTTTCAACCATTACCTGGCACTTCGTGCCCACTGCATTGCTGCTCTCTGCCACAACTTTCAGTGCTATGCGGATGAAACCCAACTCATTTTCAGGTTAGCTTCAGCCAGCCCTTCTCCCTTTCTCTCACTCATCTCTGAATGTCTGCTATCCAGGAGTTGTGTGCTGCCAACGATCTCTGCCTTAATGCCAGTAAGACTGAGATTCTCCTCATCGGCACACCCGGCCTCTTTTGGCCCTCTTCCTGCTTCTACCATGAGGCTAAAAACCATGGGGTCATCTTTGATTCCACACTCTCCTTCTCTCAAATCTTAGACATCTATAAGAAGTTACACTACCAGCTGCACCTCGTCAGAGGCATTTGTTAAGCTCACCTGACTTCCGCGGGGGCGTTGAGGCGTGGTTGGAGCCCTCCTTTGAACTGGCTCCTCAAAATCATCTTCCCCTTCTGAGATTGGTTGGGCCTGCGGCTCTGGCGCTGGGTGTTGCCCCCTGCGTGAAGAGGAGAGGCAATGAGTATGGAGTGGGGGTATCGTGACTTCCCCCAGCCCTTGCGTGCCAGAATACGGTGGGCAAGAACTTTCCCATATACGCTCACCTGTAATTTAGTGATGAACAGCTATCCATCCTGCTTTCCTTAGCAAGGGCGCGTTGAATGGACCAAGTTACTTCACTGGTCCGTGAGGGTGTTGACCCAGACCAGCTGTGACCAATCCACGTTATGGGTAAGTCTTTAGTATGATTATACGATTTAGAATGTTAGTATTTCGATTTAAAAGTAATTCTTGCAATGTCTCATTTCTATTTCCATAGGTTCGGGAGGAGGATCTGGATCGAAGAGGATCCGGGAGACCTTGGAGGCTGATTGAGTTCCAACAGTGACAGGTAAGATGGTCTTTATAAGGGCGCTTTAGTCTCTTGTGTTATGCGGCCATGCAAATGCATATGAGTCCTAACCTGTGTGTTCTGGTTTCCTCGTAGGTGCCTGCCAACGACGAAGAATTGTGTCTCGATGAAGATTGCAGGAGAGGCTGTCAGCATGTAAGAAGCGCGCTGCGCTCAGCGATGGAGTAGCTGAAGTGAAGACACTCTCAGAGATGGGTGGAAGACTGCAGGTAAGAAGCGTTCTCAGGAGAATCTTCAGGAGGAGGCTGAGAAGATCCAGAGAGGCACCGGTGAGTACATCGGAGAGCGTTAGCTTGGAAGCAGAATAACGCGAAGCGAGGGCACATGGATGGGCTGGCCTTATACAGGCTGGTTCAGGCCTCTCCCATTAGCTTTGCCTACCAACTCCACCTTGCCCTTCTTTGGGCCTGTAGCAGGTGCATTCCAGTTCTGATCCATGGCCACGCCTGGCCCAGCTGCACACGCCCTGGGCCTCGAGTGTGCAGAGCACACTTTCAGATGAGCCTGGCGCCAGAGGCGCCAGGACTGGGTCCAATGGGACCCCAGGGATGAGGACGGACTGGCCCCATGACTAGTGGCCATGACAGTATTGTTCCTTTCCTCTCCTTCCCCCAGAAGCTCACTCTTTCCAGAGCTCTGGTTCTCTCTAGGCTGGACTATTGCAACAGCCTCTTTCTAAATCTGCCTGCTTCTACTCTCCGCCCTCTGCAACTCATCCAGAACAGGACTGCGAGATTTGTCCTTCGCCTCAAGCCCAGGGATCGTAGCTCTCCAGGACTGAAATCTCTGCACTGGCTCCCAGTGGCTGCGAGGATTAAATTCAAAACCCTCTGCATTGTCCACAAGGCCTTCTGGGGGCTGGGGCCTCAATACCTTCAACTCTCACTTCCTAAATATCATCCTTCTCGAACTCTTCGCTCATCCGCCTCCAACTCCCTCAGGGTCAGTCGCTTCTCCAAGTAACGAGTTGGGGGTAGATCTCTTTCTTCAGTTGGGGCCTCTCTCTGGAACAGCCTCCCTGAAACTTCAGGAGAACCATCTCCGGTTCCGGAAGCACCTCAAAACCTCTCTCTTTGCTCCTACTTTCTCTCCCCTGCTGAATTTCCTTGCTGAAACTGAAACTGCACTGGTTACCTGGCCACCCTCTGATCTTGGGCCCAGGTCCCCTCCCCCACCAGTCGTACACCTGCACTGCCTCCTGGCAACACCCGCACTTGGAGGACTGTTTTTTTTTCTGTATCCCTACAGTCCCACTATCAGCACTGCTGGTCCCCACTTTTTACTTATTGTTTATTATTTATTCTATTATCCCATGTACTGCACTGTCTCCCCCACCCCCGCACTTTTTCCCCTTTTCCCCTTCCCATGCACTTGCGAGATCTGAATGACACCTGGTCTAGTAGGATTGTTGTCTCCATCGTCTCTCTGTTCCCCCTCCTGCGCCTCGTCACATCTTGAAACACTCTTATAGGCGCGTTATAAATGCCATATCATATCCTCCCTCTCTGGCTTCCCTCGCGGGTCCACTCCTGCACACTTGCTTCCTTTCAAGTCCCGGTAAGGATGACGCTGCCTCTCCGAGCTGCCGAGCACCCAGGAACTCTCTCACAGCTCCTGACGTCTCCATGGCACATCCTGCTCGCACTATGCTACTCTACTTCTCTGCTGGTAACCTCCACTGCTACGCCACACCAGCTTGTGCTTCCAACATTTGTACGCCTCTGCGGGAGATGCAGTGTCTTCTCCTGAACCATTTCGCGTAGTGTGGTGGCCATTGTTAAATGTCCAGCGCACAGGTGTTTTCACCAAACTACTAGCACAATCACTGAGCTTGAGGCTCCTGTTGCCTTGCATCAATTCCTTCATGCTCCTCGTCTCAGTACTGGTGGTCGTTGGAGTCTATTGAGGTTACTTGATGCATAGTATTTGGAGAATCACTTTCAATGATTCCATATGAAAAATTGGTCTTAAATGAAGGAGAATTAGGAAAAAGTGTTTTGTTGGAGCCTTTATGCTTCAAATCATAGATGGGAGTTTGGCCTAAATGATATTGGGAAAGATTTTTTCATTTTCCATAAAGGGGGAGGGGGGAACAAACACCTGGTAAAAGGCCATTTGGGTATTGGGCATCAGGGGGTCTTCCTCATACGCAAAGGGGATACCACGCCTCATCCAATGAAGCCATGACATCTCCCCAGTAGTTTCTGCTCCAATGTGATCCTCCCTTATAAATGTAGCCCCCAAGGTTAGGATCAAGTAGCGGCTGCCGCCCCCTGGCACTGCTGCAGTATCCGTGATGACTACATTGGATTCATCTCATATCCTCCCGCTTTTCAATACACATATTCAATGACGATACTTTGGTGGTGAATCATGATTATTTAGTACAGTTCCATTCTTCGTGACGAGCCCCATTTATCATTGTACACCATTATTAGAACAGCAAGGCCATCCCTGACAAAGCGAGGAGAGGTGAAAATAATAAGGTTACTCACTGTAGTGACTACCTTACTCCCAAGTCCATAGTCCCCTTTCCTCCATACTTATGGGACGGGACCGGAGCACTTTGTAAAAAGCATCATTTTTCAAAAATGTGTCCTTCCTCTCTTTTTACGCGGGGTACCGCACGCGGCCGTAGCCCCGCCCTCCTTAGCTCCGCCAAGGGCATCGCCCATCAGTCCTTTTCTATCACCAAGTCAGAGACCTTTAAGCAATAATAAAGGGACCTTATTAGAGGGGACGGCGGGCGTATGGAGGAAAGGGGACTATGGACTAGGAGTAAGGTGGTCACTATGGTGAGTAACATACTCCTATGTCCCGTCCCCTTTCCTCCATACTTATGGGAGATACCCTAGCAATCTCACAGGAACTACGGGTGGATGGAAACCCCCTACTGAAAAGGGGTTTTTAGCACAGCCTGGCCAAACTGAGCATCAGATCTGGAGCTCAGGTCCAAACAGTAGTGTTTACAAAAAGCCGATGGGGAGGCCCAGACAGCCGCTTTTGCAATGGTCTCGCAGGGGACATACCTTTGACATCCCTTTAGGAGGTTGGAGCCCCTGAACAGTGTAAGACTCCATAATACAGGCAGCGATCCATCTGGAGATAGTCGCTTTGGAGGCCTGTTTACACTGGATTACCAAAGGTCACCAATAGTTGAGAAGAACTCCTAAATTCAGATGTTCTGTCCAGATAGAATTTAAGAGCTCTTCTAACATCCAGGCAGTGCAAAAAGCTCTCGGCTTCCAAAGCCGGGTTTGGGAAGAAGACTGTCAAAGAAATAGACTGATTTATATGAAACTCAGAAACCACTTTTGGCAGGAAAGAAGGATTCATCCTCAGAACAAACTTATACTTGTGGAGAACCAAGAAGGGATGCTCCACCGACAAAGCCTGGAGCTCACTCGCACGTCTTGCCGAAGTCACGGGTGAAAGGAGGACACTTTCCACGAAAGGTGCTTAAGATCTACCGTAGCCATTGGCTCAAAAGGTTTATGGCACAAGGCCGTAAGGACCACGTTCAGATCCCACGTCGGGTGCGGTTTGCGAACAGGAGGGTAAAGACGCATTAGACCCGCAAAGTCTAATATAGCAGAAAAAGTCAAAACTCTAGGCGTCTATCTTCAGGCATCCTTGGGAGCAGAAGCCCACACTGCCTACCTCAAAAGGAATTGTCGCTATTACTTGAAACTATTGAAAAAAATCAGACCCTTACTGAGCCCACAAAATAGTGCGACAATAGCAAGAGCCACAATTCTTTCCCGGTTAGATTATTGAAACTCCTTACTCCTTGGCGCAAGCAATAAATGCTTAAAACAATGCCAAGTGGTGCAGAACAACATTGTCAGAATAATCACTAATACTTCCAAGAGAGATCATATCACAAAAAACAGAAAGGACCTACATTGGCTTGCGATCGAGGATCGCATCACATTCAAAGCCATTACCCTAGTACACCGATGCTTATATGGAAAAGCACCAACTTACCTAAAAAAGCAATTTGTGTGGTATGAATCACATTGCAACTTGAGGTCCAATAAATCTGGCCTCCTGCGAGTTTTCCCTACCAAAAAAGCTAAAGGATTAGGTAGGGCTTTCACGACCAAGGCAATCCTCACATGGAATAAACTCCCCCCGGGGCTGAGATTGGAAACTAATCATCTAATCTTCAGAAAACAACTCAAGACATTTCTCTTTAAATAAAATTCCTATTCCCGCCAGCCAGCTAGCTCATTTCTGTTCCAATGTCTGCTACATGTGATTTTGACTGTCCCGTCTTTATACTCCAGTCTGTCTTTTTGTGAAGCGCTCTGATGCCTGCGGGCTGCAGCGCTATGTAAACATATAAATAAATAAATAAAGTGCCTTTTAATCACTGGATTTGATAGTGAAAAAGAGCACTGGTGCGTAGATAAGTAGGCGGCAACAGCTGAAAGATAAGTCCTGCATGAGAGGACATGGATGCCCGACTCTGCGAAGGACAGCACTGTGTCAATCGTAGCCACCCTGGGGTCCAGTTGTTTGGCTAAGCATCAGTGGCAGAACCAAAGCCATTTGCTCTTGAACTGAGACCTCGTTGAGGGCTTCCTGGCTGCCTGAATAATGCGCATGTTATCAGCAGACAGGTTGAGATGCTCTAAAGATCTGAACTCAGACACCATGCCGCCAAGCTGAACGATTGTGGGGAGGGGTGCCACAGCTGCCGATCTCTCTGGTGAAACAGGTCGGGAACCAACAGAAGCCTGATCGGTGCACACACCGACAGATGTTGAAGCTCTGAAAACCAGAACCTGGCCGGCCACCACAGAGCTAGGAGCAGAAGAGAACAGTTCACTGTGTTCCTCAGTTTGCAAATCGTCCGATGAATCAGAGGCGGAAAAGCATAGGCCCTCATGTTGTGCCAAGGAATCTCGAGAGCATCTCCCAGAGAGGAGGCTCCCAGCCCGTTTCTGGAGGCATACAGAGGAAGTTTCCCGTTCGCCGATGTTGCGAAGAGGTCCACTTCTGGACTGCCCCAACACTGGAATATTTGTATAAGGACCTCCACTTTCAATTCCCACTCGTAGCTGACCATCGTCTGTCGGCTGAGGGCATCTGCAGTAACATTCAGCTGGGCTGGGATGTGCACAGCCACCAGCCAGATGCCATGCTGAACTGCCCATTCCCAAATCTGAATGGCAAGATCCACAAGAGGAAGCGACTTGGTACCCCCCTGCTTGATGATGTAAAACATGGACACCACATTGTCAGTGCGGACACGGACCACTTGGTTGATAATGACCGGCCTGAACGCCTTGGGCACCAGGAAGATCACCAGGAGCTCCAGATGATTTATATGGAGGAGCTTGTCTTGGGGCAACCAGAGATCGGAAACTTGAAGGTCCAACGTCGCACCCCACCACAGAAGGGAAGAGTACGTCGTGATTGTCACCAGCAGAGCAGGGTCCAGAAAAGACGTGCCCACCGATAGAGTGCCGAGAGACGACCACCACAAAAGGTCCGCTCTCATGAAAGCTCGAATCGATATCATTTTGGAGTCCGGATCCACAGCTTGATGCTAAGAACTCCGAAGAGCCATCTGCATCCGCCACATCTTGAGCTGAGCAAGAGGAAGAGCCAATACACACGAGGCCATAAGACCCAGAAGCCTCTGGAACCACCAGGCCAACATAGTCTCTAACTGCGCAAAGACTTGACACGCGGCCACCAGATATGTCATTCTGTCCCCGGTCAGGTATAATTTGCAGTCGATCGTGTTCCAACGAAAACCCAAGAAATTCAGGTCCTGAGAGACCGTCATGGAGGATTTCCACCAGTTCACAGACAGCCCAAGGTGGAACAAGAGCTGGAGGAGAGATTGAAGGTTGCTCGAGGCTTCCAGAGGACAAGGACTGTGCAGCAGCCAATCGTTCAAATACGGATACACATGGATACCCTGAAGCCGAAGATAAGCTGCGATAACCGACATCTTCGTAAAGACACGCGGTGCCAAGCTGAGGCCAAAAGGGAGCACTCAGAACTGGAAGTGCTCCTCCCCCACGGAAAAACGATGTGGATTCAAGATCAGTATATGCATATACGCATCCTGGAGGTCCAACACGCTGAGCCAATCGCCCTTCTGCAAAGAGGACTTTATATGACAGGGCGTCATCATCTTGAATTTCTCTTGGGTTAGATAGAGATTGAACTGGGAAAGGTCTAGGATGGTTTCGCAGGCCAGCCTGGTTGGGTTAGGGCACCGTAAACAGCCGGGAATAGAATCACTTCCCTCGTTCCCCTAGGGGAACGGGTTCCACCGCCCTGAACTCCAGTAACTTCTGAATCTCGTCTCTAAGGGAGGGAGACCCAGACTGCTGGAAGGGAGGATTGAAGGGTGGGGTAGGGTGAAGGGGTAAGCAGAAGCCCACCTGAGCGACTGACAAGACCCACCGGTCCTCGTGATGGTCTGCCAAGCCTCCCAATGAGACGCAATGCGTCCTCCTACCGGGGTCTCGTGCGAGCGCAGAGAAACTTCATTTAGCTGGTTTTTCGGTGGCAGCACCAACTGAACCTGAAGAGGCGGCTGAGGAACGGGAGAAAAACCAGCTCTGTTGCTGCCGTCGGCGGGAATTTCCCAATGGGGTATCAACCCTGTGGGACCTTCGGTCCAGAAACACCCTGAAACCAGAGGACTGCCGAGGCTACGAGGACGTTCTCTGTGCCCTAAAAGGCAGCTTCACCAGGACGTACAAGGACTTGGCGGTCTGAGTGCTGTCCTTAGTTTTGGTCAGTTCCACGTCTGTTGTGGAATGAAAAAGCTCCTTGCCGTTAAAGGGCAGGTCCAGATCTTTATCCTGCACCTCTTTAGAGAACTTGGTGGCGTGCAGCCAAGCCTGACGAGCGGTGTCCATGCCAAGCATAAGGCCCCGGGCCGAGGTGTTGACATGATGCGCCGTAGCCACCAGCTTATCCTGCGCCAGAACCCTGGCACCTGACAAACCCGCTTTAAAATCCTCCAGCTTATCAGCGGGAATAAATTCTGCAAACTCTGACAGACCTTTCCACATTTTCATATTCGGCCCTGCTAATACCAGTTCCGCGTTCGCTTGACGTAACTGCAGGGCTGAATTAGCGAAAATCCTCCTTCCCAAGGAGTCACGAAGCTTGTCCTCTTTAGCCAGAGCCTGTGTAGCCGTTGAAGATGATGCTGCAGGTCTGGATTGAAATGTGGCCGCAGACACTAGCGTGGAGGAGGGGCGTGGACACACCGCTAAAGCCACCTCTTCCGAAGAATGGAGCCTATAACGCACATCAATCTTCTTGTTGACAAACAGTCCAGAGTGCGGGTTTTCCCCGAACTTTACGGACCTCGGCCAAAACGTCCTTCTGGAAGAACAGGCCGGTACGCTCCGTAGGAGACTAGGTGAAAGCCCCCGAAAGCACCCCTTCCTGCAGAGCAGGTGCCTCAGGTACTGGAACATCCAACAGACATGTTCAGCATCCGGTCGTGAAAGGCTCTGACAGAGTGGGGCTGGTCATCGCTGTCCTGATCCCCCTGAGCGTCAGACACCTCCGGGTCAGGCTGCGTCACATCAGGCACCACCAGAGATTTGTCCACTGGGGACAATGGAAGCAAGGAAGGAAGAGCCGGTGGAGGCATGGCCGGTAAAGGCAGTGCCACCGGAATTACTGGTGCCACGGCAGGGACCGTCGGCGCAGGGGCGCATATCTCCCTAAACAAGCCTAAGAAATACTCCTTCATGGGGTCCGTGTGCATAAGTCTTTGAAACTTGCTGAAAAAGACGTCCTCCGCTGCTGATTAAGGTGCCACTGGAGGAGGCCTCTCATGAGCGGAGTAACTTAAGGGGCGCAAGGGAGAGGGTTGGCAAGAGGGCCCTGCACCACTGGTGTCCACATAAATCAAGGGCACTGATGCCTCAGGGAGCGAGACATTGTGCGTTAAGGGCATCCGAGTGTTCCAGTCATAAACTGGACGAAAAGGATGTGCACAAGGAAAACGATGTTCACCTGAAAATCCACTCCCCACACCGTGAGACAATGGCTTAGTTGTTAGGGAGGTATCCAAAATGGCCGCTGTAGTTTTGACAGAAGCGGCTGCCATTTTCTCAGCATCTGAGGAGAACTGTGACACATGTGGAAGTGAGACAGGGGCCTCCACAGGCAGGTCAGGGGTCTTCATCTTAGTCTTAACACAAGGAACTTCAGCCGAGCCGGTACTGTGTGGCTAGAATGTTTTTGAGACATGCTGTCAGCCCGACAAGCCTTCAACGGAAGGACCTCGGCACCGCCTGTAACAGAGGAATTCCAGTCCAAGACCTCACTCCGTGCCTCCTCAACTCGTCTGGCGTCACTGCTTGAACGGGAGCGATGAGGAACACATCTCACCGACAAGACCTTAACAGGCCTCTCAGAACTGTTGGTCACCCTAGCCTCACAACGAGGGGCCTCGGACCCGAGCCTGTTATGTAAAGCCCCTTCACAACGGGCCTCGAACTTTCGTTCGGTGCTGACAGCCTCGACTGAGACCTCAGGGCGTACCCCAGTGTTTTTATGGGAAGCTCCAGCCAAAGAGACCTCGAAACTAGCAGCGGTACCCGCCGTCACAGTAGAACTGGGCTCACAAACAGCCCCCAAAGGAGGGGCTTTGGATAGTAATCCGGTGTCACTAGGCCCCTTACAGAGGCCCTCGAAGAAAACTCTGGTACACTTTTTAGGCTTAGAAGGCACCTCAGGGCAAACCCTGGTAATAGAGCTTTTGCAGCTCCTCCCAGACCGGGAAGACCCCGGGAAGGAGTCCCCCGGCCGGGGTGCTCTAAGAAGTAAAGAACTCACCGGGCGTTTCTTCTTTTCTTCGATGAACGTCAGAAAATGCAATGGGGGAGCGCGCTGAAAGACCTCCTCCCACCGCTCCAAACGACGTTGAAGTGACCGGATCGATTGGGAGTCGCAGTAATACTACGAGTCCCACCGGTGGTCCGGACCCAAGCACTCTAAACAAAGAGGATGGGGATCCGCCCTAGCGAAGCGTCGCTGACAAGAACAACAAGTAGGAAAGTCTAACTGAAACGGCATAGACGGACTACTACACAACCACTAAGCCAGAGCAAGAGAGAACGACACTGGAAGGAAAAAATCTTCCGAAGATTAAAGTGTGTCCAGTCCCGATCGAGCGGAGAAAAGGACTGATGGGCGATGCGCTGGGCGGAGCTAAGGAGGGCGGGGTTACAGCCGCGTGCGGTACCCCGCGTAAAAAGAGAGGAAGGACACCTTTTTGAAAAATGTTATGCTTTTTACAAAGTGCTTCGGTCCCATCCCACACGGACGGAGGAATGTCCCATAAGTATGGAGGAAAGGGGACGGGACGTAGGAGTAAGGGGCAAGAGCAGGAAAAGAGGCAATGCCCAATCCACTAGCCCAACACATTTATAAAGGATGCTCTGACTAGGGTGATCTGCTAATGTATCGGAGCCCTCACAGATTGCTCTTGTAAGAGCCACATGATCAATGTCTGTTCAGCAAACAGATCTAGAATCGGCTCTAATGGACTGAGAGCACCTCATGTAAACTGCTATATAAGCAAGAATGTGATTAAGCTTTGGTCTGATGGATATCAGATACTCTCCAACCTGACAAGAGGTGATTTAACTAAATGCCTCGTGGAACTAGAACACGGTCTACTTATTAGATTCAATACAGTGTTACTGGATTAAGTGGACAAGCGGTTATGATGAAGTCGGGTAAGTCCCAGTTTCTTCCCACAGGTACCCAAAATCAAGCGGTCTCCCCCCCATGGGACACCAGTGGAGACCAAGACGACGGGATACAGATGAGGGCTCAAAACTAAGCATATCCAGGAGCACAGAAGCAGTAGGATTCAGCCATGCCCCCCCCCCCCCCCCCCCCAAACACACCACAATATTAACTAATGGGGAAAAGCGGAACCCAACTACCACAGCAACCCCTAAGGTTACCTTGAATAACCCACCAACCCAGGTCGAGAGGTAAGTACTTACAGTGCTGGTTCCTGAAAACACGGTTCTAAAAAGGCAGAACAATTCAGTAAGTAAACGCTTCTCTTTAAACAGTAAAATGAAGGACTGGTCACCCGGGTTACACTGAACCAACGATTACCCTGAAAGCCCAAAAGGAGAACAATCTTCCTTGACAGGAGTGGAAACCGCCACACAGAAGTGAAATCAGCAATGGAGATGGCTCCAGGGGAATGGAGCAACCTGCACACGGCAGACCCCAGGCAGCTCAGCAGGCAAACATGGATGGCACACCAGCCAAAACCACCCCTGTAGCAGGACAACGTTGGTGGTGGTGGCGGCAGCCCAGGACAGCCTGGCCCAAACAGATTAGGGAGAGTGTGTGGCTCCCACTCTTCCAAAACCAAGACCCTGGAGGTAAAATGCAGTAAGAAGCAGTAAAACAGCCCTGAAAATGATCCCAGGATGGAAGGTCTGACCCAAGCAGATGAGGACAAGCAGCATGACGATGAAGACCCGGGAAGGACGTCCAGCACTCGAAAAGGCCAACCAGAGCACAGGCAAGAGACACCCGTCATACCAGTATGGACGTACTGGGTCCCAAAATCAGCTACAAAGGTTTTCGGCACCAGAATCCTCCAGCAAGTAAGTAGACCGTCTCACTTTCCAAACATTTTATTATTCAATTGCAATCCCTCGTGGGAGCGGCTTTAATAAAGTCACCCAGATTCGTTTGAGGACATGCATGAGGCTGATCTGCAATTGAGTTCCTCTGCCTTATTGTTTCTTGTGCCTTCTCAGACTGGATTGCGAAGCCTTCCCTCTCGTGGTCCTTGTAAGCAACCTCACGGGTGGGAGAAGCATCAGCAGTAACCAGATGCGAGGGATGCACATTATCAATGTGTAAAGTCTACTGTATTAAGCTTGATCTAGTTGTCCCAGTGGCGTGCCCTTCCAACACCAGGAGCAGAGCCTCTTTCATCTGCATTAAATGAGTCCCTCCTCCCCACCACGGGCCTTGATAACGTCCTTGTGGTGTGGGACAGCCCTGACAGCAGAGTTCGGGGTTATAGAGGAACTAGTAATAGGCATATCCCCTCCTTGTGTGTTTAGTGCGGCTGCTATATGCATATCATCGCCCTCTCCCAAGTACGTCCTACCTTGGCATAGCATGATAAGGCAGTTGGAGTTTAACTTACTTCTGGCAGCATTAATTGCATCTAAAACTTCAGCAATTCCCATTGTAACTCAAAAGTAACAGCAAATTTTGTAGCACTTGCACGTCCCAACACGGACCGCCACAGACCGCTTGGTCTGTATTGTAGCAGTTAGAGAAGATAGGAGAGATGGTGAGTGCCATAAATTGGCAGAGGATAGATGAAAGAAGAATTAAAAATGGGGGTGGGGAAGGACTGCACTGCACAGTCCTGGCCTGTACGCCAAGGTAGCCTAGTAGTAAAAGAAGGGCACAAAATGCAGAGCAATAGATGGGGGTGCAAGATTCAGTTTTAAAAAGGATCACACATGCAGTGCACAAAAGCATGCAAGGTGTAAAGCACACCCAACTAGATTCGATTTTAAAATGAAAAAACTGGCAAAACAAATTTTCATTTGAGGACACAGAATGCAGTGAGAAAGTAGGGTGGCTAAGGTAGAAAGGCAGATGGGTACAGTTAAGGGTCAAGGAGGATCAAGTGGAAAGTTCAGCCATTACTCAAGTGCGGAAGCAGAGAGGAACATCACTCAAGTTCATGGCGAAACAGCTTGATCACAGAAGGCTGCATAGAGGCTTGTAGAGTAGGTAAGAAGGTGTGGGCCCTCCCGTGCCCAGACAGGCACAGATAGGGGCCTTAGATGTAGGCCTTTGAAGAGGGGGGCCGGCTAAATCCTGCCGGCACCCTGATAGGCCAAAAGATGGTTGTGCAGTCCAATCGGAGTGTAGCAGGTGGGAGAAGGGACTCTGAGGTGCCTTCCTAGTCTGGGCAGGAAGTGCCGCGAAGAGCCTGTGATGTTAGTAGGCTCATAGGTTTCATCCTCTGATCAGCCTGCTACACGCAGTACTGTTGGCCATGGATTGTTTCCAGGCAGTGGATCTGCCTGCAGAAAATGTACCATCACAATCACACAATTGGAAAATAAAAAAGCAGATTTTTCAAATTTCTTTTTTTCCCCCTTTTCAATTTTGCTCATACCGCTCATGCTATAGCCAGGTGTTCCCAGCGGACCCTTGCGGTCTCCATACGCAGTGTTGTGGCCGCAGGAGTCCTGCATTGTGGAGGGGAGTCCAGGTCTACGTGACGTTCGCGCATTTAGTAGTTATGCAGTTTGGAATATGTGACCTCTGGTCATGACACAATGAGAGTATTGGAGTAGTCTCAGTACATGTGGCAAATAGTGGATTTGATGTTGGGAAATAGTGGACATGGTAACAAGGGAACATCAGTGTTTTACTGTCTGCAAGTACCTGTAGAATCTGTTGAGTGTTGCGATAGCGAGTGATGTTTCTGATGATAAATCCTTAATGATAGCAGCTAGGACCTCTCGGGTCTGACGTGTAGTTAGGGGCTGGCTCATCTCTTCCTGTTAACAGGCTCAAAGTGTTGTATAATGCTTGTGATGCATCGACATATGAATCATGGATCTTGACGCCCAGAGTAATATTGGGTAACAGCTCTGGGTTTTTGTTAATATCCTTGATGGCATAAACAAAATAACTGACATCAACGCTGCGACAGTGGTCGAACATGGAGAACTGTGTTCATAAGATAATGATTGTCCAATGAGATGATAACCAATAATGAGGTGCAACTTATGTTCTGTTTGGTGCAGGGATATACATTCACATAGCCCTACGTTTCTGTATCCAGGGGAAGAATGTCAGGTGCTCTGCATCAGTAGTAATCCGGGGGCTTACATGGGCTTACTCTCAATAAAATGGCTTGGTATGGAAGCAGGGGGCTAAGGAATGTTGGTTGGGAAGTGATGCGGTTTAATGGGCTGAAAACTAGGTGATCGTCCTTGTCACAGCTGTGGGTAGGTTCCTCCCCATAAAGTTCTCCCACATTAAACCACCCCTGCGGTTTGGGGGGTATTGGGTAGCGGCCGCACCTCCCTAGTCTCATGGGGAAGGGTTCCCCCCTGGGGAGAATTGATGGTTACCAGACATTTGGTCGAAAAAAATTGGTCGACCAGACAAATGGTTGAACCAATTTGGTCGAAAACCAAATGGTCAAATTTTTTATTTTCACCTTTTTTTTTTTTTTGGGGGGTCCCCCCCACCCCCCTTTTTTTTCTAAAAACCCATTTTTGTAAAAAACGAAAACCCGAAAAATACATATAGAATTAAAAAAAAAAATTCGACCATTTGGTTTTCGACCAAATGTCATTCGACCAGTTTTAGGTCGACCAAATGTCTGGACACCAGAATTGATGACACCTTGTGAATCGTCACACCGCACACACGTGTAAAGCATTGCTCTGATGAACTGGAGCGACTTGGACACCTAGTGTCAGATATAGTCAGACGCCACACAGGGACAAATAGGGACCATTCCCCTCCCACCAGAAAAGAGTGGACTAATGCAAGAGGTTTTGGACCATGGACAGCATAGTACCACTATACTGAACTGTGCCCGAGTCTGCTACCACTATACTGAACTGTGCCGTAGCCTGCTACCACTATACTGAACTGTGCCCTAGCCTGCTACCACCTTATTGAACTGTGCCTTAGCTTGCTACCACTGTACTGAACTGTGGCCTAGCCTGTTACCACTATTGCTGAAGATGTGCCCCAGCCGGTTACCAGTACCTCGAAACTGCACCTTAGGCTGATACCCGCACTTAGTACCATGATCTAAGGACCCCACAACAGTGCTACAGCCAGCAGACCCCCCTGCACCCCAAAGCCAGAGAGGGCTCAAGCCCCAAATACACGGCCAACCACCGCTAGAAACCAAGTACCCTACGTACCCTTCCCACCCCAATTCAGCAGATGGTGCCACCACTACCTAAGCCTGCCTACAACCAAGCAACATGTCCACCACACTTATTAAACACCTCTTTCACGCAAGGCATGCCATAACCCTGCCCAGCTGCAGACTACCCAGTCCAGATCCATGCCACTACACCTACCAGACTCCCGCTACACCTGGCCGACCCACATCCCACTAACAGCTTTCCAAAACGACGACAAGCAGTTTGGGATCCATGGCAACCCAGCAATGCCTCATTCATCCCATCAGTCGCCCTTGTCCACTGTAACTCAAACGACAACCTAGAAACCAGAACGAAGCCCACTAGACACACTTCCTGTTTCAATGCTCCCACCACCCTAACAAGGAACGAATTCCTAACACTCGGAACTGTCTGCAACAGTAAACACCCACCCAACCTCCACCACACGAAAATCAACACACCGGACAACATCCTAGAAGCCCTCATCAACGCCAGATCCTTACCAGCCCACGCACTAAACATTGCAGACACTATCACATAAACTAGACTTCATAGCCATTACAGAATCCTGGCTCCACGCCGAACTGACCCTGCCCTCTCACTCGCCGTCCCTGATAACTATTCCATCTGTAGGATGGACAGACCCTCAGCCAAAGGTGGAGGCATTGCCATTATCGCTAAAACGTCCCTGAACATGAGAGGGACCTCTGTCATTCATCACTTCAGGTGAACTCCCATCAGTAAAAATGTTGCTATCTGCAACTGCCACACTCAATATCCACCTCATTTACAGACCACCAGGGCCTGTACTTGCCTTTGAGAACGAGATAACACAAATCCTCTCCTCCAATGCCAAACCGAAATCACAAACAATAATACTGGCCAATTTTAACTTGGGCCTCAACGACCCACTTGACAAAAACGATCTATCCATGGCCAACACCATGTCAGCACTCTGCTTCTTGCATAGGATCCACAACCCCACTCATGTGAATGGTCGAACTCTCGACTGGCTTGCGGATATCAATTGCAACTTGGCCACCTTATCGAACTCTCCCAGCCCATGGTCTGATCACCACCGCATTACATTCAATATCGATACCAAGATCAACCAGAGCAATCTCCAAAAACTGGCCCCTGCTGCTCTGTCAAGAAACAACCGGAACATCACGGCCAATAACTCACTCCCGTTATTGCAACCCGCCCTGGCAACACAATCCACGCATAATTCTTCTGACCCGACTAAAATGACGATACAGTACAATGACACCATACTCGCAGCCATAAATAAATTAGCTCCACTTGCCTTAAGGAAAGCCAAACAACCTGCCCACCTAAATGGATGATTCGCCCCAACCTTAAAAGCACTAAGAAAGGTTAAAAGGAAGGCGGAATCTCATTGGAAGAAGTCACTGACAGCACTAAATAAAAATCATTTCGACAGTGCCGCCAGAGAATGCAAACAACTACTCCTTACAAAAAGTAAGTTGTATAATGACAGAATCACCAAGGCCAATTAAAAAACTAAGGAACCTTTCTCAATACTTAGGGAACTAGACATCCTGATTCTCCCAGTGGAAAGTTGCAACAAGAATGCAAGCTGGTGTCTGAACATACTGAACGCTCTCCAAGACAAAATTACGCAACTCCAAGCTAAAATTGAAGAAAAAAAGAAAAAAAAAGGCTAGCTAAACTTTCCAATCTTCCTGGTCTTCAATAGAATGCCCCTAACTATAAAGTGCCTCAATTTGAATTCACGGAGGTCACTAACTCGGAAGTCCTCCAAATCATCTTGAGTCTAAAATCGTCAAGGTGACCTCTGCCCACCAACAGTCATTAAAGACTGCGCAACCCCAACTCACCCCTTTCATCAGCAATCTCATCAACGCCTCGTTTATAAACAATTGCGTCCCCACGGACCTAAACAATGCGTGGGTATTACCATTATTAAACAAACCTACCCTCGACTCAAACATTCCCACGTACTACTGCCCAATAACGACAGTACCATTTCTTCTGAAAATACTAGACAGAGTAGCTTACACTCAAATACAGAAATACCTTGAAGCCAACAACATCCTAGGGCTATGTCAGTCTGGTTCTGCTCGAAGCATGGGACAGAAACTGCACTCCTAGATTTGAAAGTCCAAACGGACAACTTGAAAGACAAAGGGAAGCTAGCCCTTCTTCTCCTGGACCTCTCGGGTGGATTCGATCTTGTGGACCAGAACATCCTGTGCAAACAGCAGCTCAGTTCTCCCCAAACACCACCCTATGGATAAAATCATTCCTAAAAGACAGAATAATGAAAGTCTTCTCCCCCAAAAGCGGAAGAACCTTCACCATTTTCTCATGTGGAGTACCCCACGGATCATGTGTTTCCCCGATTTTGTACAACATCTTTACAAACCCACTATTTAACCGTCTTGATAATCTGGGTGTCACCTACACTTTCTTCTATGTGGATACCCAGATCCTCATACAGATCACGGGAGACCACTACTCAGACACTGCCACACTCAATGCCATTTATCTCAACATTTAAGCCTGGATGGCGCATCACGGGTTGTGCTTGAATGACGACAAGACAGAGTTGCTCCCGATAGGCTATCAATTCAGGCTTGTCAAACTAAATTATGTGTTTAAATTCTTTAACTTTGATGGTAGTACCATCAAAGTCTCCAACGAGGTAAAAACACTAGGTTTTTATTTGAACTCATCACTTACACTCACTAAACAAATAAACACTACCACCTCAGCCACGACCTAAACCTGCAAACTCATCAACACATGCAGACAATTCCTATCTCCAGATAGCTTTATCACTCTGGCCAGAGCCCTAGTCCTGAGTAGACTAGACTACTGTACCGCCTTATATGCCGGCACGAAGATCCAAAACATCCGTACACTTCAGGTGCTGCAAAATAATGCCCTCAGGGCTGCGCTCAATAGTTCCAGATCAGCGCATATCTCCTTAATAAGACAAACACCACTGGCTACCGGTACAAAAACGAATCAAGTTCAAAACACTAACCTTGACACACAAATGCCTTCATCGGGTGGCCCCTGCCTACGTATCAGACAAATTTACAATTCCTAACCGTGCAAGGCCCGTGCAAGGCCCACAAAAGCAGCATACTTGCACCGCCTCCCAACCCCAAGATTGAAGCTACAAAACAAAATCGGGCGGCAGTAGCTTCCCTACCATTGCTAGCAAGCAATGGAACACCCTCCCGGCACAAGAGTCCTTCTGGGTATTTAGCAGACAACTCAAAATGCACCTCTTCACACAAGGCCTGGGTAATTAACGCCCTCACCCTTACCTGTGGAACGTAGCAATATCCAACTATCCATCCTTGGTCTCCCAAATGTAACTTAGTACATTGTTGTTCCTTTAACAATGTATTTGAACTGTATTTACCATGCCTCTTGACCATTGTATATATGTAACCAGAGTGACAATTGTAACTTTTCTGTAAGAAAGTGCCCAGATGCCTTTGGGCTTGGCAAGCTATATGAGCAACAAAATAAATAAATAAATCTGATTCTGGCAACATTCACAAGTACTCTCACCTCCCTTGAGAAGTTTAGTGACGAGTTAAGTAGCATGCTCCTATAGGGCCTTACCATACATGTACTGGCAGGGTCTGCATTATTCTGTGTTGTGGTCCTCCCCAAGGCAATGAAGACATACCTTGCAGTGATCGGATCCTGACATTTATCCTCCACAATCCAAGTAGGTCTTGAAGCGGAGGCCTTCAGGATATGAGGCATGACACAGTGAAAATCATTGCTAAACCAAATGGCGTTCTAAACAGTCCACCAAGTGTGCGTAAACAAGAAATTGAGGTGATGCGAGAGACTGGTTCCATATGTACAGGCAGAAACATCACGTCCAGCATCTGGGCATGCAACAGCACTGGGCAGAGCTGATGCAGTGTGCTCCACCCACTAGTGGCTGCAACCTTTCCAGAGGACAGCTTGCGCAGGAGAAGATCTATCTAGGGTAAGGAATCCAATAGAAACGATTGTGCAGAAAAGTGGGTTTCTTCTTTTGTCCCCTCGTCAATGTCAGGCTTATAACCAGCGGCTTCTTATGCTGGAAGAAAGTGTAATAGCCAACATCCGGAGAGTGGTTCCAACAGGACCAGAGCTGCACCAGTCAAAGTAACGTTCCCAGGGGAGGAACCCAAATGCACAAGTTAAACTCAGAGGAGCGGTAATAGGTTGTGGGGTGGAAGGGTCAGGGGGTAAGAGAACTTGGGAGAAACAAAGCCCTTATTCCAAGTTTTTGTATGCATTGGTACCAGGTCCTGGTGGAGTACGATTATCTTTAGTAAGGTCAACAACGTACCTCTTCAAACCTGGGGAAGCCATAAATTGGAGATGGGACATGAAAAATGTGCTCTTCTGAGGAGGATCAGAGCCCCGGAACATGAACCTCCCACCCCACATTAGAACATATCTTGAGTCCTGGGCAGAACGTACCAAAGTCAGGGCATAGTACCAAAGAGCAAGCACATGATAAAGTAGCCAGATCCGTGACAACCATGGTTAACTGAATGGCAAGGCTGAGGACAAATAGAAAAGGAGATTCAGGTCAAAATGTCCAAGACCAAGAATCCCTGGGTTGAAAAGAGTCCAACTCCGCTGCTGGAAGAAGGCAAACAGTGTGTCTTTTGGACAGATACTTTATCAGCCACCTGCTGGTGAGTAGTGTCCGACTCTCCTGACATGGTGCCACGGGATCAATAAGGGCAGTAGGCCTTCAAGCGTCTCAGATACCCCTTTTGAGGGAGTGGGCATGTTTGCTGGTTGGGAACCTGCGGCCACTGGAACCAACTAAGAGCAGTGCTCATCTTTCAAATCTGGCACTTTCTTACAGGATACCATTTTGGGAATGCTCATGTTCAAGAAGGACTCCTTTTAATAGGAAAGTGGGAGGCCCTAATCAAACACTTACCTGACTCAGCAGCCAATAGTGCTGCTGGACCTCTGGGAATTCCTCAGTAATATCATTAAAGTACTTCCAAGTAGGAATCCCAGTGGAAGGCTAAGACAAGCCCTCAAAGCAAGTGACTGTATTAGGACTAGCCTTAAACTGGTGAAGAAGTAACTTAGTGCAGGCCTGTTGACACTCCTCTGGGTGCAAAGCCCAAGGTTTCAAATTACTGTGAACGATAGCCTGGTAGTAGTAAACACCACCACCTTAGACCACAGGGTTTGGTGCCCTGCGTTTAACTTATGAAAATATACAGCCAAGTAATCTCCGGTGTCTTGGTGGGATGGGAACAGCATGATTCAGGGCCACCATGAGTACAAGATGCAAATGAAGTCCAGCATGAGAGTTGAGAAAGGGTGACGCACCGTGAATCAATGAAGTCCATAAAAGTAAAATCCAGCATTGACCACAAGATGGTGATGGTGAAACCAGAATGTATCAGGACAGACTCCTGTGTGCAGGAAGGGGGTGGGGGTCACAAGAGAACAACACGAGGGGACCAGAGAGGTGGGGATGGCCTGTGGGGACAGAGGGTGTACACACATGTTGGTGCATGCTTACCTGCTGTCTTAGCAGGGAGTCGGACCCTGGATCCTCCTGGTCCGAACAGGAATTGCCCTTTTCTTTGACTGCCCTTCGCTTTGGACGCCCGGGTTAGACGCCCTTGATCTAAGAGTTAAGAGCAGGAAGGAAGAGGCAGGGCTAAGAAGGTGGGTGGTGCTTAGGCCAGGAGACCTAGATCCACTTACACCTGCTCCCCAGCTGCAAAGGAAAAGAGGCTGGAGGGCTCCTTAAGTAGGGAAAAGAGCGGCAAGCAGGAAGGCACCAGGTGGGCGGGGCTTGCTAAGTAGTGGAAGATCCCTTTCTCAACTCTCATGCTGGACTTCCTTTGCATCTTGTACTCATGGTGGCCGTGAATCATGCTGTTCCCATTTTCATCTTCATCTTCTATCCTGGCTTGCAACATTATGTGTTACTACTGGCTTCTGCAATTGTATTCGCTCTCCCCTCTTGCTTCTCCACTCTTTTTGATGCCTATGGAGTTTGTAGGACTCCAAAAACCAAAAAGAAACAGAGCTTAAATCACAGAAAAATACATGAGAGTGGGGAAAAAGGGTCTCGCGCTCTACAGGTTAAAAAAATCAAAGCAAAAGTGCTGTGGTCTCTAAGGTTGAGAGGAATTAGCACATTTCTGAGAATTCTCCCTAACACCCGTTAACCTTGTTTGCTCATAAAACAGGAGTAACCTCTGGTGCACATATTCCTCAGGGGTACCCTGATGAAATTTCAATTACCAGCAAGGCCCACCAGCAGATGGCTGTCTTACATGCACTCACCTTCACACAGGGACCTGCCTCTTGTTTGATAATTTAGGGGCAAGATCCCCTTTTGGTTGCTCTTGCAGACATCCGCTTAATCTGACGGTTAGCATCTGCACGGGTAGTAGTGCTCATCACACCTGCAGGGCAATACTCACTTCTGTTTCTCTGCCTTGTACTGTTGCGTGCAGTCATCAAACAGCTTCTGGTTCATCTCCATGAAGAGCTTCAGTGCATTGTAGATCAGACCATGGATGGTCCTGTAGGAAACACATCGTCAAACAATCTATCACAAATACTCATTTTTTATTTATTTATTGGGTATTTATAATGCGCCTATACACAATGTGTTTCAAGGCGCTATTGCGCCTTGAAACACAATGAGAATCAACAAAACTGACCTGTACCAAACTACTTCAAAACAAACATTATGCTGAGGCCATGCAAACAAAATAGAGCATCATTCCCAAGTAGAAACAAAATGACCACTACACCATGAGAACGGACTTCATATACGCCGATGGCCAGAATAGGTTGTCTGTCAATAACAAGGTTCCATAAACATTTGACTAGGCAAGTAGATACTGTGCCCATCATGCACAGAATATTTTATTTTCAATAAGGCTTAAGCCTCAAGATTATTCCGTTACTTTGGGCAGGAACCCAGGGACGTCATTTAGGGGTTGCAACTGCGACCCCTGTGGACGCCTTTGCAACCCCTGAAATATATATTTTTTTAAATGTAAAGATTTTTTTTTCTTTTGTCTTTTTTAATTCAAGATCCTGGGCTGTGGCCAGCACCATGTGGCTCTTTGCTTCTGGAGTGACTGGGCCTAAACACACTCATTTTAACGATACATATGCCGATCCATTCTTGTATGAAATGTATATCTCACATTATAGCGATATCGTAACCATATTTTTTGTAGTGTACTTAGGAACTATGATGCCACTTCCTGTTTTGTCAAGGGGTGAAAGGTCGCGTTCCACCGCTTCCCACGACATCACTTTGGGGTGGGGTCAATCACTTCCCGTGATGTCAGGTCAAGGGTTGTGTGTTTACATCACTTCCTGTGATGTCATCAGAGATAGAGGGTCATGTGATGTCACTTCCGCTACCCCTAGCATTTTGGTGAAATGATGTCCCTGCAGGAACCTCAATGATTCTAAGTTTGTGATTGGTGTGGCGAGTTAGGAGGAGGATGCAGAAACACTGAGGACATGTTTCACAATATTTTATGAAAGTAAGATTCTAGGGCCTAATGTTAGAGAGAATTCTCAGAAATGTGCTAATTCCCCTCTACCTTAGAGACCCCCAGCAACTTTGCAGGATTTTGAGCACTTGAATTTTTAACCTGGAGAGAGCGAGACCCTTTTTTCCCCCACTCTCTCATGTATCTTAATGTGATTTTGAACACTGTTTCTTTTGGTTGTGGAGTCTGACAAATTCCATAGGCATCATCTTTTACATTGTGCCAGACAGCACCTTCAGTGCAGTAGCACAGGGAAGACTTTCAGATTTCCCCAAGGTTTAAATACCTTCTCTTGGATAAACTACTGTTTCCAAGAGCAGTAAAGTGAAACTGACTTTACTTACATTTGTAACTTTCTAGACTCAGCACACACTATCTTACAATAGGGTGCTGGAGGGGTTACTTAGTATTCCCTTTGTCTAGCTTCTCATGTAACACTTTTATGTTACCCTTTCCTCGATGAATGGCTGGTGGCAGTGGTTTACTTTTAACTACCGTGGTGTGCTTTTACCGCGGGCTGCGTTCGTAGCTGCAGAAAAGCACCCAAGGGTGCCATTTTTGTTAAACATTTCCCCGGTCTTCTTTTTTCACCATTTCTTTGTGGAAAGGTCCGTCTTGAGATTTTCTCTGTGCACCAAACAAGGTTTGGTCTCTGTTTATTTTGCCTTTGGCGGGATTCACGAGTGGCTCCAGGGTGTCTGGTGGGGGCAGGAAGCGAGGGAGGTGCCCGAAACTCCCGGTGCTTCGTCTCCTAGGAGACAGGAATGCACTCTTAGGTGATTGGCTGGCGGGCTGTCCGGCAAGGACAGCCACCCTGCTGGGTGACTGCCAGGTAGGCTGGAATGAATGGGAGAAACCTGCATAAAAGGCGAGGCTTTTTGGCTTGGAATGCAGAGTCGACCACTGGACGAAGGAATCTGAAGAAGAACTTGAGGTCGCTTGCTGCAACTCCTGCACCGTTGGTTTGCCCGGTGAAGCCCTGCTGCTGTGCTGAAACTCCAATTTCGTTTTGACTAGAGAAGACCTGGACATCCTCTCGGAGCTGGTTGAAATTCCACTGCAGTTGCTGCTGGAACCGAATAGCCAGGGAGAAGAACACCAGATTGTGTGCATTGCTCTTAAACTGGCCAAGAGCTCCAGGAAGATCCTCCGGACTCCCAAAAAGCAAGACTGACCGAGCCTGAGCCATCTCAGCTGAGTGTTGGACCGCAGATGAAAGGAAAGCCCATCTCAACAGCCTTGAACTGTGGTGTTGCTATTTGCGGTAGACGTGAGGAGCTGAATCACTGAAGTGCCACTTGTTTGAAGATTGTCGGTTGCGGTAAGTGACCGTCCCATTGCAGTGCGGGAATCCCCAGAAGTCCACCCTCTTGTCCCCACGACTGAGGCCCAGGTACACCAGGATCTGCAGAGCTGCACAGGGACAGAAGCCATCTGCTGCACTTTTCTTTAACCTAAAGGTACTGTACAGTCTAAGAACTTACCTCTTGTTGTAACCTTACTTGTCCTCTGCAGAGACTTGTCTTGGTTGCTCTGTAGAGTTGCTAACAGTTTCTTTACTTCACAAGCCTAATCAGCTTGTTGCCCCACTTTGATGTCTTCTTTTCTACAAAGACTTCTGAAACATTGTGCAAGACTTACTTACCTGCAAGAAGTGCTTCAGCTCACCTAGACATTTGCCCAATTGACTTTGGCCTATCCTGGCTCCCTGAATGACTCTTCTTCCCTATGACATTGTGTTTGGTCTTCCTTCCAGGAAGGGGTTAACTAACTTTGCATTGGGGGTTACCAAAAGTACTTACCTGCTTCAGAATATTTGTGTGATCTCTTGTTCTGTTCCAATTATCTTTTTCTTTGACATATTCCCAGGTCGGATTCTAAATTCAAACAGTGGTATATTAATGTCCACAGTGTCCTAGTTACTAGAGTCACCTGAGGGTGTAGGATTGTCTGTGTGCCATCCCAAAAAGGTACTTACTGATTTAGAAAGATTAAGAGTGTGTATGTTTGGAGTCTATTTGTGTGTTACTATTATATTGCCCCTTCTGAAGAAGGCTTACTCTGGCTGATAAATTAATAATGGTTTATTCAAGAAACCTGGTCTGTAAGTGTATATTTGAATACCTGTCACTGTGAAACTCTGTGGAACTCCCCTACAGCTTACATTGACCCCTCTTGAGATAAGCCTGGCAGCTCAACACGCTACCAACCTGTGTACTACAAACTTATACCAAAGGTTTGGTTCCTATTGCCAGGAGGTCAGGGTTGTTGGAGTGCACCCAAAGGGTACTGCATACGATCTTGCCATATCACTAGTGTGTCCAAAGAAATAAGTCTGCTGTCCAAAACTACCCTAACTGACCCCAACACTATGAAAAGCAACGTGGATCAGGAGAATTACTCCCTTCTCCTGAGGGCACTTTTAGTACTAGTCAGACAACTTGAGGTAATAATGAATGGATGTTAGCAACAAAACCAATGAAGCACCAAAACTTGCCTATCAGTACGGTGGCTGTTCCTCACAAAAAAAGAAAAGAAAAACAAGATAGAAAAAAAGTGATTGGAATGCATTATTTTAGCTCTCATTAAGCTGAATCCTTATGGATTCTTCTGCAGAGACTGCCGAGCTGGGAGCTCCCGGGGAAGGTGGGGAACTGAGGTATGGGACGCAGTGATGTAATAGATGTACTGCTGGTGTCCCATCCGGCGTAGAGGAGTCAGGTCGTACTGCACCCCCGTTTGAAAAGGTTTCTGAGCAGCGGACACTGGAGGGATATCAGATGAAGGATCCATAAATCCATAGAAAGAACATTACCGGTAGGTAATTTCTCCTGTGTTGAGCTTTAGAAAATGGATGGCCATCCAGGGAGTGATGTGGGGAGAGAGTTTGAGGGTGGCAATTTTTAGGTGAACTTTGGTGTTTCTCTTTCTTTTGGGATGTTCCAGGTTTTTGCGTCTACGTGGTAGAAGGAGGTGCCTTCAAGTTTTTTCTTAAGGTACGGTTTTAGTTCAAGGCGGATTTCGTTGCTTGACCGGAGGAGTCTCGTTGGCTTGTAGATTATTTTCTTTTGTAGGAATTCTGCTCCTTGTCCAGAGATTGCCCTGTGCATTATGCACATTGTTTTGAAGGTGATGCGATGTTTCACTGGGAGCCAGTGTAGTGTTTTTAGGGCAGGAGTGATGTTGTCTCTTCTGGATAGTTTGGGCAGTAGTCTGGCTGCTGTATTTTGGCTCCGTTGTAGTTTCTTCAGGAGGTATTCTGAGGCAGAGGCTGTTTGCATGGTCGATTCTTGACATGATGAGGGCGACGATAGTGAGTGTTCTGTGCGTGAAGGAGAGGAAAGGTAGGATTCTTCTTGCCGTGTAGAGGACGAAGAAACATTTGACTGTTGCATTTATTTGTGGTTCTAAGGTTAGGGTGTTGTCCATCAGCAATGCCAGATTTTTTACTACCTTAGATGGTGATGGTGCGGTTCCCATTTCCATTGGCCACAGGATGGTGGTTTTGTTCTCTTGGTCATTGGATATGATCATGATTTCTGTTTTACCTGGGTTGATTTTCAGGTTGTTGGCATTCATCCAGTTGAAGACTTCTTTTAGGCAGACGATTAGGGTTGAATGATCGGGTTGGGTGTCTTTGATTTTGTAGATGGTTTGAGTGTCGTCTGTGTAGATGTTGCATTTAATGTATTTTTTGAAGATTCTGATAACTGGGTCTGGTAGATGTTGAAGTACAGTGGCGATAGTGAGGATCCTTGTGGCACTCCACAGTCGTTAACTCGTGGGGTGGAATTGAAGGGTTTAACCCATATGGTTTCTGTTCTGTCTGCTAGGAATGATTAAGTCCAGCGTATTGCTGTGTCTGTTATGCCTATGTCTTCTAGTCTTTTGGTTAGGGTGTCATGGCTAACTGTGTCCAAGGCTGCAGAGAGGTCGAGCAGAATAAGGGATGAGGTTGTGTTCGAGTCTGCGGCGTTAGTTTTTAGGTCATCCCAAATGGGTAGTAATGCTGTTTCCGTTCCTCTTGCGGGTCTGAAACCGACTTGAGCTTGGTTTAGCAGGTGGTGTTTTTCTACGTTGTTTTGGGTTAGTTTGTATACGTAGGTTTCCAGTAGTTTTTGCCGGGTAGAGGATGTTTGAGATCGGTCTGTAGTTGGAGGTCTTCTACGTCGCCACTCGTGTTTTTTAGAAGTGGTTTGAATTATGCCGATTTGAAGGTCCTTGGTACAGTTCCTGTTGCTAGTGATAGATTTAGAAGGTTTCTGTAATATTCTGCTGGCGTTCCTTGTGCAAGGATTGATTTGTAGATGTCCAGGGGACAGGGATCCATGGGTGAACCAGCTTTCTTGCTGTGTTTTACCAGCATTGCGAATGCCTCTGCTGATATTTAAGGAAAGTTTTTGAGTGTGTGCTGTGGTTTTGAGTTAGGTACGTTTGGTTGTATGTTGTGGTTGGTTGGACTCTGCTGAATGGTTTGTCGGATGTCATTGATTTTTTTCTTGAAGTGGTCTGCCAGGTCGTTGCATAGTTTCTCTGAAGGGGTTGGTGTGTTAACACAGCCTGGTGGGTTTCTCATTTCTTCAATGATGTCAAACATTTCTTTTTGAGTGTTGGTGGCATTGGTGATTGTCATCATAATGCCTTCTCTTCGCCTTTTGAATTTCCTTCTTTTATGCGCAGATTTCTTTTTGGAACAGTTTTTTTTGTCTGGGTTGTATTCTTTCCTACATTCCAGTTCCATCTTTTTGTTTTCCTTTTCTTGGTGCTTAATAGTGGGGAGATCCATTTTGCCATTGCTCTTTTTTTGATGGGGTGAATGGATTTTCTGGGGCAATCTTGTCAATTGTATCTGCAATCCATTTGTGTAATAGATCTGCTTTCCCGTCTAGGTCGGCTAGCTCTAGTTCTGCAGTTGAGGGTTTGGTTAACTCCAGTTATTCGAATAGGTTGCTTTCTATGACGTCCTTCCAGTTTCTTTTTCTATTGGTTGTGAGTTTGGGAGGTTGGATGCCGACTTGAGTAGGCAGAGTGATGCATTATAATATAAAGAAAAGTGCATTTACCAATTGTAAATAACTTTTGTTTGCTCCTGAAGAAGAGAGATTTGCTCTCGACACGCGTTGAGCTTTTTATTTAACTTTTTTTGAATTATTTTGGAATTCTTATTGAATTTGTGTGTGGTCTAAATATCACTAGAATTATTTTGGGTCCATGAATGTAGTGCAAAGTATGTGTATGAGGATAAGAGAAACCTTTAAAAACCACTAGCTGAATCATGCGTATTTAAAGGGTGGGTTGTTTTGATGACATGCTAAGTATATAAAGTAACCTTGACTGGACGTTATTGCCAGTATTTTTAAGTATGCAGGGGACGGGAGTGCCCATGGATTATGGACACTTCATCTGCCTCTATAGATGATGGCCCTCCAGGCTGAAAAGGCCCACCACTGCATTCATCAACTTTGAGAAGACACAAGGGGCCGAGTTTAGGCCGAAGGGCAGCACTTTGTACAGGAAGTGGTACGACAATCGTGAATTGCAGAAACTTCTGATGGGTATGATATATGGGTACATGCAGGTACGCATCCTTGAGGTCCAGAAAGCACATCCAGTCCCCTGCACACAGAGACTGCTATGTGCGTGGGAGTCATCATCTTGGAGCATTCCAGCGGTAAAGACAGATTTAGAAAGTCAGGTCCAGGACTACCCTCAGGCCAGCCTGGTTGTTCTTGGGTACCGCAGTAACCGAAGCCCCTGTCTACAGGAGCATTCCAGCGGTAAAGACAGATTTAGAAAGTCAGGTCCAGGACTACCCTCAGGCCAGCCTGGTTGTTCTTGGGTACCGCAGTAACCGAAGCCCCTGTCTACAGGAGCATTCCAGCGGTAAAGACAGATTTAGAAAGTCAGGTCCAGAACTACCCTCAGGCCAGCCTGGTTGTTCTTGGGTACCACAGTAACCGAAGCCCCTGTCTACAGGAGCATTCCAGCGGTAAAGACAGATTTAGAAAGTCAGGTCCAGGACTACCCTCAGGCCAGCCTGGTTGTTCTTGGGTACCGCAGTAACCGAAGCCCCTGTCTACAGGAGCATTCCAGCGGTAAAGACAGATTTAGAAAGTCAGGTCCAGGACTACCCTCAGGCCAGCCTGGTTGTTCTTGGGTACCGCAGTAACCGAAGCCCCTGTCTACAGGAGCATTCCAGCGGTAAAGACAGATTTAGAAAGTCAGGTCCAGAACTACCCTCAGGCCAGCCTGGTTGTTCTTGGGTACCACAGTAACCGAAGCCCCTGTCTACAGGAGCATTCCAGCGGTAAAGACAGATTTAGAAAGTCAGGTCCAGGACTACCCTCAGGCCAGCCTGGTTGTTATTGGTTACCGCAGTAACCGAAGCCCCTGTCTACAAGAGCAAGTGGTTATATCGCCTGCATCTCGCCTGCATATGCCGGTAAGATAGCTCCGCGGGTTGAGCGCTTGCTGCTACGATCGGAGCGTGATCTGCAAGGCGCAGGTTCGAATCCTGGCCAGGCCAACTCAGCCTTTCAGCCTTCCGTGGCCGATAAATGAGTACCAATTTTCAGTTGAGTGATATTGTTTGTAAATATGTGCTCTGTAAAGCGATTTGGATAAAGGTGCTATATAAATAACACATCATTATCTCATCATTATCATTAATGATAATGATGTGTTATTTATATAGCGCCTTTATCCAAAGTGCAATCATTATCTCCAAGAGCGAAAGAACCTCCAGTAAAATAGTCTGAGCATGTTAGCCGGGGACCCAAGCTGACGAAGAGGAAGAGTTGATGGTAGAGGAAGACTGAAGTCCGTGGGGATTACAGATAGGATCCATGGGTTGCTGAAAAGACACTTCCAGGTGTCGTGGAACAGAGCCAAATGCCCCGTCCCCCCGCCCTCCCCCTCATAGGTGAGATGTGTTCCCCGACCCTTCCGCCACTGCTTCTTGGCATCAGAGGCATGGTCAGAGGAGGGGGAGCAAAAAAACCCACACAACGTCCTCTGCTGCTTTGGGGTTTGAACTCGGTCCTACCCTGAGATTGAGGGAAGGGTTTCTGACCCAGCTTTGTCAGGATGGCCAAGGACTTGGCAGTTTTAGTGGAGGTTTTCTTCTTCGTCAATTCGTCATCAGTAGACAAATGAAAAAGGGCCACGCCCTCGAAGGGCAGATCTAGGATTGGTGGCGTGCATCCAGGCCATCCTAATCTCGACCCCAAGACACAGGTCTCTGCTGGCTGTGTTGATGTGGGAGACCAAATATTCCACGAGGTACTGCGAAATGGCCTGGGCATCTGCCAGACCGGCCTTGAAGGAGGCTCGTTTGTCCGAAATTCCCAGAGCTCCCGCCACAGCTTCTGGTTAGCCGCAGCCAAGCGGGCGCCCACATTGGCCTGCCACAGATGCAGTCCTGAGATGGAGTAACACCGCTTTCCCAAGGACTCAAGCACTTTGCCCTCCTTGGAGAGGCAACTGGAGGGGACTCCCGTGGAGGAAAACGCTGGTTTAGAATATAAAGAGGACGTGGCCACCACAGTGGAATGGGGCTGCGGGTGGGAGGCAAGGCGTATTGGGTCCCCGCCCGTCAGCCTAAACCTGCTGTCCAACTTCTTGTTCATCGGGCATTGTGTTGGGAAGTAGCTAGTGCCTTTCTTCATTCCCACGATTCCCAAGCGCTTTAGAATTAGGCAAGACTTCTGTTAACTGTTTCTAAGCACTACAAGAGTCCAGGGGGGAGGAGTGTCACTAAATTAAGATAGTATTTAAATAAGGTGCAAATTATTCAGATTGAATATATTTGTAAAACTGTTAAATTGTAGTTCGCTTTTCTCAAAGCATGGTGAATGCAGCCTGTGCTAAAAATAGACCACAGGCATTTCCTGGTGTCGACTAAGGCTGGCAGAGCGCGCAAGGTAACTGAGCAGCTGTGTCCTGTCCATCAAAAGCCCATGCAGACTAAGAATAGGGGAGTGTACTTGCTCATGCACACAATGCAACATTATGTGAAAATGATGTTTTAAGTGGAAGTACTGGACCAGATAAAATATAAGAATATTGAGTGAAGTGTTAAGAGTATGGCGGCAAGGATGATACTAAACAAGAGCTACAATGTATTCCTGCAGAGGCAGCAGTATGCTAAGTAGGTTGTAACCTGGCCATGCAAGAAGTGTGACTGCAGAATCCTTTGTAAGGCAAGAAGAACAGTTTTGGATGAGCTATGCCAGTATCCAGTAACCAAGTTAAACAGTATATAAAGGAGCCTGCTTGCCATCAGTCTGGAGGAGCTGGCCACGGAAGGACAAAATGCTGGTTGGGGCAGAGTCCTTTGCCCCTCCATCCTCATCTTTGTACAGATTCAAGTTTGTTATTCTTGCAAGATGACTCTTGGCCTTAATTCCCTAGAGGGGTGCATTTACTCTGGTGTGAGTGTGATTAGGGGTACCCCAATATATTTAAGGGGTGCCGCTGTAAATTGGGCTAGCTTTCAGTTGGCCCTGGGCTTCTCCCAGACCACCTGTGCCACCTGCAGCACATCGTTCTGAGGTGGAATGCCAGACCGGGTCGTGGTGCGTTTCCCCAAGACCTCTGCCTGCACACCAGACTCCTGGAGGCCTCCTCAGGAAGGAGCTCTGCCCCTGCCCCCCCTCCCAAGACCTGTGCCAGGCCCTAGAGGCAGTCATGAAAGGCCTTAACAGATGCCTGGGCGTACACCCGCCGCCTGCCTTTTCACAGGCCAAGGGAAATCCGGGCCCTGGCAAACAGGTCGCAGACAAGTCCAACGGCGATTAAGGGGGTGAGGGGAAGGAGCGTTGGTGGTACAGGAGTAGGTGAAGGGGTCAGCACGACCAGCAGGGCTTGAACCAGAGGAGGGGCCGGTAGAGCCGGAGGAACGGGACGTGCAGCGCCACCATTTTGAAGCCTTGCGCCACGCCCCGAGTCCTCAGCCGGATTGCCAATAGTCATAACGCGGCTCCGGTAGACTGGGAGCACTCGGCACCTGTGCTGGTAGCCGTGCTGGATCTAGCCGAGGAATTACTCTTGGAGGTGGCACTTTGACGATCCCTTACCCCATGGGGTAGATAGAAGAGGACGTACCCGTTTGTCCGTCCGAGGACAACGTGGTAGGGCCCCTGGACCCCACAGCTTGGCGGCCAGTAGCCTGGAAGGCCTCCGGTCTATCCCTGGACCGCCCAGAAGAGCCGCGGGGCCCCTCAGGTTGGGAGCCAGTAACCTTGGAGGTCTCAGGCCTGCCAGAACCAGAATGTGAGGAACCCCGATCTGTGAGAACCCCGTGGAAGGACTCTCTGCGCTGTGGAGCCGTGCGGAACAGAGGTCCTACCTTGTCTTGACAAGAGGTCCCGTAGACTAAGTGCTTAAGGTGGAGAGGGGGAGAAGTGTGAAAGATCTCCATCCACCGTGACCTATTCTTCAATGCCCTGTGACCGAGCATGCTGCAGGCCACACATGAGCCCCATCGGTGGTCGAGCTCTCAAGACAGAGTGCATGGGGGTCCAAGGCCGGGAACGGGCGGTCGCAAGAGGCACACCTTGTGAATCCTCCTGCGGCCGACATGCGCCAGGGAGGTGAGGAACCGAAGGGAAGTGAAATAAGAACTGAAAAAACAAACCGGGAGCAAGCAGAAAGCTAAAAAAGGTCTCAGAGGTGGCTGCCAGCTCCAACACCGTCCATGCGGAAAAAAGGGACTGAAGTGAGGTGCTGGAGAGCGGTGCATTGCCACGCCCGAGGCTGCAGTTAGTCTGAGAGAATAAAAGCTCTTTTTGACGTCGTTACAAATGCCGGTATTGATGCTATTCCCTTCCTTGAGGAAGACAAATACTGCATCCCATCCCACAAAGTCCTCCAGTTCCCCTTCTCCTCCCGGGTGATACTCCCAGCTAATACTGCAACCAGGGTCAGGAACAGGGAGCGTCTGCCTTTCCCATGGCACCTGGGAGGAGACTTTAGGTAGGGTTTTTGTGATGATGCTGCAGGATTCATCACAGTATGGACAGACACCCAGCAGACACCCAACGATCAACCACGCCGTAATCCTTCCTGAGGTACCAAATACAGCTTGCATACGGGTTGGATAGGGAAACACTGCATCCGCATCCGTCACAAGGCTTAAAGTCGGACTTGGGTGACATTTTTGTGGGAAAAATATCTCTAAGTGGCAGCAGAGTGTAGAAAATATTCCTGCAAGTTGATATGGAAAAAAGGGAACCGCAGAACACCACCCCTGGCCCTGTGCATATGTACAGCTGATACCATATCTGGGCCAAGGGGTGCCACAGACTAGAGGGGAGTGTGACGAGTCCAGGGAATCCACCCCTCTTCCGCCATTTGGGTACAAAAGCTTCAAGTCCTACACTGGGCTATTTTGTGCTGGCCTTTGTTTCAGCCAGGGGGAAAAGGTAAAAGGGTCATCCTGAGTATGTAGGCTCTTTTAGAGCCCACAAAAGCTTCTTGGTTAGCTCAGCTTGCAGTCTGAACTTTATCGGGCTCTCCCAGACACCTCAATATACATCTGTGAGGGTGTGTGCATGGAAGCTTGGCTGATCCAAAAGACCTTGAATGCTGCACGGTTGTGGATATGTGGGTAGGGTTACCCTTCCTCTCTGAGAGTCTGTATGTCTGAGGAGACCCTGTGTCACTCTATAAATGGGTGCTAACTTGCTTGGAATACTGCTGGCCAGATGGGCTGCTACGGAGGGTCTTTCCTCAGATGTCCTGGCTGAGCCCTGCCCTTCTGTGTTGTCTTTCCATGCTGATGAATCCCTAGCTGGGCTTTTCTTTTGCTGTCCTCCGGTGTTGCCTGCCATGATGCTCTCCAGAAGCCTTCCTGTCTCCTTGGTATTTGACGGAATTAAGTGGTAGCCCATCTCATGCTTGCTGCTACTTGGCCTCCACTTTGCTGCACAGTGTGCGCCCATCCTGTAGCTGTCCTTCAAAGGGCTGTCCCTGCTGCCTGGCTAATAACAGTCTTAAAATTAGTCGACTGTGACTTGCTTGCTGGAGCCTTTTCAAACCTTCTTGGTGCTGTTACTGACATGGTGTCCTCTTTCCATGGAGGTTAGAGGGACCTAGTTCCCAATGCAGAGTGTGGCCCCATCAGCTATTACCGAGTTCAGGCAGAGTGGGCTGGTAGAAATCAGCACATTATTGGGTTTGAGGTGGAACTGTGCAATCCCCAGAGGAAGCAGATCAGTTCACTTTCGGTTGGAGAGTTGCACCATCTGGGGTAGAAAATTCAGAGTCCCTCCTTCCCCTGGCTCTACAGTCATGATCTGGGCTGATTAGGGTGTGTGAGGGGGGATGAAATGGAACCTTCTGGTGAGGGAGACCTTGCCTCAAAGCTTTGATGACCTGGTTTTTAGCCAAACAACCCTCTATAAAAAAGAGTTGGTCGGGAAACTGTTGAGGTGTGCCAATCACTTGCTGTCGAGGGGAGGTTAAGCTCTTCATAATGTAGATAAGCAAAATAATGTTTTCTTGCAGCACTATTCTTTTGGGCACCATGCCTTAAGATGCAGTGCCCCCGAATGGCTACTTTGGCCAATATCCACCATCAGTGTCTAGCTTTGCATTGAACTTATGGAGCCCTCTGCGCACACTGGAAAAGGATAGCAACCAAGACCAGTTAGCAAACAGTACAGAACTTATATGATATGGGTCACCTGAAGTAATGAAGAAGGAAAAGTCTCCCGCACACACTTGGAAGGTAATCAAACGCACTTGGAAATTAGCCTCAATCCCCTGAAATATGAAACTTTAAAACTTACAAATTGATGTTTGGGATCTTAACAGACACACAGACGTTTAATGTTCAGAGGACTGATAGAAATTGGTCTGCTATCACAGTTTGAAAGGTAAAGCCAAGCATCACAAAACCTGCTGTAGTCCTTGCTGACTTACCAAAGAGGGGTGAGGATCCAAAATTGAGCCAGTCTTCCCAAGAGAGAAGAAAAACATTTGAAGAGACACTGAAAACTGAAAAGGTGGAATTGCTGACAAAGAAGAAACATATGAATGCATAAACCTGTGCTCTATGGATGCTCTTTTTAGAAGGAGAAAAATGAACTGGAGTGGATCCAAATTCATCAGTCCTCCATTAGCAGGCAGTGTCCTGTTCACAATCGGACAACTGCATAACCAAGGTTTTTGTTTAATCTGAAGGTGTAACCAAGCTTTATTTGCAAGCATCCCACTTGGCTTCAGGACAAATTCCTAGCTTATGAACCGGGTGATGTTGACTGATTGCGTAAAGCTCGACACATATGCCAGCTCTTACAATGCATGAGTGCAGAATCCTGTTAGGAAGAGAAACCAGAAAGTACGTACTTGTTCCAGTGGCTCTTCGAGTTCTTGTAGAGTGCAGGGAACATGATGGGCAGGATTCGGGCTGCATTGTCACTGATTAGACTCATTATATATTCGTTGTTCCAGTAGTAAAGTGCTCTCTCCGCCACCTAAAAGAGGAACCAATCACACAAAGCATCAGTTTTACAACCTGTTGTGTTTCAACCCCTCCAGGGCTTACACCCTACAACTCCAGCACAATCACTAGTTTTCGGTATGCACAATTTGGGAATGAAGGACTAGGTCTTTCTTTGATTAATCCAAGGAAGCATTCAGAAGGGAAACCTAATGTAAAGGACAAACAGAAGGACTAAAGCATGAATGGAAGTCCGGACGGTTAATCGATAGGCTTTGCAAGAGTCCACCTAGGTATGCACACAAGCTAGAAGTAATAGGTTACTTATTGCAGCTTTAGATTAACAACAGTGCAGAATAATAATAATAATTTGGCATTTATATAGCGCTACGAACCCTCAGGTATCTGAGCGCTGCTTATTATTACCCACGTTATGTGGTGCTCATTTATCCACCTCGGAAGGATGAAAGGCTGAGTTTGGGCCCACCGGGATTCGTACCTGCATTAGCAAGTTCTGCAAAGATGTCAAAGCGAGCGCTCTACTCTCTGTGCCACTTGACCGGCATTCCCGGGAGAAGGGCACAAAGGAAACATTCAACAGCACCAAAAACTGAGGGATAGGGGCAAGTGTTAAGTCACCCTATGGATACACATGGCCTCATTCCACTGCACTTCATCCAACAGGATTATGCTAACACTAAGAGCAGAACCTCTTTGGAGAGATAAAGCCTACAGCCCTAACATGTAAAACAACTTGTTTCTACTTCTATGGAGTGTTAATTTAAATTTTAAAAGAAGGTCGTACCATAAAACTGGAGCAGGCCAAACTGCAGCTCTTTCCACTCATGAGCTCCCCAAGCACTCCTACCGTATTGAACTATGTCCAAAGACGGATTGTATTTTGTTTTCATTTTTAAAGTTTGCAACAAGCACATTGAACATTGATCACACACAAATTAACTGGTCAAAATCTACAAAATTAGAAAATGTTTTATGTGTTACTAACCTAGTAACAGTATAACTTCGTTATTATGGGGGGAGGTGAAGCAAAAACCTAGAGTGGGGGAAAAGCTGCAGGACATGCGTATGGACTGATAGAAGGGGTGAGTGACAGGGGTAGAGAAGAGTGAGTTTAGTTTATTATTTGATAATGCGCACAAAACCCAGGGGTAGCCGAGTGGAATGTGGACGCAATCCGAGATGGTTCACTGGCAAACACCTGTATCTATCCGTACACTCCAATAATAGTTTGTCCACATATTGTTTGGGGAGAGGCAGTATATCCCGCCTCCCTGCACCATTCCCGTACCAGGTAAATGATGAATGAGCTAAGGGGAGGTGCGGGGGGGGGGACATCTCCACCCCTCCTGTACTTATTTGCATCTCCCATTTGTAATAGAAGCGCATAAACTCCATGTTAAGGCCTGCAGTCTACTCCATTTTGTGTCTTTCCAAACGCCATCTTGTTCTAGGCCCTCTGCTGAAATGTCCACTCTCCATCTCCCGCCCTGCTCACAGCCAGCCCCTGCCACCTCCACCCTCTGCCAGCTCAGCAGGACTCTTGTTCGCATGGAAACGCAGTTATTCATTGTTGCCATTAGCAAGTATCGAGTACTGACAAGATGCGCTCATCCTAGAACATGAGACCAAGGCCTGCTCCAGTCCCAGCGCCCCATCCATCTCTGTTGACCGACTCTCATGCTCTCTCCACCCCCTCCATGCTAATCCACTGTCCATTGAACCCATGCCCCCTATTCCCTTTGAATGCATCAGGTCACCCGACCCTTCCCTTGGATCCTACCATATGCCTAATCTTGAGTGGCCATATACTCTGGTAACAAACATCTATCCCTAATATGTTTTAAGAATGTGAAGCCCCAGAGACCACACCTCAGAGATCCACCCTTCTGAGAAGGCACCTTGAGGAACGACCCCTAACCCAACGCACCCATAAAAGACACGGGTTAGTATGCAAGTATTTCACACCAATAGCCTCTTTTCATGTGATAGTTTATACCAGTCATTATTTCATGTATGTCAATGTTGGTTAGTTAAGTTAGACAGCTCTACATTATCTCTGAAGAACTTCGCCTGACCTTCACCCTGCAAGGATGAGCCCAGCTGACCATGTGTACTATGAGTGACGGAGAGACAGCAGCCAATGGGACCCAGGCTTCCCCTATGGAACGGGGAGTAGTAAATATGCATAGCCAATGCTGCCTGTTAGACTGTCTCTTATGTATTTATTTGTATTTGTATTTATTTATTTATTTATAAAGCGCAAACAGGCCCGGGGGCATATGGGCGCGTAAATTAGAGCTGGTTACAAGGAGCCATTGATCAAAGTTACGTTACAGTTACAGGCAGGTACAATCAAAACAGTCAGCAAAAAAAGTTTGAAAGTTATTACAAGCATAATAAAAGAAAACAAGTGCATACACGGATACATTAATTACAAGTGACTGGCAGCAGTCCATAAAGCTATGGTCAAAGAGTTAGGCTGTCATGGAGTCCATGTTATGGAGCCAGCACTTCGTGCCATGTTTGAACCGGTTAAATGAGGGTTCTGCACGTAAATGCGCGGGGATGGTATTCCATAGTTTGGACGCTTGTACCGGGAAGCCAGTATGATGTCATCCATGACGATTTATGTCTTCTTAACGTGCTGCTCATGTATTTTTTGGCAGAGCGCTCTCGGGCAGCAGAGTTCTTTGCTTGCATTTATTTTACTTATATGAATGTTGGTTCTCTGCAATTACTCTCCTCGTTTCATTCCCTAGTGGGATGTGTCAATGTGTCTGCCTTTTGGGGCACGTGCATGATAAGGTGCCAGCCTTCAATATACATTTGTAAACTTTGACCAAATCGGTTCATGTGTCCCTTGAGTTTCCTACTGGACTGAATCCTTGCTCCAAGACAACTAGTTTAAGCAGGTCCACATACCATCTCAACGTCCTGCGCTTTACATAGTGTCAATGTCATCCTTGTGACTGTGTTCAGTATTCAGAGAAAATGCACTCTTCAAAGTTGAGTTAATGTGTGGCGTCCAAGATAGCTGATAAGAGTTCTAGAGAATGCAGCTTTTCTAGCAACAATTAAATTATTTCCTTCAGATCTTTCCAGAACAAAATTATCTTCCTGCAGGACCAAATCATGTGTTTAAGGTTTGCCCTCTGGATCCCGCAGTGCCGATCATTTTCACTTATTGCTACCTTAAAAATATTGTCAGACAACCAGTAAGCTGTAAAAAGATGTCTTCCCTGCATCAAGTGCTCTCTTTGGTCCTGGAAGCACCTTTTCAAAGTCATCAAAATATTCTTCCAGGTTCTTTGCAGTATTTTCTGAATCATATCCATTTACTATTAGGGAGAATTCTCCAGAATGGCTAATTTCCCTTACCTACCGAGTCCCTCAGCAGCTTTTCTAGATTTCTAGAATTAATTTTTTTCACACCTGATAAGTGTGAGCCTTTTTTCCCACTCTTATGTGTGTTTTGCTGTATGTGTTTAAACATTTTTGTTTTCATAGACTGTGGATCCTCATCTACTCCATAGGCATCATCTTTTTACTGTGTGTTACACAGCACCTTCAGTGCAGTGACACAGGGTTGTCTTTTTCAGACTTCCCACTTTAACTCCATTTTCTGGGACGGACTACTGTCTCCCAGAACATGTAAAGTTGCCATTGACTTTATCAGTCCACACCCCCTCGGATTTCACTTCTACTCCTCCCCCCCCCCTATCCTGCATGTCCATCTTCTCTCCCGTCTCCCCTTCTGAAGTCTCTACCCTCCTATCCAAAGCCCACCCCACGTCCGCCCCATCTGACCCTCTCCCTTCCCTTCTAATCCCTAAGATTTACTCTCTCCTTATCCACTACCTCACCTCCTTCTTCAACATCTGTCTCTCCTCTGCTACCTTTCCCTCTGCTTTCACGCATGCTACGATCATCCCTATTTTGAAGAAACCTTCTGCTCATCCACTTCTCACCTCTAACTTCAGACCCATCTCTCTTCTCCCATTCCTCTCCAAGCTTCTCGATCGCCTTTCCTACTCTCAGCTCTCATCCTTTGTCACTAATTCCTCTCTCCTACCACCCTACCAATCAGGCTTCCGTCCCAAGCATTCCACTGAAACTGGTCTCACCTCTAACCTTAACTCCCTTCTCTCTGCTCACCACGCCAAACAATCCTCTATCCTTATTCTCCTCGATCTCTCTGCAGCCTTTGACACTGTCGATCATCACCTCCTCCTTCACACTCTGGGTCTCATCACAAGTCTGGCGGTAACCCTTAAATACGGCAGTAGCGCTATTACCGCCGCATTTAAGGATCCGCCAGATCATGGCTTCGGCTGATTTCCCCCCAGCTCTTAGCTGGGGGGAAATCCGCCGAAATTTTGCGCTCATACCGCCGGCAGATCCGGCGGTAATAGCGCAAAATTTCCCCATTGAGCCCAATGGGGAATGGGGCATTCCCAAATGTGTTCAATCTGCCAAACCCGTGATCCGGCGCTAATAGCACCGGTGGGTTTGGCGGTAGGGCAGATAGCACCAGCGCTATTAGCGCCGGAACTACCGCCCAACTCGTGATGAAGCCCTATTTCTTCCTTTGGCCTCAAAGGCTCTGTTCTCAACGGGTTATCCTCTTACCTCTCTTCCCGCTCCTTTACTGTCTCCTGGGGTGGCCGGTCCTCTCCTACCTATCCTCTTGAATACGGCGTACCCCAATGTTCGGTACTTGGTCCTTTCCTCTTCTCTCTTTACACCTCCCTCATTGCCCGTTGTCTCCTCGTTTGGCATCTCCCACCACTTCTATTCCGACGACACTCAACTCTTTCTTTCTCCTCCTCATCTGACCTTCACCAAAAACTCTCTTCCTGCCTTACTGCCATTAACAACTGGAGGTCTTCCCGCTTTCTCTCTCTTAACACTGACAAAACCGAACTTGTATTCTTTCCCTCTAACTCTCTTCCCCGTGCCTCTCCTCCCCCATTCATTCACTTTCGTCCCTCTAATCTCCCTATCTCTCTCCATGCTCGTAATTTAGGCATTCACTTTGACTCTTCTCTCTCCTTCTCCCAACATATTTCCCTCACTTCCCGCACCTGTCGCTACCACCTCTTCAATATTCGCAAAATCCGTCCTTCTCTCACTTTCCACGCTACCAAACTCTTAATCTCCTCCCTAATCTTCTTCCGCCTCTTCTACTGCTCTTCCCTACTTTTTGGACTTCCTACTTCTCATCTTGTCCCTCTTAAGTCCATCTACCACTCTGCTGTCCATAGCCTCTGTCTACTTACCACCTGCAACTCCATTTCTACCTCTTTCTCTTACCTTGGCTGGCTTCCTTTTCACTCCCAACTTAAATTTCAATTTCTCTGCCTTGTCTTCAAATCTCTCCATGGTCTCGCTCCCCATTATCTCTCTTCCCTTCTCTCCTACTCCCCCCTCCCGTTCTCGACGGTCCGCTGACCATTTCCTTCTCACTGTACCTCCGTCCCCTTGTGCCTCCTCCCGTTTCCGCTCCTTCCAACTCCTAGCACCTCTGCACTGGAACTCCCTTCCTCTTGTAATCCGCTCCACCCCCATCTTCACCTCATTCCGCACTTCCCTTAAATCTCTCCTCCTCCATTCTGCTCCTTGAAACTCCTTCCCTCCTTCTGCTCCCCCATCCTTATTCTTACCCCCGACTATCTCTTCCCTCTCGCCTGCCTCCACCCTCTCACCCTTCCCCTTCCCTCTTCCTACCCTTCACCACCCCCCATCCACGCCCACTCCCCTTCTCTCCCTATCCCCTTCAGTTAATTGCTCTTCTCACTGTTTTGTTGATTGATTCATAATGTAATTGCTTCCACCGTTACATTGTTTGTTTTATGTATTATGTTGTTCCATTGTACAGCGCTTTGGTGTAAGGTGCTTTATAAATCAATCAATGCAAATACAAATAGAAATGAGTCTTTTAACATCACAGACCCAGTACAAACTATCTTACATAGAGTTCTGGAAAGGGTTAATAGATATCCCTTTTTGTCCGTTTCTCACGGAACATTGTTTAGTTCCCTTTTCATTAAGATTTGGCTGGTGGCAGTGGTAACTACACTATTTTTCCTACCGCGGTTATTTTAAATAGCCTTGGTATTGCTTTAGGCTATCTTGATAGCTTCGAACCTAAACCCGCTGGACCATATTTACGGTTCTGGCTGGGTTTATTCGCCGTTTCTTTTCGTAAAAGTCTTTCTCGTGTTTTACTCTGCGCGCCAAACCAGGTTTGGTTCCTTTGTGCGCCGTCCTTTCGCAAGCTTCTGCACAGAAGCCCTCCTTAGGCGCCTGAATGTCTGAGGGGGGACAGGATGTGAGGGAGGAGTTTAGAACTTCCTGCACAGGGTCTCCTTGGAGACCCATGTCGCACTCTGGTATGATTGGCTGTGGTGACTGTCCCGGCGGAACAGCAACCCTGCTGTGTGATTGACAGCCAGGCTGTGTGAATGGGGAAAAACTGCATAAAAGCAAGTCTCTGGGACTGGAAAGGCACTGGATCGAAAGGACCTCTACCACAACTGAACCTCCCGGTGAAGCCCTGCTGCGGGTCCGAATCTCCTTCCCTGTTGTCGAAGTTTGATCTGCAAGGAATCTTCTCCCCTTGAGCTGGTGGGAACAACCAGTTCACCAAACTGCAAGCCAGGCCTCCTCCCTCTGGTCGAATTTGGTGTACAGAGCTACAGTGAACCGGATAGCCAGGAGGAACAGACCCTACTTGGGTTTTAAGGAGTGCATCTTTTATTCGTTGCTTTGCTCTGCTGTTGGTTTCTTCCCTGGGCAGTGCAGGACCCTCCAGTCTTCCTACTTCGTGTCAGTCCGACAGTCGCTTCAGGAACCGTGAGCCTGCAGGACCTGCCAGGAACGTCCGCCTCAGCTACAGCCTTCCTCTGCATTTAAGGTACTGTTCAAATCTGGTTGTTCGTTCCGTCCGACCGCGGTAAAAGTGTTTGAAACCTTTTGCCAATCCGAGGGCTTGTCCTTCTCTATTCTTTAAAGAAACCTTTCATCCGACCAACTTCGTTCTGAACTCTTGGCAAAGATTTAACTGCGAACTACTTTGAACTGTGTGAGCCTCTGCAAAGACTTTAGTCCAAGCCTCTTAATTTGATTTCCTCACTGTAGTTAATTCTTCTAGATTGCCCTGCTTACTTACTTATTGGTGCTGCTCAACATTTATCTAACTTTGTCTTTCCCTCCCTTTTTAATTACTGGAGTGCCATTTTGCTCACACTTCATTTTGAGCTTAACTTGTCCAGGATCTATTGGGTGTGGTGTAGTGTATTAAGATTGTGATTTTTCAACTGCTTGATAATAGTGGAATGTTTTATAACTGATGGGTAAATAAATGTATATTCTTTTACTCAGAAACCTTAAGCCAGTGTTTGTTTGAACCATAGTAATTGCTGTCATTTATTTAACTATTGATACTGCTCACTTTAGTCTTGAGATAAGTCTGGGTGCTCAGCCATCGCTACCACTTTACTGTGTAGTACAGGCGTGTACCAAAGGTGAATTTGTACCGTCACTTGTAGTCTTAATTGTGTGTGGTGTTTCCAAAGGGTACTGCATATGATTTTGCCTAACATTTACCACTTCTGATTATGCAAGATATCCTCTTCACATTGAGCATCCAGACATTTTTATAGAAGGGACAAGTGCTGGTGCCAGACAAGGCTTCCGCATGGACGAAGGCACTCTTGCCCAAAGCATTTAGCCTTTCCCAACCACCCGTTCCTCGTAAATAGTGTCACCAACCTAAGGAGACAGCCATTTATCTGTGTACAGGGTCTGTTCAGGGTCCATGACTTTTGCTGGATCTCGCAGCAGCAATGGCCATTTTGGCATGGCTGTGCTTATAGCTTCCTTTCAGCAAGTCACTTGGTTCAACGACCAATGGCCCTGGAAACAGATTTAGAATGGGTAAACTGAACTCATCCTTTTCCAAAGACGGGCACATCTTTGATATGCATATCAGACGCTTTCTTCTCGCGACAAGAATTCAGCTGGAATGCAAGCATCGTCCTTCAGTAGTCACTGCTGTTCGGGGATGGATCGCACTCTCAGGTAATACAATATTTTAGGTAGAATCATTATTTTGAAGCAACTCAACCTGGTCCATAGTTACAGTTTGAGGGTCGTTCATCAATCCCATTGAACATCGGGTCGAGGTTGGCATTCCCATTCCTTCTCTTGGGAAGGATATGGGATACATTACTCACCGTAATCGTATGTCTGATGCTTGTATCAAATGAAGCATCTATTGAAAAAGTGGCAGGGATTTGCATGTGAATGTATTTGTTTCATAGTCAGATCGCTTCTCTCATAGGCCGTCTTTGAGTCCATACGAGCTGGCAATGAACACATTATCTGCAGGGAGTGCCACTGTATACTCTTCAGCTAGCAACCAACCTTTTGATGTGTATGTTCTGCCTAATGTGCTGAGCCAGGGGTTCATTGGCCAGATCGAACAGCAGACACATCAGAGGGTAGCCCCGACTTCTCCCATGCTCTAGCTGGAAGAAGAATGAACGCAGTCCATTCAACGGAACATATGTTGCCATTGATGAATACAGGACCGTGATTATATGCTCACATTTTTCGGCAAAATGTGTTTCTTCATCACAGTGAACAGGAACCACCATTTAACTCTCAGATGCTTGCTCAGCAGCAGGTGATATTGTTGCTTTTGAGGATGTGTTTAATAGCACCACAGCGTGAATGTCTGCCAAGAACCCTATGTATTCAACGCTTCTATTAATTTAATAAATTATCCGGTGGTCGTTAACCAGCGACTGTCGCACAACTCACTCTGTTGGCCAGCACATTGGCACATAGCTTTGCAGCCGCATTGAACCGACAACTGGGAAATACCTAGCACACTCTTCCTCCGGCCTCCCAGCTTTAATAAGTAGCGTCCAACTTTGTGATGGAGCTATTTCCTTGTTAAAGAGGTTTTTCAGAAGTTCTCTGGTGAGGTGTTCAAAAGACTGATCCAGTAGTGTGTGCATGGGGTGTCCACCAAATTGGTCCAAAATGCAGTAAAAAGGAACACGGTAGCGCAGTCTGACTTCGAGGAAGAATTCGTCACACACAAGCACAAGAAAAATACACAACACAAAACACACAACACGCATACACCTTAATATAAGCAATGCATTAAGCAACCACAGTTTAAATAAGTACTTTACAAAAGGTTACTATATGTACGTACTGTGATGTACCAGGAATGAGGCAGGGACACAGAGGACTTCAAGTTTTTTGTCAAACTTGTATTCAAAATAAAAAGGGGTTGGAAAATGCCTCACTGTCCCTATTCTAAGTCGTATTTCCCTACCTCAACCAACAAAAATTAAGACTCTGTCCAATGTCAAGATGTCCAAAGCAAAACTGTCCTGTGTCCGAAATCCTATCCTTGCCCTCACATTCCTAAAGTAACTCTAAGGTGTTAAGGGAAATGTCTTTGGTCTTGAAAGGTGCACAAATGTTAAAGCTCAGAAGATAGTCCAACACGAAGTTCCCAATGGAAGATGCACTGTTCCAGGGGATGGCTCCCTTACCCAGGTTTCTATTCAGGAGTTTTGAGATTCTGTAAGGGAGGCATGGTATCACAATTATGACACTGACACAAAAGGTACAATTTGTAAAACCTTTATTCAATTTTCAAGGTTTGGAAAAACTTCTACTTTGCCTTATAGCTAAGATGGAGCAGTCTCTACCATCAAATAATAAAGAAAACACAGTCCACGTCAGTCTCTGTCAAATTAAAATGGCCTATACTAACAAAACCGAATGCCTGCCCCATCCCTTATACAAAAAGTATGTAAAGGGGAATGTGTATGCAAAGAATAGTAACTGTTAGAATATAAAGAATCTAAGTGGCTGAGTCAGCTCTCCTCCCCACGTTGGACAGCACAGAGTAAGGCAGTCCCTGTAGACGGCATGACACACACTGGCTGAGGTTCTCAAAACAAAGCAGTCCAAAACGTGGATTGAGGCCCGCCTGACCTTCCACGGTAAAGTCACTTTTCTAGCATGCCAAAAGTTCTTTCAAAGTTCAACAAAAGGGTTCACAGTTCAACCAAAAGTTCACGCAAGTCTCCCTCAATTGGGCTCGGGCCTCTCAATCACAGCACTTGTAGGGGTTCCCTTCCCCAGCCTTAATTCACATTTGTTAGGAGTGCCCTTACCCTAACTTATCACACTTCTGGTCTTCCTCAGTCAGGCTCTGAAATGTTCCTGATGTCGAAGACTTTCGAAAGCGTTAGGCTTTTACTATAGACCTCCACAGGACCCCGTCGACTTTCCCTTCAGCTCGCACTTATTTGCCCCAGTGTTTCTTGGTCTGTGTAATTCAATATCATAAGCATAAGTGTTCAGTATTCACATTTCACTTCCCCTCTTGCCGGGGGCAATCTTAATCATCACGCCTTTTAAAGTTCATTCACATACTTTGAACTTCCAGCTCCAGAATGCACTGCTTCTAAACACTTTGTATACTGTCCTTTCTTTTTCTTGGCTTTCGGCATCTTGTTCTCACATGCCCTTTCCTTGGTGGCAATGCACTTCATATATACATATAAATTGTTCCTTTAGTAGCGTTTACTTAATCTTGACGCACACCGGGCTCCTTTGATCTTTGGACACTCACCGTTTGCACCATGGATCTGAAACAATTTCCTTCCTTCATCATTGGGATCAGGGCTCACTCTCATTGCCCCTCGGACGCCTGGGCTCTCATTACCCTAGGGGAACAAGCACTTACTGACACAAGGTCTGTAGCAAGTTGTTTGGCTGGCTCTTACTTCCAGGAGGCATGGCTCCCTTGCCGTGCTGCAGACTTTCTCCCTCAGCATGTCACGATCTGGCCCGCCATGCTCCTCCTCGCTTCTGGACCAGGGCTCCTCTGCCTTGCATCTCCTAGGTGTGAAACGTGTTCCTAGATCGCTCACTATGCTGTTTAGAGACACACCATTTATACTCTGCATACTGGTCAAGTGAAGTCAGGTGTGGATAATTAAAATGCATTTCCTGACACTGCCTGACTTCATTAAGGTAACATGGCAGTTCTCCATAGGTAGCTGTTCCCTGTTGATCCCTATGGGAAATCTTCCTTCCTCTTTGCTTACTCTTCTTCGAGCTAGTGATTGGGGAGGGGGATTTGGAGTGTGAAGCTAAGTGACCCCTGACTAAAGATGAGAGGGTTCTGGCTTGACTAGGAAAAAGGGGGAATCTCGAGTCTCAAGCTTGGGTACTTCCCTCCCATTTCCCTGCATTTCCTTCTTTTTGTCAGTATCTGAGTTATCGTGGTACAGGTAATTCTCTGAGAGATTGTGCACTCCTTTATGGTTTTCGAACTGGGAGGGGAGGAACTGGGTACAGTGATTGGAATAAAGGGGGAGTAACCGGGAGAATACCATTCGGTTTCTAACAATTCCCAAGGGTTCAAACCTTCCTTGAAGGTTTCTGCTCAGCAACAAAACACTTTGTATTAAAAAAACAACTTAAATGTGAATTCCAACCATGCAAGACACCTGGTGTACTACCCTGCCAGGTTTGTCTCCAGTTTAGTTAAACTTTGTTCACAGTCTTGTTTTGGCCTGGCGTATTCCTCTGCCAAGACTCCTTAATCCGGACTGCTTTATACACTTGCAAACTTTGGCTTTATCTGGTATACTTTCCTGCCAGGGATTTTAGTGTGAGTCTCTTATCATTTGCGACTGATCTGGTTTCACAAAGTTCACGAGGTCAGGGGTTATCCTTCGTTCCCCTTGACCTCCCTCTGGCTTCGCTTCTCTTTCACACGCTTGTAAAACCTGTATACTTCTTATACTTGTTTCCGTTTGTTCCTCTTCGGCAAAATCGTGTCTCATATTCTTTTACATTCGATGCACTTAAGTTTTTCGGTAACGTTGCAGAATAGCCCCAGCGTCCCAATCTCCCTTCTTTGGGCTCACCTTTTCCTGTCGCTCAACGGCTTCATTCGCCCGTCTCCACGTCCTTCGCAGCTCCTGACAGGTTGCTGAGACGGCTGAAGTGCTGCTCTTCGGTTTCCACAGACACCAATCAGACTTGCCTTTCTCTTCTAGTGCAGTCCAAGCGGGGCAAACCGTTTACTGCAGCCTTCCGCCTTCCCCTAGAGCCTTTTGGCACTATAGACTTCTCCCCAGCGGCTTGGTAGTCCCCTCGATGAGCGTCGAGCGGACACAACGTCCCCAGTCTGCTCGGTCTTCCTCCATTCAAGTTCCGCTTCTTAAATATCCCAGCACCTGCCATATGCGTTCTGCACTTCTAGGTCTCATGAATCTTCATTGCTCCCGTCAGCCTCCTCGTCTCAGTGTTCTCATATGTATGAAAAGGTTGAGCCTTTCAGAGTTTTCTTTTTCCATAATACTGGAAGAAGTAATTAGTAGATCTGTGAGGGAAAGGAGGGGGGGGGGGGTAATGTGACTTCGTCTGATGATGTAATGTTATCTCTTGAGGGTCACTTCTCCCCATGTGGTCCTCCCTCATATAGCCGCCCTCAGGGTCAGTATCAGGTAGTGGATGCCGTCACATGGGACACACACACAAAGTCCCAACCTGCCCCTCAAATCAGTAGAAAAATAAAGTCACAGTAAAGCACAATACCATCCTCTTTGTAAGGTGTTAGGAATGCCTTTATTGGCAACATGCCGTGGCAGTGAGAGTAAGCGCAGACAAGACTATTTCGCAGGATGGCTTTTGCCAGACAACATTTGCCTCTGGGCTCATTCAAGGGTCCAGAGGCCACAGATAAGCGCTGCCATGAATATTGTGTGTTTACTTGTGCCAGGTAACACGTGGGAGTTAAGGAGAGGGAGAGATTGACATTGTCTTTCTGTTGTTTCCCCCTTTTATCAGATTATGGACTTGCTAAATTCTGGGAGACATGGTGTGGTGACATATGGGACTTTGTGGGGCGATGGAACATTATACTGTGATTTGGCCTAAGCCAGAGTACAAGTCATGTTATGTTATGCAGGGGGCATGAGAGTAACACTCATGTCGAGTTATGAGAATATAAGTTGTGCTAAGAGTTGTGTATGTTAATGTTAAAGCTATTTATATAGCGCACCGTCACCAACAGAGTTGGTCTCCAGGTGCTCAGGCGGATCTGTAAACAAAGAGGTGGGGGTTGGCTTAGTGGGTGAAGAGGGCGTAGGAAAGTAAGAAGGTGGTGTTCTGTTGGCAGCTTCAGTTCGGTTTTCACTGTGCGCTGAGCTTGGGTGTGAATATAGGATCGAAGAGAGTCCTTGTGTGCTGTTGTTGCGATCTATATGTTGATTGTTGTTACAGTGTGGTGAAGTGCGTGCGGTTTGCTGTGAGAGAAGTGGTTGTGTGGGTTTTTGTGCGAGTTAAGTATGCAGAAATTTGAGATTTTGGTTAGTGGGTTATATATGTCTCTTAATCCTTGTAGTTTTTTTTTATGTATCCGGTTGTCATACTGGGTAGGTATATTCTTTCTCTTTCTTTCCTGACTGTCTAGTTTCTAGGGCAATAGCGTGGCTGGTTCCTAGCTAAATTATTTGAGCTTAGTACACGCGGTGGGCGATCATTATCCCCTAGTTCAATAGTGGTGTTATATTATCATTCGCCCGCTCCTTCCCATTTATTTACTGTTGTGGGCCATAGGGTGGGTATATTCTTTCTCTATCCCTTTCCTGACTGTCCAGTTTCTGGAGCAATGGCGAGGCTAGTCCCCAGCTAAGTTATTGAGCTTAGTATAAGAGACTAAGGTTTGTGTGCAGGTGGTGCTTTCCATACAGTACCCCAATACCTATCAAATGTACTTTGCCCAATCCTCTTTCCAGTTTTCCTCATTCCCCATGCCTATCCATAACCCCTTCCTAACCCCCTCCCCACCACTGGTTGCCATGAGGTGGCCCATTTATATAAGGAGGCATCTTTGCTAGCCAAGGTCGGTTGTGTACATGCAGCTTCCGCGGTTGCATTGGCAGTGTGGAATGAATTTACGACAGACTGACTGCTTTCTTCTGGGTACCTGTGCGAAGTAACTGTGGACCTACCTAGCTTGTCATCATAAGCACAGACCAGCCTAAAACACTTTGCCCTTTGGGGCATTTTTTTCAACTTTTTAACTCTTACATGCGACACTGGAATGCGCTCACCTGGATTGTGGAATTTTCTAGGGTCCCTGCGGTTGTTTACCAAGCTCTACATTTCTAGCAATTCTACCCAGATTTATTAGGAATGCTTAAATATCTGTATCACACGCCTCCCTAGGATATACATTGTATCACTAAGTATTGCCACTCTTTCCCGCCTCAGAATGTTATATGCCCTTCTGGGCCTAGGGTCTCACTAAATTATGTCCTGAACATTGGTAGCCCTCCTGGCCGTGTTGGACATTGTGTTCCGCTGTGTTCCACCGCTAAGTGCTGGATATGTGTAGTATCATACTTTTATTTAGAGTGTAGTAGGAAACCTGTGCTAACTTCTGTACCCATGTATCCAGCTACCCCTGGATCCTGAACATGATGTGTCTACTTAAACTCACCTCTGGAATTCTGTATGTACTGCGTCGGCCACCATGTGTGGTGCTTACATTTTAGGGTAAAGAGTTACTGTTTATTATTTACACTATGCTTGGTTATGGGCTATGTTTAACCAGAGTACTTTTCATAGCATACTTTGTGTGTGACCATATCAAGTGTATATTTTTCTGGATACCAGCATGGTGTTTTTTTTTGGTATCTCTCTATTGAGATTGACTGTATCTCCCTGCCAGCCTACCTCCCTCCTGAAGTTAAGCCTGACTGCTCTGCTACAACTACCGTTGGAGTGTCTGGGCTTTCCTTTTGGGCAACACATTTTTCTACCATTAGGTTCAATGGTTACGCAGCCCTTACCTAAGGGTTATGCAAACATGTCTGTAAGGTGCAGTTAACATGCTATAGCCAAAACCACAACATAGTAGCAGAGGGCCCGCACTGGATCTAGCGTTGGAATCGCTCCTATGCCTTAGAAAGACGTGAAGGAGGAAAAAACAGAAAGATCGATCTTTTTGAGAGCGATTGAAATATGAGTACCTTAAAAAGGGAAGGATGGTCACACTCAAGGCACCATCTCTCTGGAAAAAACAGAGGGTTAATTATTGCCGGGAACTAGCGCACACATCTTGTGGAAGTGTTGACTACAAGGATGACCTTCTGGGTGACTAATCTTAATGAACCTGACAACAGGGGCACAGAGCAGCCATCAAGAAAGTGAAGACAACATTTTAATCCTACACCAAAACCACTAACTGGTGTAGGAGAAACGGTTTACTTGCTCTGGCCTTCTCTTAAAGACCAAAACTATGGCCAAATACCTCTTCACAGTGCCAATCTGCAGGCCTGTCCGGCCCAGAACAAGCAGATAATCTAGAACAGAGGAGTTAGGGCAGGAGTTAGAGCAGCTAAATGGGCCCAGACCCCACTCCTTACACCAGGCACAGAATTTACAACATCTGAAGGCATACATGGATTTGGTGGTCAGCCTCTGAGATGAAAGGAATACAGCCAGGATGTCGTCCAACAAGTCGCACTCCCTGGATCTCAGACTCTGAGCCAGGCAAGAAGGTTCAGACAGCTGAGATTTGGGTGGAGTACTGTTGGGGAGGAGCTAGCGCTTCGGCTAGCACCTTCCTGCACCCCTCAAGCCCTTTACAATTAGGCAAGACTTCTAAGCACTATAGCACCGAAATCTTTTTTCATTTAAAAAATAAATCACACAAAGGCGTGGCCAGTCACTAAATAAAGATAGTTAGGATTGAAATAAAAAGGTGAAAATAACTATTAGTTGAATGAATTTGCAAACATTTTACATTGTATTTAGTATTCTCAGAGCACAGTAAAGAGCAGAATCCTCTGTGCCAGAAGGAATGCAGCTTGTGCTAAAAGTAGACTACAGGCATTGCGTCACCGAGGTTAGCTCTCTGAGCACACAAAGTGGCTGGGCAGCAGTTCCTGTTCATCAAAAGCCCATGCAGACTAAGAATAAGAGCATACAGATTCAATGTGCGACATACAGAATTATGAAATCAGGTTTAAAAGAGATTATAGGACCACATAAAAATATGAGTAAGATGTATGGATTATGAATGAAAATTAGTTATAAAAATGTTTAGTTTTTACTGGGGACTAGGTCTCAAAGCTTGTAAAAATCTGCAGGGCTGCAGTGTCCTTCTATGTAAGGTATTAATATGGTAAGTAGCATGGCTGCCAGGAATTGCTGATGAAGAAAGGAAGACTTTGCAGAATCCCTTGAAAGGCAAGATAGACAATTTTGGATGAGCTCAGTGACCAAGTCGAGTGTATTAAGGCTTCAGGCCCAGCACCAGTCTTCAGGACCTGGGAGGGCAGTTGAGTGACAGAATATACTGCTCTGGGCAGAGTTCTTTGCCAACCCTCACTTTTGTATAGATTTCATTTGTTATCTTTTGCAAGATAGACTCTTAGCCTTAATTCCATAGAGGGGTGGATTTACTCTGGTGAGCGTGATCAGGGGTACCCCAATGTATTTAATGGCTACAAGTATGGCCTACCTTTCAGTACCCCCCTACAACTGGGAGAATAGGACAACCCTCAACAGAAGGTGCCAGTTGGGGCATAAATAACTGTCCAGATGTTCCAGAAACCCCATTCTGCAAGCCCAATACGGAGTGATCAGAAACAAGGACTTAAAATGGCATCTCCCGAGAACAAGCAGCATGACAGAACACCCCAGAACAGATTGCAGTCCAACTATAATCAGTGCATCCTTCAAAGCTCCCTGCCGAAGAAATTCACTTGAGTAGCACAACTCACACTTATGTTCACACTGGAGATTAAGAGGTCCATTTGAGGAATTCCCCAGAAGAGCTACTCCAGACTCCCTGGCACAGCTCCCACTAGTGGGAGGACAAAGTCTGCCTACTCAAGGCATCCACTGTAACGTTCTGATCACCGCCATTTGGGCAGCTGTCGGACACCTTGTTCTGCAGAGTTCATAACCACAGTAGCATTGCTTCTCTGCACAGTCAAGGACATCACACCACCTTGCTTGATGAGGTAATGCATGGCCACTGTTTTGTCCGCAAGGACCAGCAAACGTTTGTCCTTTATAGAGGCGAGAAGGGCAACCAGTGCCAGACTGTGGGCCTTCAATTCCAGCAAGTTTATGTGTTCCAGAGCCTCCGAGGGGGATCACAGTCCGCTCACCATAAGATCTTGCAGATGAACACCCCAGCTTTTCAAGGGTGCATTCATGGCTGCCATCAGTTTGGTCCAGCCTTGCCAAAGCAACACCTCCCTCAGTAGGTTGTCTCCCAGGGACCACCATACAAGATGTCAAGAGGTCTGACATGTTTCCATGAAATTGGGACCACCGCCAACAGGGAAGCCACTGAAGCAACCTCATACGTAATCGAGACTTCGACACTACACAAAACATTGGAGGGCATGAGGCCCAGCAAATGAAGGAAGGTTTAGGCCCAAACCAGTTCTTGGCTTTAGAAGATCTCCCTGTGCTCGAGTAGAAGGGCCTGCCCAGATGTGTGGTCAGACCACACAGATAAATCAGAGGGTTTGGGATGGCGAAACTTGAGACTTCTTTAAATTGAAAGAGAAGTCCAAACTGTGCAACAGGCTACGTGTGTGGTACAGGTGTGCCAACCCCATGTTGGGGAGCGAGCTCATAAAAGTCAGTTGTCCAGCTAAGGAAAGACTTTCCTTCCTGAGGCGAGCCACAACAAATGCTAGCAGCTTGGTGAAAACCCTAGGCGCCAAGACAAGCTAAATGGCTGGGTCTTAAACTGATGGTGTAAAGACCCCAATGTGAATCTCAGGCACTTCTTGTGCAAGTGATATATAGGCACATAGAAGTAGATGGCCTGAGGATCCAGAGACACCAGCCAGTCGTGCATATCGAGGTACTAAAGGATCTGGGTAGGCATGACCATCTTGGACTTGCCCTTGTGCAGGTAGAAGCTAAAAAGCCTCAGATTGAAGATATGACGCAAGCCCCAGTCTTTCTTCTGAACCAGAAAATACAGATAATACAGCCTCTGCCGGGAACAGGGCACGAGTTCAATAGCGCACTTCCACAGAAGCTGACAAACCTCCCCAACATGAGGGTCCGGAGGCAGAACAGGGCTGGTAGGTGGATGGTCTGGAGGGCATTGAAAAAATAAAGACAATGCTCCTGATTCACGACCTACAAGGCCTAAGCATCTGACATGGTATGATGCCACTCCTCGCTGAACAGAAATATCCTCCCCCAATTGAGGTACACTGTATGAAGTCCTCTCCCAAAAGGGTTTTGTGCCTGGTGGGGCAAAAGATAAAACGCACACACCCTCTGGAGCTCGATCCCAATACTGACTCAGAATGTCCCCAGAATTCTCAAATCTTTCAAAACAGGGCTTTTTCAACACCAGACCATTGACTAATCCCAATGGATGCACAGAATGCAACTCTCAGTACTGCGCTACTGTTAAAAGATGCCAGCCCAAACGCTGGCTACCCATACCTTGAACAGCGCTCTGCTGCTTTCGAGCTATGTCTATACTTAATAAATGAAAATAACAGCTGTGATTGTTCGAATAGATTTCTTTTTAACCTGTTCTGACTTTTTCAAGGGAAGTAAAACCTTCAGCTTCACTTTTGCTCATTTGCTATGGAAAAACTGATCAGTCCTTCAGACTGTCGGTACTAAGAAACTAGATTTCCCTTTATTCTTTTACATTTTGTAACTTTTTACCATTGCACACAGCATCTTACAATGCAGCGCAATAGGGATAATTTTGTATCACCCTAGCTTTTACACTTGGGATTTTTGATTACTTTTATGTGTGCCTAAAGACAAGTTGGTGGCCGCAGTTCCATTTTTTCAATTTTTGCAATATTTTGATGTGCACATTTGCGTTTACCGTGTGCGCCTACTAAATGTGGCTAGTGCCCTAAAATGGCTGTGCACCACATTTTCAGGAAATTCCATATAAGTGTGGGTGTCTGTGTGTGTGTGTGTGTGTGTTCATGTGCGCGCGTGCGGGTGTCAGTCGCCCAGGAAAGGGGTGGAACTGTCTAGTCCCAGTCCACATCCATAGAGTCAGAGTCTAGTTGTGGGGCATAAGTGAAAACAATAGTTGTCTCTGATTGGACAACTACTGGCTGTTTTGAATGGTGCAGATCCTTACCATATGTGGGCTTGGTCTTGCTTCAAGGCTGGATTTTGGATAAGAAGAGGACTCCAGCAGCCATTTCTTCAGATCAGCGTTGGGGCCAAGAATCCCTCAAAGAAGATCAGCCTGCTAAAGATCCGAAAAAGAATCCTCAAGAGGCCTGGCATACCTTCCTGCGTCTGGCCCGGTGAAGCCTTGTTGGACTACCTGCTGCTTCAGCCCCTGGCCTAGTGGGACCAACTCGTTTTGAAGATTTCTGTGGATCCAGCTGTCCTGAGCCTTCGCAAGTGTCCCTGGACACCCCCTTAAGGAAGTGTTGCACCCGGAATTTCAGTGGTTGCCAGCTTGTGGGACACGTCTCCTTCGCTGCAAATTTCAGCGTCCCAGCATCAATGGATCCTGTCCTAGAGAAGTTGCTACAACCTTTAAGGACGAATGCCGTCGTCTGTGTGAGGTGGCCGTCGCTGGAACTCAACTTCCCCCGTCATGTGAAGTGCCCTGAAAAGGCCTGCATTAGTAAATCTTGCATTTCTTCATCACCAGGGGGTTCATCTTGCATCTGGAGCCGACCGGAAGAATCCTTGCAGCTGTAGCTTCTGGGCACCTCTCACCAGAACAAACAGCAGGAAATCCAACCTCCAGCGACCCCCAGTCGACTCATCAAGTCATCTGGGAAAATCGTAATCAGCAAAGTAAACAAAAAGTATTTGTCCTCCCGGTCCATCATAGACTAACATCGGGAACCAGTTCTTTTGTAGCCTAATCTTCCATTCCACTGCCTTTTGGTCGTCAAACCTGGGTAGCATTTTCTGAAAGAGAAGAACACAATTTATTTACTTAGCAACCTTGTGGAATATCCTATTTGAACAATAACCAACAAAAAATATTAGAACTTACCTACAGAGACTACACTCTGGTGAGAAACACTGTGGCTCCTGTGACTTTTGGGCATGAGGCCCAATTCTTCTTAGGGACTGGACTGCTGAAGTTAGGAAAATGTACTTATGAATTGGTTCCATCTTTACTGGATTCATTTACTTACCTCCTGTGTTGATTAAGTCATTTGAATGCATTTAAAGAACCTATGTTTATTGAGTACTGTGCGATAATGATATCACCTACTAGTTTCATTTTGTAGTGCGAGTAAGGCCTGTGGTAAATATTTGTATTTCATATATATACCTGAATTTAGTTATTGTGTGGACTCACTGAGGGGCCCTGATACCACTCGCACTCTCCTAAGAATAGCCTGGACTGCTCTCCACATTTACCTTCAATGGGTTTTGGCTAACCTCTCAGAGTTCCCTGTACACTATAACTAGGGTACCCTACTAAAAATCTGTCCACCACACCAGATTCTACCAATCCATTTCAACAGTGGAGATGCCCCCTCCATAGGCTCAGCAACCTCTACCGGGGAGAATGACACAGCTGTTGCTTATCAGATTGTGCCTATCCTCTGCCACGGTGGGCGGGGAAGAGAAGGGACGAAACACCCTAGCAGCGGGAGCTGAGGGCTGTTGAACGGCTAAACCCAAGGACGTTGCTGTGGCTTTGGATGACTGGTACTTTTGCAAGGAGTACTCCGCTTTAGTCCAGAAGAGGTTGTGCCCATCAAAAGGCTCGTCAAACAGTTTAAACTTAATGTCTGAAGCAAACTCTGAGAACCTCATCTACACCACAAGTGCCTGAAGATCGTGCCCATGGTACCTGCATCCATCACACAGTTGGCTGTGTCCATGCCAGAGTGCAAGATCGGACTGGGTGTCTCTCTACCATTCTTGACAAGGGCGTTAAAATCTTGTCTCAGATATCCCTCCGGGTGCTTGTCAGCCACCTCTGTGGTCTAAATAACACAAGTAAGAAGACCGCTCAAGGGTTTTTGTTACGATCTTAAAGGGGGCCTAAATAATAGCTGTTCCCCGATCTCGCACTCATCTTCCCATGGGCTCCCTTCCATGCTAGCTCTGACTTTGCTAATCCCCAAGATGATGGTCACCAGAGATCGATACCCTACCATCTAAAAGCTTACTGGCTTTGGACGGAGGCCTAAAGGCTGGAGCCTTATCTTCCTTTCTCCCTTCCTTCCAAAAGGTATGCTAACCTTTCCCCAAATATCAAATGAGGTCCGGGCTCAGACACTCTTCTCCTTATACACTTGTTTTCCTCTCTTCTCCCCATCCTCCAGTCTCTCCCTCTCTTTCGCTGTCTCACCAACATTCACACACACACACACACTCTCTCCTTACCTCGCACTACCCCCATTCTCGCGTCACTATACCTCTTCTCCATCTACACCCTACCACACTATATCTATTACTGCTACCTTCACTGCATCTCCTGCCTCAAATTCCCAGTCAACACTGTCACTACTGCCTTGCACTCTCGCCACAACCTCCCACCATACAATCCCTCCAATTTCCCCGCTTCTCCCTCTCTCAATACTCCTTTCTCATTCACCTTTTCCACATCGGCCTCACGACACTAAACTCCATACAACACTCCATACAACTAGAAACATGCTATCTCACATAAGACCTCACCTGCATTCTGCTACGAACTCACAGCACACCACTCCTCCGGCGGGGCTCATGGTCCACCTCCACGCCTACTGACCTCACATCCGCAACTGCTGACCTTACTCCTGAGAGCACTCACTCCGTTTCTCATACAATCCACTTTTATAGTGCTCCTGCTGATTCCATCTCCCCTCCCCCTTCTGTTGGCTGCAGTGCTCATATTTTACCCAGGGGCTGAGTTACGCAGGTGAAAAGCTTTAAACACCCCCAAGCACCCTTCCCCTTTTCCAGCAATGGCTTGGTTGCAATCTCTGATGGTGTGGTAGCTGGCAGGGGCTCAGGCCGCTTGTTCTCCATGTGGCAACCTTCATATACTGGTGTGTTTTACTGCTAATTCATTGGGGGGGGGGGTTTGTTTTTCTTGTCTTCTCTTGCAGTAACTCCTAATTCCGTTAGTTTTCCACTGCCCACCATTCGCCTCAGTTAAATCTGGGGTTGGTATGTGTGTTAAGTGTCTCATTTCTGTTTGGCAAGGAAATCCTTAGTGGATTCCCTGTCTGTTCTTGTTTCCATTCTCCTGGATCCGTCTTTTTTTTGGTTGCTCTGAGATGCACTCTGGGAGTTGGAGTCTTGAAACGAGAATACGGACCAAAAATAGTACTCGGAAGCATGTGAATAAGGGTGGTACTCTTGGCAACATTCATAGCATGTGTGCGGTAATAGGGACTAGGCCCTCCACCCCCCTCTCCCCACTTCTGGGAAGGGTCACCTGTACCCTCGCCAGGGTCATAACCCTTACACACTGTCACGCACACACATCACATTCCAACAGCCGAAGTAAAATGTTGCCTGGGGACAAGATAAGTTAACTGCCTGCAGGTCAAGGCTGCCAGAGGCGAATAATATATGCCACCAGATGTCCAACTTCTTACTTTGCTTGTCAGGGGACAAAGAGGAAGGACCTGGTCTTCAGGTTGGTTATAGCGGCCTGCACTACCAAGTTCTCAGGAGCGGGATGGGAGAAAAAGCCATGTCCGAAGAAACTGGAAAATGCTTCCTGGCCAGTTCTCGATCCACTGAAGGGACTGAGGCTAGCTTCTCCCAGGACTCCAACACCAGTGCCTGAACTGCTGGGTTGAAAGGCAGTACATTTTGTCTCTAAGGAGGTCGCTCATGCAGCATGTCCGTGGGCACGAATTGAGCCTTGGGTATGGTGAGGGCTGACAGGCCCATTGTGTCCACAACCTTCTCAATCTTTTGGAAGGAGGCCTGAGGCTTTCCCGGAGTCAGCGCAAGGAGGATGCTCAAATCCAGGGGAGGTCTCGAGGCAGATGGCTTCTTATAAATCTCCTCCTTTGAAGAATTCCCCAGGGAAATCTCACGTCTCCCTGGAGTCAAGTGGCTCTAATAGAAAAGACATGGGGTTACCTTCCACATAAAAGACTTCAGTCATCATGGACATCAACTTGCCCAACAAATGTGGGGCATAGTCTTGAGGAGCTCCAGCACTGAATGATGCAGACAACACCAAGGTAAGAGGAGCCAGCCCTGTGGGCTCCATGACCAAAGGCGTAGCTTCTCAGGCGTGTTTACAATCAACTGAATCCGTTTGAGCCGGGGCAAAGCTCGTAGGCATGCTGCCGTGGAATAGAGAGGGATCCTGGATGGCTCGTCCAAGCGCAGTGGGCCCCGTTGAAGCCACTGACACCTGGGAAAAGATGTCAAGCATCTTTAGCCTAAAGGCCTCTGGGACAAATCCGTGGATGTGGTCAGCTTTTCACTAGGGGGAGTCCCTTTGCACAATAACTCAGCCCCTTCCTACAGAACAACTACTTCCCTAAGAAGTTCATAACTTAGACACCCTACCATTGCCCTAGAAAGTACTGGGACGAGGAAGAAAAGGAGTTACCCAAGTGAAGATCCCTTTCCCAGTACTGTGTTGAGGAAGAACCCCAAAGACTCACAAGGAAGTCCTAAAATCAGTACTGTGACAAGGGAGAAGTGTGGAGGCATGAGTATTACCTATTGGAAGCATGATGAGCGGGCTATTGTCTGCCCAAGTCATATTGGCCAGAGCCAGTATAAAAGGAAGACAGACTTAGGAAGTATGAGAGAAGCCCTCGTGTAGAAGCAGCTGTGGACCAGAGGCTCTGTCAGAAGGGGACACGTTACATGCCGGCGAAGTGCTGAGAACTGGGGGGAGCCAAGGAGAATCCCTTTTCAAAAGGACCCAACAGAGAGCCTAACCCTCCCCATTGGGGAAGCAGGGGAACCCCATGCTGTGGATATGCTGCAGCACACCTGAGAAAGGGGACATGAGTGACTGCAGAATCCCAAAACCAAAGCAGAAAGACCCAGAGGCCAACCAGAGACTGCTGGGAGAGACCATGTAGGTGCAGGGGTGACTGCTATGCTAGGTAGGGGAAGAAGGGAGAAGCAGGATACCCTGTCCCAGCCTAACAGGAGAAGGGAAACTCTGGGGAAGCAAAGTAACCTTCCTGAGGCTCCAAAAAAACAAAACAAGTAAGACGGGTCTGGCAACAGCACCCAGTGAAGGTCTGCCACACAATCAGAAGAGAACCGTACAGGTTTGGAACCCACACCTCAGAGACTTGAAAGCAAGGGGAGAGAAGAAGAGACCAGAGAAAGGGAAGCGTCCTCCCTGGTGTCGTGAGAACTGAATGAGAGAAGTCAAGATAAGAAAGGCACTCTTGACATTGTTAAGAAGCCTAAAGAAAGCTAGGGAAGGAAGACATTTTCCATGTAACTGTTTCGGTACGCGTTGGAACTTTGTTTTTCTTCAAATTGGATTGGAACTCTTCTGGATCAAGAATATGTGATAACTTAAGGGACAGAAATAGATTTTTGACACAGGACGGTGGGCTATATAATTTTTATGGACATCCTGACAAGTCCTTTCCATTTGGTTTGAGGCAGGGAAACACCTCTTGGTAATAGGGCTAGGTAGGTTTTTCCCAGATTTGCTTTTGAATAAATGTTTATGCCAACAAACTTACCACTGTTGTGTCTGTCTCCTATCTTCAAACCCTCACACGAAGAATAATGGTGATCTGAATCTCTTGGGGATCGAGACAGCTTCGGATGCTGCTTCGTCTCTTTCTGCAGAGACCTACGCTACTCTCTGACCCGTTCCACGGCTTGCAAATTCAAAGGTGTCCTCTTGTCCTTGTGACAAAAGTTAATAGCTTTGCTGAACGCTCCTGCAAGGTCGTAAGGTCCGCTGATTGGCACGATCCACAATCCTGCAGCTCATATTCCTCCTCCAGGGAGCAAAGACAAATCCTGTGAGGGTCAAAGAGAAGTTTCTCAGGCAATCCGTGCAGGGTTAAGTGCACAAGGACTTTCCTGGAGTGGGCGAATGACACAGTAAAACGTTTTAGAATGGTGCTTGTGAAGCCTATTTAGTTTGCAGAAAAATGTAATGTAGGTTACGGTGATCAGCGCCACGATATATACTGTCCGCAAAGTCATGTTTGACGCGGGACGTGCAGAGGCATACAGGAGAGCAGAGACAGAGTTCACTGCACCCCCGATTGCTAAAACTGTTTCGAAGAACAGCTGGGCAGGAGATTTCCTGTCACAGACGAGGAATCAGTGGGAGATAGGGATCCATTATAAAAGAAGAATATGATCCATCTGGAAATTGTTTGCAATCTGCAGCACCATGTTTGCCGCCTGCTAAGGCTATATAAACATTGTACATCCATACTAAATTCCCTGGATCTGGCCAGATAAAAACGAGCGGAGGAAAGAAAACAGTAATCCTTTGGCTGAGGTGAAAGTCTGATCATCTCCGGAAGGAAGGTCAGTCTAACTTTCTGCCTGGAAAAGCCCAAATAAGCGGGCTTCACAGCCGGAGCTTGTAGCTCACTTACTCGCCTGGTTGCTGTAATTTCTAACCGAACAACTGCCTTTTAAGAGACTGCAGCCGCAAAGGACAAGAATGTATAGGTTCAAAGAAGGATCTCATGTAAAATAGAAGCACCAAGGTTAAATCCCACAGCGGTAGGACAAATTGTCTCACAGGAACACGGTCACCAGACCTCTGCAGGATGACTGCAGGATATTCGAAATGGGACCCTTGTTCAGGTGTCCCTTTGAGCACTAAGATAATTGCTTGATAGCCTTTCAGAGTGCTGATTTGTATTCCATTTCAAGGAACATTCAAGAGAATTTGCAAGAATGCAGCAGTAGAACTAATAGGATCTAGATCCATCTCTGTGCACAAAGCACACCATTTTGCAGCGACAGCTGTAAAGAGCTTTGGTGCTGGCCTTTCAGGCAGGTCACAATCCCTGGTTCACAATCTATCAAGAGCTTGGGATGAAGATCTGTTCCGCCTCCTACGCTGGCCCAGATTGGGAGAGGTGGTCTTCTCCCTTTGGGAGGTGTTGAGGATGTCAGATGGTAATTTCGAGGAGGGTTGTTACCAGGTCCTGACGCCCAATTCGGAGCAACCAGAATCATTGTGTACTTGAATCGCCTCAGCCTCCTGAGAACCTGCAAGATGACTGGGATCTGTGGTAATGCAAAGAGGAGGTTGGAACGCTTGACCACTGAGATCACATCCTCTGTGCCCTCTCGGCGGAAGTTCCCTAGCCCAGCACTGCTTGCACTTAATGTTACACTGTAGTCGTCCCGCAAAGGTTGAAGATTTCTGCAATAACTGCCTGGCACAGCTCCGGCTCATGAAGGCAGAGCTCTGCCACTTCAGAGGATCGACCTTCATATTTCTCTTCCTGGCACAATGGGCTGCCAACAAGAAAGTCATCCTCTAAAGCCCAGAAGCAGAGCTTCATCACTTACCTGCACAGGCGCAGTAACGCTTTGCCCACTCTCTTGTTGAGGTAGTGCATTGTCACTGTGTTGTCTATCAGAATCAGGAGCTTTTACCCCATGAATAAAAGAGTGCAAGGAAGGTAGGCTTTCAGGGTGGGAGGATAGCTAATGGGAAACACGCTGGTCTTGAAAGCAAGAGCAACACAGGTTTGAAACCCTGTTCCGCGCTTACAGGATGGATTACGGCATGAAGCATGGTATAAGAACTCAATTTAGTTTTCTTTTTCTTTTTAAAGCCTGATTGCCAGCAGCACCATCCGATTGATATACACCCTGGTTTCTATCAAGGACCAAATCTTACACAGAGACCCTTCGGATGAGCACCTCAGCCTTTATAAATAAAAAAATAGATTTGACTTTTTTTTTTTGAAAAAAATATTTCGAAATTTTTGTCATTTCGACATTTTTTTTTCGACATTTTGACTGACCACCATGTCTGACATGTCGCTGGAAAACTGGGACCATTGCGATCCGAGGAGTCACTGGCATGATCGCATCCGTAGATGGGTCCATTGCACAAAGAAAATGCAAGTTGCCATCAAACCCACAAGGCGCAGAAAAACATAGGCTGGCAGGTGTTGAGTACTGGAATTGGTTGATTATCTGCAGGATATTTTGTACCCTTTCCTCGAGGGTGAGGTGGGGCAAGGGGTGGCGTTCTCCGATCCAGTATCCAAGGCACCACAGATAAAAAGGACATCTTGAAATTGAGGGAGTAGCCCGGGCTATGAAGGAGATGGCACGTGCAGTGAAGATGAGGGCTTGCCCGCTGCTTTGATGAGCCAGTTGTCCACCAGGTAGGGGAAGAATTAGAATCTTAGCCCTCCTGAGTCTTGCCACCACCATCGTCATCGGTTTGGTGAAAAGTTTTGGGTGGACGCAAGTCTAAATGTGAGCTCACAGAATTGGTAATGCGCCTCACCAATTGCAAACCCCAGGGACTTTGTGCTTCTGATCGTTGGGCACATGGAAAAAGCATCCGGAAGATCTAAGGACACTAAACAGTCTTCGTGCTCCAAAGAGTGTAGGATCTCGACCAACATTGCCATCTTAAATTGGTCTCTTAGAAACTTGTGTTGAATCCAAGATGGGATGTAAATCCCTGTTTGTTTGGGTCATCAAAAAGTAGACAGAATACCACCCCTTTTTTTCTGTTCCTTGGCAGATACTACTTCATTTGCTGCCTCAGGTGCTGAGTTCCAACCTATTCCAAAAGGAATGGGTTCAGTGATGTTGTCCTGACAGAGTGTGGTCCAGGGGTTTCCGAATTAATGCGAGGTGGAAACCTTGAACAACCCCCCTTGAAAGATCCAAATGTAAAAACCAAAAGCCCTTCCCTCCCGTCAGCAGCAAATGAGATGGGGGAAAAAAAATATCAAAGAGGCATCTGAGAGGAGGTTGCCAAGGGCACAGAGGCTCCTTAGCTTTGACATTCCTGGGCACTCTCTCCCCGGTCTAGTGAACCGCTTCTGCGCACATTTGGTTCCGCCTCTGCCTGAAAGCAACTGAAGCCACGGCCTCTACCAAACTACCATGCGGGTATTGAAAAGGGCTGGTCTGTGGTTTACTGAACTTCCAGTCCCAAATAATTTGATGTGGCTTTTGAAACCTGGATTTACTCTAGGGATATATTTGCTTTTGGCTGGAAAACGGTATATCACCAAACAAGATGTCGAGTAGCTAGGCTTGCTGTCCCCATATCAAGAGCAACGCAGTGTGCTGTGTTGAGCTCAGTTTTCAGTGCTTGGCACGCTGCTTCCTTTCCATCCTCTTTCTCTGAAACCATCCCAGATCATGCCTTCAAGCAATTAGTTTGCTGCCTCCGACATCTTCCAAGAATGGTTTATTGCTTTAAGGAGCCATGCTACTTGCCATAAAAATATTCTTGCCAAAAGTGTCCCGTTTCTTTCTTTCTTTCTTCTGCTGTCCAGAGGCAGAGACAGAAACACAGAACTCTTAGCTGCTGCAATCAGTAGACTCTCCAGTGGCATGCTTCAAGAGATTGCAGCCCTTTTACAGATCCAGGACCATGGTAGGTAGGAGCTCACCACAGTGGTTCAGGTCCATGGCGCCGCAGGATCAGCCCCGCAGATGGCCAGTAAGGAGGATTTACTGCAATGGCTCACTGAAATTTGGAAGGACATACAAGGCAGCCTGGCGGAGATGGCAGGAAAGGTTGCCGCTATTGATAAGCACTTGGATTAAATCCCTATACTCTGCCAACTTCCCCTTGTTATTTGCAAACGTAGAGTCGGAACTTAAACGCTGGCATAAGCAAACAATCTCGTGGCTGCGTCGTATAACGGCTGTAAAAATGAATACCATTCCAAAGCTTAGCTACCACTTCTCAGCGCTTCCGACTGCAGCTCCTTTACACAAAATACTTGCATTGCAAGGGAAAATGATTGCATTCATTTGCCGCAAATCGCAAAAAAGGTCCTGCTGCGTAAACAAACATTGAGGGGGTTGAGGGTCTGTGATATCTATTGCTATTACCTAGCTTCTCAACTATCGCATGTATTTACTTGGGTGCAAGTGGGAGACGTTCCCATCTGGGTACAGACTGAACAAGCAGCTTCCTCAGTCCCCTTGAGACGATTGCCATTTGTGCAGTTGAAAGTTAATTATGCAGGGTATACTCTCCTCTATTCGACATCTCACACACTCGCATGGTGGAACCGAGCAACTAAAACCAGGGGCACCCCTAATGGTTTCACATTTCCACCAGATGTGCCAGTTCCCCCTGCCCACATTTCCAGCAGTGCAAGTTTACTACAGGATACATTGTCACTAATTTTCTGGGGGGAGTAGTGCCATCTATGTAACAGCTTTACAGCTTGCATTCTGTATTGCAGGGGCACAGTGGAATACAACACCTTAAAACATATCTACAAGCAGAGCTCATCGGGGAGATCCATGCAAAGCCCTCTTCTCCACTGCACCATGGCTGCAATTTGACCAAACGGTTACACTAAGAGCCAAGGGCAGCTCGTCCATAATGGGCAAAGGGGCGTTGACCCACCAGGTCTTGGACCCCTCTCGGCCATTATGGAGGAGCCAGCCCAGTGAAACACTGAACGTTCCCTCATAAGTTTTTTTTCAGCTGAGGGAGTGTTCTGAACTGTAGCTCCCCAGCCACGCAAGCCCAATGAGCCATGTAAGGCTAGGGCATTTCGCATGTCTGTATGTGCAAGGGGGCGCTCCAGTGCCTTGTCGCACATACAGACAGAGCAGGCTGGAGTGGGGCGTCTAGTCACTCAGGCTCAGGCCCCTGCATGCATTTGCAGGAACCGGGAAGCTCCCGAGCGCTGGAGAGGAAAGACCCACGGCAGAAGGTACGTTTGTTTATGTTCATATATTTTTTTTATTAAAATTATGTGTATGAATGCGTGCAGGCTTGTTTGGCTAGGTGAATGTATGATGGATGCTGGTATCAATGAGAGCATGATTGCTGTGTGTAGGTTGTGTAAATGTGTGTGTTTGTATGTTCATTTATTTATTATTTAAATATGCGTATGGATGTGTGTATGCTTGTGTTATGAGTGAGTGCATAGTGAGTGCTCGTGCTGGTCCGAGCAGATTTTGGCGAGGGGGGCAGGGGGTGAGGTGTGAGAAGGTTTGCAAAAATGCCTTTGTTGCACAATACCCCTCCCCACAAGCCAAAATCAGCTCTTCTGAGGTGCTGTGGGGCCCAGGGGGCAGGGTTGCCATTTCTTTTACTGGCCATCTATGATCGTTGTCTAGTAAAAACAAATACCATACCTACCCCACTGGGACCCCCAGCGCCTTGGATATACACATAATCACTTTGATAGTGTGTGTATGTTTGGCGCTGTGGGGACCAAGGGACAGGCATGTTATTGTTTTACTGGACACCCCAGTGCCTGGCATACACACAACCACATTGATTGCATGTGTGAGGAGCTCGGGACCCAGGGGACAGGCATGCAATTTCTTTTTTTGGGGCATCTATGGTAGGTGTCCAGTAAAGAAATACCATGCCTGACCCCTGCGCCTCCAGCACTTCGCATACACACAATCACATTCACTGTGTGCGTGTGAGGCACTGGAGGCCAGGGAGCAGGCATGGCATTTTGTACTGGGTATGCCCAGTAAAGAATGCCAGCCCAGTCCGCTGGGATTCCTAGCACCTCACATGTAATATCAAGGCTTACCCCCAAGTCCCCACCAGCGCCTTGCATGTAATCATAATTTATGATCTGTGCATGTGAGGCGCTGGAGGGAAATGAGGGAAGGAATGTAATTTATTAATGGGCATCTGATAGAGGCCCTGTAAAAAATGCCATGACTGGGCCCCCCAGCACCTTGCATTCACACTTAATCACATTAATCATTAACGTGATTATGTCAGAGTGCAAGGTGCTGGCGCACCATGGAACAAGCATGGCATTTATTTTACTGGGCATGGCGTTTTTTTTTTACTGGGCATGGCGTATATAGCCTGCATGATAAGTGTTATTATGTAGCTACATTGCCATTTTAATGCAGCCAGTTTGGACATGTTTTCATACTTTGGCAAGCATTTTTAATGGTAAAGCCAACTGTAGTATGTCCTTATGTGGGGATACTGCCATATATTGGCAGAACAAACTATATGTTTTCTTATAGTATCATAATTGGCAGTATGCGCAAAGCAAACATGAGTATGTCCTTACATGGTAATACTAGGGTAGCATGGAAATGTATGGGCACTGCAAGGAACTCATGGTGGCAACAGTAAAGAGACACGTGATCACAGTTAAAGGGTGTTTATTGAACAATGAATGCAGGGTGGAAAAATGCCCAAGCTAAACCTAAATCTAAGAAGGGCGCAAGCGTCGACCATCAAATGAAAAATAAGGCAGTCCTAGTGGCGTTTGTTAGGGAGAATTCTGTTTAGGCTGAATTTCCTAACCTAGTGAGTCCCCCAGCAGCTTTGCTGGATTTCTGGAGTTTGTTTTTTTCCATCCTGCCAAGAGTGAGACTCTTTTCTCCCACTCTTGGACATGAATGTGGTTAATTCCTTGGAATGTCAATGTGTTCTATGGGCTATGGGGTCTTTTACTCCATAGGGTCTCATGTGTTTTGCTATGTGTGTTACAACGCACCCTCCGTGCCGTAACACTGGGGTGTCCTAGAGGATCCCCACCATAGACTCCATACCCTGGGACTGACTACTGTCTCCCAGGGCATGTAAAGTCACCATTGGCTTTACTAGACCTAAATTTACTAACAGAACTAGTACAAACCATCCTATTGTGGACGTACTGGTAGGGGTAATTCGATTACCCCTGGGTCTGTTGTTCGAGGGGGCACTGTCCCCCCTCGTCGAGTTTTGGCTGGTGGCAGTGGAAACTACTTGTTATATTCAGCCCCGAATATAATTCTATGGGATTCTTCCCATTGTTGGAGGCTAATACTTTTTCCCGCTAGTCTCGAACATACCGCCGGTTTATTTGTTTTAAATAAATCTACCGGTTGGTATTTTTTTCCAGAACTCGGTTTTTAAAATGGCGTCTGTGTTCGCCTCTGTAACTCCGAACCAAGGGTTGAGCCCTTTGTTCCACTTTTGGTGGGCTTCTGCACAGAAGCCCTCCAAAGTGGTGCCATTCTGTCTGGGTACCACAGGTGGTGTGGGAGGGGGTTTAGGCACCCTTGACTGAGTTGCCTTGCCAACTCCAGTCGCACTCTGGTGTGATTGGCCCAAGTGGTGAGCCACCCCGCTCACCACTTAGCGTGTTTTGATTGACAGCTAGGCTGAATGAATGGGGTTTTTCTGCATAAAAGCGGGGCTTTTGGGACTGGATCTTCAGAAGTCGCCACAGGACCTAAGAATCCGACGGGGGTAAAGCTGAGCCGTCCTGCAGCGACACCTCTGGTGGAGCCCTGCTGAACCGACTCAACACTTCCCAACGACAGAGGAGATCTCCCTGCTGGAGAGTCTTCTCCCCCTGACTGGTGTGAACAACCAGTCCCTTTGCTTTTTCTTCGCTTCCAGGGCATAGTGGTCGAATTGCCCGTGCTGAGCACCCCGGCAACCGGACAGCCACTAGCCCGTACCGTGACCAAAAGGTGGTGCCTTGTGACGGAGCACTCCGCGGCAGGTCTCTTCCCTGGTGGTGCAACGATCTTCAACTTTCCTTCGACGACGAGATCATCTCATCTCTTGGCAAAGCCCCGACTTGCATCCACCACCAGGAACAACTGCCCCTGCCGGAGCTGTCTCTTCACTTACCAGGTACCGTGTCCGCCTGGCTTCCCTTGTGACGGTTAGTGTGAGGTGTCTTAAATCCTTACCTTTCCATTGGGTCGCCTCCAGACCTTCTTAACTTTTTGTTCTAAACTGGTCCAACCTTTCTGTGACAATTTGCTACAAAGACTCGAAGTGCGTTTCCACTGTGATACTTGTTGGGACATATCGCCTTGCCTCTCTCCGAGTGGGCCTGGCCTCTGAACTTTGTGATCCACAGTAGACCCTGCCTAACAGGCCTTGCATTTGCTTTGTAAAAGTGTTGGTACCGAGTTGGTTTCATACCCTGCCTTTTCTCTCCCGTTCTAACGAATATTAGAGTGCCATCTAGGTTAAAGCATTCACCTCTGTCTGCAAATAAGTGGTGCCGTTGAACCTAGACTTGTCGAAATATTGTTAGGGGATTGATACTTATAGTAATTGAAGTTGTTTGCCGTATAAGTGCCAGTGTGTTTTCATAGATGTGTTTTTATAAATAAATAACTATATATCTTTACACCCAAGCTCTGTTCCGTGTCTGCTTGTTCTACTGTGTAAATTGCCCTATTTTGTATACTCCACATACTGCCTAACTTTTCGAGAGAAGTCTGACTGCTCAGCCACAGCTACCAAGTGAATCTTTTGCAGTGGTCCCAGAGGGAACTGCACAGGTTTCTGCTTAACAGCGTTGTGTCAAAATAGAAGGGCCTATACTAAAAAAATAATAGTTAATCACCGTAGTGACTAACGTACTCTTAGTCCATAGTCCCCTTTCCTCCATACTGTATGGACGTCCCTCACGAGGGACGGGAAACGGGACCCTTTTCACCAGAAAAATCTTCTGCTTTAAATTTAGAGGCACGCGGGGGGCGCAGTCCTAGGAGCATGCCCTCGCCTGACTCCGTCCACCAGAGCCACTCCTCAGTCCACATTGACGCATCAACAATTTTTAACATTGCCTTATGACACCAGTATTATTAGGGGGGAGGATGGTGGGACGTATGGAGGAAAGGGGACTATGGACTAATAGTACGTTAGTCACTACAGTGAGTAACTTAATTACTCCTACATCCCGTCCCCTTTCCTCCATACTGTATGGGCAATTACAACTGAATGTAGCCTCAGGATGGAAAGGAGACCCTCCTTAAGCAGACATGTTTCTTAGAACCGCCTGCCCAAAAGCTGCATCTGATCTAGAGGGGGCGTGCAAACAGTAGGACTTACAGAAAGCCGAAGGGGTGGCAGAGGAAGCTGCACTGCTGATGACCTGCCACGGCACATGCCGTTGAAATGTGATGGCCGTGACCTTGGCACTGACCGCATGGGCATACAAATTGGCCGGCACTGGACGGTGCTGCACCTCATAAGCATCCGTGATGGCCGAGACCATCCACCTTGCTATGGAAGCCTTGGAGGCCTGGTAGCTGGGCCTTGAACCACCAAAAGTGATAGAGAGGTTGTCCGACTTGCGTATGTCCTTGGTCCTATCAAGGTAGTATATTAGCGCGTGTCTGACATCCAGACGGTGCAAGACCATCTAATGCTCATTCTTGGGGTCGGCGAAGGTGGGTAAGACAATTTTCTTGTTCAGATGGAAGGAGGAGGTCACCTTGGGTAGGAATGCAGGATGCGTCCAGAGGACCACCTTGTCCTTGTGAAAGGTAGTGTAGGGCTCTGATGCCCCCAGAGCCTGGGTTTCGCTGACTCTGCGAGCAGAGGTGAGGCCCAAGAGGAGCACTGTTTTTAGAATGACCAGCCTGATGTCCATGGACGTCATTGGCTTGAACGGTTTGTGTGCCAAGGCGCCCGGGACTACATTGAGGTCCCACACAGGTTGTGGCTTCTTTATAGGCGGATAGAGCTTGTGGAGGCCCGCCAGATGCCGTTTGACCACAGGATTAGCCGAGGAGAAGAGACCCTCCTCTGAATTTCTGTACGCTCCATTGGCTGCCAGATAGGTGCAGCGTGTGTCCACCTGAGCTCCGGAGTGGGCGAGGTGCACCGACAAGGAGAGTTTGTCGTCCAACGTGCATGTAAGGGGGTCGATCTCTTTAGAGTCGGCCCAATGACATAATCTGGCCCATTGGCTCCTGGTAGCTTTACTTCTGGCGCCCTGGATGATCTCCAGGTTAGCCTGAGATAGGCTCAAATGTTTCAGTGTGACCTGCTCAGGAACTACGCTGTGAGAGCTAACTTGTGAGGAGCGGGGTGGAGTACCCTGCCACCCTGCTGGGTCAGGAGAAGAGCTGGACCCACCGGTAGATGAATGGGGGGCCTGTCTGAGAGGATGAGCAGCTCGGAGAACCATGGTCTCGCCGGCCACCGGGGAACTATCAGAATGATGCTGAGGTGGCAAGATGGCTTTATCCTGCAGATCACCCTGTGTACCAGGGGTGTGGGAGAAAAGGCGTATGCTGTCATGTAGCTCCATTGTATCTGGAAAGCGTCACCCGGTGAGCCCAGGCCCTGCACCCTGCCAGGAGGTGAACTGCGGGCATTTCCTGTTGTCCTGGGAGGCAAACAGATCCACCTGGGGATGCCCCCACCTGAGGAAGTTCTCCTTCAGGACCAGGTCGTTCAATTGCCACTCGTAATAGTCCGCCCCCAGTCTGCTTAGCCTGTCCGCCTCCAGGTTGGACTGTCCCGGGAGGTGGCCAGCGGTGAGCTAGATACTGTTCTCCAGAGCCCATTCCCACATGCGGACAGCTTGGTCGCAAAGTGGAAGGAATCTGGTACACCCCTGCTTGTTGACATAGTACTTGCTGATGGAGTTGTCCGTCTGGATAAGTATTGTCTTGCCCTCTATCAGAGGGAGGAAGGCCTTCCTTGAGGGCCAGCCAGATGGCCTTCAGTTCTAGCCAGTTGATCTGGGACTCCTGTTACTGCCGAGTCCAGACTCCATGGGCGCTGTGACTGTCTAGCGTGGCACTCCTAGGCAGGAGTCCGTAGTGACGGTGACCTGCGGGAGAGGCTGCCGGAAGGGCTTGCCCTGCCGGAGGTTGAAATACGCAGACCACCACATGAGGTCCGGGTGGAGAGATGTAGGGATGTCGCCAGGCTCCGCTTGCGATCTCCTCGCCTGATTCCCAGAGGCTGCGAAGTGCAGCTGTAATCTCCTCATCTTGAGTCTCGTGTGGGGTACGGCCAAAAGGACCGCCGCCATAATACCCGGCAGGTGTTGGTACCACCGGTCCGAGGTCACTGTCCTGGAGGTGAAGTGAGTAGTGGCTCTCTTGATGGCCATAATCTTGTCCTCCGAGTTCAAAACTCTTTGGGAAACGGTGTCCCAGATGAGGCCCAGGAAGGTCAGACTCTGCGTGGGTTGCAGCTGAGACTTTTTCAGATTGATAGTAAACCCTATGTCTGAACCCCACGGCTAAAGTGGGACTGTTTCACCTGGAGGAATCGCTTTTCTGGGTTTTTCCCCCTTTTCATTTGCAAATGCTCACTAACTTACACATGCATTCTAAGGCCTTTCCCAACATGGCCAATCTGTTTGAAACTGGTGCTTACAACGTTTGTTTGTTTGTTTATTTGGTATAGCGCAAAACCAAACCCGAAGGGGTAGCTGGGTGCAGACAATACAAGGATACTTGAGAACTTGGTTACAGGAAAAAAATACAGTTATACAGTTCACATTAGTAACAAAGGTACATGTACAAGAAAATGCAAAACTACAGTTCAAGCTAGTTCGCCAGAAATCAATTCATCTAGTTGCAGTCATTTAAGGTTTCTGGAGTGGGTGGTAGTGGGACAATCGAGCTAAGTGTCATTGGAACGTATCCAGGTGAGGACTTTCCACCTGAAGCTAGGGTAAGGTTGGTCCATTCTGAGATCCATAGGGAGTTTGTTCCAGGCCAGGCCCGGCCCGGCCCAGCCCGACTCCCTCTCCCATTGGTTGACCGGCCTAGATAGGCCAATCGGTGCAAACATGAGGCGGGAGCCGGCACCTGACCACTAAGGCCCACAACAAAGGCCCCGTCTACCCCTGTCCACCATGGTACGCCACAACTGCCCTGTGTGTGTGTGTGAAGGTGCCCCCCTTGCAGACCCCTGCCCCCGTGTGTGTGAAAGTCCCTCCTTGCATCCCGTGTGTGAAAGTGCCCCCTTTGTGTCCCCCTGCGTGTGAAAGTGCCCCTCCAGTTAAAAAACTCAACAGCCACCACTGCCAAGAGCAATTCCCTATACAGGCTAGCCAAGAGTCCCTTTGTATCGCTCTTCTGTAGCAGGAGGATGACAATCCCCAGCAAAGGTTTTTCTCCACCTCGGGTCTGAAAGTGAACCTTGCAACTGTAAATATTGGTAGTGTCCCGATCTGCAGGCCTTTCCCAGACCATTCTGGGCATATGAACTTTACTCCCTCCCAGAGCGCACCTGTCTTCTCCAACCCATCCTCATACGAAGACAGAAAACTAAGCGGTTCATCAATAAAGTCCCTCCATGGGGGAGTGCCCAAATACAACTCCGGGATGAGGGCCATGACACAAGTGTTAAGTAAAATTACACTTACTGCTATTTTACCTTTTATATTTTTGGAACCCCTAACTTTTTGCTTTTGTTTCAGCCTTCTGTCTGAACTTTCTGCCAGTGAAGCACAGCCTTCAGCTGAGCTCCACTGGGCTTTCACTCATCGTTCTGGGAAAACTGACTTGTCCTTGTGACAGTCCGTACTGGGAAACATGGTTTCCATTAGTCTTATGACTTTGTTGCCACTTCTGCCAACTGTACTTCACTGCGCAAAGTACATTACAGTACCGCTCACTGGAGTCCTTGCATTTCCGGGCCCTATACATCCCTTAAGGACTCTATGGTAACTATGCAATGTGCCTAGGTGTAGACTGGTGGCAGCAGGTGACTTTTCATGTATTTTTATTAACTTTTCCTGAACCATACCGCACTTACTGCGTGTGGCTCATCACACTGGCTAATGTCCGTCATGGCCAAGCCACAAGGTCATTTGTCTTTTCCTTTCGCCTTTCCCTTGCTCTTTGTGACCCAGGGAGTCATTATTTGGGCATGAATTCTCACGCGAAAGCCAGCGCTTTCCGTGGGCTAATGGATGTCACATGGGTGGGTACCCAGGAAGCGGGCTGGGAACGTCCGGTCCCAATCCACACTACGGGTGCCAGAATGTCTGGCGTGCCTGTGTGCTTGAGAGCCGCAGTAGTCCCCGATTGAATTACTGTTGTCGGGCATGAGTGGGCAGATCTCATTGGCCAGCCAGGTGCGAGCCCGTCCTGGACTTTTAGGATATGGGGAGGGCTCCGAGTGCAGACCACAGATCAACCTTAGATCCGAATCGACCAATACACAGAGCCAAGTATCCTGAGCAGCGAAGCTGATCCAAGGACTGTCCGGAAACGTGCAGAGAAGGTTTGGCACCCTGAGCCTGCTGTTGTCCTGGTAGAGCCCTGCTTTGCATTCAATCTCCGAAATCCTGCCAAGGCGCTTCAACCCCTTTGAGTGGTGGGACCAATCACTCAATGCTTGCTTGGTGCCCTGCAAACGAGCCTTTGCGGAAGAGTCCCTGGGCCCTCCAGTGGACTGCCAGCTTGCACCCAAGTGCCCGTGCTGGAGCGTTACTCGAGTTCCGGCTCGAGCTTTGGGAGGAGCATAGCTCGCACTGCAAAGCCTCTTCTTGCCAAATCTTGTTGTCCCTACTGCTTTGGGCCACGGGAAAGCAGCATGCATCAGTTCGCAAGCCTTGGGTGCTCCTGCCGCACTATGGGACAGTGGCGGTCGCTGCTGGCGACTTTCCCGCCTTTCTTCAAGTGTCCTGAGACAGCATCAGTGCTTTCTTTGTCCTGCATTTGTGATGAGAGATGCAGCTCCAGATGTAAATCGGACCTGCACCCGCAGCGCCTGAGAACTTTGAAGCGTAACCAAGGAGGGGATTTGGTAGTCCAGGCAACCTTCAAACCTGCTAAGTTTGAACCTGGAGTGACCAAGGCGAGTAATCGTAACCCTAGTTCATGAAGGATCCCTTGAGGTCATTGCCTTGACTTGGGCTGAGGAAGACGCAACTAAGAGGAAGGCACACTTTGCTTTGTGCACAATACTTTGGTACTGGGACGAGGACTGTGGAACACCATACTAAGGTTCAGGCATATCCCACTGACGGAAGTAATTATGGTCAGCCAAAAAACTTGCACCTGCAGCCAATTGAGCGGCTACAGGTGCATAAATGGAAGACAGCTTGGTTGAAGGAGAGATCCACCTGCGAAGGAGGACGCAGCAACCAGATGTGGAGCAGGCTGCAGAGGGGCTGGTGAAAAGGACGCAAACAGTTACAGGAAAGCAAGAAAGACGCTGAGGCTAGGATGGGCCTCTAGAGGGTCGAGAGTGCTGCAGAACCCTGAGCCACTTGTCCCCCGTTGCATTTGGGGGACACATGTCCCCAGGAAGAAACCAAAAGCAATAGGAAGGTTTGGAAGCGTGCGCTGCTAGCAAGAGTTCCCGACGAGAGAGAGGGGAGCAAGAGAAAGCTGAAGAGGAAAGCAAGAGCACCCGGAGGATCGGCCGTACCTTCCATCTTGTGACTCTTTGTTCGGTCTATAAACATTTCTATATGGCTTATTTTTTCCTTACCCCTTGTGCCTCTTTCCTTCTTCCTTAGTTCATAATCCCCCTCTCTTGACTCCCATATTCTTCATCACTTCCTTTGCATCGTGTTTAAATTTCTGCATGGTCTTGCCCCGCTGTTGGGTAGATTTCTATTTTTTGTGTGCAATCTCCTCCACCAGAACAGGATTTCGTGTCCGTTCTCCTGGGTGGGTGGGAACCTTTTTCCACACTCGCTCATTCTTTTACTTTGTCCATGGGAACCTTTTGTATTTCTTTTTATACCTTTTTTCTTGGAGTCATGCTTTCCTCCAAGTTTTGTGACATCCGTCATTGACTTTTGCAGCACACAGCACTTTCTGTGCAGTATTGCTGGGAGCCCTTTAGGCTTCTTTTATTTTCTGTTATTTTCCTTGTGAGAACACCTGTTCGCAAGGGCGGGGGATATTTTGTAACCTTCCCATTTTTCCTATTGCGAGATCAGCGCACACCTCCTTGTGGAGTCCTGAGGGGTTACAGTGTATCCCCTTTCCAACTGCTCCTATAACTTTTTGTTTTACAGTGACAGGTTCATCTGAATGACTGGTAGCAGTAGTTATAGTCTCCCAACGTTTGTGTAATTCTTACTAGCAGGTGGTACCCACAGCCGCGGTAATGCAAAGAAGGACCACCATTATCAGCTTTCTTTTTTCACCACTTCAAGATGGATTGCCTTTTCTTGGTCTTTCTTCTACCGTGCAGGGTGGGGGATGTCTTTGTTTGACCACTCATGCCAGGGCGCTCCAGAGGCTTGTATGGGCAAAGGAAGATGCCGATCGAGTGAAAGCATCTAATCAATAATGGCCCTGGAGACCAAATGGCCAATATTGAATACTTTTCTTTTTTTTTTATTGTGCATATAGTCACAAAAAAGGACTTTTTACACATTTCTTCAAATTAGATTACAAATTCAGTCCCTACTTATATCTCACAAAACAGTGTATAAAAAACAAAATAGAAACAGCACTACAATTGGTACATTACAACAAAAAATGTGAATCAAAATGGAATCACACCACGACAGAAAAAGAAAAAAAAAATATATATAAACAATCTTTACAATACTTCAATTTAATAATTTACAGCATCAATTTTATGAAATTCAATACATTCAAGAGTTTTAGAAGTGCAATGGACAATGAAATCTCCTTTCCTGTGGAAACCTGTGCCAGAAATCCTGGGAAGAAATCCAAGCGATATGAACAAAACATGTAAAATGTTTTTCACATCAATACATGCCACATGTCTTGAAGAAACTCTTCTCCACACAGGGTACATTCACCTGCAGAGCATTCTAGTTGATTCCAAATTCGGTCAGTCTCATTAAGTTTAACCAAAAACGTAACTCGTTACGCCACGTGGGGTTTGAGAATCTTCTGATGTAAGGTAAGACATATGAACTTTATTTTTCACACAAAGTAAAATGTTTAATATTCTTTAAATTACTGATCACAGTTTTTGTTTTGATCTGGTCGGGCGCATTAGTGCTCGTTTAACATTATTTGGGTTTTCTATAAGAGTCTGGCGGGTACAATCACATTGTTCAAGAATCTTTTCAGCGTCATCATTTATATTTGAAAGATAGCTATTCTTTTGCGTGTTTGTATAGTCGCTAATGTCCACATGCAGAGATTGGTCAGGTGGAATGATTATCAATCTGTAGAGAGCAAAGACTTTCAAGAAAAAATTAGATTGGAGAGAATGTAAGCCAAGTTTTTATCTCAGCCTAGAAATCGGTAATCTACCCTAGAAATGATCCCAATTGATTATACGAGAGCATGTAGTACATTCCATCCCATATAGAAGCGTTGGAATAATTTTGCCTTTATATAATTTTATTAAAGGTATGAAGGAAAATCGACAATATGAAGATAGATTTTTTTTTATTTGCCTGCACATACATTGTTGTGTTTTGCTCTCTAGTTTTGGTGTTAAGTCCTGGAGCAACAGATTGGTTATGAGATTAAGGCCCAAGTATCTTACTTCTTTTTTTACAATCGAAATTGGTTGTTGGGCTACGTCCCATTGTTGTTTGCGGGGCCTGTTGGTTGATTTACCGAACATAATTATGTTCGATTTGGTGAGGTTAATTATTAAATCGTTGGTCTTGGCATATACTGCCATTGCTGAGATTAAATGTTTAGCCCTATAGGAGTATTATCAATTTGGGCTATGTTGTCAGCATAGGTAAGTAGATGGATTTTGCAATTCCCTATGGTGGGTGACGCAAAGGTGTAATTTTGCAAGAAACTAACCCAATCCGCAAGATAAAAATTGAAAAGTAAAGCTGCAAGTAAACACCATTGCCCAACACCATTGTCGGCGGGTATCTTTGAAGAAAGGTCGCCTTGGAGATTTAACCTCACTTTGATGGAAGTATTATCGTGTAAAGCAATGATTATTTGCAACAACCTATCGGGTATGTTCCAAGATTTTAATTTTAGCCATCATTTTGACCTGTATACTAAGTCAAATGCCTCAGGTTTGTAGAGATTGCTTTATTTGACGTTGTGCTTCCAAGAGGTTTAGGGTCAGACAATTTAGAATAGTTGAGAGCCCTTTTCTAAATCCTATCTGAAATTTAGATGGTATTTGTTGATTGGATGCCCATTTCTGTTACTCATGAAGGACTGAATGAGAAAAAAAAATCTTGCTGACACAGTCCATTAATGCAATCGGACGATATCTTGCTGGATCTGATTTGTCCCTCTTTTTGTAAATAGGTATTACTATGGTTTGCTTCCAGGAACTGGTTATTACTTTAGACAGCACGATTTTCTTATACAATTTGGTTAGAATTACTGACCAGGTGTGTGGGTGTCTGATTAGTCAAACCATTAGTACTAGAAGCGCGAGATTTGGAAGCCGACATGATTAGATTCAAAATCTCGTCTTTGTCTATCTGCAAGATCCATTTGATGTTATTATCAAGGTATGATTGAATCAGAGTATCCTTTGCCATTTGTTTTTTAAAATAAGTCTCCCAGGCAGAAGCAGGTAAACTGCAGGATTGACGAGAACTTTGAGATACATTTTGGTTGTTATTTGAAGGCCAGAAATGTTTAATTTGTGATGGTAAGAGTTTTCTAGCATGCTTTGCCCATCATCAGTGTTACGCAATTGTTGATGCCCACGCAACCAATATTTATAGATGTTATTTAGTTTGGACTTTTCATTTTATAAGTATTTGGGTCGAGTTTCCTTGCTTTTAATTCTCTGAGATTTTCATTTAGCCGTTTATGTATATGGGCCATCTGATAGAAAGGAGTTTTTATAGAAGCATTTTTTTTTTTTTTTTTAATTGTGGTGAATTCAGATCCCATATAAATTGTACCAGGGGCACTTAAGTCATCAGTTAAACCCTGCATTACTAAATGTTGCAATTTTGCATTCAACTTCTCGCTCCCATTCTTAAAACAGACAACACGATTCTCATTTAAGATGGTTTGTAATTTAGGAACATAGATGTCATTACTTTCATAACTTTCTAAGGAAAATACAATTTGTAATGCATTATGATCACTTTGGAGCCAGGGAACAACGTTAAACCACTTGCACTGATGGAATTACTTAGAAGATACCATTAGATAGTCTATTGTGGACGAATGTTTGCCATTCGACCAAGTTGCGGCGGGGGAAATTCAGGGCCAATATTGCCATTTACGATGTTCAGGTTCCAATTGGTAAATATTTGCTCCCATAGTTCACCGTTGGTGTTGTCAACTAAAGATTCTGAAGACTGCCTTGCTATTGGGGAACAGCATGCATTAAAATCACCACCAATCACTATCAAATCACCTGGGAATCGTATTTTGAGATCAGTAAGAACGTGAGAAATGTCTGCAAGAAACAATGGTAATGCAGGGGAAGCTGAATTCCAATACACATTTATCAATTGGAGACCTTTTTACCATAAATCCCCATTTTATGTTACACCTTATTACCAGAATGCCTTGGATACCATTACTCATACATTGAATATGACCACACATATTTATAACGGCTATCAAAAGATGGGCCGCCGGGCGCCCTCGACTAGAGCTAGTTGCAAGCCGAGAAACAATGAATCCATCCAAATAAAGTTTAGTCTTAAACCAAGTTTCTTGAAATAGGACTAAATCAAATGCTGTGAAAAGGAATTCAGATCTCTTTATGTTGAAATTACAAGGGACCTTGTGTGTTCCAACTCAATAGTTCCGTGCCCTGAGTAACCTAGAGTTGTCGATCGGTCACAATCAAACATTGAAATACCTGTGATACGGTATCTGGAAGGAGAGGCAATAATTTAGCATTTTCTTTGTTTGCATGAACTGTGCTTATTCCTTGAGATCGAATTGCTTCTATTTCTGACATTTGATGACGGTACAGTGATCTTTTTGGATCTATAGTAGAACCGATAAGCAATGGATGTAGTTCTAATTGATTCAGCGCAGGAATGGTAGTAAAGACCTCCATCCTATTTTTTTTTAATCTAAAGTGCATGAAAGAAGAGCTTGGACACCTTCAGTTGTTTTTAAGATAAGTTTGGCAATATGTGTTGATTTTTCATAGGGAAAAGATACTCTTATCTATATCATTCGATGAAAAAAGGTACAAATCAGGTATTATTTTTGTATAGGACAGAATATTAGTTCGATTTAGTGCTTTCTGTCCTTTTTTCTGATTGATTTGTTGGAGCCATATCTTGGGAGCGGCAAAAGGTTTATTGATGGGAACAAACTCGCAAGCAAGCGCAACGTGATCTGGCACTTGTGAAGAAGACAAATTATTCCCGCATTTGTCCAATAACTGTTGGTTGAGGTTTTAGTCCAGCAATAGTTATAAGCCTTTCACTTTTGCCCACAGGTTACGAAAGATTTTTTTTTACAAAAGAAATTGGAGCTAATTTCAGTACTTGGACTGAATATTTTCGGTCTTCGATAGATTTTCAGCTTGAGACCCAAACTTTATTTTCTTTATCACCATTGGAGTTGTTGATTCAAGAACAATTGGTAGTGTGTCTGTGTTAGGGCATTGAGTTTCTTCGTTAAATTTCAAAAGATCTTTTGTAACATCAGATCTTGTTCCTTTCAATGTTTTAGCTCCCTTTTCATTCATTTTAGTTACATTGTCCTGTGCGCCCTGAATAAATTCCCTTTTCCAGTTTTTTCTGTTTAACTGAAAATTTGAAGATGCAGTTGGAAGAAGAACCTGACAGTTTGTACCTGGACCACCTTTTTTCTTAGATTTAGCACTCTTTATCAGAGATTTATTATGTGAATTTGGAGCCTCTGTCACTTCATCAGATGTAATAAGCATAACAGACTTGGCTTCCTCGTTTACGGTTGAAGCTTTGTTTGATGATGAAGAAATGCTTCCAGACTATCATGGATTGATAGCATGATTCAAAGGAAGAGACTGGTTTTAGACATGGCCATCAGCAATCTGTACTAATATCATATATTCTTCTAAAGTCGGAGCAGATAATGGGGTGTCATCCCCTATGCAGGCCTCATTGAAGACCGTTTTCAGTTGTTCTACTATGGATGCATCTGATGGTTTAAGTGCAAGGATAGAGGCTTTGATGTTGGACCACATTAGCTCATTACTGTTTTTGAACTGACAGAACTCATTAGCAAAGGCCTTGATAAGAGTCTTAGTGGGACTTATTCTGTGATGCTTGTATCGGGATTGCTTGCATAGCTGTATTCAGCCCAACTAGTGTGGAATCACAGCAGCTCACCTCTTTAGTAAGTTCCATTGATGCCAGAGTAGATGTGGACATCCTCATTTAGTGATTCAAAAACATTTACCAGCGATTTGAGTACAAAGCTTGGCGCTGAGAGAGTAGGATCTTGCAATCACTGTGTAACTGTGTTTGTAATATTTCAACAGAATTGTAACGGACAAAAGGATTGACCGTTGAACATCCCTCTTCAACTCCAGACCATGTGGATGGTTTAGTGCATGATAGTGTAGTTGGATAGGAGGGAGCGGGCATACCATTTTCTTGTGCATTGGTTCCAGCGTCTTGTGTGAAGTCAAGCCACGGAACAAGATTGTCGTGAATTCCGATGAACAAGATGTCAAGTGCATGAAGATCGTTTATTTCTTGATTTCCCTTTTGATTTCGTTGAATTGGGCTGGCAGCCCAGGAGGAATTTGCCAAAGCATTCAGGCTATGACTTTTGGGATGTCTTTTTTGTGCCAAGTCGTTAATATGGCGTTTCATTGTAAAAGTAGATACCGTGAAATCCAGATTGTGTTTTAAAGTGTTTTTCACCAAGTGAAAAGGAAGAAAGGGCAGATTGATTTGATCTTCAGTTCTTAAAATTGAACAGCAAGTTGGCAAACAAGATGCACAATTTTCATCAGTAGTTTCTGTAGCCATTTGTGTAATCACATTACCCTTTTGTGGGCCACCGACGTTTACAGAAGGCATGGTGCAAACATGATTAGGCGTGTGATGATGATCCATTTCGGGGGCCCTTAGATCATCCTTAAATGTAGAGCTTCTTAAATTGTACATTATATGCAAAGTTATGGGCACAGTAATCCCTTGCCAGAAGCGCTAAACGTGCGGTCAGACACGAGGAAAGCACAAAAAACACAGCTTGTGAAGCTAGTAAGAAGCAAATTTTAAGCACTATTGGATAGTGTAAAAGCAAGGTGGTAACTAGGAGAAATACCACAAAGTGAAGTGTGTGAAAGTCACGTGTTGGTAGAGTTGTTGCATATGGACTGATGATACAGAAAGGAAACCTGTGTTGGCAAGAAAGTCCAACGAGATGTAATGAACATTACCAAGTGCCAAGGGTTATCTGTTGCATGACCTGTGATCGGTGGACCGTGTGGTGCGACAACTGCAACCGCATCGAGTAACCCCTACTTGGAGTAAACCAAGGAAAGTTGAAACCTAACAGATGTTCAAGTGATTAAAAGATCAGCCAAGGCAAGTGTTAAAAAGCCTGAAATGTTACAAAGTGGATTTGAAATCCGTATTGAGAATTAAGCAAGTTGAATTGACTGAATTTGAAGACAGGAGAGCGGCTTTCTTGGGGAAGGGATCCCTGAGATTTTGGAACTGTGTTCAACTTGGGGACGGGAACCCTGAGGTCTTTTTGTGGAACTGTTTTGAACTTGGAGAACGAACAAGCCAGGAGCTGGAAGAAGCTCAGAACTTAATTTTGAACACTGTTTCTTTGGTTGCTGACATCCCTTCACATTGTATGTCTTTAGTTGTGAGGGCAAGTATAGGTTTTGGACACAGACTGACTTCAGTTGAACTTTATGACACAGACTATCCTTAGTTTATTTAGGTAGAGAAATCCCACCTTAGCATAGGCCAAGCTAGGCCTTTCTCCATCCTGACTTTCAAGAAATAAACCATTGATTTTAGAAAGAGTGAACCTGTGGTCTCTTACATCATGATGCCTTCACAACAGCCAGCCAAATGATGTTTAATTGGGGCGTGTAGTGGGGCAAAGTTGATTATCTGTACCCATAGAATGCCCATCAATAGTGGAACACTTTGGGCTGTGCCAAGGCATCTCGGACAACTGTATAGCTCCCATGATGGGTATCTCTTTATCCAATAATCCCTTTCTAAACTCAATAGCACCATTGAACAGTGTATGACTGTGCAGTGAGCAGTGTGCACAGTCCAGAATAAGGAGCTGGACAGCAACACTTCGTATTGACACCAGACTCAGTGTGCCTAAAGGGAATGCAAACCAAAGCGCACTCTGACCTTGCAGCTTGTGCAGGGTGGTGTGCAGAGGGTACTAGTGCATATGTGCATCCGTTTGTAACGTAAATAGAACACATGAGTCGATTTTACATCAGAAGAAACCTAGTCTTAGACTAGCATCAAATCAGGTTAATTTTCTGCTGCGGCCACAACTTACCTGAAAGTGGGGGCTGGAGACACACTTTGCAAGCTGCCGGAATAGAGGTTCCATGACTTTCACAAACTCTGACGGTTCAATGACATCCAGTATTTCTTCCAATTCATTCAGGAACATCACCTCCTTGGGGCTGTGCGTTTTTGGCCAAAACTTCAGCAGACCCACGATAACCTGTCAAGGGTGAAGAACAAACCTCATTGTCATGCAAAGGTTTTGGATAATGATTATCGCAGGTTTCAATTTGTAACTGGTGGACACATTTATTTACTTCACTTTGCAGACAACTCTGTATATTTTCAAGTATGTTGGACAGGGTCAAGGTGTTGCCCTGCCAAGGTGGATCAGAGAACCCTACCAACCTGGGGTAGACACCTACCAGCGCATACTAGAGTTTATCTTATTTCCAAGGTGGGGTGAGGGAGTTTGGGGGACTCTACCGTCCCCAATCCCCCTTAGAATGTATTATGCGATAAGAATGTTGGTATTGCTCTTTTTCCACAGTACCAGTCAGCCTCTTTTCTGGGCTAGTCCTGCGCGCAAGGCATCAATCCTTCCCCGCGTGAGTGAAAGAAGGCCAACTCAGCGGAGTAAAGCAATGCCCAACTAGCCACCCGAAACAGATTACAACAAAGGACAAGGGAGCGGCGCTCAGCATAGACTTGAAATCTTTCACCCTGTAACTCAACCCCGGGAAAAGGGCAAGGCAAACAATGGCCAGAGCACACATGTGATACAAGGAACCAACGGGAAGGGGGAGTTGGAAGTAGTGGAAACCATCATCAACCAGGGCATAAACACCCCATACTCAAAACAAATGGATGACAGGTGTTTGGGTGAGGTTGGTGGGAGAGCTGGTGGATATTAGAGCAGGCGACAGAGTGGTAGGTGGTGTAGCGTACTGTGGCAGCTCTGGAGGTGGTGGATGAGCATGCAAGCGTGTGTGTGCGCGCGCGCGGGTGCTTGTGTGCGTGCCTGTATACAGGTCGGAAATTTGCATTCATAGAGACTTTCCCAGTCTGACTGCATGCTTCCTATCGCTGAGGTATGTACAATTTACTTAAAAGCATGTGCTACCGGGAAGTCTGGGTAACTCAGCCAGTCCCAGCCTACCCACCCTGGCCTTGTACTGCTGTAGGTCTAGGAACTAGAACTCCCCAATCCAGGGAGAAATCTCCCACTGTCCTCATAGGTTCTTGCAGTTCCCCCTTAGGTTGTATATTGGCTGTTTGGGTATGTTGTCAGTGGAGCCCCCACCCCCCCACCCCCCATCTTGAGAGTCAGTCAAGGGGTCACACCTACACCCCTTGGATCCTCGTCTCAGGTGGGCAGGGAAAGGACATTGCTTTTGAATCCTGACTCTGGGGGTGGAGATGAGAGGTAGAATCATCTGGGTGGAGGGTCCTTTGGGATTGGGGTAAGGATGTCCAAGGGGAGACGCAGTATTCCCCGTTTCCATTCCACAACGAACCGTCAGTCCCTGAAGCTTTTATAGGACACTGTGAAGCCTCCTCCCTTGCACCCTTACAAGGTAAGCCTCAAATGAATCGTCCATACAGAGAGACAGTGAAAAGGGAAATGATGAGAACACCTCCTTATATGGGTAAACTGAATTCATTGATTCAAGTAATTGTCAAAATTCATCTTTCCTTTCCCCTACTAAAATAAATGATCATTCTTCCCCACTGTCATATACGCCAACTGTATCCCCTTGAGGCTCCTTTGAGACTGGGACGAGGAAGAGGCGACTAGGAGTAATACACACTCGTAGTCAGTGTCACCACTATAGTACTGGAAAGGATCAGGCATGTCCTTCTAATGAGGGTCAGGCAAACTACCTGCACCTTCAGCCTATTGAGAACTACAGCAGGCACACACAGCAAACCGACGAGCACCTGGCTGGAGAGGGCCAGTGTGTGGCGAGGAGCAGACAGAAGAGTGGACTCTGTGTGCACCAAGTGGAGGAAGAAGGTGCTACAAACTGAGCGAGCCACGAGAAGACCGAAGCCCCAACATTGGCCAGTGTTACGTGTTCCCAGCTGGACCTGAGGAACACAGAGAACTCTTGTTTACTGTGACACGCCACACAAAGGTTTTCAGAAAGCGAACGCTGCTCGCTGTGCCTCCCAATGCCTACCTGAGAGGAGAGAGAAAAGCAAAGACCAGCAAGAGAGAGAGAGAGAATACAGTGTGCTCTGGGTCCAATGTAACGCAATCAATGTTTATGCTTAAGCGAGAAGCGCATGACAAAAGGGTCTGGAACCGAATGAAGCCAAAAGGAATCATGAATAAAATGTCAAGTGATTTTAAAGGAATAAATGAAGCATGAAAAATATGCTTAGCATTGTGGAAAATACAACAGCCAATATTGAATGCCGAATTAAAGAAAAGATATGGAAATGTGTAGCACAAGTGGATAACAAATAACGTCCTACATTGAAAGAACTGAAGTTTGCTACAAGCATTAAGAAACAAAATGAAAGTTGGTATGAACATTTATTTTGAACTGAATGAAAAGCAATTGTAATGAGAAACATGTTGTGGAACTCAGATTGGCAAGGTGAATGCCAGTTGTGGCAATGCCAAAAGATAGTCAACCTATAAGTAATGATCAAGCCCTCTGTTATCAGAAAGGAAGCACAGCAAGTGGCAAGTGTTTACACTGGTGCAAGGTGGAAAACCAGTGTTAGTCAAGAAGGATTAAGAGCATCACAAAGTGTCAAGGTTTATCGGCTGCGTGACTGTAGAGAAAACGCGCACTGGAGGGGGATGTCTGTACCCCTGCTCTATATACGGCAGAGGAGAGGCACATAAGGTAGCTATGGTCGAGCAATCAAGGCCTAGCTTCTCAGGAGGTGAGGTGGGCTCATTCTTAAGTACAGTGTAGTCCCCAATCCTCCACAAAGGAATGTCCACACACTATTAGTTAAAACAGCCTTTATATAAATAAGGTTCAATGTTTATACACTATCACAATAATACACTTTGTGCTCCGACAATTCTAAAATGGTAAATATATAAAGTTCTAGGTGGTACCACGCTTACTCTGATTCCATTAAAATGCATCAACTGTACTCAGTTCAAATAGCATACGACAGCAAAACGATATCAACCATAGACTTTTAGGAGGAAAATAAGTTAGACAATTGGCAGAATTCTGAGCCCCTACCGTCAGACACAGTCCTGTATGAGGATCCCCCCCGCACCCCTGGGCAGCCTGTAAATGAAGATGCACTACAAGCCCAGTCCATATATGGTCTACTAGAGTCTTATCTTCTTCTATAGTTCTGCAGCCCAATGTACCTTGTGTTGTAGAGTTCTTCGTTGGGGAATGGGCGGGCCCTTCTTGAGTGCGCTCCCTTTCAAGGGGGAGCCACAGGTCGTCAAGCTTCAAAGATGAAGAAAAGGTGAACGTTGTCGTTGAGGCAGCAGCTTCGGTCCTTGCGGTACTCGATGAGTGATCGAAAACTTCCTGCAACAGGGGAGGCGTGCGGTGCACCTCGACGGCGATGATTCGTTGCTGCAAAGAGTTAGTGAAGAACTTTGGCTCAGCAAGGGCGTTGAGTTGTCGGCGTCTGCGAACAGGACAGGACCACGGCTGACTTCAGTAGCGTCGTCAGCGCCTGAGGTCTTCGGGTGGCGGGAAACCCACCAGCGGATTCTCCCCCATCGTCCGCGGCCTGGATTTTCTCAAACAGGACGAGAGCAGTCGACGATGAGGAACAAGGGAGTCCTTGGATCAAACGTTCTTAGGCAAAGGGAGCACGGCGGCTCTGGTCAGCGACGGCGGTCGTCGACAGATGTCCAGTGCTTCTCTTCGTTCTCCTCGCCCGGTCCCCTTCTCCGTTCGTCAGCCTTTCGTAGGTCTGTCTACCAGGGAGCTTTGGCAAAGATCAGCTGGTGCACAATGGTCCCTCGTAGCTCGGGGAGAGGTTCAGGTCCTCTTAGATCAGTCCTTGAAGACACGGCAGCTTTCAGATTACACGGAAAGGAACAACGGTTCACCTTCTTCCGGCTCGGCTTTGCGAATAAGCATAAAGTATCAACTGCAGCTTCTGAACGATTTCTAGCAGTGAGAGGCCCCCAGATATACTGTTGATCTCCCATTCACTCTGCTGGGTCACGCTCAGGCAACCAATCACTCAGAAGGGCATTCAGGCAGTCAGTCAGCCAATCAGGTGCACAGTACATTCAGGCCATTCTTCTCCATCCAGACACTCAACACAGAATGTGGATTCTGACAAGTACTCTGCCATTCAGCACTACACACTGCATTCATACCAGTTTTGGGCAGGGCTGTTTCATTGTGTCAAAAAAACAGATACTAGACACCCATAACACAGAATGCGTATTCGTCACACTCCATTCACCCAGGTCCAACGGGAGTACCCACAAATTACGGTCGTTGGGAAGGGAGCCAGTCTGGTCGGCACTTCCCCACACTCTCATATATGGAACTGCTAGTCAGACAGGCGATGGATGGCAAGCGGCCATCTTGTCTCCATTAGGAATCCACTGATTCCAATGACGAGGCCTGGGTGCACGGTGGTGGCGCGAGTTATGGTTGCTTAGCTTACCATAACTGGCGAATTTCAAGGGTTTTTCGGTTTTACTTGGAATCATAACGTCCCTTTGACAAAGTTTTTTCACTGAATTTCATAGGTTTTTAGTAGCGCAACTTAACCATAACGTCCCTGTAACATTTTTTTTTTACTAAATTTTAAAGGGTTTTATTAGTGCAATGTCACCATAACATCCTTTTCAATAGATGAACACCACTAACATCTTATGTCCTCAAAGTGGGAACGCCGGGTGGTAAAAAACCCAAAGATTTTCCTTCCTACACCGGGACGCCGGCGGCGTCCCAGTGTAGGAAGGAAAATCTTTCACCAAGATGGCCACCATGGAAAGGGAAGGCGGGGTGTATAAAGAACATAACAGGGCGTGAGCAGGGGGTGGGGGGTGGGGGGGGGGGGAGGAAGGAAAAACGGGGCATGAGCGGCGGGTGGGGAGGAACACGAGGGGGAGAGGGCATGAGCGGGGGTGGTGGGGTGGGGAAAGGGGAGAGACAAGGGGCAAGAGCGGGGGTGGTGGGGAAAGGAGAGAGACACGGGGCAAGAGCGGGGTTGGTGGGGAAAGGAGAGAGACACGGGGCAAGAGCGGGGGTGGTGGGGAAAGGAGAGAGACACGGGGCAAGAGCGGGGGTGGTGGGGAAAGGAGAGAGACACGGGGCAAGAGCGGGGGTGGGCGGGAGGGGGGCCACACGGGGCAAGAGCGGGGGTGGGCGGGAGGGGGGCCACACGGGGCAAGAGCGGGGGTGGGCCACACGGGGCAAGAGCGGGGGTGGGCGGGAGGGGGGCCACACGGGGCAAGAGCAGGGGTGGGCGGGAGGGGGGCCACACGGGGCAAGAGCAGGGGTGGGCGGGAGGGGGAAAGACACGGGGCAAGAGCGGGGGTGGGCGGGAGGGGGGCCACACGGGGCAAGAGCAGGGGTGGGCGGGAGGGGGGCCACACGGGGCAAGAGCAGGGGTGGGCGAGAGGGGGGCCACACGGGGCAAGAGCGGGGGTGGGCGGGAGGGGGAAAGACACGGGGCAAGAGCGGGGGTGGGCGGGAGGGGAAAGACACGGGGCAAGAGCGGGGGTGGGCGGGAGGGGAAAGACACGGGGCAAGAGCGGGGGTGGGCGGGAGGGGAAAGACACGGGGCAAGAGCGGGGGTGGGCGGGAGGGGAAAGACACGGGGCAAGAGCGGGGGTGGGCGGGAGGGGAAAGACACGGGGCAAGAGCGGGGGTGGGCGGGAGGGGGAAGACACGGGGCAAGAGCGGGGGTGGGCGGGAGGGGGAAAGACACGGGGCAAGAGCGGGGGTGGGCGGGAGGGGGAAAGACACGGGGCAAGAGCGGGGGTGGGCGGGAGGGGGAAAGACACGGGGCAAGTGCTTTGAAAGACACGGGGCAAGAGCTTTGAAAGACACGGGGCAAGAGCTTTGAAAGACACGGGGCAAGAGCTTTGAAAGACACGGGGCAAGAGCGGGGGTGGGCGGGAGGGGGAAACACACGGGGCAAGAGCGGGGGTGGGCGGGAGGGGGAAACACACGGGGCAAGAGCGGGGGTGGCCGGGAGGGGGAAACACACTGGGCAAGAGCGGGGGTGGGCGGGAGGGGGAAACACACGGGGCAAGAGCGGGGGTGGGCGGGAGGGGGAAACACACGGGGCAAGAGCGGGGGTGGGCGGGAGGGGGAAACACACGGGACAAGAGCGGGGGTGGGCGGGAGGAGGAAACACACGGGGCAAGAGCGGGGGTGGGTGGGAGGAGGAAACACACGGGGCAAGAGCGGGGGTGGGCGGGAGGGGGGAGGGGGAAACACGGGGCAAGAGCGGGGGTGGGCGGGAGGGGGAAAGACACGGGGCAAGAGCGGGGGTGGGCGGGAGGGGGAAAGACACGGGGCAAGAGCGGGGGTGGGCGGGAGGGGGAAAGACACGGGGCAAGAGCGGGGGTGGGCGGGAGGGGGAAAGACACGGGGCAAGAGCGGGGGTGGGCGGGAGGGGGAAAGACACGGGGCAAGAGCGGGGGTGGGCGGGAGGGGGAAAGACACGGGGCAAGAGCGGGGGTGGGCGGGAGGGGGAAAGACACGGGGCAAGAGGGGGTGGGCGGGAGGGGGAAGACACGGGGCAAGAGGGGGTGGGCGGGAGGGGGGAAGACACGGGGCAAGAGGGGGTGGGCGGGAGGGGGAAAGACACGGGGCAAGAGGGGGTGGGCGGGAGGGGGAAAGACACGGGGCAAGAGGGGGTGGGCGGGAGGGGGAAAGAGTCACGGGGCAAGAGCAGGGGTGGGCGGGAGGGGAGAGACACACGGACATGAGCGGGGGGTGGGCGGGAGGGGAGAGACACACGGACATGAGCGGGGGGTGGGCGGGAGGGGAGAGACACACGGACATGAGCGGGGGGTGGGCGGGAGGGGAGAGACACACGGACATGAGCGGGGGGTGGGCGGGAGGGGAGAGACACACGGACATGAGCGGGGGGTGGGCGGGAGGGGAGAGACACACGGACATGAGCGGGGGGTGGGCGGGAGGGGAGAGACACGGACATGAGCGGGGGGTGGGCGGGAGGGGAGAGACACACGGACATGAGCGGGGGATGGGCGGGCGGGGATAGACACGGACATGAACGTGGGGTGGGCGGGAGGGGAGAGCCACAAGGACATGAGCGGGGGTGGGCGGGAGGGGAGAGACACACGGACATGAGCGGGGTGGGCGGGAGGGGAGAGACACACGGACATGAGCGGGGGTGGGAGAGACACACGGGGGATTAGCGGGGGGTGGGAGGGAGAAAGACACACGGACATGAGCGGGGGTGGGCGGGAGGGAGAAAGACACACGGACATGAGCAGGGAGTCGGCGGGAGGGGAAAGAGCCAAGAGCGGGGGTGAGCGGGAGGGGGAAAGAGGCAAGATCGGGGGTGGGGGGAAGGGAGACAGACACACGAGGCCTGAGCGGGGGGTGGGCGGGAGGGGAGAGACACACGGACATGAGCGGGGGGTGGGCGGGAGGGGAGAGACACACGGACATGAGCGGGGGGTGGGTGGGAGGGGAGAGACACACGGACATGAGCGGGGTGGGCGGGAGGGGAGAGACACACGGACATGAGCGGGGTGGGCGGGAGGGGAGAGACACACGGACATGAGCGGGGTGGGCGGGAGGGGAGAGACACACGGACATGAGCGGGGGGTGGGCGGGAGGGGAGAGACACACGGACATGAGCGGGGGGTGGGCGGGAGGGGAGAGACACACGGACATGAGCGGGAGGGGAGAGACACACGGACATGAGCGGGGGGGTGGGCGGGAGGGGAGAGACACGGACATGAGCGGGGGGTGGGCGGGAGGGGAGAGACACACGGACATGAGCGGGGGGTGGGCGGGAGGGGAGAGACACACGGACATGAGCGGGGGGTGGGCGGGAGCGGAGAGACACACGGACATGAGCGGGGGGTGGGCGGGAGGGGAGACACACGGACATGAGCGGGGGGTGGGCGGGAGGGGAGAGACACGGACATGAGCGGGGGTGGGCGGGAGGGGAGAGACACGGACATGAGCGGGGGGTGGGCGGGAGGGGAGAGACACACGGACATGAGCGGGGGGTGGGCGGGATGGGAGAGACACGGACATGAGCGGGGGGTGGGAGAGACAAACGGTGCATGAGCGGGGGGTGGGAGGGAGAAAGACACACGGACATGAGCGGGGGTGGGCGGGAGGGAGAAAGACACGGACATGAGCGGGGGGTCGGCGGGAGGGAGAAAGACTGTGTGCAGGTGGCAGATCCAGCTCCTCGGCCCTCCGCTGGCCACCGTGTGCCGATGGCGTGAGCGGGGGGCTGGAGGAAAAGGGAAGAAAGACACGGAGCATGAGTGGGGGTGAAAAGAAGGACACATGGGGCATGAGCGGGGGGGTGGGAGGAACAGGAGACAGACACAGGGATGAGCGGGGGTGGGGGACTTACTGTGCAGGCAGGATACAAAGCCTCTCATGCGAGGAACAAAGATGGCGGGCGTCTCTGAAGCCAGATGCACTGCACGCTTTCACCGCATCCAATGAGAGAGCAAGTCAGATGTCCGCGGACATCATGCAAGCAAGCGAACAGGGAAGTGTGTCCGCGAAATGAACACAGATATCACTAATTTTTTTCACTTAAATTTTTGTCATTTTTTAAAAAACTGCTGGACGGATTTACACCTTTCGGGACCAAGCCGCCGCTCCTGCCGCAAATTTGGTGTAAATCCGTCCAGCGGTTTGGGCTGTAGGCGTGGGAAAAAAACAAGTTTTGCCCCCCCCCCTGGACGAATCCTCACCAAACCTTGCAAAAAAATTCAGAGTGACCCAAATACATTGCAAAGTTTGGTGAGGATTCGTCCAGGGAGAGCGAAGTTATAAGCCGCCCAGAAAGTGCTCTTCCTATGGCCACTACCGTGTTATATATATATATATATATATATATACACACATATACACACACACAACGAGGCTAAGGTAAGCATATTCTAAACAGTAGAAGAATCAAAAACATTGGGTAAATGTACAGGCAGAGTAAGGGGTGGAGTGGACAACAAAATATTGCGTAGCGCTAAGCTATACACAATGCAGAAAACTGCAGGCAGTCCCCCGACGTTTTTAGGCGGTCGTTTTCTTTAAACCAGTTGATATGTCTAAAATGCAGGTATTATCGGGTATATATCGAGTATTTTATAACAAATTAATTTTTTTTGCCCCTGCCCAAATTCCCCGTTTACCACCCTTAAAAACTCACCCCAAACACCCCCCCCCCCCAAAATTAACCCTTTACCCCACCCAAAAATACACATGGTATACAGGTTTTCATTATAAAGGTATAAAGGAACAGGTGTGTTTTTGTAAAGACTGGATACCCCTGGGAATGAGCCAAGAAGAGGCCAGAGTCAAAGGATGTGTGATGTAAGTGCTGAAGTGAAGAAGAGCATTTGTGATACAAGTTAAAAAGAGTACCATTGGGAAATGTGCAATACTGGTGAATCTCAAGAGACTTGGGCTATTTTGAAACTGTGTTTATCTTGGGGAAGGAAACCTGACACTTTGGATTGTGTTACACTTTGGGAAGGAACACCCGAGCCTTTCTTTGTGAAACTATTTGAACTTGGGGAAGGGGAAGAGGAAGCTGAACCAAGCCAGAGTTGGAAGAAGCTCAGAACTTTCATTTATTTTGAACACTGTTTCTTCTGGTGCTGCCATCCCTACACATTGTAGATCTTTAGTTGTGAGGGCAAGCATAGGTTTTGGACACAGACAGACTTAAGTTGAACTTACGGACAGAGACTATCCTTAGTTTCTTTAGGTAGGGAAAACCCACCTTAGCGTAGGGCAAGTTAGGCCTTAATCCATTCTGACATTAGAAATAGAAATCATGTTAAGAAAGTTAATCTGTTGTCTGTGTCTCGCTTCATGATGCCTTCACAGTGGAAAATGTAGTCCGTCAGGGAGGTCCTCACTGGACTGGGGTTCCCTGTCCCCAAGAGGGGGAGTCACTCCCAGTGAGCTCCCACTTTCCCAGAAACCTAGGATGGGTCGTGCGGAGCGGGCTCACCTCCCTAGCCTCCACCCAGAAAGAATGTTGATTCCATTTGACCCAGTAGTTGTACAATATTATGTTGTATGTCAGCTTTCTCATTGAAGTACATTTTTATACCTAAATATTTAATAAATACCAGGGACGAAAAGAAATGCAGTCCCGGAGGCACTACGGTTTGGCAGTGCAAAACTGCAATCCCTCCGTTTTGGCCCAGTTAATCTTTAATCCTGGCACTTTGCCAAATTGATGTATTAAGTCCAGCGGTAGAATGAGACCTACCTGTGGGTCAGAGAACGCACTATATATTCCGTATACAGGGATATAAGTGATTCAAAGCATTTAATTGCAAGCCCCATTCCTCTCATTTCACACCTTTCGTTTCGGGCCAAAGGCTCCATTGTCAAAGCAAACAGCAGGGGGAACAGTGGAATAAATTGCTGCATACCCCTATGTAAAAGGGAAAAAGTGGACAACTCCGTACCAATGACACAAATCATTCGCTTGGATCTGTATATAGAGATGTAATATATGAGTTGGGGTGTCCAACTCCCATGATTTGAGATACTCCAAAAAGAAGACCCAAGAGACAGACAAAATCTTGGTTAGCATCTAACTTCAGCTGCAGTTTTTTGGACAAGTGCCCTCTCTTCATAAATGTCATCCTGCCGGACCACTCGAATGGGACGGATTTAATCCGAGAAAGGTATGTCTAAAGTCTTCACCTATCAGGTTTTGTAGACCACAGATCAGGCAGATCACACCCATTATAATCTCAGTTTTCCTTGCCTGGATTGAATCCTACCTTGCACCTCACCAATTCTAAGTCTCCTAGAGCAACACCACCTCTCAACTCACTCCTAACTGTAGGTGTTGCACAAGGCTGTCTTGGGTACATTCCTCTTTACATTCTAAGCATCTGCTCTTGGGGCACTAATCTCCTCCTTTGGGTTCTCGTACCAACGCTTCGCGGGCGACACCCAAATCATCTTCTCTTTTCCTTAACTCTCCACTGATCCCTCTATCAAAATGTCCAACTGTCTCTTTGCCATTAAATATTGGATGGCGCTGCACTCTCTGATGGTAAACTCTACAGGTGCTCTTCTTCCAGGCCAAAAAGTTCTTTCTCATCTCTTCCTCTGCCTATCCAGTTCCCACCCGACTTTCTCACCTACTCTTTTTCAGCTAGAAACATCTGCTTCATCTAGGACCCTTCTCACACCTTCTCTACTTTCATCTCCAAAACTGGAACAGCAGCTCGCCTTATCCTCCTAAATATTAGGATAATCAGGCACCTCCTTCGTTTCGACCCCCCCCCCCCCCAACCAAGCTACTCTTAACCACTCATCTTCTCTAAACTGGACTACTGTGCCGGCATCCTCTATGGTCTCCCCAACTATGCTTTATTCTCTAGACAAGATCATGAACTTCGCTACCAGGACGCTCTTTGTATTCCGTCACTTCACACCTACTTCCTCGTACTGTCACCAGGCTGGATGGCTGATGATGCAAAACAGCCAGATTTAAATGTCTTCTTCGGGTTCACAAATCTATCCACGGTAAGGCACCACTGTATCCATCCATTCACTTGCGCGATCTAAATGACACCTGGCCTAGTAGGATCGTTGTCAGTCTTCACCTTGTTCCCCCCTCCCTGCCTCGTCGCGCCTTGCAACACTTGTGTATAGGCGTGTTACAAATGCCATACCATATCATATCCTCCTCTATCCAACTCTACAAACCTTCTCGTAATCTCCGTTCGGCATCCTCAACTGCCCTTCTGGCTCCTCGCCCTCCCTACGCTTATTCTCGCTTCCGCTCTCTCTCTCTCTTCTTGCTCCAATTGCATGGAATTCTCTTCCCCCCAGACATCCAGGAAACAGACCATATGGATATGTTCAAAAATAAACAAAGCCTACCTCATCGCCTCAGTTACCCTCTTAACCTACCTCTCATCTGCCTGCCATATAAAATGTTTCCCTCGCCACTTCTTTTGCCTCTAGTATCGCACTTCACCCATCATGGTCACATCCCGAGTACAGCTGGCCGTACCGCCTACCGCACTTAAAAATACCCAATATTCTTGGTACTTAATCTATGTATGTCCACTTATGTATTGTCCCTGGTGACTGTTCCATTTACTTCCCCTACACAACCTGGTCAGAATGCCCTTACCCTATTGTAAGAAGCTTACTGCTTCCAGTCAAATCTGATTTCTCATCTATTGTATGTTCTTTTGTGATCAAAAAAGCATTGTTCCTCCTGTATATAAATACACACATTGTGTGGCTCCAAGGGCCATCCCGCTCTCTCTCGTCTTGTATCGAACCTCTTAACTAACCCAAGTGTACCTGACCCCAGGTTAGTAGATACAGACGGTTGACCCTCCAACTGTCTAGTTCTGTATTTGGCTAATTGGGAGGGCCTAAAAATGGTTTCAAGGACTTTTCAACCGGCCCTCTACTCTCTCAAGTTGTTTTTCTTCTACATGGAATTGTGCCTCACAAAGTCCTCTGTTTAGCACGCTCACTCTCACCTCTCCTTTTCTTTCTTCTTACCTACTTTGCCTCGCACCTCCCTCCACTCTATCCCTCTGATATGTTGCACTCCTTCTAGCCTTCGTCTCCACCCTTTGATGTTCGGCCTCCATCCTCCACACTATGTCTCCCTCCTGCTCATCACTGCTCCGCTCCTCCACATGATGACTTTACACTACTCCTCGCCTCCATGCTACTCCTCCCCTCCGACACACTACTTCTACAACTCCTCCCTTCAATTACCCAACACCCCAATTTTACTCAGTACCATACACGTCACAGTCACAAACCTTCTAGCCACACTTGCCACACAACCATCCAAGTGTTAAGATGGATTAAAATAAATCAGCCCTCAGGGAGGATTTTGGGAGGACACCCTATAATGGTGAACAAGACGAGTTTAGCTAAACCCAATCTAGGTAAGGTCGCAGAGCAGCAAGGATAAGTCTCAGGATGGGCTAGAGACTGTTCTAGGGCTACAATGAGTCGACAGAGCAACAACAATACTTCTAGCTCGACAGGTAAGCATAAAAATATTCAAATAGTTTGTTACTCCTTTAAAATGCACACAAAGCAGACAAACCATATAGTCAAATATTGTCACGCAAAACCCTTACAAAACAGATATTTGCACTCACCATTCAGAGAAATAGAATAGCATTTGATTCAATGATCAGTGGAACACAGCTAAGTACATTAGAAATAGAAAGACGACTAAGCAAAGAATAGCTTCCCTAGCTCTGATAATGAATCGACCCTAAAATGGTTTGGGGCATTTTGCCTAAAAGTCACCAGTTCCAAAGTAGATACTTCGAAGGTAGGTTTATATACAAGGTGGCAGTGGCAGTGGTTATGTTGACTAAGTCAAAAAGTTAGTAAAAGATCCGTACAGTAGAATCATTCAATCACAGTCCTTAGGGTAGTCCTAGGAAGGGATCTTTGACCATGCCTCCACCGACCAAATTCAGGAAAGAGTGATAGAGGGACAGGACATTAGGCCCATGTAACCTTATGGAGAACAGAGAGGGATAGAAACAGGTAGGTTAACTTGGCCCGGACTCAGATTTCTTCACAGAGCACTGCCAGTATCCTGGACTCTGTTGAGCACACACTCTTCTGTGCTTGGTCCTGCCGATGGTGGCCCAGGAGTTGATGGTGCAAGGGTCACGCTCAGGAGCAGGATTTAGTTTTGGTCTGTCACAGTGCTTAAGCATTCAGCAGAACACCCAAATGAAGAAAGGTGAAGACATCCGTAGGGAAGACCACCTTAGGACATCTCCAGGGATTGATGGAGTGCTGCAACGGGAGTCCCTACGCTCAGGTGGCGACAGGCGATCTTCAGCAGATGAACACAGGAGCCGGACCAGCACAGCTTCGCTCAAGCAAGCAGAATGAAAATGCAGGATCAGGCTTCGTGTTCCAGAAGCCAACGATCCCCCAAGTTCCAAGGATGCACTTGGAACATCAATGGCTGAAGCAAGATAGCCCCGGAAAGAGACCATCAGTCCACCAGTTGGTCCAAAAACCCTTCTATAGACTCAGCAGGCACAGTCCTCAGCAGTGGTCAAGACTGGTTGTTCCCACCAGTCCAGCGTGCTGCACTTCTTGGTAGAGGTTTTTGCTTCAATGATGATCTTTCGAATGGCTGCAGGAGATGTCATTTTACATCCAAAATTGGGCTGCGAGCATGTCCAAGCCGACCAATGCTAAGGATCTGCACCATTCAAACAGGCAGTGGATATCCAATCATGGAGAGCTACTGGCACTCACATCTGCCCAGCATCAAACATTTAGTCACCAAGGATGTGGATTGGGGTCTAGACCGTCCCAGCCCCTTCCTCTAACCACACACAGTAACTGTCCCTTAGCCTACGAAAGCCACTGATCCCCACCCGCCGCCCCCCACCCCCGGAAACGGTATTCGACATAAGGTATTTCCTGACCTGGGAAGGCAGGAAGTAAGCCAAAGAACAATATCGCCAAATAAGTGGAAAACCTTGCAGTAGGGTGCTAGACTCCTTTAGTAGCCATTTGCGGTAAATGCAAAAGTGCACAAGTAACATTTTTCAAAGACAATAAAAATATCACTGCTGTCATCAGCTGGTCTTAAGAATATTGTAGAAGTAACAAAAAAAAACGTACATAAAAAGATGGGATACATTACTCAACGTAAGCCTATTTCTGATGCTGGCATCTGCTTAGATTCACATGCTGTGCATAGATTAGCAAGCAGTATCTGGAGAAGGTGGTGGGTTGTGAGAAGGTACAGTAGCAAATAGATGTTTTAGCACTGCGTGTCCCACCTGTGAGTCTGCTTTAGAGTGAGTGTCAATGCAGTAGTCCTGAGCAAAAGTATAAATAGTGCTCCATGTAGATGCTTTGCAAATGGCCTCCAGCGAGACGTTTGCAATAAAGGCCAAGGTAGCTCCTGTACCCCTGGTAGAGTGAGCTCTTGGTGTGAAAGTCAGTTTTATTTGACAGAGTAGCAGAGCTGTATGCGTTTCACTATCCATCTGGAGATGGCATTTTTTGAAACGTGATCACCTTCCCTGCCAGGTGCTATGGAGACAAACAGTTGGTCAGATTTTCTTAGCAGTCTTGTCTTGTTTACATACTCAAAGACAACCTCCTTACATCTAGTGTATGGTGTTTTTACTCAGCTGAGCTTGAAGGGTTTCGAAAGAAAGCTTGTTTGATGGACTGGTTGACATGGAACTTCGATATGAACTTAGGTGAACACCTAAGGTGTGTTCGTAGTACCAATTTGTCTTTGTGGATAACAAAGGGTTTTGCACTGACCAGGCTTGAAGTTCACTGTCCCTTCTTATAGAGGTGATGGCCACCAGAAAAGCCGTTTTATATGTAAGGTGTTTAAGGCTGGACTTGTGCATAGGGTGGTCTCCTATCAGCTTTGAAAGTACCAAATTTAGGTTCCACCCTGGAGGTAGGCTTGAAATGGGAAGGTGAAGTCTATTTGCTCCCTCCATGAACGCCTTAATGACCGGGACTTTCCACCAGGACACCTTGCATTGATAAGTGGTGTACGCCGTCAGAGCCGCCAGGTGAACCTTGATGGAGTTAAATCCTAGCCCGGAGTCTAGTAAAAGGAGAATGTAGTGGAGAATGTGTGATGGAGTACATTCCATCGGGTTTATACTCTGACTGGCACCATATTACAAATGATTTCCATTTGTTAAAATAACAGTGTCTGGTTTTTGATTTTCATGCCTTGAGGATGTCCATACACCGTTGAGGTAGGTTTAAAGGGGCAAATTCTATGACTTCAGGAGCCAAAATCAGACAGGTTGTGAGTGGAACATTATCCCCCCCCCTGTGCTGTTTGAGCAGGTTGTAAGGGCACAGGAGTTTGATTGGATCACAAATCACTAGTTTGCGCAGATGTGGAAACCAAGGTTGTCTCACCCACATGGGAGCAACTAGGATTAGTGTCACTTGTTCCTTGTGCATTTTGTTCACCAACCTGCTCAGTAGCAGGGTCGGGGGAAAAGCGTAGGCAAATTTTCCTGACAAGTTCATCCACAGGGCGTTCCCCTTGGACCTGTGTAGGGGGAAACCTGGATGCGTAGTCTGAGCATTGGGTGTTAGGGTAACCCCATAGGGAGCAGATATCGTTTAGGATATTTTTGTTGAGTTGTTACTCGTGCTCTTCGGGTAGAGGAACTCTACTTAACAAGTCTGCCAGAGAATTGAGTTCCCCTTGAACATGTTGCGATGTTAGGAACATGCACCGCTTGAGTGCCCACTTCCAAATTTATTGTGCTAGCCTGGACAGACTTGGAGTGTGTGCCCCCCTGCTTTTTTATGTAAAACATGGCAGTGGTGCTGTCCACGAGGACTTGTACTGCCTGATCTGACAGGTGCACTTGGAAGGTTTGCAGTGCTTTCAGCACTGCTAGCAGTCCCAAAAGGTTTATGTGATTTTGGGCTGTGATCGGAGTCCACAGGCCATGCGCTGTGTGGTGAAGGTAATGGGCACCCCACCCACTGAGTGATGCGTCTGTTGTGACAACTGCTTGCACCTTCGGGTTGTGAAAAGGTTTTCCCTTTAACAGGTTTTCCTTTGCCCACCAGCGTAGCGCTTGAACTAGGGTTAGTGAAACCACCACTGGATCGTCCCACTGACGCTTGCCTGAGACCACTGTTTCGCTAACCACTCTTGCACTGGACGCATGCGCAGCCGTGCGTGTGGAAACAGCTAAATGCATGATGCCATCATCCCGAGCAAGCACATTGCTTTGCGTACGGTTATTTGGCGACCTGCTAGATACTGAGGTATTTGCAGCAGTATGTTCTGCACTCTTTCGTTTGACGAAAAGACTAGATCCTCTTCTGTTTATATAACAGCCCCTAAGAACGGTTTGGTCTCGCTTGGAACGAGACTTGAGTTTTGTTCTCGTTGATTGAGAATCCCAATTGTAACAGGAGATTCCCCTGTTAATCAGCCAGTCGTCCAGATAAGGGTACACCGGGATTGATTCCCTGGGTAGATGCACTGCCACTACCGCTAGTACCTTGCTGAATACCTGTGGAGCAGAGGCTATGCCGAAGGGTAGCACCTTGAATTGGTAGTGCTGGTTCACTATTTTGAAACGCAAGAACTTTTTGTGCACTGGGAACAATGAAATATGAAAGTATGCATCTTTCATATCCAAGGTTGCCATGTAGTCTTCTGTTTTAGTAGTGGGATTACCTCCTGTCATGCTGAACTTTTGTGGCTTGACAGGTATTTGCAGGGCGCAGGTCTAGGACTGAGTGCATTGTTAAGTCTTTTTGGCACAAGGAAGTACATTGAATAAATACCCTTGTTTACCTAGTTTGCGGGGACGATTTCTATGGCGTCCTTTAGAAGTAGCGCCTTCACTCTTCCAACAGGATACGTTGTTCTTCCTGTGAAGACTACCTTTGTCTTGGCGGGTGGTTGGCTGGCTTTTGGATCAGCTCTATGCAATATCCCCCTGCCACAGTAGAAAGTACCCACTTGTCTGAAGTGATCCCCTCCCATGCGTGGGTAAAGTGTGAAATACGACCTCCTACTGGAGTGGCATGGGAGGGAACCTGTAGTGGCTGGTCATTGCTTAGGGGTGGTTGAGCCCCCTCTTGAGGATCTGCCTCTACATCTAGACTTTCTTTGGCCTCTTTGAAAACCCTGCTGTGGGGACTGCCCCTATGACAAAGCCTAGGACGAACATTGGCCACCTTGATTGAAATTAGAGGCCCGTTGGGGGTTTTGTCCTCTAAAACGGCGAGAGTTGGAGCCCCCTCCTTGCCCAAAGGGTTTGGTGGTGAGCTGCCCTAGGGATTTGAGGGTGTCCTATTCCTCTTTTGCGATCTAGAGAGCATCCTCCACTGCTTTGCAAAGAGTTGGGTTCAATGGGCATGTTTAGGAGGGTTTCTAGTTTGAAGCCTGATTGCCATAGCCATGTGTGGTGTTTAATCAGTGTGCCTTCTTCCACGATGATTCTTCCCGTATTGTCTGCTGCATCCAAGTTGTTTTTGAGGATGCAGTTGGCTACTTGTTTCCCCTCTGCGATGGTGAGAGCTGTGTTTTGACGGGCTCTGGAACTGATTATCTGTTGAGCGATTTCATCCCACTTGTGACAATTATAACTGGCTAAAAGCGTCATGTTATTAGCTATCCTTGGCTGGTAGGCTTCTGAGGAGGCTACCCTCCTGCCCAGGGTGTAGATTTTCTTACTCTTCTTGTCAGGAGGGGCTTCAGCAGAGGCTAGTGGGGTTCCCACCCCTTTTCTTGTAGTAGTAACTACTAAAGAGTCAGGCTTTATCTTCCACCTAATGTATAAGGGGTTTGAGGTGGCTGGTCTGAACATCTTAATGCGTGGGTTGACTGCAGTGTGTTAAATTGTGTGTAAGCAGAGAGCTGGATGCGTCTCTGTACCAATTGTAACAGGGGGATGAATGGAGTTGCCGAGTTTTAATCCCCAAGAACGTCCTCAACTAAGTCCTTATCTACTTGGGCTTCTTGTGTATCTATTTTGAGGTGTTCTGCAGCCTTTAGGAGCAGGTCCTTATATTGCAACTGGTTGGCTACTGGGGAGTCAGCCACCGGTGGGTGTGTGAGATCTGGGGCCTGGATGACGTATACGTCATCGTCGTCATAATAATGATCCAGGTCCGTATCCCCTTCGCGTCTATGTGCCAGGGTCTTGGGACCCTTGTGTGGTAAAGTAATACATGTCTTGTCCTAGGTCATGATGTGATGAGGTGGTAGCCTGCGTGGTGCCTATGTCGGATTTCTTGGCAGTGGGCTGAGTGGCTGCTGCCCGCTCTGTGGGGTTCGCTGAAGATTTTGGAGGACCTCTTGGTGGTCATCAAAGAAATTTATATAACAGGACATTCTCCTCATAACTTTATTGAATTTATATAGAGGGAGCAGGTGTAGGTGGGTGCTCTGGGACAGGGGTTTTCTTATGGTGTATAGCCCCTGAAAAAGTGCCCTATGGGGTAGTGAAATCCCTGCTTTTAGTCGCTTGAAAATTGTCCACCTGGGTCATCGAAGACTTATGGTTTTTCAACATTCAGGCCTTTAATCGCCAATTGTTTTCACTCTCTGCGTTTTTTCTGAAGGCCGTCGACATGTCTTTCGGCGCCCAAGAACTATGTACATTTAGACACGGTGTCGGAAACAGACTTTTCCGCTGGTTTCGGGGGTCTGTCGTGTGGTGATCGCGACTGTAATGGCCCAGACGACAGGGAAAGTTCGGACACCCCCCCCTGATGCCGTGTGTGGCCTATCGGTTTGCAGCGTGGTCACCTTTCGGCCATGGGGGGGGTGTGTTCTTGGTGTGATGCAAGTTGGTAGTGTTTGAGCCGCCGGGTGTTGTCACCGTAGCAGAACCACAGGCCTGCCTGTTGGGGTCAGGGTCTCGCACGCGGGAATCCAATGGATCCTGATCGCCCTCAGCGTCACTTAAGGCGGCGATGCCGACATCGCTGGAGGCTCCCTTGACATCCATGGAGGCCTCGGCCTGCATGGCGGGCCCAGCATTTGGTCTTGCAGACCTTTATGGTTTTAGGCCTGAACTATTTGCAAGACTTGCACTGTCCCTCGGCATGGTCCCTGGGGAGACAAAGGTTTCACACCCGTTGCAAGTCTTTCCAGGGAAACTTCCTATTACAGAAAGGGCAATATTTAAAAGGAGTGTTTTGCATGATATATGGGATGGCAGCCTGGTGAAACAGATGGAAGTAAAGGGGAATATACATTCTCTTAACGAGACCAGAATGTGAACCTCCCCCCGCTCAGGGCCGCGGCCCTGAGAGGCAGTAGGCAAAGGATCGTCAAGACGGAGTTGCTGACATCGAGGAATGAACATTGTCCTTGAAGCCGTTTCAGAAGATCTTGTGGTAGACCGATATCGAAAGGACAAAGAAATACTAGAATTAAACTTCTCTAAATAATGGCATCATCCAAGAAGGAACTCTGTTTTATGCGTCCAACTACGATTGCGGAAATAAACCAATCTGAGGGACCTCGACGAGTGAAGGACCATGGGTACAGTAGACATCACACTAGGGATAGTATTACTGGCACTCCTTGTCGACGTCCCTTTTAGAGCTTTGAAAAGAAAAAATTTAATACTCTGCAGCTACCACTAGATGTCGGCCTATGCATAGCATGTGATCTAAGCATAATTCCACAAGCCTCAGGAATAAGGATACAAAGTATTCCAACTGCACTTCACCGTAAGGTGAAGACATTAACAAAGAGAGACCTTGGGCCTCATTTCGAGTCCGGCGGTAAAACCGCCTGGTTACCGCCGGACACGTATTACCATTCCGCCGCCGTGATTCCCAGAATTACCTGGGCATTACAACCCCAGTTTTCCGGGAATCAGGGAGGCGGAATGGTGTTAATCCCCATTCCCATCGAGTCCTATGGGACTCAATGGGAATGGGGATCATGGAAACACCGGCAGCATCTCGTAATGCTGCCGGTGTTTCCTCGTCCGCCTGCAGGCGGGCGGTGTTAAACCCGCCAGGTCAGACCTGGCGGGAGCATCACCTCCCGCCTGCAGGACTTGGGATCAGGCGGTCCGGAAACAACGGTGGCGGCGGCGGGTTTACCGCCACCGTTATTTCCGGACTGCCTGAGTTGTAATGAGGCCCCTTGTTTCTCAGTATTGATAGTCTTACGGACTAATCAGTTTCTCCATATGAAAGAGCAAACCAGGCTTTATATAACCTCCAAAAAGTCAGGACAGGGTTCAAATGCAAAAAGAAAGGGTGTTCCATGGTTTATGGGTGGAAGGAACAAGTTACTTACCTGTAACTGTTGTTCTCCAGCATGGGTCTGGCATGGATTCACATGCTCATGAATATTCCCCGTCGTCAGGCTGGGAATCCTCGGTAAAGAAAAAATCAGTATCAGTTTCGTTTCTGACCTGTCTTTCTTAGTAGTAACCAATCACTGGTCTCTGGGTCATATTGCCCCCAGCCAATGACTGCCCTCTCCCTACGCCCCGCCCCTGGCAGCCATCCTCAGATTTGGTAGCACGTAAAGTGGTAGCATGACCAAGTGAAGAGCTGCAGAGGGGAAGGAGGGAGGGTTCGCATGTGAATCCATGCCAGACCCATGCTGGAGAACAACAGTTACAGGTAAGTAACTTGTTCCTTCTCCAGCATGGGGTCTGGCATGAATTCACATACTCATGAAAATAAGAATACATAGCAGTACACACATGCACAACCACGGGAGGTGGCAAGGCTCAACATTAAGCATTACATAAAACTCAACATTAAGCATCTCTTACCTCCTCACCAGGCTCACCTTAAGCGAACAGGTTGCGCAGCACTGCCTGGCTGACTCTGGACTCCTCCCTGGAATCCCGGTCGACGCAGTAGAATCTCATGAATGTGTGTGTCGACCTCCACGTAGCAGTCCTGCAGATGTCCAGCAGGGGCACACCAGACAAGAACGCCGTGGTAGCAGCGATCGCTCTGGTCGAATGGGCTCTCGGACGGCCGGGCAACAGTCGGTTTCCCAACCGATGACAGTGCATGATGCAGCCGGAGAACCATCTGGAAATGGAAGCCTTCGAGAGAGCCTTCCCTTGGTTCACAGGTCCAAAGTTCAAAAACAGCTGTGATGTCCTCCGAAAACTCTTTTTTCGGTCCACGTAGAACTTCAGCGCTCTAGCTACATCCAGCGAGTGCAAAGTCCTCTCGGCCGGCGACGAAGGTGACGGGAAAAAGACTGGTAACACCAAGGGCTCGTTGAGATGGAAGTCCGAAGGCACCTTGGGCAAGAAGGAGGGGTGCATCCTCAGCACCACCCTCGTCTCGTGGAAAGTCAAGTATGGAGGCTTGCAGGAAAGGGCCTGAATCTCTCCCACACGTCGTGCAGAGGTGATGGCCACAAGGAACGCTGTCTTCCACGACAGGAACTTCAACGGATCCGAATGCAAAGGCTCGAATGGCGGGGCCATGAGCCTGGACAGCACCACGTTGGGCTCCAACGCCGGGGCTGGAGCCTTCACCGGCGGGAAACATCGGAACAGTCCTTTCATAAACTCCTTCACCAGTCGATGAGACCACAAGGACGGCCGTCCTGTAGTTCTGGTGTATCGGGAGATCGCTGCCAGATGTATCTTGATGGAAGCGTGAGCTAGTCCCGCTTTGGCCAGCGACAGTAGGTATGGTAGCACTTGAGGTGCCGTAATCCGTAGAGGGTTGATCTTCCATGCACGGCACCAGAAAGAGAACCTCTTCCACTTATGTCCGTAGCACTTGAGTTGAGGATGCCCAGGCCTTTGCAAGAACCTCTCTGCAGTCAGCCGGTATATCGTACCCTCCAAACTCTAATGCTGCAGGAGCCAGGCCTGCAAGTTCAGCGACACCGGGACATGATGAAGAATGGCGCCTCCCTCTCTGGAGAGAAGATCTGCATCCGTCGACAGCTTGACTGGTAGGGACGCTGATAGGTCCAGAAGGTCCGGGAACCAGCTATGTCTCGGCCACGCTGGTGCGACGAGGACCATCCTGCACCGTGACCTCTTGAGTTGGTTGATGAGTCGGAGCAGCAACAGCAACGGAGGGAACGCATACAGGAACAGGCCGTCCCAGGGGAACAAGAAAGCATCGCCCATGCTCCTCGGCTGGGGAAACTTGCTGGCGAACCTCCGGCACTTGGAGTTCGTCGCGAACAGGTCGACCTGGGGTTTGCCACATCGCTGGAAGAGCTGATCCACTTGATCCTGGCGTAGTTCCCACTCGTGGCACGAGCGCAGCTCCCTGCTGAGTGAGTCGGCGATGGTGTTTTTTATTCCTGCCAGATGGAAGGAAACCAGAAACATCCCCTCGGCGACGGCCCAGTGCCACAGATCCTGGGCCTCCTTGGATAGGGCTGGGGATCTGGTGCCACCCTGCTTCCGGATGTAGAACATCGTGGTGGTGTTGTCGGTGAAGATCCTCACGACCTTGCCCTTGAGGGACGGGAGGAACGACTTGAGTGCCCAGAACACGGCCCGGAGCTCCAAGATGTTGATGCTGAGAGACCTCTCCTCCGGGAGCCAAAGGCCTCTTGCGTGGAGATCTCTGGTGTGCGCACCCCATCCTTCCAGGGAGGCGTCCGTTGTCACAGTCTCCTGATGTGCCGGGGTCTGAAAGTCCATGCCCGAGGTGATGAGCGCACCGGTGCCCCACCACTGGATCGCCCGACGGAAACCTCGTTGAGCGGGTTCTTGTCTTCGAACCTGCCCGCCGCTTTCATCCAGCGGGCGTCGAGGAACTCCTGTAGAGGACGCATCCGTAGTCTGCACAGGCGCACTAGGTAGATGCATGAGGACATCATTCCGAGGAGGGACTTGATGGATCTCACCCTGGCCACGTCCGTGGCTAGCAGGCGCTGCACCTTGCCTAAGATGGCCTTCGCCCTTTCCTCCGACGGAGACGCCAATCGCTCCACTGTATCGAGCTTTGCTCCCAGAAACAGTGCCACCTGCGACGGAACCAGATGGGATTTCGGGTAGTTTATGGAGAATCCCAGCTCTGTGAGTAAGCGGACGGTCTTCGCCGTGTGCTCGACGGCGTGTTCTCTTGTTCTTGCACGGATGAGCCAGTCGTCCAGGTAGAGGTAGACATGGATCCCCTGCAGGCACAGCCACGCCACCACTGGTGCTAGGCACTTGGTGAACACCCTGGGTGCCAACTTCAATCCGAATGGCAGAGCTCTGAATTGGTAGTGGCGTCCTTGGACTACGAATCTGAGGAACTTTCGGTGTCCTTTTAGGATGGAGATGTGGAAGTAAGCATCCTCCAAATCCGACGACGATAGGAAGTCACTCTCCTCCAGCTGTCCCAGCACATGCTGGAGGGTGACCATCCTGAACTTCTGTGCCTTGATGTATTTGTTCAACCGACGTAGGTCCAGGATGGGGCGCCAACCGCCTGTCTTCTTTCTGATGAGGAAGTATCTGGAGTATACTCCGGAGCCCCGGAGCCTCTTGGGGACGAGCTCGATGGCACCTTTGAGCATCGCCTTTACCTCCAACAGTAGCTGAGGGACGTGGTTTTCCTTCCTGGCCATGGGAGGAATGAGGGGACACTTCTTTTGGAATTCCAGAGTGTGCCCGTGGGTCAGGGCATCCAGCACCCAACGGTAGGCGGAGATGGACTCCCACATGTTGAAGTATTTCGCCAGCCGGCCTCCCACCGCGGTGCTTCGGTGGGGGCCCGACGCTACGGCCGGTTCAATCTTGCTTGGAGGCAGCCTTGCCGCCTTGGCCTCCTTGGCGACGACGCCGAGACCCTCCTTGCTTGCCATGACCTCTGTAAGCCTCCTGGGACGAGGAGCGGGCCGCCTGGCGGTACGTAGAGGAGCCACCTCCTGATCCCTTGGAGGCCCCCTGTCTGCCTCCGGCGCTCCGAAAGGGCCGTCATTGCTGAAGGACTCGGGCAATCTCTATGTCGGCCTTGATGGCCTGCAGCGACTCATCCACCGTTTTCCCAAACAGGTTGTTGCCGTCTAACGGCATGTCCAAAACCCAGGTCTGCACGTCCTGACGGAAGTTTGTCGCCTTGAGCCAGCCTCGTCGTTGAAGGCAAACACTGTTGCCTAACTGGCGAAACCTGGTGTCGGCAATGTCCGTTGCAACTGTTATGGTGTGGTCCGACGCCACCTCACCTTCCTGCAGAATCTCCAGGGCCTCTGCCCTCTTGTCTGGTAGGAAGTCCAGTAGGGGAGCTATCTTGTACCATAGCTCCCTGTCGTAACGGGCCACAATCGCGAAGGCGTTGGCCGCCTTAATTGTCGTCGCCGCCTACATGACCCGTCGCCCCATCGCGTCCAATTTCTTACCCTCGCCGTCAGGTGGAGAAGTAGAGGTTGAGGCTGTCGCCCCTGCCGCCTTCTTGGCCGCCGCTGAGACGACCGAATCCGGCGTAGGTTGAGCCCTGAGGCACAAAGGGGCGGCGTCGGGGACCCGGTACTTCTTCTCGTACCTGTCCCTCTAGGCAGGCGTTGTGGACGGGTTCTTCAGGATCACAAGTCCCTCGTCCCAGATATCTTCGAGTAACGGTACAACGAGGACCGTCTTTCTCTTGACCTCTCGCCATTGATAGAGACCTTCCTTCTTCTGTTCCTCGGGGCAGAGCTGGAAGAGCTCGGATGCCCTGGCGATCATGGCGTGAAAGGAGCCAATTTCGTCGGGCGGGGAAGCCCGAGGGAGTGGTGATGGAAGATCCGTCCCGTCGTCACCACCATCGTCATCCGTCCCCGTCGTCGTATCTGTCGCCGCGACATCCCTGGGGTCCGGCGAGGGGGATGAGGGCACCACGGGTCGTGAGGGCATGAAGGGCGGGGGTGAACTCTCCTCCGCTTGTTCGGGGGGCTTCCCGACGGGCCCGGTTCTGGATCGTCCGCCGGGGTTCGTGGTTACCTCGTCCTTATCTCCGTGCATAAGGTTTGGATTGCCATCAAAATGGCCGCCGAGTTGTCCTGAGGCTCGGTCAATGGCTGCGACGGGAGGGATGGCCGCTCCTCCACTGGGGCCTCGTTGGCGCCACCGTCGCTTTCTTCGACCACCTCTTCGGGATCCCTCCCGTGGGTTCGTACCTTCTAGAACCTCTCGTTGAGGTTCTTCACAGTTTCTGTGCTTTGGGTTGATCCATTGGGTTAATCTTATTCTACAGTGTTTGGGGTGGAGTGTTTTATTCCTGTGGATGATCCAGTTTTGAAGTTTCTTATCGTGTTGTAATGGCGGTTTTCCTTCGCCAGTGTTCCATCTTTAGCTTGGTGAGCTAAATAGACATGTTTTTAAGTTTCCTGAATTTTAGGTGATCTTCTGTTCGTATTTCTGATGTGAGCGAGTTCCAAAGTCTCTAAGCTATGCAGGAGAATGCTGTTCCCCCGTATGTTGTCTGTATTATTTCTGGTCAAGGAGAAGGTCGTTGCTGGACCTTAGTGTTCGTTTGTAGATGGTGACCTTTCCCTGATTGAATCCCGCTCTTTGGCTGTGGATTGCCCCGTGTGTTATGCAGTGTTTTGAAGAAGATTAGTTCTTGGACTGGTAACCAATGTAGTGTTCTCAGTGCTGGTGTCATGTGTTCTCTCTTAGTCTACGGAGTAGTCTTGCTGCTGCACTCTGTATTCGTTGTAGTTTCCTCAGAAGGTATCCTGGCAATCCAAAATAGATGCTGTTGGCATAGTCCATTCGTGACATGACGGCAATTGTTTTGTGTGGGAAGGTGAAGAGGGAGGAGTAGCCTATTGGTGTGTAACTGGAAGAAGCATTTCCTAACTCCTGCGTTGACTTGTGGCTATAGTGTTAGTTCATTGTCCATTAGTATTCTGAGATTTGACTACTTTGGATGGTTCTGGTGGGATTCCCAGTTCCGTAGGTCATGGAATGTCGTGATGATTCAAGGGGTCGATGGGTGTTACCACCCACCCCATCACCCATATTGCCGGCACAAAAACAAAATAATCCACTGCTTGATGGGTAGCCATAATTAGTATAGAACAACGCCTGCAAGCCATTTTCTAATAAGGCTGCCCCAGTTATCTCAGCCTTTCATTGTTTTACCGTCCAGCTGGCTGCCTAACACTGCTTCTTACACAAGGTCTAACTCCATTACTGTTATAACATGGGTGCACAAAGGGTTTACACTTAAGGTCCCTGGAGCCAGTTTAAAGCAGACCCCTACCCGGGCCTAGAAACCTCATACCTTGTCCGTAATGATTTTGGTTTTCTCTGGGATCCATTTGAACAACTCCTGAGCTCTTTCAACATTCCAAAATATGAACTCCTTGGTCCTTGCATGCGGTCAAGCTTGGCTGGGCGCAGGATCCCTGCTTTCACCCCTCCGACGAGAAAGCATTTCTTCATTTTGTTCAGATTCCAACTTTTTTCAGTAGCTGGTGTCAAGTCTGGAAATCGGTGAATCTGGTGTTGTTGGTAGTCCAGGGTATCCTTCGCTCCTGCTGCTCTCGGGACTTACTCCTTATGTCAGATGGCAGATAGAGAGTGTAGGACCCCCCGCCCCCTCTGTTGTCCCCCGCTCTAGTATTGGTGCTGTATATTTTACATTCATCAGCTCCCTTCCTGTCCATTTCCCTGCCGGTGATCCATAGCTGCCTATGTTTGCTCTGTCAACTAAATGTGTGTTGACATGTCATCCTCACCCTTCCCTCCTGATCTCTCCATATTCATTACACAGTTTGATCTTACCTTATCTATGTTTTGATTTGGTATAGTTATATGCCGTAAATTGTTCTTTCACCGCACTCTATTCATGGAAACTAGCTTAGGGAGTTAGGGAGCTAGAGAGGGAACCGATCCGCCCCGAGTATTATTTCCGCTGCGTATGTGCCCCCATAGGCATTCCTTATGGGAAGGCGGCCAGGTTTTGAGTCGTTTCTAAATAGGTGTTCTCCGTTATGTTCTTTGGTAGCTCATTCCAGATTTTTGGTGCAAGGTGAGAGAAAGAGGATCCTCTGAATTTTCTTTTGTTGTATGGTTCTGGTTCCAAATGGATGTCGTGGCTAGATCAGAGTGGTCTTGTTGGGCGGTAGATGTTTATTTTCTGCGCCTTGGCCGTCGATTGCTCTGTGCATTATGCACAATGATTTGAACTTTATTTGCTATTTAATTGTTAGCCACTGTAGCGTTTTCAGAGCTGGTGCGATGGGTTCTCTTTGCGGTAGTTTGAGCAGGAGACTCGCCGCCGCATTTTGTAGGCGTTGGAGTTTATTTTAGAAGTCGCTATGCCATGCCTAGATATAGGCTGTTGGCGCAGTCTATTCTGGACATGAGGGCAAACATGGTGAGCGTTTTGCGGGCAAATGAGGAACGGTAGGATCTTCTTTACTGCTCGTAGGAGGAAGAAGCATTTCTTGATTAGAGTGTTTACTTGTGGCTCTAGAATTAGTTCTTTGTCCATCAAGACTCACAAGTTTATCACCATCGTTGATGGGGCTGGCGCTGTATCAAGTTCCATTGGCCAAGGGATGTAGTGATTGTTTTCTCTGTTTTTAGAGATCATCATTATTTCTTTGCCTGGGTCGAGTTTGAGGTAGTTAGAGTTCATCCAGCTGTAGATTTCATGAAGGTAGCTCGCTAGTGTTGCATTTTCTTCTTGTGCGTCTGGTATTTTGTAGACTATTTGTATGTCATCAGCGTTGTTGTAGCATGTGAGGCCCTGTCTTTTAATGATCTTGATTAGTTGAGCCAGGTAAATGTTTTAATAACCGGGAGAAGGATGATCCTTGTGGTACTCCACTGGCGGATTCTCTATAATTGGATTTGAAAGGTTTGATCCATATGGTTTCTGTTCTGTTTGTTAGGAAGGATTTAATCCATAATAATGCTGGGATGGTGAGTCAATTTCTTCCAATCTCCTGATGAGGATGTCGTGGTTAACTGTGTTGAATGCTGCAGAGTGATCTAGAAGTATCAGAGCAGCGCTTTTGTCATAGTCTGCGGTCACCTGCAAATCATCCCAGATTGAGAGAAGTGAGGTTTCTGTTCCTCTCATTGGTCTGAAACCTACTTGTACCTGGTCCAGTAGGCGGTGTTCTTCTATGAATTCTTGGGTTATTCTCTAGATGAATGTTTCGAGTAGTTTTGCTGGGTAAGGTATGTTGGAGATCAGTCTGTAATTGAAGAGGTCCTAGACGTTTCCTGCTGTGTCCTTGAGGAGCAGCTCGATGTATGATAATTTGAAGGATTGTGGCACTGTCCCTGTTGAGATTAAGTGGTTGAAAAAGTTTCTGTAGTAATCCACGGCTGTTCCTTGTGTGAGGATTGATTTCTTTATGTCGGGGGACAGGGGTGCAGAGAAATCCGTGGGGGAGCCTGTTTTGTTGCTTTTGTTTACCAGTATGTCTCCGCTGATATTTAGGGGAAGTTTCGGAGTTTGTTTGGGCGTTCCTCGTACGGGTGGGTGAGTTGCATACTGTGGTTGCAAGGTCTGTTCTTTACGGTCTGTTGGATGGTGACGATTTTGTTTTTGAAGTGCTCTGTGAGGTCATTGCACAGTCTCTTCGATGGTATCAGAGCGTTGTTGCAGCCAGTGGGGGTTTTTATTTAGTTTATGATTTTAAACAGTTCTTTTTGGGTGCTTGGTGCTTTTATGATTCTGATGTCGAAGTATTTCGTTTTGGCTTTTTGGATTTCCTTTTTGTATGAGCAGATTTGTTGTTGGAATTTGAATTTCTTTGCACGGTCGTTGTTAATCCTCCATTCTAGTTCAAGTTTTCTGTTTTCCTTTTCATGGCACTGAGTAGCAGGGTAAACTATTTTGCCGTCGCTCTTTTGCGTGATGGGCAAAAGGTTTTTCTTTGGCGATCTCGTCTATTGGTGTGATCCAGTTGTGAAGTAGTTCTGTTTTTTGGTCCAGGTCAGCTTCGCTCAGTCGTTGCTTGTGGTTTGCTGATTTCCACTAGTTCAGTTACGTGGCAGTTTGTATATGGTCCTCCAATTTCCTTTTCATGATAGTATGCGGATTGTCCTGTTGCTTGATTATTGGTTTGGCCAGTGGGATCACGAAAGGAATGATGATGTGGTCGCTCCAGAGGATCTGAATTGGTGATGCTGTGGTAATGAGATTTTTGTTGGCAATGTTGTCATCTAGTGTAAGTCCTGCCGTGTAGGTTGCTCCTTTGACTAGTTGATGTAATTTCATTGTTTCTAGTTGTTTGGCTAATGATTTTTGTGTGGTTGTGGTTTCTTCGTTGCACCAGATGTTCAAGCCAATCAGGTGATCCTGCTCGATGGTTAGGTTGGCGATTGCTTCCGTGAAGGCGTCTACAACGGTTGCATCGTAAGCCGGTGGTCTGTATACCAGTATGAATTTGAGGTTTGTTTTGGGGTCGATAGGCAAAGGATTAGAGATTTGCGGTTTAGGAGGGTCTTGCAGTTTAATTTCCAGGTGTACCTTGCAGGCTATTGCCAGGCCCCCAGCGATTTTGTTTTTCCTGTTCGATTGGACGCACTTGAGGTTTTCAGGCAGGCAGTTATGAGAGTGATTTTGTAGTCGTCATCTAGCCATATTTCAGTTAGGAACAGGATGGCGATACCTTCGTCGCAAAAGAGGTCGTAGATTTCGGTGGCATGTTTGGACATTGAGCAAGCGTTGATTACATTGCAGTGAATCTTTTTGATGTGGTCAGGTTTGTTTGTTGTTCCCCGTTTTGACTTATGGATGTTCAGTTGGAGTGCTTGTGTTGTAGTCGCCGGTTGGTTACGTTACAGTGGAGGGCGCTTCATCGTTGAATCTGTCCGTTAGATTGATAGTTGGGTTGATGAATTCTACAGCTTCGTCATCTTTCATGTTTTGATGTGGTTGCTGGTAGTGCCCTTGTGTTCTTGTGTTATATGGTGTTAAGGGTGTTGGTATCATCCCTTTCTCTTCTTGGTTCCTCATCTTTTTTTGCGGGGTTCGAGAAGATTCGTAGCTTGTATGGGCATGTCAATGGCGTTCAAGTGTTGAGGTTCTTCAGTTGTTGCGAGGTACGGTGTAAGGTATAGGGATTTTTCTCTTATGATGTTTTTTCTGTTGGTTGTATTGTTTACGGGGGTGCATTCTGTATTCATGACAGCTTCTATTGGAGATGGGCGAGTTTGTGCATCCGTTGGGGTTGGTCATTGTTCCAGGTCTCCTTGGCGGCATCCAATTCTGCGTCGGGGCATTTTTGTGTCCTTGGTAGTAGGATTGCTTTGGGTATTGCGTTTACAGGGGCAGTAGCCCACCTATCGGGCCTTGCACTTGGATAATATTGAGTTTTATCCTCTTATGTTGCGATAGCTGGATGCCCTCTGAGGGTGTCTGTCCAATTAGTGGGTTGGGTGTTCCTCCATCTATGGGTGGGCTGTCTAGGCAGAGTACTAAGCTTTGGAAAGGGTGGCACAGTTTGTTGGGAGGACTAAGGGTTCCTGGTTAACTTGGGTAGTGATTCCGATTATAGTTACTAGCTTTCAGTGGTTGCTGGATGTACTTGGACAAAGGGAAGGGCCTAGGATTCAATGATGGCAGGTAATGTTACAATACACCTAGGTTTGAGATACCTAGATAATGGGGGAAAAGCCTAGGTTTTACAGAATGGTTTACAGTGAGATAGTACTCTTAGACTTTTGGGATCTTAGAGGGAGAAAAGCCTAGGTTTTACAGAATGGCAGGCAGTAATAAAGCACCTAGATTTGAGATCCCTGGAAAGTAATCAAAAGACACCCAAGTTTGAGACTCCTAGAAAACGGGGAACAGCCTAGGTTTCACAGAATTGCAGGTAGTCAATAACATCTAGATTTGAGGTTCCTAGATAACGGGAGAAAGGCCTAGATTTCACAGAATGGCAGGCAGTAATTAAAAAACACCTAGATTTCAGTCAGATTCCTAGATAACGGGAGGGGGGGCTAGTTCTCACCATACAATAGGTACTTCAGTGCAAGCATGTAAGATTTGTTCACATTGGAATCCCTGGCGATGTCCTGGATGTGTATGTTTAGTGGATAGATTACTTATTGCAGGAGCTGGTAGCAGTTAATACCCTTCGTTCTCCCTACCTTGTCTGCTGACGCTGATTGACGGCTGTCTGTTCTTCTTTCGGCACGTTTGGATACTGTCTGAAGGTGCTTGTGCTGTCTGCAGGTGAGTCGGGTGTGAGCGTGAGGGTTGCGGGCAGCTGCTTTGGGAGTCTGCAGGGATTGCCACTGCAGTCGTGTGGCTGGCACTTCATTACCGGCGGCTTGTTCTCAGCGTTGTGTGGTGTTCGGGTGGATGAGTAAGAGTGGGTTTTCCAGTACACATTCATATGTGGGTGGGGTTAGGTTTTGGTGACAGTGGTTGTCAGCCTGCTTCCCCTGAAGACCTGCAGGGGAAACAGGCAGAGGGCAGCCCAGGTACTATGATATTTATGGGAACCATTGGCCAATCAGGGGAGGAGGGAGGGGTAGGAGGCAGAAGCGAAGGAGGAAACACACGGGCTATGACCCGGTGTAGAGGGCTGAGCGAGCGGGGACTGGCGGACCAAAATCAATTTACAAAAGCCAAAAATGGGGGGCACCAGTAAGGCACGACACTCGCCTGTACCAGGGACCTAAATGGTGCAGTGGGGGTCGTGGATGTAATCAAAAGCTTCTCGTGTGGATACACACAGAGCTTGTCCAATCAGGGGAGGGAGGGAAGGAAGGACAGAAGGCGGGAGCGAATGAGGAAACACACAGGTTATATCCCGGTGTAGAGGCCTGAGTGTGCAGGGCCTGGGGAGCAAAATTAATTTACAAAAGCCAAAAATGGGGTGCACCAGTAAAGGAAAGACACTCCCCTGCACCAGAGACCTAAATGGCGATCCAGCATATCCTCTTGCTAAACACTTCGATGAAGTGCATTCTAAAGATAAAACATCACTGGGGGGCAGAGAAAAAAAGGATTGAGACAAGCAGAATCAAGGTATATTGTGGATTATGACACCAAAACCCCTCGTGGTCACAATAAAGATGAGGAGATGCATGTGTTTATTGGTGACTAGAGCATGGGCTGGGCCGGCGGGGTCGCGTAACTAGTTAGCATGGAGGAGTGACCGCAAACATAAATACAACGTTATTGTGTTGCAAAACGCTGCGGTTTTTCCCCTGGGAGCACCGGATACCCAAAGTGATAGCCACAGCAGGCAGAAACACACGCGGTTGTGTTGGAAAACGCTGCGGTTTTTCTTTCCAAGTTTCTCAGGCTCCTCTGAGCCGGAGGAGCCTGAGAAACTTGGAAAGAAAAACCGCAGCGTTTTCCAACACAATAACGTTGTATTTATGTTTGCGGTCGCTTCAAAAGCGACCGCAAACATAAATACAATGTTTTTAAAGCTGCGGTTTTATTTCTAAGTTTTCCAGGCTCCTCCAGCCCGGAAAACCTAGAAAAAAAACCGCAGCTAGTGCTTATTTTTTGTAAAAAAAATAAATAGCACTTACCGAGATTCAGCTGCAGCTTTCCTGCTCTGGTCTCCGGTCCCCATCCTCTGCCTACAGCACAAATGAAGGGAAAGCCACCCAGCGGTAGCCTTTGTTTACTACAGCTGACTGGCTTTTCCTTCATTAGTGCCGCAAAAGCAAAAGCCAGCACAGGAGGGCCTCCATTTCACAAAATGGCTGCGCCCCTGTGCTTGCTTTTTCGAATTTTGAGATTGAATAGCTCAAAATTTTACATAGGAAGTTTTAAAACGGAGAATGCTAGTATTTTTTTTTATGTGGCCTATCTATTTTTTAAATAAAATTTTTTACTAGACCATCCCTTTAACACTAAAACTGTTCAAACGTAGACTGAGGCCCACCAGGCATTCCACGTTAAATTCTCTTTCCAGTCTTCCAAACAACATCCAATAAAAAGTTCACGTTGTTCCCCCTCTGTCGGGCTCAGACTTCTTCAAAACAAAAATTCAATAAAACTTGCAGGGGCTCCCGTCCCCAAACTTATTGCCCTTCGGGTCCCCCTCAGACGGGCTCAGACCGTTTCCGGATGACAAAAACTTTCAAATGTGTGTGGCTTCCTCTACAGACCTCTGCAGGACCACTTCGACTCAAAGTTCAACATTTCAGCTTTTTATTCTCCCCCCCTATCTCCGGGTTAATTTTGATCACTTCACTTTTATAGCTCATTCACTTTATCGCTACAATTAATCTTTTCCAGAGACTTTAGAGTGGGCTACTTCCTTTCGCCGGACCACTCCGTTATTCAGTATCGCTGGTTTCACACCTATCCTTACTTCAAAGTTCATTCACAGGTCTGTCTTTCTTTGCGTCTCTTCCACACGCACGCAACCTTCACTTGCAACATAATGTTGCAACTTCAGTCTTTCCTTAACACACATCAGTCTCTCAGGTTGCTTGCCAAGTCACCGACTGTGTGCATTTCTTTCTTGGAGTTTTCCAATTCACAAGTCAAGGTTATTACCATATGCTTGGCCTTGCCTCCCCAACTCTGCCATTCATCCGGGAGGGTTGCTGGCGTCCTCGAAACACAATGCAGCCTTCGGCTTTGGGATTTGGCCTTCACCACATGTCTTTCGCTGCCTTTTGGAGATTCTTGTAGGGAAGTCCTGGGGTTCTCGACCCGCTGCGCTCATCCCTTAGTCCGTCGCTCTTCTCCAGAAGTTTTGCTCTTACTCTTATTCCACCTTGCTCAGAGTGTGTTTCTATGTTCCGCATTTTATCCATGTGAGGAGAACTAATTGGTATCAGATGTATGCACTTAAAGTGCCCGACTGTGCCTGACCAGATTAGCAGGACATATCCAGTGCGATATATAAGAGTTAGTCTCGTTACTCTGAATCGCCCTCTTCCTCAGCCCAGTGTTTGTGTAGAAAGGGGCGGAGTTGGACATCAGAGAATCCTAAAAAATAGGATGAGTTAGGCGTACAAAAAAGGGGCGAATACCGCGTCTCCCCATCGGTTGCCTCACCCGCGCTCCCCAAAGACCCCAGGTGATGCGGCCGCACTGGTCCACACGGAGGGTCTGGAGCCAAAGGGGGTGGCCGTGCTCTGGCCACCTGAGAGAGAGATCCTGGGGACTAGTAGGTGAGACACCTTTTGGTTCCTCTCAGCACCGAGGGTACTTGCACTTTGCAGTTGTATACAGAAGCTATTCAGAGGTAAACAGCACTGAATGAATGGACATGGAACTGTTCTTGTTTTTCTGTTTTTATTTTTATTTGGTTACTGTACAGTTCCGTACAAACTATGCATAGCACCGGATATCTTGTGTATGGAATTAGTGATGACCAAACAGTGATGTATAGATCTTGCATTGTTCAGTGACAGCAAAAGTGCTTCTGCCTGTATGGTCAGGAAGGTCAATAAGGAAAAAAATGTTGGGAAGTTAGCACTAGCACTTTAAATTATGCAACTGCACTTGATGGTGATGGTATTGGTCTTCAGAGGCAAGCACTAGAACTGTATGATAAGTGATAGCACCTTATTATACTGATCTTGAATATTGTACGATTGCTTATAACTCTTTTTTAAATACAGTGAATGAAGTTACTGTGATGTCTGTATGGACAGATGGGGTGATAAATATAAGAAATATTGTGCAGTAACTTATACTGGTATTAACATTTTTCATTAGAAGCTGCACTTTAGGGAAATGCCTTTTATATGTATGCATTTGCAGCCTAGAGGGATCGAAATAAAGATTGGATTAGCAGGAGCTAAAAGCAGATCCTGGTTTTACAGCATTAACCATTGACCAGGAGGTCATTTGTAGCGACAAGGAGCTAGCACATGCAAATCTCACTTCCACATCAGATAAACAAATATAATTGTGTCCATTATTTATGACCCCTTATGCTTTAAACGTTGTATAGATTAGTACTAAGGTTTATTTATAGAGGCCTCAAACCCACAGAGATAAATTCACATACATGTGTTTGTTCTGCATCAGTTTGCGTGGGAAGCCAAAAGTAGCCCCTGGTAGCTATTGTGTCCAGCTAACCGGTCTCTACTGGGCTACAAGCAGGAGCTCCAAGCTCCCCTCAATTTCAAACCCTTATCATAAGACAGGACAGCTATGCTTTTTTTAATCATACACAATTGCGTTTTATTCTACGATGGTATGTTGTGACAATGATCGATTGGCTGCACATAAATTAGCAATTCTATAAGTAATCTAGCCAGAACAGAGACTAAAAAGTACATTGCAGATATTTCTAACCATGACATTGTACTTTATGAAATGGGATTTGTTATGTAAAAGCACTTGCACTTTATGTGAGCCATAAGAAAAAGCAGTTGCACTTTATTGAACGGTACTCTATTGTACTTGTATATGATAGCTACAAGCCTATGACATTTTGAATTGACGCATGCATCGCATAATGAAGCATTGGTATTGATGTTTGGAAAGCTGATCCACACAGTTAAAATTGAATGTGTACTTCAGAGTACGGCAAAAAGTTGGCACATGGTATTTAGAACATGTCATTGCATAACATTGTGCGTACTTGCCGCAGTATGTTTAGAAACTTATTTCATTCAGAGTGGTTGAAACACTTTCTAAACAGATTTATTGTGGTCTCATGTATTACAAGATGGCACTTTCATTCTTAGAGTGTCTACTTGGAAAAAGGAAAATACATGAAAAGAGAAAAGGGAATAAAATGTTGATAAGCTATTCACCCGTTATGCTCTGTATTCTGACGAAGGCCAGTTTGTGTGAAACGAGTTATTCTGTTCCACCAATAAAGCTAATTTATCTACCATGAAACAAGGTCTGGAGTACATATTTATATTGGAGTGCTACAGTGTATAATAGCTCGGGTTCCCAGATGTTCTTTGAATAATATGGGTACGAGACCGGTTGCGTTGGAGGCAGGCAGCCTCTACCGGCGGATATGGTTCCCCCCCTATATAGGCTCGTTGTGAGCACGTCTGAGAAGTACCTGTAGCAGTTTGAGAAATGAAAAAAAGGTTTACATGCATCATGTCACTGTCCATATCCCTTTTGGCTGACAGGCAACCCTGATTCTATTTGGCTTTGCCATTGCTTGGTTTCCCACTGGACTTGTGTAAGCATGCATTCCGTGGACGGAACTGAAAAGTGCTGACCAGCGTGGGTAGTATGACAAGCTAGAAGGTATCCGTTTGTCCGAATAATCTGTCCTGGGCTAATATGAACAACAAAACTGTTCTGGGGCTACCAGAAGTCATCATGGGGCTGGAGGTCCCACACCTCTAGGAGGACTTGGTATGGCGAGAAATCGCCGTAGAATATAAAAACCAGAAAGAGACAGAGAAGGGACTGAATCGACATATTAATGAACGAGTCCATGGTTTTGTTGGGAAATAGGATGAGTATGCAGAAGGCAGAGTAATAGCTTCTCAAAGGTTTCCGAGGCTTCAATCTGGTCAGGTGATAACCTATAAAAGGTAAGGGATCTGGAGGGCAGATTAGATCACAGTGGTCAGGTGTGGGTTGCGGTTGTCCCTTGACTTGCAACACAAGGAATAAAGATGCCTCTGCCATAAACAAATTGATCCAATAACCTGGTTTCTCTGGTAATTTGGTGCCAAGACTCGTTTCCTGTCACGCAACATGGGAATACCGCTGAATTTGCAGTTCACCTCCTCTTGAACGCTCCAGAGGTAAGGTGGATGATCGGGAGAAGGCAGACAGTGAATGGTGCGCTTACGTGAGCCGCTCAGGCGAGCCAATCAATATGCACAATGAAAATGAGGCAGGTTATTTTCAGGTGTATGCGAATTGGAGTTTGAAATTCTGGGTAGGCTAACATTGGAATTCATATTTGGTTGGCATATTAATAGGATATTCGCAGTTGTATATGTGTTGTGTCCTGTGTGAGGAGTCAGACAGAGGTAAGGAACAAGTTACTTACCTGTAACTGTTGTTCTCCAGCATGGGTCTGGCATGGATTCACATGCTCATGAATATTCCCCGTCGTCAGGCTGGGAATCCTCGGTAAAGAAAAAAATCAGTATCAGTTTCGTTTCTGATCTGTCTTTCGTAGTAGTAACCAATCACTGATCTCTGCGTCATACTGACCACAGCCAATGACTGCCATCTCCCTAAGCCCCGCCTCTGGCAGCCATCTTCAGATTTGGTAGCACGTGAAGTGGCAGTATGACCAAGTGAAGAGCCGCAGAGGGGTAGGTGGGAGGGTTCGCATGTGAATCCATGCCAGACCCATGCTGGAGAACAACAGTTACAGGTAAGTAACTTGTTCCTTCTCCAGCATGGGGTCTGGCATGGATTCACATGCTCATGAATATAAGAATACATTGCAGTACACACATGCACAACCACGGTATGTGGCAACAGGCTCAACATTAAGCAATACAACTCAACATTAAGCGTCTCTTACCTCCTCACCAGGCTCACCTTAAGCGAACAGGTTGCGCAGCACTGCTTGGCCGACCCTGGACTCCTCCCTGGAATCCCGATCGACGCAGTAGAATCTCGGGAAGGTGTGCGTCGACCTCCACGTAGCAGCCCTGCAGATGTCCAGCAGGGGCACACCAGATAGGAACGCCATAGTAGCAGCGATCGCTCTGGTCGAATGGGCTCTCGGACGGCCTGGCAGCGGTCGGTTAGCCAACCGGTGGCAGTGCATGATGCAGCCGGAGAGCCATCTGGAAATAGAAGACTTCGAGAGAGCCTTCCCTTGATTCACAGGTCCAAAGTTCACAAACAGCTGTGATGTCCTCCGAAAACTCTTCGTGCGGTCCAGGTAGAACTTCAGCTCTCTAGCTACATCCAGCGAGTGCAAAGTCCTCTCGGCCGGCGACGAAGGAGACGGGAAGAAAACAGGTAACACCAGGGGCTCGTTAAGATGGAAGTCCGACGGCACCTTGGGCATAAAGGAGGGGTGCGTCCTAAGCACCACCTTAGAGGCATGGAAAGTCAAGTACGGTGCTTTGCAGGATAGGGCCTGGATCTCTCCCACTCGTCGTGCGGAGGTAATGGCCACTAGGAATGCAGTCTTCCATGACACAAACTTCATCGGTGCGGAGTGCATCGGCTCAAATGGGGGCCCCATGAGCCTAGTCAGCACCACGTTAAGTTCCCACGCCGGGGCCGGGGCCTTCACCGGCGGGAAAGACCGGAACAGTCCTTTCATAAACTCTTTCACCAGTCGATGGGACCACAGGGACGTCCGTCCTGTGGTTCTGGCATATCTGGAGATCGCCGCCAGATGAATCTTAATGGAGGCATGGGCTAGCCCAGCCTTTGCCAGCGATAGCAGGTACGGCAGCACCTGAGGGGCCGTAATCCATAGGGGGTTGATCTTCTGTGCTCGGCACCAGATAGAGAACCCCTTCCACTTGTGACCGTAGCATTTGAGAGTCGAGGACGCCCTGGCCTTTGCAAGAACCTCTCTGCAGTCGGCTGGTATATCGTACCATCCAAACTCTAGCGCTGCAGGAGCCAAGCCTGCAGGTTCAGCGACGCCGGGTCGTGGTGGAAGATGGCGCCTCCTTCTCTGGAGAGGAGATCCGCGTCCGCCGACAGCTTGATGGATGGGGACGTCCTTTCATAAACTCTTTCACCAGTCGATGTGACCACAGGGACGTCCGTCCTGTGGTTCTGGCATATCCGGAGATCGCCGCCAGATGAATCTTAATGGAGGCATGGGCTAGCCCAGCCTTTGCCAGCGATAGCAGGTACGGCAGCACCTGAGGGGCCGTAATCCATAGGGGGTTGATCTTCTGTGCTCGGCACCAGATAGAGAACCTCTTCCACTTGTGACCGTAGCATTTGAGAGTCGAGGACGCCCTGGCCTTTGCAAGAACCTCTCTGCAGTCGGCTGGTATATCGTACCATCCAAACTCTAGCGCTGCAGGAGCCAAGCCTGCAGGTTCAGCGACGCCGGGTCGTGTTGGAAGATGGCGCCTCCTTCTCTGGAGAGGAGATCCGCGTCCGCCGACAGCTTGATGGATGGGGACGTTGACAAGTCCAGAAGGTCTGGGAACCAGATCTTCCTCGGCCACGCCGGTGCGACGAGGATCATCCTGCACAGGGACCTCTTGAGCTGGTTGATGAGTCGAAGCAGCAACGGCAACGGAGGGAACGCATACAGGTATAGGCCGTCCCAGGGGAACGAGAACGCATCGCCCATGCTTCTCGGCTGGGGAAACCTGCTGGCGAACCTCTGGCACTTCGAGTTTGTCGCTGTTGCGAACAGGTCGATTTGGGGTTTGCCCCATCGTCGGAAGAGTTGATCCACCTGATCCTGGTGCAGCTCCCACTCGTGACACGCGCGCAGCTCCCTGCTGAGCGAGTCGGCAATGGTGTTTCTTTCTCCTGCCAGGTGGAAGGGAACCAGGAACATCCCCTGGGCGACCGCCCAGTGCCACAGATCCTGTGTATCCTTGGATAGGGCTGGGGATCTGGTACCTCCCTGCTTCCGTATGTAAAACATTGTCGTGGTGTTGTCCGTGAAGATCCGCACCACCTTGCCCTTGAGCGACGGGAGGAACGATTTGAGAGCCCAGAACACGGCTCGGAGTTCCAGGATGTTGATGTGCAGGAGCTTCTCCTCCGGGAGCCAGAGGCCTCTTGCGTGGAGATCTCCGGTGTGGGCGCCCCAACCTTCCAGGGAAGCGTCCGTCGTCACAGTCTCCTGGTACGCCGGCGTCTGAAAGTCCTTGCCCGCCGTGAGGTGCGCTCGAACATCCCACCACTGAATCGCCTGCCGGAACACCTCATTGAGGGGGACCCGGTCTTCGAAGGTGCCCGTCGCCTGCATCCAACGGGCGTCGAGAAATTCTTGAAGAGGGCGCATCCGTAGTCTGCATAGGCGCACCAGGTAGATGCAAGAGGACATCATCCCCAGGAGGGACTTGATGGACCTCACCCTGGCCACGTCCGTGGCTAGTAGGCGCTGCACTTTGCCCAGAATGGTCTTCGTCTGTTCTTCCGACGGTGCCGCCAGGCGCCTCACTGTATCGAGCTTCGTTCCCAGAAACAGGGCCACCTGCAACGGCACCAGGTGGGACTTTGGGTAATTTATGGCGAATCCCAGGTCTGTGAGTAGCTGGACGGTCCTCGCAGTGTGTTCGACAGCAAGTTCCCTCGCCCTTGAGCGGATGAGCCAGTCGTCCAGGTAGGGGTAGACGTGAATCCCCTGCAGGCGCAGCCGCGCCGCCACAGGTGCTAGGCACTTGGTGAAGACCCTGGGGGCCGACTTCAATCTGAACGGCAGTGCTCTGAATTGGTAGTGGCGTCCCTGGATGACGAACCTGAGGAACTTTCGGTGACTTCTGAGGATGGGAACGTGGAAGTATGCATCCTCCAGGTCCAGCAACGATAGGAAGTCGCCTTCCTCCAGCTGTCCCAGCACGTGCTGGAGAGTGACCATCCTGAACTTTTGTGACCTTATGTATTTGTTCAAACGACAAAGGTCCAGGATGGGGCGCCAGCCGCCCGTCTTCTTCCTGACGAGGAAGTACCTTGAGTACACCCCGGAGCCTCTTCGGGACGGGTTTGATGGCGCCTTTCCTGAGCATCGCCCGTAGTTCCAACAGCAGTTGCGGGACGTGATTTTCCTTCCTGGCCACAGGTGGAATGTGAGGGCACTTCTTCAGGAATTCGATAAGAGTGTCCTCTTGCCAGGGTATCCAGCACCCAACAATCGGTGGAGATGGACTTCCACACGCCGACGAACTTCGTCAGCCGGCCTCCCGCCGGGGTGCTTCGGTGGGGGCCCGAGGCCACGGCCGGTTCAGTCCTGCTTGGAGGTGGTGGCCTTGCCGCCCTGGCCACCTTGCCGACGGCGGCGAGGCGTTCCCTGCTTGCCGCGACCCCTGTAGGCCTCCTGAGACGAGGAGCGTGCCGCCTGGCGGTAGGACGACGAGCCACCGCTGGATCCCTTGGAGGCCCCCTGTCTGCCTCCGGAGCTCCGAATGGGCCGTCGTTGCTGAAGGGCTCCCTAGGGCGCGGGCCGTCCCCGTGTCCGTCTTTATGGCTTGGAGGGATTTCGTCCACCGCCTTCCCGAACAAGTTGATGCCGTCGAACGGCATGTCCAACACCCTGGTCTGGACGTCCTGACGGAAATCGGTCGCCCGGAGCCAACCCCGTCGTCGTAAGCAAACTCCGTTGCCCAGCTGGCGGAACCTGGTATCGGCAATATCGGTTGCCACCGCTATGGCGTGGTCCGACGCCACCTTGCCTTCTTGAAGTATTTCCAGGGCCTCGGACCTCTTGTCGTCCGGTAGGAAGTCCAATATGGGGGCCAGCTTAAACCAGAGCTCCCTGTCGTAACGGGCCACGATCGCCAGTGTGTTGGCCGCTTTGATCGTCGTCGCCGACGACGAAATGACCCGTCGCCCCATGGCGTCCAACTTCTTTCCCTCACCGCCCGGAGGGGAATTCGACGTTGAGGCTCCTGACCCTGCCGCTTTCTTCTTCGCCGCCGAGACGACCGAGTCTGGCGTTGGCTGGGCCCTGAGGCACAGGGGAGCGGTCTCGGGGACCCGGTACTTCTTCTCGTACCGGTCCCGTTTGGCTGGTGCCGTGGAGGGGTTCTTGAGTACCGACAGGCCCTCCTCCAAGATGTCATCGATTAGAGGCACCGCGATGACAGTCTTCCTCCTCTTGGCCTCCCGGCGCTGATAGAGGAAACCTTCCTTTTTCTGCTCCTCCGGGCAGAGCTGGAACAATTCGGACGCCCTGGCGATCATGGCGTGGAATGAGCCAATCTCGTCGGCGGAGATGCCCGGGAGACCCGTTCCGTCGTCGTCGCCGCCGCCCTCAGAACCCGTCATCGAGCCCACCGCACCGTCATCTCCCGACTCGTGGGAGGATGAGGAGGGAACTGCAGGCCTTATGGGGGCGAGCGGAGGAGAGGGTTGGGTCCTCCGTCGTTTGTTCTGAGGACTTCCCGACGGGCCAGGTTGCGGGTCCTCCGGCCTGGGCCGTGGTAATCTCGTCCTTATCTCAGAGCACAAGGACTGGATCGCAAACAAAATGGCCGCCGAGCTATCCTGAGGCCTAGGTTCCGGCTGCGCCGGAAGGGAAGGCTGCTCTTCCTCGCCATCGTCGTCTTCCTCGGTTATCTCCCGAGGATCTTCCTTGCGGGACCGAACCTTCTCGAATTGTACTTCGAGATTCCTCGCGGCCTCGGTCAGTTCCCCCTCCGAGGCTGACTCCGAGCTCGAGGAGGATACCGTGCCCCCCCCCCCTTGTTCCATCATGGGGGCCATGACGATGGGCTGAAAAGAGGATTCCCTCCTTGGCGGCAGGGAAACTCTATTCCCGGAGGCAGTCTCCGCTGGCGGGGTCTCTGCCGGCTTGGCCAGAGTTGCCGCGATCGCCTCGATAGAGGCCTTTGCCTGCTGGATAGGGGCCTTCACCACCTTAGGTGCATCCTGGGCCTTCTCCTAAGGGGGAGGGGCGACACCTCGCTCCCCTTCTCCCGAGATCGGACTGGGCTTCTCCCGAAGCTTACCCGGGGTCTCGGACTTCCTCTTCCCCGAACCGGAGCGCTGGCTCGTGGTTGACGGTGCCGGGGAAGGTGCGCCCTGCCTGGCGACCGAAGAGCCCGACCTTTCGGCGCTCCCGGAGCCAGCGGACTCGCGGCGCTTGGCCTGGTGTTGGGCCCCCGTCGCCGGGGCGCCCGCACAGGACTTAGAAGCCCGCTCGGACCCTTTCTTCTTCTCACCCGTTGAGCCCTTCTCCAACCAGCTGGCGAGACGAGATCGACGGTCCCTCATGGTCCGCTCCAACAAGTTCTTGCAGAACTGGCAGTCCTTCTCTATATGAGTCTTGTCCCCATGAAGACAGTAGAGGCATCGCGAATGTTCGTCCTCCTTAAACACATTCTGCAGCCCGCATCCAGGGCAGCTGTGAGACAGCTTGGGTCCGGGTGACGAACTCGCGTCCTGGGCCATCTCGAAGTAGGCCGCAAATCTTCTGGAATCCTCCAAGAGGTTGATTCAATGAAATCTTCACCCTTGAGGGGCGTAGGAAAATCCCGCAACGGGTACCCGTTAACGGGAGTAGAAACAGTGGAGCTTGAGGCTCGATTAACCGAAAAAATGTGAAAATTCACCTGAAAAAGCGCGAAACACGCAGTAAAAGCTCGAGAGCTAAGCACGAGGACTCCCAACACTTGAACGTGCGGTAAAAATCTGAAGATGGCTGCCAGAGGCGGGGCTTAGGGAGATGGCAATCATTGGCTGTGGTCAGTATGACGCAGAGATCAGTGATTGGTTACTACTACGAAAGACAGATCAGAAACGAAACTGATACTGATTTTTTCTTTACCTGTAACGCTCACCTGGTTCCCACGGAGGCGCAGGTCTAGTCTGGATTGCTGTGGCCTCTTCAAGCGTGATGCGCAGAACCCGGAACACTGATTGAACTGGTTCCCCAAATCTTGCTTGACTGGCCCGTTGGAATATCCTTCTGCAGATGAGAAAGGGAATTAACCGTCTGCAGAATAGTGTGCTTGATTCCCCCCTTGTTCCCCTTCGTTCTCCTCTAACTTCCTCCTCCAAACCCCCGGTTTAAGCTCACCTTTTGGTTTGGAAGGATGAACTCTCCATCCTGCGTCTGGTGCAGGGGCGCACGTTAGTCCAGTTACTTCACTGGTTTTCAGAATGGCGCTGGCAAAATCCTCTTGACTTTCTGAGCGAAACACCGTAAGTATGAAGATTCAAATGTTCAAGAGTGAGCCCCCTTTTATGTTGTCTTCCTAACTTGTGATCTGTCCTTTATTTTAGATGCAGAATGAAGACGATGCGTTGAAGGGGTTAATTGCCGATGGTAAACTCAGGTGAGTTAGTGAGGGCGATTCCTCTAAATGTCTTCATCATTTCCCAATAATGTCTTTTGTCCTTTCCCCATAGGGGCCGGGGTGCGGTACCTGCCAACGGAGCGGCGCCGACCCAAAATATGGGATGACACCAAGAAAAGCTGGTAAGTATTATGGCTGTAAATTAGGCTTTCCTCCGGTGTTCCCTTTGCTCACCTTTTGTCTCTTCTTCTCTCCCCTAGGGGCAGAGATGTGGCGACATGTGCTGCAGCCTGACAGCCGCGATGGAGCCGGGAGATGTCTCGAGGACAGGTGAGTGAAGAGCGCGCTGCAGCGAGCAACGCAATGCTTTTAAATGGAAGTCCTTCAGGGATGCTGGAGTGAAGATTCCGGATGCAGGTAAGAAGTTTGAAATAGTTCGTGGTTTTCACCTTTCTCTTCTCTTCTTTCCTAACAGGAGTTCCAGGTTCGAGGCGGGCGTGGCTGGAGTCCAGGAGCAGGAGCAGACACGGTGAGCGTTCAGCTGCTGGAATGCAGAACAACGCGAAGCATGAGCTGCTGTCTGGGCGTGGCTTAAATAGCCTCCAAAGAAGTCCCAGGTATGTATCCTTCCCCAACTAGGTATGTATCCTTCCCTGGCCACGCCTGAGTGAAAAAATAGTCCCTATGAAAAAAATAGTCCCTTTCAGGTCTCAGGGAGGCCTGAAGCGTGCAGCATGGTCTGCATCAGGTGAGTGCACCAAACACCTCCCTTTATGAGCCTATGGCGCCAGGACTGATGTCCAACATGAGCCTGGCGCCAAAGGCGCCAGGACTGAGTCCAAAGAGCCCCTATAAGGGGCCGCTGGGCTTTTACCCGAGGGATTGATGCCTGCTTCCGGGGGTGCTGGGCCTGGCGCTCCGGGGGCAGGCATCATGACATTACCGAGGATTCCCAGCCTGACGACGGGGAATATTCATGAGCATGTGAATCCATGCCAGACCCCATGCTGGAGAATGGTTGGTTCCCAATTAATTCATTCAAATAATAAAAGGGGTGGGAAAAAGGCCTCACTGTCCCTAACTCTATGCAGGGTTTCCCTGCCTCAACAAAACTAAATAGGACGGTCAGGATGTAAAAATAAATGTACAGCGTCCTGTGCCGAAACCTACTCGAGCCTCACACCATATGCTCCAAAAACCTACTACAGGAAGACAACGCTATACCCTGTGGCTGCTTTTCTACAGCTTAGTGGGGTTCTTTGTACCAAAGTTTTGATGTGGAAAAAATAAATGCAGAAGTGTTCCAGCGCAAAGTTATGCAAACTCACAAGCAAGACTCTCTTACTTGTTGGTTTGTACCTTATCTGCAATATTCTTCCCAAGTGGAACTTACAATGCCAGGGGGGACAATACACACTCCCTTTTCTTTCATTAGCTTGGTTGAGGGATAATGGTTACCCTCTTCAGGTATAGGCCTCGTTGGCTTTGTTCCCAAGTGCTGCCCATTGTTAGTCCCAGACTCACTAGGACGAGAAAGAGTGGTCCGATTGATTAGTGTTTCAACCCACGTCGAGCCTCCGTAGTATTGATTTGGCTCTTTTGTATCAGTTGATTTTGGGGTCTCTGGCAGCCTTGGAATATTCTCTCCAAGTACTAACCATTTTTTGTCCTATTGGCACATGGACTAGGAAGAGTAGGGATGTCTCGCTTTCTTTCCAGGAACACTTGTGGTGCAGTGTCCTTTGGGACTTATTTTATATGCCTCTGTATCAACCCCTTGGTTAAATGTTTCAGTTTGCCAACGGCTGCGCTCCATTTCCTGATTCTCCCCCTAGTTTTTGCCCTCCCAGCAGCACTTGTATACCTTCTACCGTTCTCAGCAGAACAAGATCTTTCACTGCAGTCCTGCATTTCATGGGAGCTTCAGTATTCCTCACTGTGGCTACTTGACGTAATCTTTGTTGTTCCTCCACGTCTCTCTCCCTGGAGCCTGTGCTGTGATCCTTTCTCTCATGCGTCTGGAAATGGTGTCCGTTTTATTATTTTGGAGGTGTTCTGTTTAAAAATAAACGTAATGCGGGACCACTTCTCCCAGCCCTAGTTTCTGTCATTGTCAGGAAGTCGTTTTGTGTCAATTTCATCAATAAAAGGTTTATGGTCTCTGTGTCACTTCACCTTTCTCGTCCCATCTTCACTGCTTCTATTCTTCCTTTTATCTTCTGCCTGGTGAAAGCCTCTCTCCACCACCTTGCTTCCTCCTCCGTTATTGATATGTCATTTACATAGACGAGGCCGCTAGAGAAATACTTTCCCTTCACTTCACTTTTTCCTACGCGGCACACTTCCCTTTGCGTTCGGTTTGCAACAAGATAACCGTGCTGCCGAGTCCTCTGCTATCATTTCTGAGAGGGTCTTCCGTCGGGATACAATGTTTCATTATTTTCTTTCACTTCCACTTTTGCGACCGCTTTCACATCTTCTGAGTACACAACCACTGCCATTGCGATTGGTTTTTCTACTGCTCCATTTTGAACTGTCGATGCCACTAGTACTGCTATGTCCTCTGCTACTGCTTCGAACTGAATAACTGTTCCCTACTTCCCTTTTTATTGGAAGACTGCATCTCATGACTGAACAACCACTAGAACATTGATGGTTATTCTCCAGCACCTCCATACCGGACCTCCTCGTCGCAGTACTCGCAGCACTAGTAACAGATGTCATTTTAGTTAAACACGGTGTGTGACGTAGTCTGAGTTTTATAAGTTGGAGCAGTGTTTATCTGAAGCAAAAAGGGGGTAGCCCTTGGGTTTGTCACACCTGATATTGACCTAGCAAAGTGCTGCAGTTTGGATTTCTGGTCTGGTAAATGTTGATGAACTCTGGTAATACATGTCTGGTAACGGCCAAGAGGCCTTCTGGTAATCTATAAGTGATTAGAAGATGGGTAAAGGAACATCCAATAACGGGATAAATGATAGAGACAAGGTAGCCCATTCAAATAGGGTGAGAATGGGGTGAGTTGGGAATGCGCCAAACTCAGGACCACTTTGGCGCCCCCTCAGGCAGGTCCCAGGTTCGGCCGGTGGTGAAGGAGATGACAATCAATTGATAGTTGTCCATGTTCCCTTGGCTCATGGAGAGTTAAGAAATGTAATCAAAACATTTCCAAATATACAGCAGGAGGTTCAGTGCCCCATCAAGCTGCAGACCATTATTCAGTGCTGTAATCCTGCCTGGGCCGACATGAACCAGCTCACGAGAATGGCAATGCAAAATTGTCAGGCTGCAGATTCAGGGGTTGGAGATGGATAGAAGAGCAGCAGCAATTCATGAGGTGTGCCCTGGGAAGACTGATTGGGGCAAGAGAGGAAACTGAAAACGGAAATAAGGGAGTCTTGCCAGCTGACCAATTAGATCCCTAAAAGACAGTATTTATTCAGGACTCTGACATCACTATGCCTGATGGTACTGCACAAGGGGAAATTGCAAACTCCATCTTTGGTCTCCAATTCAGGATAAAAGCACAGCTATAGATTATCTGTATAGGGTGGGAGTATAAACCTTGGTGTGAGCCATTTATAAGAGCGAACAACTCTTTTGCGTGTAAGAAACAGAAGGAGAATATTGAGAATAAGCTTATGACCTTGCGGTTGCTGAGCCTGCAGAGGTTCGGGCCCCAACAGTTAAGGGTGGATTTAGAGGAGAAGTTGGTGGTAGGGACAGTGGAAGAAGAATACAGAAGGAAATCAACAAAGATAACAACTGGTGAGGAGGGGGAGGAGAGAGACTATAGGCCCCAATGCATGTAATGATTGTAAGCAGGTGAGGCACTGGAAAAAAGAATGCCTGTACCGCTCACAACAAAACAATGCCCCCTTCCCCATTGCAAGTTACTTTTCCAAATCCAAAGTTCACCCAGAATGGACCATCCCAACAGCAAAGTATGGCGGAATAGTACTGAGATCACCTGTGTGATAACCTCACCACATGCCCTATGCCAACTGTAGATCAGGAAGGATCTTATGTTCAGTATGAAGCCCATGGGCAGTCAGTTTCATGCTTACTAGATCCTGGAGCTAGTAGGTTAGCTAACCATTCCAGGTGTTTTCCAGACATTCCCCCTATCCTCCAAGACTGTAAAGGCAATAAGGACAACCAATGTTCCTGCACTGCACCAAGTGACTAACGGTCACTTTAGGTCATATCACGGACACATGCATTCCTTCTCTGTCCCTGTTAATGTGCTTGGAAGAGATTTATTATGTAAGATAAATGATACTATTTATTGTACCCCTGACTGAGTGTCAGAATACTAGCAAGAAAACTGAAGCCGTTTTGGATATACTGCAGGTTACGCAGCAAAAGCTGGTTTCATCCACCTCAGTGGATTGGTCACGAAACTTGCAAGGGTTCATTAATGCTGCTCCTGAATCCTTTTGGCCAATGCATGATAATGAAGTATGTTTATTAGGAATACGGATCAATTCCAAATAAAGAATGACCATCAAAGAACTACCCTGCATTCCACAGTACCCACTGAAACCTGAAGCCGATAAGGGTATAACAGCAGAGTGTCCCTCCCAAAGAAAGGGATCATCGTCTCTACTTCTAGTCCCTGTAACACTCCGATTATTCTTGTCAAAAATACTAGTAGAAATACATATAGATTTGTAGAAGACTTTGGGGCAGTGAATTCAGTGGTTGTCCCAGCCTTTCAGCCCAACCCTGCAACTATCATGCCTTGTACACAGTCCACTGTCACAAAATTCACTGTTGCTGATGTATTTTCTACATTCTTTTTAATACCTATACATCCCGAGAGCTGTTTTCTTATCGCAGAATTGAATGCAGTTGGACAAGGATGCGCTAGGGGTATACAGAATCCCCTACACTTTTTTCCACAGTAACTTAAAAAATTATTTGATTATATCAGATTTCCTAGGAATTCTCTGTGGGTTCACTTGTTTTTAGCTGCACCATCTTTTAAGGCCTGCAAACAAGATACAGAGGTGCCGTTAACCACTTCAGCTGAGAAATGACTCAAAGCATCACAGCAAAAGTTGCAACTATGCAAGGAAAAGATTAATTCTTTAGAACACGACTTTATAATATACCAAGTTACAGCCCCTTGTATGAGAGATTTCCAAACTGTTATACAGAGGAGAGGCTTTGTAGGCAGTGGATATTGGGCGAGACAGCTCTTGAAATCATTACGACACTATACGAAAGCCAAAATCACAGAACCGCTTTAATGGACATCAGAGACAGAGGAAGCATTTAGAGCAATAAAAGGGAAATTAGCTGAAGCAACAGCCCTGGACTGATTAGCAGAAGACATTTGCTCAGTTAGGTCATAATAAATGGATCTGCATTGCCTGTATTGATACAAACACATGGCTATTAACATAGACCTCCTGCATATTACTGTAAGGAATACGATTCTGCAACTACAGGTATGCCTCCAGGTCATACCTGTGCCTAGAAACACTTGTGTACAGGTGTGTTATAAATGACATAGCATGTCTTCATTCTAAGGCAGCTGCAGCCGTAGCAGTACAGTAACGTGAGAATATTGTTTTGGGTTAGCCTTTATAATTGGCAAATTCGAAATTAGTAGTTGCTCTCTTACTTAAGACAAAGACCCAACACACGCCCATTTCCTGTCTCAATCAATATGACATTGTTTTTGAATTCGTCCAATACCACTGACGCTATGCCCTGCCATGGCCTACATTCAGCATCTTTGCTCCCAATTGATGGTGACTATCTCAGGATACCAAAAAACATGACTGATCATGCCAGATTGTCCATTAAGTTCCAGAAATGATTTGTCCAGTACTGCTAGTCACAATGCTGATCTTCCATAATTCATGGATAAAGAAAGTCGATTGATGGCACAGTGTCAAGTTTATACATTGGGGATGTGGTGGAAAGTGGCATTTGGCCAAATAAAATAGCTGAATTGGTCGCACACAAACATGCATGCCAACTCACAAAACAGCAATCAGTTAACATATACACAGACTGTAAGTTGCCCATGATTTTGGGCAGTTGTGGAAGCAACAAGGCTTCCTGATTTCATCTGGGTCCCCCATAAAGAATCACACCTATGCAGATGCGCCATTGAATACAATTATGCTACCCAAACGGATAGGTATAAACAAAAGTGTGGCACGCTGTTAAGGCAGTTTTTCTAAAGCCATACCAGAATGCATAAAAACCATACACCCAAGACAGTACATAAGCTCCACTCTTAGTATAAGGCAGTACCACCTGGGGAAGGGGGTGGCATAGGCAGAGCAGCCATGCTCATCTTAGGCGGGAGAGAGGGCTGTAGCTTGGTAAAAAGAAATTGTAGCATGCATATGGCCCAGAGAAACACTGAAACACAATGCATTATAAAATTAAGTGGCATATTTAAATACAAGTAGGCCCAGATAAATTACAAGAACCAACTCTATACTTTGGGGATACAATCCAAAGAATAACCTTATTCAGAATAGTAATTAGCAGTCTGTAAAGACTGGAGGGGGGGGGGGTCTGTGCTTCTGCTCTCTATATGGCAGAATAGAGGCACAGAGGACCCCAGCCAAGATTCTCTATTATTGTTATTGTGGTCGAGCAATCAAGGCCTAGGTTCTCAGGAGGTGATGCAGGCTGGTTCTTAAGTACAGTGTAGTGTAGTCCCCAAGCCCCCACAAAGGAATGTCCACACACTGTATTAATTAAAATAGTCTTTATATAATTAATATTTAAGGTTATATACAATCACAATAACTCGCTTTGTGATTAGTTAATCTTCCCTGCAGGTAGCCGGCGCGAGGTAAGAAGCCCATCTGGGCCCTCCACATTTCTTTCTGGGGGCAACTAGGACCCCAGACCCTCTGCGCATCCCTCTCCCACCCCGCACCCCCTTCCTGGTTCCCGCTCCCCTCCCGAACCCCACTCTGATTGGGCCGTGAGCCCCTCAACTCTGGTCCTCCCAGGGCAGCCCCCAGCGGCTAAGGGCCCCAAGGCCAAGGGCGGCGCCAACAGAGGCGGATCCAGGAAGTGTCAGCAGGTGTCCGCAGGGGACGCCAAGGAAGCCACCAGACACCGACAAAACTAAGTGCTGGCATGAGTGGAGGGTAGAGCAATTACTCTACTCCAGAAAGCTCCTGCCACTCTTAACTTACCTTTGAATGGTCTGCAGTATAATGTTAACATGTACCGTAGCCCGAAAGAACCACACAGATTAGCCTGCGCCACTTCTAGGCAGAAATGTGATTGTTAGCATATGCCACACTTAGATTGAATCTCTAATAGCCTCTCTGTGAATAGTTGAATTTAGAAATGTGCCCAATAGCCTCTCTGTGAAAGTTGAACTTAGAATTATGCCCAATAGCCTCTCTGTGAAAGTTGAACTTAGAAATGTGCCCAACAGCCTCTCTGTGATAAGCCGAATTTAGAATTGTGCCCAATAGCCTCTCTGTGAAAGTTGAATTTAGAAATGTGCCCAATAGCCTCTCTGTGATAAGCTGAATTTAGAAGTGTGCCCAATAGCCTCTCTGTGATAAGCTGAATTTGGAAGTGTGCCCAATAGCCTCTCTGTGATAATCTGAATTTAGAAGTGTGCCCAATAGCCTCTCTGTGAAAAGCTGAGTTCAGAAGTACAATTAGAAAGTTGCATTTAGAAGGGTGCCCAATAGCCTCCCTGTGAATAGTTGAATTTAGAAGTGTGCCCAATTAGCCTCTCTGTGCAAGTTGAATTTAGAAGTGTACCCAATAGCCTCCCTGTGAAAGTTGAATTTAGAAGTGTACCCAATAGCCTCCCTGTGAATAGATGAATTTAGAAGAGTGCCCAATAGCCTCACTGTGGAAAGCTGAATTTAAAGTGTGCCCGATAGCCTCTCTGTGAAAGTTGAATTTAGAAGTGTACTTCTCGGTGAAAATTGACTTTGAAGTGAATTTAGAAGCTGAATTCAGAAGTGTACCCAATAGCCTCTGTGAAAAGTTGAATTCAGAAGTACAATTAGATAGTTGCATTACGAAGTGTGCCCAATAGCCTCTCTATGAATTAGAAGTCTCTGAAAGGGAATGTAAACCATCACATCTCACCAACACGCTTACTTTCTCCTTACATCACCACTCAACTAGAACACAGAGATACTATGACACCATTTGGTATAACTGTTCTCATATCAACATCCGCCGCTCACTCCACATCACTCTAAATAATCAATGCTGGTTACACACCACCCAGCGAGGCGTTCTCCTCAGGCCTAATGCAGCCACATCCGATCTGGATAAATCCTGCCAGAACGAACACATACTCCTGACCTCTCAACCACCACACCTACCGCTAGAAAGCAGCTATTACACGATACCGCACGAGCTGAACACATACCCGGTGCTCACACGCACCTTTTGACTCCATCTACTCTCTCTACTGATATGAACTTCGGTTCCCAAGGGCGTTCAACCTACCAGCGCCTTCAGACAATACCAATGGTATATAAGGCGCTATATAAATGCAAAATAACATAACATACAATGGCAAATATATACAGTTATAAAGTGGTACCACAATTATTATCAGATCTCATTAAAGTGCATCAAATATACTCTGGTTAAATGTCACACAGATCACTTAATAAAAGGCAACCAACAATAGACATAGGAGGAAAGCAGTTGGTTAGAACAATTGGCAGAATACTGGCCTCGACCGTAAAACAAAGTTCTGTGTGTAGATCCCCCCCCCCCGCACCTAGGCAACCTGTAAAGATATCACAAGCCCAGTCCATATATTGTTCTAGAAGCCTTATTTCCTTCTACAATAGTTCTACAACCCCAATGTACCTGGAATAGCAGAGTTTGTCGTCGGGTCGTCCATGGATCCTTCTTGAGCGGTTCCCTTTAAGGCAGGAGCCACGGATCGTCGAGTTCCCACGAGGTAAAAGTGGAGGGTTGGGGGGCGGGGGGGACGACAGTGAGTTGGCAGCTTCGTTCTTAGCGGTGCTCGCGACGACAAAGCGTTGGCGTCCAGCAAGGAAGAGGCATGCTGGGCTCCTCGGTGACAATAGTTCAGGACCGCAAACAGATTGTGAAGAACTGTGGCCCAGCACGGTCGTCGGGTGGTGGGAAACTCACCAGAGGATGCTCCTCGGTGCGTCGGCGGTCTCGACTTTCTCCGGCGGGACAAACCAGTCGTCGCTGAAGGCGAGAGCGTCTTTGGATCAAACGTTACTTAGGCAAAGGGAGCACGGCAGCTCCCGTCGGCGACGGCGGTTGTCGACGGTGATGGACAAGAGTGTCCGGGCGCTGCTTCTTGTGATTCTGCGGCAGTCCCAGTCTCCGGACGGCAGCCTGTCGTAGGTCTGTCTACCAGGGAGCGCTGTCAAAGATTAGCAGTGCACAATGGTCCCTCGTAGCTCGGGAAGAGGGCGCCTAACCAGGTCCTCGCTGTGTCAGTCCTTGGAGACAACAACTTTCAGATCGACGAAGCACAGCAGCAGCAAGACTTCTCTTCTAGCAGGGCTTCAAGGTTAAGCTTTAGGTTCAACTCAGTTTCTCTGCAGCTTCTGAACACCAATTCTAGCAGTGAGAGGCCCCCAGATATACTAGTTGATCTCCCATTCATTCTGCCTGGTCACACTCAGGCAACTAATCGGTCAGAAGGGCATTCATGCAGGCAGGCAGCCAATCAGGTGCATAGTGCATTCAGGCCATTCACTTCTCTCCAGACACTCACAACAAGTTACGTGTATTGGGACAAGTAGCCAGCCATTCAACACTCCACACTGCATTCATACCAGTTTCGGGCAGGGCTGTCTCAGTCATTGTGTCAAACACCAGAAACTAGACATCCACAACAAGAAGTGCATATTCGTCACACACTCCATTCACCCAGATCCCACCCACAGGGTGTACCCACAACATACAGTCACTGGGAAGGCTCCAGCCAGTCTGGCCTGGACTTCACAACAACATCATATATGGAACTTCCACTCAACAGCCAGTCGGGGGAAGGGACAGGGTCAGGGCTTCCCAGGATTTTGGGAAAACAAGGTAACAGGCAATAGAAAGCAAGAGGCCACAGGGGCCATCTTGTTTCCTATCAGGAATCAACTGATTCTAATGACAGGGCCTGGGCAGCCCAAAATGGAGGACACTCGGGGCACCAGTCATTTCAGCATGGAGCTGCCACCAGCCCATACCCTGCTCTGTGGGCCACACATAGGTGCCCAAAAAACATTCACTAGAGGCACTGGGTTGCACCCCAACCATGGGTGCCATGAGGGTATCCCATGGGTCTGTACACCAAACCACAAGAGAGATGCACCGCCAGGAGTCCCACATGAACTCCTGCGCAGAAAACATGACAGAACACACGATAAAAAGCAAAGGACAAGGATACGGAGGCCCTCTTCCAGCAATGCATTTCCAGCGTCACACAGTTCATAGTGAGTCTAACCTATAACACATTCAGAATGCAATCAGCTATTCTTGGGGAGTTATACCAGGTTAGATATACTTTTAGAATAGAGTCAGTAATTCCAGGGTAGTAGACCCGGTCAGTCATGCAGTGACACTCAGTTCTGGAATCACATAATAAACCAACTCTGTGCAAGCATACTCCTTGCCACGTTACTTTATAGAACTCAGTTCGGAGTTAGTAAAACAACTGAAAAGGCAAAAGCAAGGTGACGTGGGTAAGTAAGAAAACTATTCAAGTACTAATTGATTCGAATAAATGTGGAGAGGGAAGAGGCTCAGTCAGATAATCCATTTTAACTTCATATTTTAATATTAATCAAAAACATCGTAATAGCATAAAAAATCTTTATTACATTCACACAACATCCCAAGTCCAAAAGTTATAGGAAACTAGAACTTCAATCACACAAAATGGAGAGACATAAAAAGGTCACCCATAAAAAGAGTAAAAGACTAGGTGAGGGGTGAAAAAGATTCCCCTTCACCTAGGGACAAGGTAAAATAGATACCTAGTCCAAGCAAAAAGTTCTGGGGTTGGCACAGGTCAGGAAGATTTATCATAAATATGAAAATCTTACCGAACACGCCAACCTCTGGAATAGGAGTTTAGTTGCGGTAACTAGTTCTTTGACTCCACTGTGAAGATGGTAGCCCTTTCCGACTCTATGGCTGAATACATGTTGAGAACAAAAAAGGTACAAGAGCTGCCCTCTTAAGACTCTTGAGGGGCTATTGCAGAAGCAGGGAGCTGCTCCCTCAATAGAGAAACACTTATAATACATAAGGGATACTGCTTATGTGAGCACTCTGGAAAGATTAACTGGGACATATATTTTTTTTTTTTTTATTGGTTTGTTACAAACCTTTAAAAATAACGAGAAGAAAAGAAAAAAGAGAAAAAAAGAAGAAAGAAAATCTCAGAGTGCATTAGAAAATTAATTCTTGAAAAAGACAGATTTACAGAAGGAGCTCCAATCAGAAAATAAGGGCAAAGATGGACAAAGAGGCTAGAGGAAGGCATGTGCGAGAAGCATAAGACTAAGTAGGAAGCATTGCAGTCGAAAATGCTCTTAGATTTCCAATGATCAAGCTGATGTTAAAACGACTTTGATGTCGTTTTCATATTTTTCCAGCTTTTCGATCATCTTTTCAAGAAGGAAAGTCAGTTCAATTGTTAGGCTGCGTTCCATGTCTTGATGCATCATGTCCCACCAATCCTCAGCAGACAGGGTTGGTCTTGCCATAATATATTTTCTCAGATGATTATATCGTTCCTGTCGCAATTGTGTGCAATACAAAATAAGGTGTTTCAATGTTTCATTTTCTTCCCCACATAAGCGACAGGTCAATATTGGAGCTCCATCTTTGTGACGAATTGCCAACATTTCTCTTGTGGGGAATTGGTTCAAGCGGAATTTCATATAAAGGAGTCTACGGGCAGTGTCTGGGAACTTAAGCAAGTAGGATTGAGGATCATTTAGTTTTCTTGCTTCAGCCTGTTAGGCAGAAACCTGTGCAGTTCCCTTGGGGAACACTGCAAAAGATTTAAGACTACAGGTATAGCAGTAAACCCACTTGGTAGCAGTCCGCACCACCCAGGTTTACCTGGTAGCTGTGGCTGAGCAGTCAGACTTCCCTCAAGAAGAGTTAGGCAGTATGCAAAGTATACACAATATGTACTCAGACACAATAGCACAAACAAACACTGACCAGAGCTTGGTTTCAAAAGTATATAGTTATTTATTTTCAAGAACACATAAGTTGAAGACACTCTAGCAAAGTATGGTAAAAACACTTCAAACACAGTTATAATGAAAGCAGTTTCAACCCTTACTCCTATCTAGACAACTCTAGGTTAACACCACATAATTAAAACAGAGGTGAGCGCTTAACGTTAGATGACACTCTAGTAGGTTCAAGAAAGGGGTAAAAAGAAACAGAAATGGGTTAAACACACCACTCTAAGGTCCAGGACACTTGCAATAGACTCAAAGAAGCACAAAGTCACAGGTGAGCAAAAGTCACTAGGCAGGGCCCACTCTTAGAGTAGCCGGAGCAAAAATGTGCCCAAGATCACACTGTTATTAGGGATTCAAAGTCTTGCAAAGAGTTAGAAAGAGTTTAGAGTGGCTTAGAAAGTTTAGCCAGGGTGTTCCAGGCACTCCCAGGTTCGAAAGCCGGGGGCTAAATCTACCCCGTACAGTCGGTGGCAAGGGAAGCCAGGCGGAACACGGTACCTTAAGCGGAAAGGGTCCTCCAGCGGTGGCAGTTGTTCCAGGCAGTGGCAGCAAGGCTCGACGTCGGTCAGGGGAGAAGAAGTTCTCGCTGAAGAGCAGAAGAAGAAGGTCGTTGCACTGCCCGGGAAGAAACCAGCCGCGGAGTCCTCCGGTTAAAGGGTTGTACCGACTTTCGTGGTTGGGGTAAAAGTGGTGGGGTTCCGGTTGCCGGGGTGCTTGGCACTGGCAAGGCGGCCACGAGATACCTCAAAAAGCGAAAAGAAGGCGAAAAACTGGTTGTCCCCACCAGTCAAGGGAAGGAGCCACTCCGTTAAGAGTTCTCCTCGGTCGTCGGGAAAAGTGGTGAGACGGTTCAGCAGGGCTCCACCGGGTGGTGTCGTCGAAGCAGGTCGGCTCAGCTCTTCCCTCGTCGGATTCTTGGTCCTGTGGCGACTTCTGAAGTTCCAGTCCCCAAAGCCCTGCTTTTATGCAGCAAACCCCCATTCACCCAGCCTAGCTGTCACTCAAACATGCTAAGTGGTGAGCCGGCCGGCTCACCACTTGGGCCAATCAGGACGGAGTGCGACTTGAGTTACCAAGGTAACTCAGTCCAGGGTGCCTAAATCCCCCTCCACCCCTCCTAAGTACCCCAGACAGAGTGGCACCACTTTGGAGGGCTTCTGTCGAGAAGCCCGCCAAAAGTGGAACAAAGGGCTCCACTTTGGGTCAGAGTTACAGAGGCGAACGCCAACGCCATTTTAGAATCAAGTTTTGGCAAAAAGTCCCAACCGGAGTTATAATAATAAATATATAAACCGGCGGTATGTTTAAGGCTACCGTAAATAAATAATTAAATGTGTTAGCCTAAAACAATGGGAAATCCCATAGGAAAATATTCGCGGTCGAATATAAAACGTAGTTTCCACTGCCACCAGCCAAAACTCGATCAGGGGGGACGGAGACGTGCCCCCTCGACTAACAGACCCTGGGGCAATCGAATTGCCCCAGCCAGTACGTCCACAATATGATGGTTTGTACTGGTTCTGTTCAGGATTCAAGACTAGCAAAGTCTTTGGTGACTTTACATGCCCTGGGAGACAGTAGTCAGTTCCAGGGTATGGAGTCTATGTTGGGGAGTCCCTAGGACACCCCTGGGTCACGGCACAGAGGGTGCTGTGTAACCCACATCACAAAAATACATGAGGCCCTATGGAGTAAAAGACCCCATAGCCCATTCAACACAAGGTTTAACCAAGAAAACACACTTCAACATGTCCAAGAGTGAGGGTAAAAGAGTCTCACTCTTGGCAGGGGAGAAAAAATAAACCCAGAAATCCAGCAAAGCTGCTGGGGGACTCACTAGGTAGGGAAATTCAGCCTAAACAGAGAATTCTCCCTAACACAGCCGGACATATTTTCATGATTCTATGAGTTCCTCTTGTGTCCCCTGTGTCAATCCAATCTTGCTGCCATAATAGTGATTTTACTTTGACAGGATTCTTATGGAGTAACTCTCTGTTGGTGGATAAGTCACTGAGGATGGTGTCACAGCGTGTTATCCATTGGGACAAGATATACAGTTTGTCGGTCCTGTGTCTGTACTGGTTAGAACTTTGTATTGAGGAGCAGTTGAATTGGAGGTTATTTTTCTAAATTCATTTAGAGTGGTCCACGTTATTATTGCATTAATTGACAAGAGACTTAGCTCGTATCTTATGCAAGCTGTTGGTACCCCTATTGGAAGACGCACAACTTTTGACCAGAAGTGATGTTCAAGCGATGACCATAGTGTGTCTGGACATCCCAGAGCACTATTGGCTCCATGTGTAATTGCCGGGATGAATTTCATTTTATAAAAGTCCATGACAGGTTTTAACGAATGTTTACCGAACTTCTTATTAAGTATGCAGGCCTGTGCTGTTAGTTGTTTGCATTTATCCTTTGTTTTCGCAACCCAAGGAAACTCGTTGATACTTGAGCTAATGCACATGCCAAGGTACATGGTCTGGTCAACGTGTTGTAAGGCCTCCTTCCCGATTCTCCATTTAAATTTTTTCAGCCCCTCTCTCTTTTTGTTTTTTTGAAGATCTTGCAGAGTTAAAATTACAGATTTTTTAGAATTCACAATCAATCCGTTTTGCGTAACGTATTGATCTAGAATCTGTAATTTCCGTTGCAGTCCTATAGGTGTTAAATCCAGTAGGACTAGGTCATCCGCATACAGGAGCCAATTTACTTCGTTTCCGTTTATTTTTGGTGCAAAGGCGTTGATATTTTCAAAGGCAGCCCCCAGGTCTGACATGAACAGATTGAATATTATGGCCGCAAGTGGACAACCCTGTTTTACTCCTCTATAAGTATTTATTGGCTCAGAGAGGAGTCCTTGTTGATTCAGTCTCACCCTTATTACTGTGTCAGTGTGAAGTGCTTTAATGGCCAAGAGTAGACTGAGCGGACAATTCCAGGTCGCCATTTTCCTCCATAATAATTCCCGGTCAATGCTGTCAAATGCCTGGGATAAGTCCACGAATGCAAGATAGATTTTCTTGTTTGCTCTTATAGCATCCATTTTCAAAATGTTCAACAGTAGCAGATTTAAGCCGCAACCAACACCTCGGACAAAACCAGTTTGACGGAGGTCCAGATGTTTTGTATGTTCAATCCATTTCGTTAATTGATTTTGTAGTTGGGTAGCAAAGATTTTTCCTAAAACGTCTAATAATGCTATGGGCCTATAGTTTTTCGGATCTGCTCTGTTTCCATTCTTGAAAATGGGAATTATAATAGCTGATTTCCAGCTAGATGGTATAGTGGCTTCTTCCGTGATCTGTGTGAACAGTAGCATGAGGAACTCAGTGTAACACTCACCTGATTCTCGCAGAGGCGCCGGTCTTGACTGGGCGACTACCGTATCTTCAAAGGTGATGTGCAGCACCCGATTGGCTCTTTGGGCTGGACCTCTGTGCCCTGTATGCCTGACGTGCAGAGTAAGATGTCTGCAGATAGAAAATACGGGGTTAATGAACTGGGCTTATTGGGGTGTCCCTATCTCTTTCCTCTTCTCCTCTCCTGTAGACCCCCACAGGTTAACGCTCTCACCTTAGGTAAGTGAATGCCGAGCTCTCCATCTGCCTCGGGGCAGGGTGCTGTAGCCAGTTTCTTCACTGGATAGGTAGCGCAGGCCTCTTGACTTCAGAGGACTGCTGTCCGTCGTTTACTGCACGAACGGTAAGTTTCGAGTAACTCAAATGTCTTTAAAGTCTTTAATAATGATGTCTCTTGTTTTGCAGGGTTCCGGCGATGGCGGATGACGGGCTGAAGTGAGTTGAAGATGGAGCCCGTGTGATGAATAGAAGCGCCTGGAAGCACGTAAGTAAGCGCTTGTTGCCAGCTTCACAAAGCGCTCTAACTGTCTTTTTATTTTGCAGGTACAAGTTCGGAGCGGCTGCAGGGTGCCGGGATACCCACTGGGTTAGATGTGGAAAGGAGTAATGGCACGTGAGTATTAAAGTTCCCCAATGTCTTTAAACGCACCTTGTTTTGTCTTTCAGATGCGAGATGCAGCGCCGACGGCCTCCGGAGCGTGCGAAGAGTTGGTAAGCTTTTGTCTTTCAGATGCCGGAATGCAGTGTGAAGACCTCCGGAGCGCACGAAGAGTAGGTAAGCCTTTGCCTTTCAGATGCCGGAATGCTAACCTGTTCTTTCTTGTCTTTATAGGTGTTGCTGAAGACTGGATTCAGGATGGTAAGCCTTTTTCCTTAGGCCCAGGACCGGATGCAGAAGACACGATGAGCGTTCTGCTGCAGAGGGTGCAGAATAACGCAAAGCAAGATTCATCCACCGGGTGTGGTTTAGATAGCCTCCTGTAGTGCTTAGGTGTCTCCTTCCACAGCCACGCCTAAGTAAGAAAAGAGTTCCTGGTAAAAAAAAAAAGAGTTCCTGCCTTCCAGAAGAGTTCCAGTGTTCTGAATCTAGGGAGTGGCTCCAGCCCCACCCAACAGGAAAAGTAGTTCCAAACAGAAGAGGATCAGAGGCTCAACTGGCAGGCAAGTAAGCAGCATGGTCTGCTGCAGGTAAGTCCACCCAAGCATTATGAGCACGGCGCTTCCAGCGCTGGGACTGGGCATATTTATGAGCCTGGTGCCACTGGCGCCAGGACTGGGTCCAAAAGGACCCAATTGGGACTGGTTGGCACTCGGAACCTGGGTTATGGATCTGCTTCCAAGGGAGTTGGGAAAACCCTGACCTTTTGGAAGCAGAGATCATGACACTCAGACCAATCCTCTGGGTTTTGTTTTATCAAGTGGTTGGTTAGTCCATCAGGACCCGGTGCTCTTGAGGAGGAAGCTCGTAGGATGCTCTGTGCTATGCTTTCCTTGTCAAACCTTAGATCCCACTTGGTGAGCTTCGGAAATTTAGGTTCAATTGTTGAGCTGTTTTTTCTATAAACCGAAACGAAATGAGTGACCCATTCCGCTTGTGGGACCATGTTTGGTTGAATTGCGCTTTGTTGACAGTTCATGTTGTTGATCAGATTCCAAAAGTCGGCTGAGTTCTTATTACTAAGCGCCGCTAACATGGCTTCGCTATCCTGTTGGTATTGGATAGTTTTATGCGAAATTAGCCAGTTTTTGTATTTCTGCATAGAGGCTTTTTTTGCGAGCTGTCGCTGATCAATATCAAGTTGTGCGTGGTGTCTTAGCTCTTTCCTTAATTGCCTCTTTCTTACTGCAGTTTCATAATTATAGCAGTGTTTAGGAACAAAGTCTGGACTTTTTGAACCATTATGAGTAGTCATAAACTGTTCCAATACAACAGTATATTCAAGGCTAGCGTCTGTTGAGTTTGTTATGAGGTTATAGTATAGGTCTGTAATTCGTTTCACCTCAGATGGCTTTATTTTCAGGCGAATTCTGTTGGATTTTACTTCAACCTGATTCCTCCAGCTGTTTGGTTTCACTATGATCGGAGAAAGCAGAGTAAGTATTAACTTGCTGTGGTCGCTGTTTAGGTCTTCTAGTATCGTTAGTTCCACTGCTCGATGGCTTAGATTGTCTGAGATAAAGAAATAGTCTATAGTGGAAGATGCCTTTCCACTTTTCCATGTTGTTTGTGCTGGAATGTCTCCACTAGTGTTCCCATTTGCCATTGTTATGTTTCTTTCTTGTAGGGCCGAGCACCATTTTGCTGCCAACTTTTGCGTTGTGGTTGGTGCTGCATAATCTTGCACGTCCCTCAAGCATGATAGATTGAAATCACCACAGCAAATTACGTTGGGCACTTGTTGCTCGCTATTGATCACGTCAATTAGATCCAGTACTGTGTTCAAAAATTTGTATGTGCCAGCTTCTTTATGATGCCAGTATAAGTTAATTATGTTGAGCTGGATTTTCTTCCCGGGATTCATTGGATTAGCCTCTGCAATTGTATGTTGGATGTATGGAGTGTAATTGCAGGCACTTTTCACTGTCCAACCTGAGTTTTTTTTCACCATTGTTATTAAACCAGCAGATGGACGACCTTTTTTTCTCGCTATGGCTGGGTTCATAACTATTTCATACTCATCTGATAATGGGCACAGTCAGCCACGTTTCCTGCAGACAAATCACTGTTTGATTCAATGGATTATTTTTTGATTCATTAAATAAATGCATGAATCCTCGGGTGTTCCATGAGAGTACATTCATGTGGGGACTACCGCGTCCCTGATGGCATTAGCTAGATTGCTCCCCCAGGATGCCAGCTAGCCAATTCCAATTTTTTGACGTGGTATCATCCAGAGTTTGTGAGTCGATGTTTTGCTCACTTACAACTGCAGAATTTGTTCCAGAAATTGTGATTTTGATGTTTTCTCCCAAGTTGCAAAATTTTTCTTCTTGTGGGAGACTAATTAATTCCTTGTTGATTTCTGACTTGTTGTTCAGTGTCTTAATGACAGCTTTGGTAGGAGGATTTAGTTTAGCATGGTTTCCAAAAGTAACCTTGTGGGTTGAGGGTGAATTGTTATCTAATGCTACCGTTGCCTTTGTGGAACAGGGGTCTGCAGTATTATTTTGGAAGACCTCATGGATGTCAAAGCCTAAAGATAGCAGGAACGAGACTGCATTTAGGAGTGAATCACAGACAATTCTGGAATTTATATGCAGTACAACTTTGTCATTCTGGTGATCGTTGATGAAGGCCACTGTTTGAATGTCATTGGCCTCAATTGACCGGAGTCCAGGAACATGATGTAAAAGTCTAAGGACGTTGTTTCGATTCAAAATTAGGCCATCATTAGTGTCCAATATTCTTTCTAGTATTAGCATATACTTCGCAGTATTTGCCAATTTATCTTTATTTTCGAAAAGATTTTGTTGCGATCTTCGTTGGTTTTTATTAGCTACAATTGATGTTATGAGTGTTTTGGGATCCTTCAGAATAGGCTGAATTGTAAAAGCCATGTCTGTCATGTTAAATTTTGGTTTGTCAATTTCTTCAATCTGCCTTTTGCTATGATCATTCCAGCAAACTAAGCTATTTTCAGTTCCAGAGTTTGGGGCTTTTTTCCGAGCACCCAGGCGGCTTCTTTTTTCCGCCATAGTTTCAAATTTGTTAGAGTTTTCGGTGGGAGCCAACGGGATCGCTTCTGTTGGCGGGGGTATTAGTTCGCAAACTCGCCTATTGCTGGCTCGGGGTGCCCCATTCAAAGAGTTTAACCGGTCAATTTTTGCCAAGGCCTCAGGACTTGTGATTTTGTGTGCCATCTCCTCATCGTCTATTTCAGCATTTGTCACATCTTCATAGACTGATAGGTTTAAGAGCTCTTGCTCAACATTTTCGATGCTTTCATCTATCGCAGTTGTCGATTCAGGATCGTCCGGGCACTTTTGCAAGACCTCTATATTGGTGTTTTTAGATAATTCGTTTGCTTTTTCTGTATTAACAAATGCATTGACTGATTTTAGGTTTCTTAGAAATTTCCTTGATCCCATGTTATTGCCTTTTCGTTTACATTTTTGGTTCTTTGGTTTTTTCCCTGCAGTTTACTTACGTCAGCAATATGTGCTTTCTGGAATATTTCATAAGTTTTATCTTTTATGTCCGGACAGCGGCTTGCTTCATGTTCTAAGAGTCTAGTAATTCCTTCAGTATTAGCAGACGTAGACGACACAGCGATACTTACATCCAGTAGGTTGTTTTCAGGTTGAGTAGATAGAGTACCTGAGGGAGATTTCATTGGGGTTTCTGATTGCTCGATATGAGATGATATGATGTTTACATCTGGCGGACGAATAACGACATCCGCAACCCGAATGGTCGGTGGTATCTTCTGTGACGAATCTGAGTGAGACACATCCGGGGGATCAGCTCCCTCGCTCGTAGGTCTTTCAACCCCCAGGGGAACGCTCTGGGGAATACTCACATTCAGCTGCGTTATTTGAGGCCTAGAAGTATTTGCCTCTTCTCGTCCAATCATTGTTGAGGATGGAGCAGTTGTCCATCCTCAACAATTGTTTTTGTTGTTTTTCGTGACAAAGCCGTTCAAAGGGCCAAGACCCGCAGTCACGGCTGAGTCCAAAGGAAGTGCGTTGTTTTCGTGACAAAGCTGTTCAAAGGGCCGAGCCCTGCAGTCACGGCTAAGTCACGGCTGAGTCCAAAGGAAGTGCGTTGTTTTCGTGACAAAGCCGTTCAAGGGGCGAGCCCCGGAGTCACGGCTAAGACTTCAGGAGTGTTAGTATAGTACTTGAGGAATGCTTTAGTGATTTTAAAAGTTACACGCGATCACTCATATCTACATAATAATTAATGTTACTAGTAGCATTACGGCAGGCCTATAAGGATCTTACCTACACAAGATTTTTCACTGTTTTCTCCAATAGCAGGAGTCAATGGACAGGTCTTGACCTCACCTCGACCCGCCGCTCCCCAAGCAACACAAATAACACACTCGCCGCACTGTGTGTCCGGGGTTTTTGTAGTTAGAGGTCCACCTCCTGAATAAAGAACAGCGTAGAAAGACTGGTCGCTGCAGCTCCTCAGTGATACAAACACAAATAACACACTCGCCGCACTCCGCGACGCTCCGCGCGTGTCCGGGGTTTTTGTAGTTCGAGGTCCACCTCCTGAATAAAGAACAGCGTAGAAAGACTGGTCGCTGCAGCTCCTCAGTGATACAAACACAAACAACACACTCGCCGCACTCCGGACATTTAGTGGCTCCAAAATATGCTGCTGTCAGAATCCGGTGGTGTTCAACTCAAGGTGAGGAAGGAAAACCCTCCTCTAAAACCCTACCAATCTGTCCCTATTCTACAGAAAGGAAGAGTCTAAAATGGTGCACGTCAGGAGGTCGTACAAAGTAAAGCTGTTCTCTGTCCAGAAATCCATCTAGCCTGATCCTAACTTACCACTATAGAGAAACAGAAGGATAAAAATGGTTAAGGGCTTTGCACCCGACTGGCTGGCTTCTGACCCACTCTTTATTGTGCCAGGTCCCAATTTGAGGTCCTTTTAACAGTTCTATCGTGGATCAGTTCTCCAAGAGCTAGTGCCCATGGCATACAGAGCAATAATTATCTCTATGCCTTTGACCCTGTGCTTTGCTTCGGGTTCCAACAAAAGCGTTACAAGTGTCCTTAGTTGGTCGGCATTAGATGAATAGAACTTTTTCCTAAAACCGAATTGAAAATAAAAACGATTTAGAAAGACTGCTGTAACCGCACAGAGCTGTCTTTCTAAATTGAACTGTCAGCCCCTGTGTCGCACACGAGTGCGCGCAGGGGCTGACAGGCTGACCAAGACCCAAAAGCGGAGGTGACAGTGAACCGGGTAAGTGTGTGTGTTGCATGTTTTTGAGTGTGTTTGTTTATTTCCAGGGAGTGCTGGGGGGCTGAGGTGGGGGATGGATTTTGGGAGGGCAAACCTCCCTGATTTTGAACCCCGTCATGCAGGCAAGGCAATGTGGGTTTTTGCTTTTTGTATGCAGCCCACAATCGGCAAAACATTTTTTTAATTTTAAGAAAGAAATATGTATTTTTGTCAGGCGACCTACAAAAACAAAACTGATCACAGAGAGCCAGTTGGTCAGGCTTCTCCCAGCTTGATACGGAACCCCTTGGTCCCTGGGGTCTGGGGTTCTCTACCCACTCATGGGGTCTCCGATCTCTCAGACATACTTGGGGGTATTGCCTCGCTTGGGCTTTTTAGGGTCTCATCCCCTTCTATTGTCCATTTTCCCAACCTTCTGTGGGTTAATTAGGTTCTTGCCCTGTCGCTTGTCATGTTGTATGTCAGTTTTGGGCCCTCTTAAGCCATTCTTTCTCTCACACATGCATGGGTATCTGCACTCCCGTGGTATGGCGGCTTCGCCTCTCCTTGGCCTTCCCTTCCCTTCCCTTCACTCACCCCGGCTTGCAGTATTTGGCAACTTGCCCCGTCTCGGTTAGTATGGCAGCTCGGCCCCTCTTGGGTCTTCCTCGCCCTGGCACGTGGCATTACAGTCCCTTTCCCCAGCTTGAGTTCGTCACTGGCGGGTCCACCTTCCTCCCGGTTCCTCTGGTGTACCGCATACCTATCTCGCAGTGCGATGTTCCTCCGGGGAAGTGCAGGGCAGTTCCTGCTTATCTGGTTCCCTCTGCATCGGTGTGTGGGCTTCGGTTCTTTCCAGCAGGTCCTCTGGGGGCGGGGGTCAACCATGTCTCAGGCGGTTGTGACGCTTTATTGTATGGTGGACAAAGCTTCTCGAGCTCCTGTATGTATGGAAAAGCGCTGAGCAGGCTTCTTCACCTTTCAGCACGACACGCTGTCTGCGTGTGATTACTCCCTGGATCCGCCTTAAAGGAGGCAGGCCCTAATCTGCGTCTTGGCTGGTTGGTGGACTGCACTCCGGCAGGCTCTCATTCCTCCTTGTCTCTGATACGCTCCTTTGATATCGGTCTCTGAAAGGAGATGAAGCAATTTATTGCTTTTGAGAGCATAACAGTATCGGGTCAGAAACCAAACCAGGTACAACAGTCTCAAAGTGATTTGAGGCAATCCCCCAAATACCCTAGGACGACATTGGCTTCCTCAGATAAGGGAAGGTGGTACATATCCCTGCTAGGGGTCTGCCTATCATCAAAGGGGGTGGGGGAGATACCCCCCAGTGGGATCCCGCCTGCCATGTCCCTTTGCGGGTGTGTATGGCAGACACCTCCCTAGTCCCAAAGGAGGCTCGCCCTCTTGGAGATAAAAGGACAAATTCACTGGATTAGTCAAGTCATATCTGGTCAAATTATATCATGGATAAGCCCATGTGGGCAAAGGCGGGATGCTTTTTCTAAACAAAACAAACATTGGTTTACAACTAAGATACATACACACAGCGATACAGATTAAGGGGCACATCAGCTACTTCTATTTTCTAAAAATAGGCAAATATTCAAAAAAATGTAAATGAGTAAAAATAAACCCCAACAAGAATAGGAAACAGACACATAGGAGCCTTTCCCCCCTGCTGCTTTCACCTACACAGCTTCATGGATGTTTGGGCCAGTAGTACATGCAGTGCCACAGGTGGAAAATGAATAGTAACTCACCATAGTGACTAACACACTCTTAGTCCCCTTTCCACCAGAAAAAACCTTCTTCCCCTTTAAATTTAGAGGCATGAAGGGGGACGGCCCTGGGAAGCATGCGCTCGCCTGACTCCGCCCACCGGCACCACTCCTCAGTCACCATTGACGCATCGACAATATTTAACATTGCCTAATGACACCAGTATTATTAAGGGGGCAGATGGTGGGATGTATGAGGGAAAGTAGACTATGGACTAAGTACTTATTTACTCTTACGTCCTGTCCTCTTTCCTCCATACTGCATGGACGATTGCAACTGAATGTAGCCCCAGGGTGGAGAGGAGCCCCTCCGTAAGAAAACAATCCTTAGAACCACCTGTCCGAAAGCTGCGTCTGACTTGGAGCCGGCATCCAAACTGTAGTCCTTACAGAAAGCCGAAGGCTGGCGGCTCTCCGGCTGATGACCTACCATGGGACATGCCGTTGGAATGCATTGGCCGTGGCCTTGGCTCTGACAGCGTGGGCGTGCAAGTTAGCGGGAAGTGGCTTTTGTTGCCCCTCATAGGCCTCCTTTAATGGCCGAAACCATCCACCTTGCTTTAGAGGCCTTGGATGCCTGATAACAGGGCCTTGACCCCCTCACCCCCCGAAGGTGACAAACCGGGCGTCCGACTTGTGGAAACCCTTGGTCCTGTCCAGATAGAATTTCAGAGCGCGTCTGACATCCAAACAATGCAAGCCCCTCTTAGCCTCGTCCTTGGGGGTCGGCAAAAAAGGTAGGTAAGACTATCTCCTCGTTTAGATGGAAAGCTGTGGCTACCTTAGGTAGGAACGTGGGGGGTGTTCTCAGGACCACCTTATCCTTGTGAAAGGTAGTGTAGGTTTCTGAAGCCACTAGAGCCTGTATCTCGCCGACTCTGCGAGCCGAGGTGAGGCCCACTAACAGCTGTTTTAATGGTAACCAGCCTGATGTCTGCGGACTCCATTGGCTCGAATGGTTTGTACGCCAATGCGCCCAACACTAAATTGAGGTCCCACACGGGGTATGGTTTTTTGATGGGCGGGTAGAGCCTGGTGAGGCCCGCCAAATGTCGCTTGACCACCGGATTGGAAGAGAACACCGCCAGCTCCTCTGAATTTCTGTAGGACCCAATGGCTGCCAAATAGGAGTGGCATGTGTCCACATGCACGCCTGAGTGAGCAAGGTGTGCAGAGGAGAGTACATCATCCAACGTGTGACAGAACCTAGTGAATTTTACACTTGTACTGGCTCCTAGCAGCCTTGCTCCCAGCGCCCTGAATAATTTCTAGGTAGCCTGTGATAGGCTCAAGTGTTTCAGCGTGACCTGCTCAGGGACACCGCTGCAAGGGCTAATTTGTGTGGAGCGGGGTGGATAACCCTGCCCCACTGCTGTGCCAAAAGATGAGCTTTGACCATCGGCAGGTGAATGGGAGGCCAGTTTGAGAGGCTGAGAAGCTCCGAGAACCACAGTCTCGCTGGCCACCACAGAGCTATCAGAATGATGCTGAGGTGACATGATTTTTTTGGGTCGGGGAGGGAAGGCATACGCTGTCATGCCGTTCCATTCTATCTGGAATACGTCGCCCAGGGAGCCGGAGCCTTGCCCCTGCCAGGACGCGAACTGCTGGCCCTCCTGTTGTCCCAGGAGGCATAGAGATCCACCCGAGGTTGCCCCCATCTGCTGAAGACCTCCAGCAGCACCTGATCATTCAATTGCCATTTGTAATTGTCCGCTCCCAGTCTGCTGAACCTGACCGCCTCCAAGTTGGACTCACCCGGCAGGTGGACAGCCATGGGGTAGATGTTGTTCTCCAGGGCCCATTCCCACATGCTGATAGCTAGGCTGCACAGTGAAGGAGACCTGGTACCCCCCTGCTTGTTGACATAGTACATGCTGGTGGAGTTGCCGGTCTGCATAAGGACGACCTTACCACCAGTGAGCGGAAGGATAGCGTTGCGAGCTAGCCAGATGGCTTTCAGTTCCAGCCAGTTAATATGAGACTCCTGCCGGGTCCAGACTCCATGGACGCTGTGGTTGTCCAGAGTGGCCCCCAGCCTTCCAGGGAGGAATCCCTTGTGATGGGGACCTGCGGGGCCGGCTGCACTTGCCCGTATGCAGGTTGCAGTCCCTGGACCACCATGTGAGGTCCGGGTGGCGAGAAGGAAGAATTCTGACATGCTCCTCTTGGAAGCCCCGTTCCTGATTCCATGAGGCTGCGAAGTGTAGCTGTAATCTCCTCATCTTGAGTCTTGTGTGGGGTACGGCCAGTAGGACCGCTGCCATGATACCCAGTATATGTTGGTACCACCAGGCCGACGTGACTCCTCGGGTGAGGAAGTGAGTAGAGGCCCTCTCGATGGCTGTGATCTTGTCCTCAGAGGGAAACACTCTCTCAGAGGTTGTGTCCCAGATGAGGCCCAGGAAGGTCAGCCTTTGTGTAGGCTGCAACAGACTTCTTGAGGTTGAACGAAAATTCCAGCTCGTGGAGTGTAATAATGAGGGCAGAGGAAGTGTGGTGAACCGCCTCCGGAGATCCTGCCCTGACTAGCCAGTCGTCCAGGTACGGGTAGACGTGGCCCTGGGCCCTGAGGAGCGTCGCCACTTCAATCATGAGTCTGGTAAAAACCCTGGGGGCCGAGTTGAGGCCGAAGGGTAGAAGCTTGTATTGGAAATGGCGGCCCATGATCCTGAATCGCAGAAAGGAATGATGCGGGTGCCAAATCGGGACATGTAGATAAGCGTTGTTCATATCCAGGGAGCACATCCAGTCTCCCTTGCACAATGTCTCCGCTCTGAGCGCTGGCGTAACCATCTTGAATTTTTGAAGAGGGAGGGAGAGGTTGAGGGTGGAGAGGTCCAACACAACTCTCAGGCCTGCCGGGTTCTTCTTTTGTATGGCGAAAATCCTGGAGTAGAAGCCCAATCCTCGCTGGGAGGCTGGGACTTCTTCCACTACCTGGCTCTCAATGAACGACTGAATTTCCGCCAACAGAGTTGCTGTCCCAATCTTTGGGAGTAGAGGGGCGGAGGGAGGAGAGGAAGGGATTGATAGGCGGTAGCCTGTGGATACTAGAGAGAGGATCCAGGGGTCCGTGAATTTCTGACACCAACAATGTGTGTGAAGGGCAAGTCTGCCCCCACAGGAGACACATGTACCCGAAGGGACGCGTCATGCCTTCTTTCCCTCTGGGGATGTTGCGAAGGAGACAGAAAAAAAGCCCTTACTCCCCCCCCCACCACCACTTTTGTTTTGCGCCGGTGTTGACTCTGAGCGGCCGGGGTTGCCTGGATCTCCATTCTTGGAAGCCACAGAACCCTCTGAACGTCTGCCCCTTGTCAGAGCGCTGATGTGACTGGGTGAACACCTTGGGTGTGGCCCTTGTAAGGATAAAGACTTTGCAGTTTGTGAACTGTTTCTTTTTATCTAGCTCCTCATCGGCGGTGGAGTGAAAGGTCGCCACCCTCGAATGGAAGGTCCAATATGCGTTCCTGAACACCTGGGTTAAATTTAGTAGCCCGAAGGCAGGCAGTCCTTCTCATGTCCGTGGCCCGGCCAGAGTTGTCAATATGGGCCACAGTGTACTCCATGATGTCTTGCGCCCCCATTTTTGTCTCTACCAGTCCCGCCTTCAAATGTGACTGGCTCTGCATCGGAAAGTTCCGGCAGGAAGTCGGCTGTTTCCCGCCAAAGCCTCTGGTTAATGGCTGTCAGCATGGCATCTGCGTTCGATTGACGAAGATGCAGCGAAGCGTTGGAATAAAGCTTCTTCCCGTATGCCTCCAAGAGTTCTCCTTGCCTAGCAGCGCTGAGGATGAGGTGGGCGAGGACGACTGAGGCTTTGAGTATAGTGACGCAACAGCAATCACCGAAGAGTACGGTTGAGAGTGGTCCGGCAGCAAGAGTGGATCCCCCTCCATTTGCCTGTACTTGGTGTCCAGGCGCCGATTGACCGGTTGGGCCGAGTGGGGTTTGAGCCACCCCTTCTTGGCCAAGGCGACAACGTCCTTATGCATTGGGATCCCAGTTCTAGCCGTGGGGCGTAGAGTGAGGACCTCGGCCAGTACCCCCACCTCTGGTTGTTCGACTTCGGGTTGAGGAAGGCCCAAGTACTCTGCCAGACCTGCAAGCCGTTTGTGGAAGGCCTTGGCTGATGGTGTCGGGGTCTTCTTCCTCGTCTGTGTCCACCAGGGGTTCCAACTTGTCTGGAGCGGGTGGAGGGGTGCTGGGCGCTGAGGGCTGCGGTGTGGAGACCAGAGCCGGAGGCTGGTACAAAACAGCCTGAACTGTGGGAGGCAGGCGAACTGTAATAGAAGGAGCCGGCGTGGGCAGCGACGGCAACGGGGCCCGCGGCGCTGGAGCCATAGGAAGAATGACTATTGGCGCAGGCGGAGGGGCCTGAGGGAGCATGTCCCCAATAACATCCCTAAGGATGGACCCCATCTGAGGCGATCTCATGAGCATGAGGAACTTTGGGGCCATTGCGTACTCTGTCTAGCTGGTTGCAGAGTAAACCTGCCCTGCGATGCAGTTGGATAAACTGTAGGCCACGTACCTGGTTGACACCAGTCCTACCTTGTGACTCATTCTCCCACCTGCTCCGTTCCTCGGGTGGTATCAGACGAGTGGCCATCTTGTCTGGCGATGCAGCCATCTTGTGGAGTAGCATGCCACGTGCCGAAGTCGCGGTGCATGGCTCACTGGGCCCAGCCTCTTCCAGGACTCTTGGCAATGGAGCATGATGCCTACCCTGCACCTCAGACCGAGGCCTGCTAGGCGTGTCACCCTCGGCCGTATCGCCGGCAGTGCTGCATGCAGGCACCCCCACGGACATGTTGCAGGTACAAGGGCATAGCCCCTCGGGTGGCCGTATCGCCGGCAGTGCTGCATGCAGGCACCCCCACGGACATGTTGCAGGTACAAGGGCATAGCCCCTCGGGTGTACACCCAGTAAAAGGACCTTGCAGTCCCTCAGCATGGTTTCTAGAAGAATCTACAGACCCCTCGGCCTGACGGCTGGTAGCTGAGTTAGCCTCAGTACCGCTGCTGGTGTGAGAAACGGGGATGTTCCACCTGTCAGGGCGTTTTCCTTGGAAAGGAGTCACCCCTGTAGGGTGCAATGGGAAAGATGGGCCCTCCCTCTGGCCTGGTCTTATTTATTTATTTGGATTTATAAAGCGTCCAGCGGCCCTGAGGTATCGCGGCGCTGTTAACAGAATATTCAACTTAATGCAGGTTAGTAGCCCATCGTTCCATGGTTACAAGGGAACGTGGAGCTGTTAGACATCATTCTAATACAGGTTGGCAGCCGGCGGTTCCAAAGTTACAGGGGAACAGATGGGCGGAGTGGGGAGCCGGAGGTCGAGAGTTAGTTGAACAACATTGTTTTCAGTGATTTCCTGATTGTGGTAAGGGATTGTTCGCTTCTCAGTTTGGGCGCTAGCGGATTCCAGGCTTTGGGGGCTAGGAATTCAAAGCTGGATCCTCCAGCTTTCCCTTTGTTGAATGCTGGGATTGAGAGTTGGTGTGAATATTTGTTACGTTTTGGCATGTTGGTTGGTGCTTAATGTATTCTTTCCACTAAGTATGCTGGCAGGGTTTGGCCGATGCATCTGTGTGTGATTGTGAGCGCTTTAAATGTTATGCGTTCTTTGACTGGGAGCCAGTGTGTGTCCCTTCTTGCTTGGGTGATATGCTCTCTTGGCAAAGCTGAGGGCAGCTCTGAGGCCGTTGTTTTGTGCTACTTGCAAGCGATTGATATTACGTGAAGAGGTGCCAAGAAGCAGGATGTTGCAGTAGTCTAATTTAGAGCATATTGTGGCTCTGGCAATGTTGAGTCGGTTCTTTTGTGATAGGTATGGTTTTATAGCATTTATGGTTTTCAAGGTGAGAGCTGCTGCTGCTGAGATGGCATTGACTTGTTCGTCCATGGAGAGTGTGGAGTCTAGGTATACCCCTAAGGTTTTCACAGAAGCTGAAGTTGTAATGATTGTGTCCTCGATGATGAAAGAGCTATATGTGTTAAGTTTTTTAGGGCTTCTTTGGGGCCTAAAATTTCTGTTTTTTCGCCATTTAGACATAGTCCATTTACTGCCATCCAAGCCTGGATGCGGGCATATATGTCTTGGAGGGTTTTTAGGTCTTGGTCATAGCTGCCTGTAAGGGGAATGAGAACTTGTGTGTCGGCATAGTTGGTGAAGGCTATGCCGAAGTCTTCTAGGTCACTGAATAATGGGAGGGTAAAGAGGGTGGGGGAGGTGCATGAGCCTTGTGGGACACCACATTCGATGGGTGACGGTCGGGCAGATGCTTGGTCTGACGAAGTCCTCCAAGTCCTCTGGAGGAGAATTCTCAAAGAGCTCCCTCCACCTAGCTAGTCTGTTTTTCAGAGCACATGAAGAAAGTGCATCGCACGCAGTGCAACCCTCATCCGTGGTCGGGGTCAAGGCAGCGGAAGCAAAGAGCGTGGGGATCTGATGTAGGGAAGGGCCCCTTGCAGGCCGGACACCTGCTGAAGCCTGCTGAAGACGCCATGTACCCGATTGATAAAAGACAAAAAAGACAGAAGTATCCGGGGAAGAGCGTGTGGAATTGCATGGCAGAAGCCAAACCCAGGAGCACTGAAATCGGCCCGCTCCCGCTGATGCAGAAAAGGGGACTGGGGAGTGGCGCCAGTGGGCGGTGTCAGGCGAGCACAGGCTCCCAGGGTCGCACCCCTGCACGCCTCTAAATTTAAAGGGGAATAAGGTTTTTTTCTGGTGAAAAAGGTTCCGTCTCCCGTCCCTAGCGAGGGACGCCCATGCAGTATGGAGGAAAGGGGACGGGACGTAAGAGTACGGCTATTACTGCCTGATACGAAGAAGTGCAAATATATCTTTTTAATGTGCATGAATAATTTGGTGCAAAGAAATATTTATTACAAAATATTTATATTTTACTTTTAAAACATTTTTACTTATTGATTAAAAAGTCCCTTTGGAAATGGGGCTTACTTTTTAACTCCCTAATAAAGTAAAACACTCCCACTTATATTATCTGGAGCACTGCAGACACTTTAGTTATTAAATAATAGCTAAAACATAGGAGACATTTTATTTTCCTGCCCCAGTAGAAGGGATAACCACAACACAATGTGTGGATAAAGGCTAAAGGATTAAAACACACGGACAGACCAAAATAGCCATTCTGTAAAGGTATTAAAACAAGGTAATAGCACAGGTCCAAACTGGACAGAGTACTCAAAAGCCCACAGAGAAACCCAGTGATACAATGTTGGTCAATGGCAAGGAGTGAAATGCAGCGAGTTATTAAAAAATGAATATACCTTCACTGGTGTCTTCCAAAGACAAAATGTCCACAAAATTCAAGAACCCAAGGGGGGAGCGGCTAAGAAATATTGCAACCTAGGTAAGTAGCTGCACTTCCAGAGTTCACAAACGTTTACCCATAGACAATGACTCAAAACCAACATGTTGGCTTTGTCAATAGGGAAAAAAGCCAAGTTACAATTTCACACTACAGGTGTAGCAGAAGAGGTAACCAGCAGGAGAGGATACTAGAGGTGGCCTCCAAGAAGACTTCCAGACCAGGGTTTGAGAACTGGCACAGGTAACAGAGCTCAGTGGCAACACACTCTTCTTGGAAGCAAGACGACGCAAAGCAACACAGGTTCGAATCCCAGCTCTGCGCTTAGAAACCTCTTTGGTATAAAGCACTTTATAAATAACTAATTATAAATTATTATAACCAGCAGGTCCGGAAGAGCTGTTAGCAGGGGGAGCACAAGTCCCCTCCACGCAATATATATCACGGCACGGTGGGAGCAGACGTCAAAATCTCACCAACCCTGGAACCAAGGGATCTTTCGATGAATAATTCAAAGAATATATACAGACCCCACGAACCAGAGACAAGTACTCACACAACAGGATGTGGAAGATTTGGCCCCCATGCTAGGGAATTGTAATTTATTTGAACAAAATTTAGCTTGGGACACAGCAAGACTACAGATGACCCAAAGGAACATCAAACAGGAAACCTAGAACAACAACTTAAAAGGCATAAGCACTAGCATCAACAAAGACACCAACAGGGGCACAGAAGCATCTGACCAAGCGTTGTAGATTCTTGCACAACTCTCTCACACACTGTGGAGGGCTGTGTAATCATTGTCAGCCAAAAGGAAAGACCAAACTCTCTTAAGGTAAGCAAGACCAGCTCATCTTCAGAAGGGAGGAAGGCTAGCAGGGTGGTACGGTTTTTCCCCAATAGTCAGTACAAACTAATACACCACACTAGAGTACGGCAAAATATACACTTCTATTAGCAGGTCACATTTATCATAATATGCACGTTAGAGAAAATAAGCACTCATGTGGCACAGCAGAGGGTGGTCTAGATATAAATACAGTAAATAGCTATTTCAGGCCTAACTCACTCACTACCCTAAAATGCAAGCTCCATACCTGTGGCAGACACTATACATATAGAGGGCTAGACCCCTAGACAATAACGCACACAAGGATGCTGCACAGAAGTTAGTACAGACTTCCAACTACATGTCAAGTAAAAGTATTACACATAAAACATTCACACAGCAGAGCGATAACAATTAGAAGATGAAAACAGGGTTACACATTATCCAACAAAGTCAGGAGGGCTACCAAAGTCCAGAATATGTTTTATGTTAACGCTACCTAGTCCCAGAAGGGCATATCACACTTCAATGAGGGAAACGCAAGCAACACTCAACAGTGTATATCCAGGCAGAAGCGCAACAGAGATTTAAAAATCCCTACTAAATCAGGGGTAGTGTTTAAAAATTGGTGGCAAAATCCACAACTGGGTTGAGAACTCCAGAGACACTAGAGGACCCTAGGAACTTGTCACAGCTCAGGTAGGTATTTCACAGTGTCACTTGTAGATGCTCTAGCGTTCTAAAAGTGCACCATAGAAACCCATTGAACCAAGTCGATAGGCTGACCTGTGGTTGTGATGCAAAAGCCAGGTAAATCCAAGCTCCTCACGCCAGGTGTAGAGGTGGCAGCACTACCGCAGGGGACACCAGATAAAACATAGGATGCCCCCCACCCCCATAGCCAAGAAGAGATCAGGGCATGTTTCCATATACAACAGCCCCAGGTCAGAACGCAGCAGAGCAGGAAACAGCTCCCAATGCAAGGCAATGGGGAAGTGCGGTTGAAATCAGACTACCAGTTTCTTCCGACTGGCAAAAAGAACAATCATCCCTTCACAGGAGGAGGTCCTTCGCTAGAAGTGGAGTCCACAGTGGGTGAGATGGCTCCAAAAGAACTGAGGAACTTGCACAAGGCAGACTCTTGTGGCTCAATATGCAAACGTGGATGGAACATGAGGAAAAACAGCCCATATCTCAGAACAGCAGCAGTGACGCTCAGGATGGCCCAAAGAAGCAGATATGGTGGTATGTCGAGGTCCCAACACCCTTCCATGCGATGGTGCACCAAGGAGGTAGACCTTGGCAGTAAACAGTGCTAAGCAGTGGCAGAACAGCCTGAGAAAACAATCCCAGGATGGAAGGCCTGGTGCAAGCATAGTAGGACGACCAGCAGCAGGGCGAGGGAGACTGACAGGAAGCCCAGCAGACGAAAATACAATAAGGTGCACATGCAGGGGAAGCCAGATTAGCCAGACTGGTATTAAAATAGTCGATAATGGTTTTTGTACCATAATTCTGCAGAAGGTACGCCATCTGACTCAGCCCTCCAAAAATCTGGCAAGAGTGAGTGTAGGAATAGGTTTTCACCTATATGTACACCTTCATTCGCAGGTGCTGGCTTCTGTCAGTCAACTGATTCAGTTAGGCAATTTAAACAAAGGTTCTGGAGGGCCAGCCAATCAGTTTGGCCCCATAAAAACCACCAAACACCAATGTCAACCTATGACAGGATGTCATCTGGTGAGGGCAGGATAATGTCACAGATGGCCTCAATAACACCAACTCCCAAACGACAGTTCAAGGGTTTTTATTGGTTTCTTGAAAAGGGATGCAAGGGCCATCCATATCTCCCCCATCTAGAGAAAACAAGACCCTGCGTAAGCCAGGTGCTCCTGCTCACAGGGTAGTATCTACCGATTGTTTACCCCGGTCTAATTTCTACCTTTCGATGGCCTTATCTATATAAACTCCCACTTGCACTTCCTAGGCGTGACCGATTCCACTTTTATGTTAGTTTTGAAGGCTCCTGGGGTTGTTCCACCAAGATACTCAAGCCCACTCTCCTTCCTTTTATGCCCCAATGTTGCTTTCCCAGTATCTCGCTACCACTTTCGTTCTGCTCCAGCTAATCTCCTACTCCATCCACACCTCCCTTTATCTCCTCTCTTTATGAGTCTTCCTCCTCTGTCCCTCCAATGGCTCTCTCACCCTCTCCCCTCCCTACCCTCTCCCAACTGGTTCTCCTCCGACTTCCCCCGAACAACCCACAACTTCCTGTAGCCAGCTTTATCACCTACCTCCTTTACCCATTTATCTTTTCCCACTTGTTTCCCGGGCCAATCTCGCACTGCCTTCCCCACCCTGTTACAGGCATCAAAAACATAAAAGGGGGTTAAGCCCTGACCCCTTTTTCTTGTGGCTCCACCTTACCGGGTAATTATGCCCTGCATTGGATAATGTTCCTGTTCCTGTCAGGGGACAATACGTGTTCTTGTGTTCATGTCTGAAAGCAGCTGTTTTGTCCAAATATGTGTTTGAGCACAGTGCTGCAATTGCTCTGTCTCTGCATGCCTAGGTTTCGGTGGTGATGCGCAGTAGTCCTTGCCGCGTATGGTCACAGCTGTTTTCGGTCCACTGGTATGACTGGAGCTGAATGTCTGGCGGCTCTGAGGATTGGCATGATGCATTCGGTCCACCAGGAGCGCTTATAGATGTATTGGCCTGAAATGGGGAGAAAGAAACTGGACAGAATCTTCACACAGAGGTGTAGGTGATTGACAGTGGTACTTGCCATGCATATATAGGAACTTATAGGGAGCACAGGAATTGGGGTCCTGCCAACCTTACCCTTAGGGTAGCAATGGCCGGGCCTCCTCCCTAGTAGGCTTCCAGGTCGAGAGGGGTCCTCATACCCTCTTTCAATGTCTAGCTACTGAACTGGTCACAATCGTTGAAGTATCTTTGATTTGTAGTTCAGCTGAACGTAAAATATTTTGTTTCATATTAATTATGCACATTTTACAAATGTAGATATTTTTGGCTCAGAAACATTGCACGTTAATGTATCAAATCCTAGCAACCGTGCTGGCTACGCCAATATTCTGAGATGAGAATAGAATATTTATGTGAAAGTATCAGATAAAAACCAAAAATCTGTCACACGTACATCACATGTCGTGCAGAGATAAGACTAGCGTCACTTTATTCACCTGATTGAGAGCAATCTGGAACACGAATTAGTAATTTAATCACGTGTGGAACATAGTTTTAGAAAATCAAAATTGTTTAATTTACAAATCCCCAAGTTGACATCACATCAAGTGGGAGGGGAAACTGGGTTTAGATGTTACTCCCATTAGACAGCCATGCTCATTAATATGAGTACGAAGGGGGTGGTTTAGTGTGATGTCACTTTTGGAACACTGTCCAATCACATGCTTACCAATCAAAAATGAGAAATGATACACACCTCTAAGGGGAGTGGATTCAAACCAATAAAGGTCCAAACCCACAGATTGAAGGCCGCTCACTCACCCACTCACGGATGGACAGACTAGAAGAATTGAGAACCACAGGAAGATTAGAACTGCTTGCTTTCTTCTTTTTCTTTTGGTCTCATCTTGGATTGCTAGCCCATTGTGAAAGGCTTATATGAAATTCAATCCCTGGCCTTCCTTAGTCGGAAAGGAAGCAGACAGGCCCAATATACAGAAGGAGAGCAACCAAGCAGCGAAGGGAAGCTGACCCATCTTTCGGACTGATGTCCACCTGTTAGAAGGGAAATTTTAACCAGACTTTTAGAGGGTAACCACCCGTCTGTGGGAAAGCACTAAAACTCTTATGAGAATTGAATGCTTTGAGGAAATATAATTCTATGGGAAGAATACTCTAAAGGCTAATAGATGAAATCCCAGCCTCTCTTATTTGTTAAAGTACTGAGGAGGGTAAATCAATTGACTGTACATCCTGGGAAATTAAATTAGTAAATATTTTAGAAGTGCAAGTTGTTCTGGAAACATTGGATTTGATCACATTGACCCAAATGGTGTTTATATATTGGGAGATCCCAGACTCATTTTCTTTGTAAAGGCTGAGTATAGAATGGGAGCCATAAATTATCTCACTTTGCACATGCCTAGAAAAATAATGCAATTGAAGTCATTCTATGGTTATATTACAGAACAGGATCTGGTTACTAACCTTGAACCAATCAGGCAAATAGGAAGAGGGTTTGTAACTGCCACCCGTTTTTCCCACTTTAAATTGCCCATTTGGAAAATGACAAAATGTACACTTTTTAAACAGTATTGCAATAGAAACACTAATGTCAAAGTAGCCTGTCTTTAAATTGAGTTTTCTAAAGTGCTGTTTGAAACACAGACATATCCATTGTTAAAAAAAGGAGACATTTATTTTCAATAAATGAAAAACCGAGATAGGCAGCGATGCTCGGATTGGTTTTCTGCTCGGATCGATTTTCTACAAAATGCAAGCTTGTTCCTTAATCCTCATTCACTTGCCAACGCATGATGAATATGCGCTCTGGGTAAACCAAAGGTACATATGATGTCCACTTAAAGTATACATTAAAGTTAAATACATCTTTGATTATTCAGTTTACCAGTATATGATCAGTCATCTTGATATTAATAGTGGAAATCTAGATTTCATAGAGAATGTAAAAGATGTACACTTAATTTAAATGTTATAATGGTTTGATTATTTTTATAATCAAACTTCTGTGCAACCCTGTGTATCTCCTGTCCCAAAAGAGGAGGGAGGCTAAAGGGATTCAATACTGTTAAACTGGCATATCGCAGGTTCATAAAAATAACTGTTTAATAAATATGAATTGTGGGCGCATGATTAGGGATGGGTGGAAAATTCCCTGAACTATAAGTCCCCCAATTAATACATCTTACAGGTAAGTCTTTTGTGTTTTAATTAACTCTGTACAAGGATTGGTGTGATTAAAGTACCTCTTAATAGAATGTTGGCTGGGCACTCTTATTTTGGTACAACTGTTACTATTTTTTGTGTTGCATAAGTATCTCTCATGAAGCTGTAGCAAATGACAGGATAGGAAAGATGGCCTTAGAAGGAACAGCCAGTCGAACCAGCTAGGACAATGGCAGGAAGCTAAGGAAGAGCCAACATGGCATTCCAACTGAAGAGAAGGAGTCAGTTGCTAGGCAAAGGAGCCAGGGTGCAGCCTTTGTGGCTACACTAGGGATACTTAGTATGATACAGATTCAGCAGTAGTCAATCTGGGGAATGCACAATGTTGCACACTGATAATACATTCACACCAATCCCACCACATCTCAAGGCAGAGCACACAGGTTTTGGCCGCCTGCCAATCATGCTGGAGTGAAAAGCCACTACACACACTGGCCTACCAACCTACACGATACAGATTGGGAAGTCTGGGGGCTTTAAACTAGTCTACACAAATTTAAACCAAAACAGAGGGTCCAGGAGTGGGGTTGGGCCCAGAACAATTGTCCTTTATGGAATGGCCAAAACTAAAATGGTTTGGTGTAGGGGTAGAAAAATGCATTAGTACCCAGTGGCAACCAAAGATGTGCATTGGGCTACTAATGCAGTAAAAAGGGCTACATGTGTGGTGTGGCCAAAACTAAATTACAGCTGTCAACAACCTAATCGATATCACTTTTCAGGGTGATTATATCAGCCTGGACCAAAATGGGAGACTTAAAAAGCACCCCTCACCCGGATACTCAAGTGTGCTATAAAGTGCAGTACACCAGAAAAACGGTTGCAGTGGGAGGGAGACTTTGGTAGATGGCCACCTGGCCACAAAAGAAAAGTCGAAAAACCAAAGAAGCCAGATAACGGTTTTGGCGGACACAAAGTTAGAGAGCCAGAAACCCCAAATACGAAATTCTGTTCCAAACCCATTGTTATTCAATTTGTTCTTAAGTGGGTGGTTAACATATGCATTGAAGGCCAGTAGATATCACGTGATACCCTTCAACAACCAAATGATCGCCCCTCGATTTTTGCCAGGGTCTGCACCTGCTCAATCCTATTTGTCACATTTGTTCCTAAAGGGCATATACATGCCCCTAGTGTTTGTTTATTTGCAGTCAGAATTGCCCTCGATAACAACTGCTGGATGCTTCTGAACCCCTGCAGTAATAGGCAAAAGAAACCGAAGATGCTGTCAAGCCGTAAGGTACTCAGGGGTCTGGGCTCACTGCCAATTGAAGGACATCCCACGAAAGACAACTGTGTAATATTTTTGAAACGTTCATGAATTTGATCTCTGGTAAAAAGTCAGCAGCAGCAGGTATTGCAATCAGTGAATTACCCGCTCTTAAGGAAAGTGCAGTACATGCAAACAATGTCAATGAGGCCAGCAGAGTAGAGACGACTACTAGATTATATGAGGGACCGAATCGATGGCTTTTGACTGTACCGTGCTTATGCTACACCAACTGCATGGCATCAATGTTCACAAAATAAATATTTGAATCAAAGAGAAATGAATAGTGGCTGCTTTGGTGGAGTCCTCGCCCTCACACCGCATGCATGCTCAATGTCTGACCTTCATTACAGCTCTCAGCCGTTTTCTTTATGCCGGCACTGTTAGGCAGAAACCTGTGCAGTTCCCTTGGGGAACACTGCAAAAGATTTAAGACTACAGGTATAGCAGTAAACCCACTTGGTAGCAGTCTGTACCACCCAGATTTACCTGGTAGCTGTGGCTGAGCAGTCAGACTTCCCTCAAGAAGAGTTAGGCAGTATGTAAAGTATACACAATAGGTACTCAAATACAATAGCACAAGCAAACACTGACCAGAGCTTGGTTTCAAAAGTATATAGTTATTTATTTATAAAACACACATAAGTTGAAATCACTCTAGCAAAATATAGTAAAAACACTTCAAACACAGTTATAATGAAAGCAGTTCCAACCCTTACTCCTATCTAGACAACTCTAAGTTAACACCACATAATTAAAACAGAGGTGAGCGCTTAACGTTAGATAACACTCTAGTAGGTTCAAGAAAGGGATAAAAAGAAACAGAAATGGGTTAAACACACCACTCTAAGGTCCAGAACACTTGCAATAGGCTCAAAGAAGCACAAAGTCACAGGTGAGCAAAAGTCACTAGGCAGGGCCCACTCTTAGAGTAGCCGGAGCGAAAAGGTGCCCAAGATCACACTGTTAGGAGGGATTCAGAGTCTTGCAAAGAGTTAGAAAGAGTTTAGAGTGGCTTAGAAAGTTTAGCCAGGGTGTCCCAGGCACTCCCAGGTTCGAAAGCCGGGGGCTAAATCTACCCCGTACAGTCGGTGGCAAGGGAAGCCAGGCGGAACACGGTACCTTAAGTGGAAAGGATCCTCCAGCGGTGGCAGTTGTTCCAGGCAGTGGCAGCAAGGCTCGACGTCGGTCAGGGGAGAAGAAGTTCTCACTGAAGAGCAGAAGAAGAAGGTCGTTGCACTGCCCGGGAAGAAACCAGCCGCGGAGTCCTCCGGTTAAAGGGTTGTACCGACTTTCGCGGATAGGGGTAAAGTGTGGTATTCCGGTTGCCGGGGTGCTTGGCACGGGCAAGGCGGCCACGAGATACCTCGAGAAGCGAAAAGAAGGTGAAAACTGGTTGTCCCCACCAGTCAAGGGAAGGAGCCACTCCGTTAAGAGTTCTCCTCGGTCGTCGGAAAAAGTGGTGAGACGGTTCAGCAGGGCTCCACCGGGTGGTGTCGTCGAAGCAGGTCGGCTCAGCTCTTCCCTCGTCGGATTCTTGGTCCTGTGGCGACTTCTAAAGTTCCAGTCCCCAAAGCCCTGCTTTTATGCAGCAAACCCCCATTCACCCAGCCTAGCTGTCACTCAAACATGCTAAGTGGTGAGCCGGCCGGCTCACCACTTGGGCCAATCAGGACGGAGTGCGACTTGAGTTACCAAGGTAACTCAGTCCAGGGTGCCTAAATCCCCCTCCACCCCTCCTAAGTACCCCAGACAGAGTGGCACCACTTTGGAGGGCTTCTGTGGAGAAGCCCGCCAAAAGTGGAACAAAGGGCTCCACTTTGGGTCAGAGTTACAGAGGCGAACACCAACGCCATTTTAGAATCAAGTTTTGGCAAAAAATCCCAACCGGAGTTATAATAAATATATAAACCGGCGGTATGTTTAAGGCTACCGTAAATAAATAATTAAATGTGTTAGCCTAAAACAATGGGAAATCCCATAGGGAAATATTCGCGGTCGAATATAAAACGTAGTTTCCACTGCCACCAGCCAAAACTCGATCAGGGGGGACGGAGACGTGCCCCCTCGACTAACAGACCCTGGGGCAATCGAATTGCCCCAGCCAGTACGTCCACAATATGATGGTTTGTACTGGTTCTGTTCAGGATTTAAGACTAGTAAAGTCTTTGGTGACTTTACATGCCCTGGGAGACAGTAGTCAGTCCCAGGGTATGGAGTCTATGTTGGGGAGTCCCTAGGACACCCCTGGGTCGCGGCACAGAGGGTGCTGTGTAACCCACATCACAAAAACACATGAGGCCCTATGGAGTAAAAGACCCCATAGCCCATTCAACACAAGGTTTAACCAAGAAAACACACTTCAACAGGTCCAAGAGTGAGGGTAAAAGAGTCTCACTCTTGGCAGGAGAAAAAAAGAAACCCCAGAAATCCAGCAAAGCTGCTGGGGGACTCACTAGGTAGGGAAATTCAGCCTAAACAGAGAATTCTCCCTAACAGGCACGAAAAATGGTTGATGCAGCATTCCAGTCATGGGTAGGGGTATGAATGTTAAGTGAGCAGTGGGTTGGGGAGAACATACTGGTAAATACATTTAAAAAAAATAAACAACACCAAGAAACACACTGAATGCATTTTTAAAGTATGCATGAAAACAGCATCTTTATATACATCCAACTCCCTCTTCCAAAATATCTTCCTTCTCGAGCCCTTTGCTCTGCTACCGCTAACTCTGAGGGTCAGACGCTTTGCCAGGCAGAGAGTGGGGGATTGGAGACAGGGGGGGGGGGATCTCTCTCCTCGGCAGGTGCCTCCCTCTGGAATGGCCTCCCTGCCCCTCTCAAACTTGAGCTGGACCACCTGGAGTTCCGGGAAGCAGCTCAATACGTTCCTTTTCTCCTCTGCCTTCCTCTCTCTCCCCTGCTGACCTACCCGTCTGCTGTGCCGACTGACTGCTTGGCCACCCCCAGGATCTCACTGGGTATGAAGCTCCTCCATGAGCAATCTCCCATGCACTGCCTCCGACCTACAACTCACTTAGAGGCTGGAACTGTAACCCTACAATCCCCTGGCTCCTTGCACTTTCCCAGAGCTGTGCTGCCCTGGCCGCACTTCAATGCTGCACTGATTGCACTTCACTCATCCCTCTCCCTGGTACTTTGCGTTGTCACACTTGCACAATCTGAATGACAAGACCTAGTAAGATCGTTTGGCTTGCCTCCCCTTGGTCTTCCCTCCCTTGTCTTGTCAAGCCTAGAAACACTTGTGTACAGGTGTGTTATAAATGACACACATCATATCATAAATCCATGATCTTCCCATTTCTTGGTTCTGGAGCAGAGCCTGCATCTCCATGCCAGCAGAACACTCTGCAACATCCTGCAAAATGTAAGACCATTCCACTGCAGGCTTAAGAATTGATTCTATTGGCATGCTCAAGTCTGCCAAACTAGAAATGTTATAATGTTTATAAATCAAGACAAAGGTAACATATGTAGTTACACCTACACAGGGCAGCTGAGAGACCAAAGGTTGACAGTCGCAGCAAATAAGTACTCACCGGCTCGGTCAGGCTGCTGTCTTTTTCCAAGAACTGTACCACACAATAGGCCAGCTGTTAGGGAGAACAGGATAAAAATCATAAAGACGACCTGCAAGTAAAGATCAAAAACCTAACAAAATATGAACATGCAAAACTTGTCAAGTACATTCTTTTTCAAAAGAAGTTTCATGTAAAAGCAATCAACATTCTGAGCAATGACAACCATGAGTCCTATATGGAGCAAGGACAACCATGAGTCCTAAATGGAGCAAGGACAACCATGAGTCCTATATGGATAGTATTGCATTTTGAATAATGCAAAAAGATTATACGCTACAAACATCACCTGCAGTGACAAATACATAGCACTACAGAAAACTCAATCAACTTCCTACTCATCTCTTCGCGTTCACCGCCACCAATCTCCCACCACCCACCCATCTCCAACCATCCTCCCAATTTATCTGTGACTGGTTCCTCTCAGTTCCCTCCGAGTTGGAGCACTTAATTGACTCCATTCCCACCAAAATCCCACAAGCACTCACAGGGAACTTCACCCTACCCAAAATCTCCCCACCCATCAACCCCAACTATGCCTCTCTCTCTGAAACCATCACCACCAGGGTAAATTCCTTGAATGCCTGACTGTCTTCCTGCATCTAATCATAGAGTTGACCCCTTCCCTTCTGACCACTCTATACTCAACTTCTGTATCACTGCTCCCCAAGGACGGCTCTTCCATAATGGGCAGCAATCTGCCTAGCACCCGCCAATTGAGGAGTTGGCAAGGGTAGAGCGATCTGCTTACAGGAGCACTCCCTCCCCCCCCCACCAGTAATCCCAAGAATTAGAGCATGCCCAATGGGCCATGCCAGGGTGGGGCGTACACATCTCCCAGCCAGGCATGGAACATTGGGCTTGCTGGCTAGGTCATTGCAGGGACATCAGGTGCTCCTTCTCATTGTGCCTAACAGGAACATCGGAGTGCTGAAGTTTCAGAGTCCGTGACATGTGTAATAGCTGCATGCCCGGGGCTCAAACTTGCTACCTGGTTCCTCGCACTGCAGGATCCTCAAGGCAAAGCAGCAGGAGGGACTGGCCCGAGCTGATAAATTAAATGTTAAAGGTATTTGTACCGCGTACCGTCACCAATGGAATTGGTCCCCAGGCGCTCTGGCGGATCTGAAAATGATAAGGTGGGGGTGGGTTAGTAAGGTGAAGAGGGAGTAGGATAGTGAGAGGAGTGGTGTTCTGTTGGCAGCTTCGACTCGGTATACACCAGATGCTGAGCTTTGGTGCGGGTATCGGGTCTGTGATAGGCCGCGTGTGCTGTTGGTCCGGCTTATGTGTTGTTGCAGTGTTGTGAAGTGCGTGTGGCTTGTTGTGCGAGAGATGGTTGTGGGAGTTTGAGTGAGATAAGTATGCAGAGTTTGAGCTTATATTGGTTAGTGGGTTACCTAACCTTTGGCATGCTAGCATTTGCAGTTCTGTCCCAGTGTGGCACCAGTTGACCCCCACAACTCTATCTGGATGCGGCGCGGGCCAATGTCTAGAATTCTATCTGGGCGTGGGCAAGCCAACATTCACAGTCCCGTCCATATGCGGCGCAAGCTAGCGTCTAGAAATCTGTCCAGGTTTGGGCATGCTATCATTCGCAGCCCTATCTGGATGCGGCGCAGGCTGGTGTTCACAATTCCAAGTGTGGCCCACGCCAATATTCAAGTTTCATCTAGGCGCGGGCTTGCTATCCTTCAATCAGTCCCACCTAGATGCGACGCAGGCCAATGTCCACAATTCTAGGTGTGGCCTGTGCTAGTCTTCAGGTTTCGCATAGCTGCGGGCATGCTAACGCTCGAAGTCCTATATAGATGCGACGCATGCTTATATTTCACTAATCTATCTAGGTGTGGGTATGTTGGCATTCAGCTTTCACCTAGGTGCGGGCATGCCAACACTCACGGTCCTATCTAGATGCGATGCAGGCCGACATTCTCAATTCTGTCCAAATGTAGACATGTTAATATTCACAACTCCATCCAAGTGCTGGCCTGCTATCATTCAGAGTCCCCTCTAGATGCGACGAAGGCCAATGTCCTCAACTCCATCAAAGTGTGGCCATGCTAATATTCTCAATTCTATCTAAATGTGTCTGCCGGTCTGGATATGGTGCGTCTGGTACGTGTGAGTGGGCGAGTCACTAGAGGGCTTTCGTCTGTGTCTAAGTATGTGTTCAGTCTCTGGAGCCTTCCTTTTGTGTCTATTTTCCATGCTATCTTATGCTCTGTCGGGTGGTTAGTTCTTTGGTTTGAGTGTTTGTCCAGATTGAGAGTGGCCGGGATTATTTTCATTGTTGTTTTAATGTCTGCGCATTCTGGTGCGTCTCCGTTGTGGTTACCCTGTGAAGAGCCATGATTTGAGGAGTTTCCTGAATGCTAGGTGGTTTGTTGTGTTCCGTATATTCTTAGGTAGGTCATTCCAGGTTTTGGGTGCCTGGTGGGAGAAAGAGGATCCTCCGAGTTTTTTCCTGTTGTAGGGTTTTGGTTCCAGGCGTATGTTGGTGCTTGATCTTAGTGTTCTTGTCGGTTGATGTAGGCGTAGTTTGTCGCTTAGGAATTCTGCGCCTTGTTTGTGTATTGCTCTGTGCGTGATGCACATGGATTTGAACTTTATTTGTTGTTTTAGTGGTAGCCAGTGTAGTATTTTTAGCGCAGGTGTGATGTGTTCTCTTCGGGGTAGCTTGAGGAGGAGTCTGGCTACTGCATTTTGTATGCGTTGCAGTTTTTTTAGAAGTCGTTCGGGCATGCCCAGGTATAGGCTGTTGGCATAGTCTACTCTGGACATGATCAGAGCGATGATGGTGAGTGTTTTGTTGGCGAACGACAGGAACGATAGGATCCTTTTTGCTGCTCGCAGGAGGAAGAAACATTTCTTGATTACCGAGTTTACTTGTGGCTCTAGAGTGAGATTGTTATGCATCAGGACCCCTATGTTTTTTACAGTTGATGGTTCTGGTGTGGTGCCGAGCTCTCTTGGCCAGAGGATGTAGTTTATGTCTCCTCCCTTTTTTGAAACAATCATTATCTCTGTTTTGCCTGGGTTGATTTTGAGATGGTTGAGGTTCATCCAGTTGAATATGCCACGAAGCCAATTCACTAGTGTAGTGTTTTCTTCTCTGGTATCTTGTATGTTGAAGATTGAGTATCGTCGGCGTAGTTGTAGCATGTGAGGCCGTGTTTTTTGACGAGTTTGATCAGTAGGTGCATGTAGATGTTGAATAGCAGCGGGGAGAAGGATGAGCCTTGTGGTACTCGGCACGTGGATTCTCTGGGTTTGGATGTAAAAGGTTTCATCCATACTGTTTCTGTTCTGTTTGTTAGGAAGGATTTGATCCATAGTAGGGCAGTGTCTGTTATCCCTAGTCATTCTAGTCTCTTTATGAGGATGGTGTGATTGACAGTGTCGAAAGCTGCAGACAGATCAAGGAGAATCAGGGCGGTACTGTTGTCCGAGTCTGCATTTGTTTATAGGTCGTCCCATATTGAGAGGAGAGCTGATTCTGTTCCTCTCATGGGTCTGAAACCAACTTGTGCCTGGTCTAGTAGGCAATGCTCTTCGATGAATTCTTGGGTTGTTTGGTAGACGTACGTTTCTAGCAGTTTGGCTATGTAAGGTATGTTGGAGGTGGGTCTATAGTTAGATAAGTCCTCTACGTCTCCTGTTGTGTCTGAGTAGCGGCTTGATGTAGGCTGATTTGAACGCCTGTGATACTTTCCCTGTTGAGATTGAGAGGTTGAGGAGGTTCCTGTGGTATTCCATGGGGGTTCCTTGTTTGAGAATTGTTTTGTATATGTCCGGGGGCGCAGGGGTCTTCAGGAGAGCCTGATTTGTTGCTCTGGTTTACCAGTTTGACGAAAGCCTCAACTGATATTTCTGGGAAGTTTCGTAGCTTGTTTGCGTGTGCCTCGTCGGTGTGGTTTGCGCTGTCATCGCTTGGTCTGTTTTGAATGGTGTGTTGGATGGAAGTTATTTTGTTTTTGAAGTGGTCTCCAAGGTCCTCGCAGTGTTAGGCAGAAACCTGTGCAGTTCCCTTGGGGAACACTGCAAAAAGATTAAGACTACAGGAGCAGCAGTAAACCCAATTGGTAGCAGTCTGCACCACCCAGATTTACCTGGTAGCTGTGGCTGAGCAGTCAGACTTCGCTCAAGAAGAGTAGGGCAATATGCAGGGTATACACAATAGGGTCAAAACACAGTAGAGCAAACAAAAACTGACCAGAGCCTTGTATAAAAAGTATATAATTATTTATTTAAAACACACTTCAGGCAATACACTAGCACTCTCAATGAAAAATAATCTAAAACACAGTCAGGTAAGTATACACACCTCCCTTGATAACTATCAGACAAGTCAGGGTTAAAGCACAACTATTTGTTAAGACAGAAGTGAGTGCTTAACCTAGATGGCACTCCAATAGTTTAGATTAAAAATGGAGAGAAAAGGCAGAGCATAAAATGAAACAGTTCACAACACTTAAGAGTTCAGAGCATGGGGAGGAAGGCAGGTTATACTGTAGAGCCAAAGTTCATAGGCCAGGCCCACTTTAAATGGAGCAAAGCGAAATGTGCCCAGGATCATCCGGTTTAAAGTGCACTGAAAGTCTTTGCAGAGTGTTCAAAAGAGGTTGGGGTGATTCAAAAGATATAGTTAGAAGGCCTGGAGCCAACCCAGTTTAAAAGCCAAGGATTCAAGTGTCACCTTTAGCAATCTGTAGAAAGGGGGGCCAGGCAGGACACAGTACCTTAAAAGAGAAAGGAAGCTCCAGCGGGGGCAGTTGTTCCTGGCAGTGGTTGAAGTTCGTGGTTCCGACCAGGGGAAGAGAAGATCTCGTCGAGGAGGAAACGGGGAGTCGTTGCACTGCACAGGGATGAAACCAGCCGTGGAGTTTCCGATTAAAAGGTGCGGTCCTTTTATTCGCGGTCAAAAGTGGTGAGCTTGGCTATCCGGCCGCCGGGGTGCTTGGCACGGACGATTCGACCAAGAGAAGTCTTTGGAAGGCGAAAAGGGTGAACTGGTTGATCCCACAAGCGCTTGGGAAGAAGGCTCGTCCAGCAGAAGATCTTCTCTTGTCAGAATGTGGTGAGGTAGTTGCAGCAGGGCTTCAGCGGTAGTGTCGTTGCAGATGGCTCAGCTTCTTCCCTTTTTGGATTCTTAGGTTCTGTGGCGACTTCTGAAGTTCCAGTCCCAAAGGCCCTGCTTTTATGCAGAAAACCCCCCATTCATCAGCCTGGCTGTCAATCACACATGCTAAGTGGTGAGCCGGGCGGCTCTCCACTGGGCCAATCAGAGTAGAGTGCGACTTGGGTTGCTAAGGCAACGCAGTCCAGGGTGCCAATTCCCCCCTCCACCCTTCCTGTGGAACCCAGACAGAGTGGCACCATTTGGAGGGCTTCTGTGGAGAAGCCCGCCAAAATAGTGGAACAAAGGCCTCGACCTTGGTCAGAGTTACAGAGACGGACACAAACGCCATTTTAGATTCGAGTTCTGGCAAAAAGACCCAACCGGTGATTTAATATTAAATAGATAAACCGGCGTTATCTTTAACATTGCACCAAAAAGTGGTGCGTTTAAAATCAAGGGGAAAATCCCATAGAGAATATTCCGGTGGAATATTTCACGTGCTAACCACTGCCACCAGCCAGAAACTCGACGAGGGGGGACGGGACAGTGCCCCCTCGAAAACAGACCCAGGGGCAATCGAATTACCCCTTACCAGTACTTCCACAATATGATGGTTTGTGCTGGTTCTGTTCACAATTTGAGTAGTAAAGCCAATGGTGACTTTGCATGCCCTGGGAGACAGTAGTCCGTCTCAGGGTATGGAGTCTATGTTTGGGGGTCACTGTGACACACCTGTGGTACTGCACAGAGGGTGCTGTGTACCACACACACAGAAAAACAGATGATACCCTATGGAGTAAAAAGAAACCCCATAAGCACATAACAAGTCAAAGACATACCGCAAATCATGTCTAAGAGTGGGAGTAAAAGTCTCACTCTTAGCGGGAGAAAAAAAAACCCAAAAATCCAGCAAAGCTGCTGGGGGACTCACTAGGTTTGGGAAATTAGCCTTATAAGAGAATTCTCCCTAACACTTCTCCAGCCGGCCTCCCACCGGGGTGCTCAGGTGGGGGCCTGACGCTACGGCCGGCTCAGTCCTGCTTGGCAGCGGCCTTGCCGCTTTGGCCTCCTTGGCGACGACAACGAGATCCTCCTGATTTGCCACGTCCTCTGTAGGCCTCCTGTGATGAGTACGTCGAGGAGCCGCCGCTGAATCCTTTGGAGGCACCTTGCTTGCCTCCGGAGTTCCGAAAGGGCGGCTGTCGTCGTTGCAGAACCCCCAAGGCCTGAGCCATCTGTTTCGGCCTTGATGGCCTGCAGCGACTCATCCACATTCTTGCACATTCTTGCCAAACAGATTGTTCCCGTTGAAGGGCATGTCCAGAACCCTGGTCTGCACGTCTTGGCGGAAATCGGTTGCCTTGAGCCATCCACGCCGGCGAAGGCAAACACCGTTGCCCATCTGGCGAAAACCGGTGCCAGCAATGTCCGTGGCCACCGTTGTGGCATGGTCCGATGCCACCTCGCCTTCCTGTAGGATCTCCAGGGCCTCAGCCCTCTTGTCGTCGGGAGGAAGTCCAGCAGGGGAGCGATCTTAAACCACAGCTCCCTGTCGTAGCGAGACACAATCGCGAGGGTGTTGGCCGCTTTAATCGTCGTTCCCGCCGCCGCCGACGAGATGACCCGTCGGCCCATGGTGTCCAGTTTCTTGCCCTCGCCGTCCGGCAGGGAGGTCGAACTTGAAGCCGTCGCTCCTGCCGCTTTCTTCTTGGCTGCCACGGAGACGACCGAATCCGGGGTCGGCTGCGCCGTAAAGAACATGGGGGCGGAATCCGGGACCCGGTACTTCTCGTACCCGTCTCTCCTGGCGGAGGTCGTGGACGGGTTCTACAGGAGCGACAGCCCCTCGTCCCAGATGTCGTTGAGTAAGGGAATCGAGAGGACCGTCTTCCCCTTGGCCTCACGCCGTTGATAGAGGAAACCTTCCTTCTTCTGTTCCTCGGGGCAGAGCTGGAAGAGCTCGGATGCCCTGGCGATCATGGCATGGAAGGAGCCAATTTCGTCAGGTGGGGAGGCCCGAGGAGGTGGTGATGGAAGGCCCATTCCGTCATCACCACCGTCGTCATCCGTCCCCGTCGTGGCTGTCTCCGTTCCCGTGTCATCCCTCGGATCAGGAGAGGGCGATGAAGGTTGAGAAGGCCGTGAAGGCTGGCTGGGCAGGGGGCAGGGATGAACTCTCCCTGCTTGGAGGGCTTCCCGATGGTCCAGGCTCCGCTGGATCGTCCGTTGGTGGTAAGGGCAACCTTGTCCTTATCTCCGTACAGAAGGCCTGGATCGCCATAAAGATCGCTCCTGAGTTGTCTTGTGGCCCAGGTACTGGCTGTGACGGTAGCGGCAGCTGGGGAGTGGAATCATCCGCCTCAACGGGCTCTTCGTCGGCACCACCGTCGCTTTCCTCGTCCGGCTCGTTGGGATCCCTCCCGTGGGACCAGACTTCCTCGAACTTCTTGTTCAGGATTTTCGCGACTCCAGCCAGCTCCTCCTCAGGGGCTGTATCTGTATCCGTGATGGCCACCGGTGCCCCCCCCTCTTTTTCCACCTTTGGTTTCACGGGGTCTTATCGATGGGCTGAAAAGACGATTCCCTCCGTGGTGGCAGGGAAACCCTAGGCACGGAGGTCACCTCCACTGTCTTCGCCAGGGCCGCCGTGACTCCTTCGATAGAGGCCGTAGCCGGGTGAATCAAGGCCTTGCCGACCATGGGTGTGCCTGAGGCCTTCACCTTGGGGGGAGGGTCACCGCCTCGCTCCCCCTCGGCTGTCTCCGTTTGGATTGACCGGGGCTTCTCCTGAAGCTTACCCGGGTTCTCCGATTTCCTCTTCCCCGAGCCAGATCCTTGGCTCGTGGTTGATGGCGTTGGTGAAAGTGCGCCCTGCCTGGCAGCCGAGGAGCCCGACCGATCGCGGGCACCAGGAGCGCCGGACTCGTGGTGCTTTGCCTTATGTTGGGCCCCCGTCACCGGAGCGCCCTCAAAGGTCTTAGAAGACCGCTCGGACTTCTTCTCACCTACCGCTGGGTTCTTCCCTTAAAGCCAGTTGGTGAGTCGGACACGCTGATCCCCCATGGTCCGTTCCGACATGTTCTTGCAAAACGCACAGTCCTTCTCCACGTGAGTTTTGTCTTCGTGAAGGCAATAGAGACATCTGGAATGCTCATCCTCCTTGAAGACATTCAGCAATCCGCATCCAGGGCAGCTCCTGAACAGCTTGGATCCAGGCGTCTGTTTCCTTTGTCCTGGGCCATCTCCACGCAGGGTAGTTCTCAAAGATCTTCTGGAATCCTCCAAGAAGCGAAACTCAATGAAAACTTCGCCCTTGAGGGGCATAGAAAATTCTGAAACGGCCCCCGTTGATCGGAAGTAGAAACGGTGGAGCTTGAGGCTCGACTGACTGAAAAAAATGAGATTAAACTCTTTGAAAAAAAAAGAAAAAAAGAAAAAAAAACGCAAAACGCAGTAAAGGCTCGAGAGCTATAGCACGAGGACTCCCAACACTTGAATGTGCGGTAAAAATCTGAAGATGGCTGCCAGAGGAGGGGCTTAGGTAGAGGGCAGTCATTGGCTGGTGGCAGTATGACCCAGAGACCAGCGATTGGTTGTTAGGAGAAAGACCAGAAACTGAAAATGATTTTTTTTCTTTACAGTGGATTCCCAGCCCGACGACCAGGAATATTCATGAGCATGTGAATCCATGCCAGACCCCATGCTGGAGAACACCAAGGTCATTCTCGAGTTGGTCCTGCTTGCTCTTGCGGACTCTTGTTGCTGGCAGTTTGGACGCAAGCTTCGGACCACACGAGTCACCCGTCCCAGGGCATGCCACTGTCCGATTCCCCTTCTGCTCGTTTGCCTATGCGGCTCTGCAGCAGGCTCTGCTTGGCAGTCAATGCGTAGCAGTCAGACCGCACGGTCCACCCATTACATATCACGCAACCACCACACCGGTTCCACTCTTTCTCTGCGTTGACCTAAGGCTGATATGTGAGACGCTTTCCTTGCGTCTAGTAGTTCCTCTTCCTCCTTTTCTCAAACTGCCTCCTTGCAGCCTCACACAGTTCAGTTTCCAATTCCCAGACTTTTCTGGCGTTTGACCGATTGTTTCTTCGTTCAATCGGTCCACTGACCTCCATTTTACCATTTTATCTTCTGCGATTAGTTCGGTTCTCTTCTCCAGTTCTCTCTCTGCTCCAAGTCTCAGAGCCAAAGTCCTGTCTTCTACAATCGTCTTCGCCACACCTTCCTCCGTCATTGGATATTGAGATCTTTCTCCCTTCTCCGGATATCAAGCTACTTGTCCTTCATTGCTGTTCAGTTTAAATAGCGGGGACGGCACCAGCTCAATGTCAGTCTAATTGACAGAAAATGATTGAACCTTCATCCTGCTTGATTGTAGCATTCTCAAGCTCTTTTTTCATCCCTGTACCATCAGAGTAGTTTGATACTTTACAATTACACATAGTTTTGGGCGTAAGCTTATGTACAGAAGTTCGGGCATCATCAGCCTGTGGGATTGGCGTTCAAAGGGGCCATGCGTCCTTATTCCCAGGAGAGGTGTCCCTCTCCATGAAATCCTCCCGCATGTTACCACCCATAGGGGCTCTATTGGTTAGCAGCCTCACCTCACTAGCCTCATGGAAAGGCGTCTCCCCCCTGGGGAGAAGTGACGCTATCTGAAGGATCGTCACAGTATGCATTGGACCGGTATGACTGATACTGATAGGGGTGGGGGGGAAGGTCTATAGGCGCATGACATTCTGGAAAAACATGCCTTGCCGGGACTAAAGGTCCAAAGTCATTGCGGGAGTGTGCCCAGGGAGTGGGTGGTAGCAATATCCTCTTTGCTTGAAGCGCATGTCATCTTTCCAAACAGGTCCCTTCCGTCAATGGGCATATCTACCACTTTAGACTGGATCGCTGCATGGAAAGTAGTGGTCTTGAGCCATCCCTGTTGGGGTAAGACTGCTCCATTGCCCATCTGCCTGAAGCTGGTGTCTGCAACATCGACTGCTGTTGGGAAGGAGTTCTCCCTTTATAACTTCGCCTCTATAGTTCCTATGGACACCCATTCTTTTTGCTCCATTTTTAAACAGATTCTGATTTTTTTGAAGGGAGGTAAAGCCTTCAGCTTCAATTGTCTTTTGTATTGTTATGGGGAAACTGATCAGTCCATCAGACTATCAGTACTAGGAAAGTATGTTTTCCTTTTGAATTCCCGTACTTTACATAGCACAGAGCGCCTTACAGTGCAGTGCAATGGGGGATACTGTTTTATCACCATAGTTTTTTACACATGGGATTGTTGGTTACCTTTATATGCGTTTAATGTGATGAGTCCAATTTAGTCCTCACTGATCTCCCAGCGGTAACAACCTCCCTTATGGCCAGGGGACAGCAGCCGCTACCTGATCCTGACCCTGGGTGCGCCTATATGAGGGAGGACCACATAAGATAGGACAGTCTGTGGGGGTCATGCATTCATTGGATGAGACATGGTAGCCCCCCTATTTGCCCATGAAGACCAGCCCTTGATACCCCTTACCACAATGGCCTATTGCCATACATCTATACCCCCCTTTAGGGAAAATAGAGAAAGCTTTTCCCAAATGGGCCAACCTTCCATCCCTGGTCTAAAGTGTAAGAACTCCCAGACAATATTTTCAATTATCCATCAAACAGATACGATGAAAATCATTCACCAAACAATATCAATCAACATCAATTGACTCCTTTTCCCACTATCACCCAAATACTGGGACGAGGAAGAAGGAAAGAACAATGCACAGCAGACTGAGCCTCAAGCTCAATGAGTGTTATAGTTGCACCTGTGTGCGAGACATTTAAAGATCGAAAGCAGAACTCCAAGAGGCTGCTGCTGTTTAGGAGAAGTCGTCGTACCTCTCTGATGCTTGTGGAGCTTGGAAGCACGAACCGGGGTGGCTGAGCAGAGCAGCTCGCCAGCGAAGAGGCAGAGAAACGCTGCAGTGACAGGAAACAGAGGACACGCCCGGAGCCATGGAAAGACTCCTGGGCGTTCTGCATACAAAGAAAATAGCATTTCACCTACCGGCACCTGAAGTCTGAAAGGCGTGCCGAAGCAAAGCAGCGAGAGGGACAGAATGATGCAAGGGCAGTCCAGAGGTCAAAGCAGGTGGCAAAGCTTTACCGCATAAGCGTGGACAGGACCGAAGACGCCACATAGAACCGGTGAGTCAACCCAGGTATAGTGGGGACCCTGCCGCATATCGGCGACTGCGCCAAACACAAAACAAAGCAATTCAAGCCTCAGAGACAAAGACACTGGTTGAAAAACAAGACAGCATATTACAAATAAGGGCACCAGCCATATAGGAGCTTAAAAAATGCAAATACGGGGGGAACCCAAATCGAATGAAGAATCAAGGAGATGTAATATATCAAAAGGGGTATATGCAACTGTGGAGGTGAAAGAAGAACCAAGTGTGAATATAAGAAATCCTTGCAGGCGAGTAAACTAGGCAGTAACGAGCATGTATGAATACAAGAAGCCCTGGCAGGAGAGTATACCAGGCAGTTGCAAATCTACAGGAAATCACTAGAAAGGAAATAGACTGCTAAAAAAGAAAGAACTTTTGAAAATAACAGTATTGTTGTGGGCGAAGAAATACACAAAGAACTGTTACACCAAGAATCGCTTGCATTAAGAAAGAATCCAGGGAAAGCGAATCACCGCCTGGAACCAAGGCTCTTTTACCATGGAGGACCTTTACGTTGAAACGATTCAACTTTCCTTTATGAACTCTTTTTGCAAATACCTAAAGCTAAAGACATTTCCCTTTTCACCTTATGTTTTTTTGTTTATAGTATGAGGGTCAGAATAGAACTTCTGGACACAAGGATAGTTGTGATGACATCCAAGCACGAACAGATCCCTAGTTTTGGTTTAAGGTAAGGAAATTCCTCTTAGAGCCAGGTCAGACAGGCCTTTTCCCAAACCTTTTGTTTTGAATAAGAGTCTTTAACCAAAACATGACCACCTTGTGTTCAGACTTACATTCCTCACTCGTCACGCTAAAGACAAGCTGGTGGCAGCAGAAACATTTTGATCATTGTGCATTATATTTAATGTGCACATCCGTGTTTACCGTGTAGGTCTACCAAACGTTAATGCCCTAAAATGGCTGTGCCGCGGGATTTTCGCCTGCTTCTTTAGCCATATTGCTGTTTGACCATCTTCCCAAGTCAGGTGTGTCCGTCTGTCTCTGTGTCCGTCTGTCTCTGTGTCCGTCTGTCTGTCTAGTGCCACTCTACATACATTATGCCAGAAAGTCTAGGTGTGGGGCAAACGTGAAACCAATAGTTGTTGCTGATTGGACAACTACTGGCTGTTTGAATGGAGCAGATGCTTTCCATTGGTGGAATTGGACTTGCTTCCAGCTCTGATTTTATATGAGAGGACTTCTGCAGGCATTTCATCAGATCATTGTTGGAGCCAAGAATCGCTTGAAGAACACTACCCTGCTGAAGATCTGAAGATGACTCCCGAAGTGGCACAGAATCCCTTCCTGAGTCTGGTCCGGTGACACCCTGTTTGACTATGATCTCCGAAGAGACCCCAAGTGGTGCTTAAGCCCTTGGACCAACACGTCTCCATGTCTTTGAAAATCCTGCCTTCAGAGCTTTAGGAAGAGTCCTTTGACTGCCCAGTGGACTGACCAGCTCTCTTGTGGGCTACCTCGCCAGAAGAATCGCTGTTCCACGTTCAAGCCCAGAACTTCAGTGGTCACCATCTTGTCTCCTTCTCTTTGAATTTCAGCATCCCAGTAACAAAGGATCCTGTCCTGGAGCAGCTTCTTTGACCACAGCTGGAAGGACGCCTGTCGTCACCTGTGTGCAGAGCCTGTTGCTGGAACTAGCCTTTCTCCAACCTGTTAAGTGTCCCGATTAGGTCTGCATCAGTGTTTCTTGTATTTCTTCAGCGCCACAGTTTGCATCTTGCAGCTGTACCCGATCAGAAGAATCCCGAACACGCAATTCCTGGAGATTGAGCCCCCAGACAATCCACACCAACATCTGGGAAAACCAGTCAGTGGTTAAGAAAAAACAGTGCATCTGTCACCTCCCACCCTGTGTCCTCCATGGAATAGCACTGGGAATACAGCCCTTTGTCTCCAACATTCCATTCCACTCACCTTTTGGTCGCCAAACCTGAAATAAGAAAACATTTACTTACCTTAGAAAAATTGTTGAAGTGCTTTTTGAATCATCACCAACACAAGTGAATTACTACTTACTTTTAAAGACACCCTTCAGGGGAGAAACATTGTGGCTTCTGTGACTTTTGGGCAGAAGGCCACATTCTTCTTAGGGATAGGACTGCTTAATTAAGGGAATTAACTTGTAATCTGGTTCCATCCGTTATTGCATTCAGCCCACTTGCTGAATAAGTTATTTAATGCAGATTTGAACTGTGGTGATTGTATATATTTGAAGAGTGTTGTGTGATAATACTATCGATTAGATTATTCAGTGTGTTCAGAGGGCCTATAATAAATTACTGTATTTTTATACATGCTGTGCAAATTGAATTGTTTCCAATAATGTAGCCCTGTATCGCACTCTCCTGATAAGCCTTGACTGCTCATGCACATACCTTGATTGGGTTTCGCCAAACCTCAGAGTTCCATGTTCACTTTAGCTAGGAGGCCTCCTAAAATCTGTCCACCGGGATATTGCATGGTCTGAGGCGGGCTCCCCTTCACAAAGATGGGCAAATGCTTTGTCCTTTTTGTCGCCTGGATGAAAACCCAAGATAGTGCACAATTTACACCAGAATTCCCTGTCATAGCGGGAAAGAATAGCCAATGGAGTTGGCTGCCTTAATGGTGGTTGCAGCAGTTGAGATGAGGCATTTTCGAAAAGGCATCAATCTGCTTTTCTTGTTGGGGCGGAACCGTGCATGGAGAGGACGGGTTAGTTGAATGCCTTCAGGCCACAGCCTGGGTTATGTTCTGAGACACTTGGGCACAGAATAAGGAGCCTTGTACTTCTCCTCAAACCAGTCTTTTTTGGGAGGGGCAAAGAGGGATTTTTCAAGGTCAAGAGACCGTCTTCCGAAACTTCTGAGAATGGGAATAGCAACCACAGGCTTTCTTGCTGGCTCTCTCTCCATCGGTATACAAAGCCTTACTTTTCTATTTCGCCAGGATCAGATCCAACAATTTGGCAGCTCTGGACATGAGCGCTTCGAAGGGACCCATCATCAGGGGGAGGGTATCGCATCAAATTAGCCAGTGGTGTTTGTGAGAGTAGACACACCACCTTGAGAGACAACATACTCAGAATCAGTATCTGTGAGAGTGGCAGGAGGAAGAATAACAGGTGCAGAGACACGGGAGGGGCGTCTCGTCTGAGGAAGAGCGGTAGGTAGCAGGAAGATCTTGACGAGGAGGAAGAGAGGGGGCAGGCAGCCGATGTTGAAATTCAGAGACTAAAGACTGCAGTGTAGACACAAAGTCCAGAGAGGTCTTAAGGCTTCATTTGTGCAGGAACCTGCTTTGGAGCTGGCCCGCGGGGCTCAGGAACTGCCCGCTGGGGAGGCATGATCACTGGAGCAACAAATAGACTAGAAGGTGGAACCATCCACATATTCATCATCAGAAAAGACATTCAGGACCGTCAAAAGCTGTGTCAATGACATGATTGTAATATGTCCCATCGGGGGGACCATAGAAGGATTTGGACCGGAAGGAAGTATATATGGAGATACTGTAAAGAGTGGATGTGTACATGTAGGCCTTGGAAAGGCAGGCAGCACAGACCGTCTTGGGACTGAGAAATCGAAGACAAGGAGGCTGACACCATAGTCGTCGTAGCCATCAATGTAGATATTTGCACTGTCGAGTGAGCCAGGGTTTAAAATTTGCATCGACTGGACCACGTACAGTGTCTTCGATGGGACAGAAGACTTGACTTGGATATGCAACAAAATCATAGCCGACAGGGCAGCAGACATAGTCAATGAGTGCTCCTTTGCCAAAGATTGTGGATCAGCTGAAGACATGACCAGGTTGCCACTGATGGGACTGTAGGCTAAATCGGCAAGGCCGTCAATTATGCAGCAGCTCTGGTGTAGGTCATATGCCCATGTCTCGCCTTTTTCCCCACAGGAAAACTCATCCTGAGATCTCGACCTCTCGGAAGAGGGAGTTCGCTCCAGGTTCCTGTTCTGCCAGAAGGAAGCATGATTGGAGGGCACAGGTAGAGTCAGAGGCTCCAGCGACATCACCTAACCAATCCACCAACCTTCTATAAGGATCCCGCAGCGTCTTGTTGGAAAATGACTAGCAAATACAGCAGTTGTTGATCTCATGACCAAGATAGAGACAATAGAGGGAAGTCGGGAAGATCTTCAATATATACGTTCTTCAGATGACTAATGGAACATAACATGACTTTAAAAGACTCTTCGTTCTGGTGTCAGCCATGGTGTCTCGGATACTATCCAAGGACCTCACAAAATGAAACTGCACCTACGGGGGTGTCAAGAAGCTAGAAGGACCCACCAATGGGTGAGGGACGCTCCAAGCTTCTTAAGGCTGAAGAAATCAGTAGAAAAAGAATTATCAACCAAATGATGGCAGAATGAAGATATTTTTTGAGGACTCCCAACACTGAACGTGCAGTAAAGAAATATGAAGATGGTCTCCGTGGGTGGCGCTTAGGGAGACCTGTATTGGCTGTGGGGCTATGGGACCCAAAGTGACTAATAGAGCACTAAATCGACAGCAGTTGTTTAAATTTAAATGTTAACTGCTTTAATGTTACGGAGGATTCCCAGTCTGACGATGAGAATATTCATAAGCATGGGAATCCATCAAAGATCCAATGCTGGAGAACAGATGTAGAGTTGGAAAGTTAAAAAAAAAAAGGTTGTGTTGCAGGGGATGGGGGTGGAAGGGGACTAAAAAAGCATCCCTGCCCTAGGATGCATATGGGCTTCCTTAGGAACCATATACTAAAAAAAGGGTTGCATTGGGACTTCAGTAGAAGTCCCTTTGATTATGAAGAGCTCAGGGATACTAAAAAGCGAAGGTTAAAAAAAGTGCACAAAAAGAAACAAGAACACCAAAAAATTGATTTCTGACACAACATCAAAGTAAGAGTATAGAAAAAACTAAGAAATGGAATAGGAACTTCTTTTTACCTTAATCAATGAAAGTAAATATAGGCGACTAACCTAGCAGTTCAGTAGTAAGGGTTTAAGGAACTACAGGAAAGGGGCCCAGAAGGACAACCAACAAGTAAAATTAGCAATACAGTACTGGGCCGGACAAGTTCCCAGTTCACTCCACAAGAAAAGTTAGAACCAGTAATGGTTACTGTAACACCATGAGTTCCAATGGGACAGTGATTTATTATATTAAATTACTTAGTAAATCACAGGTGCAACCTGATTGTACAGTATCTGTTCTCGAAGCGCTAGGAACCCACGAGGGATCATGGAAATGTCAAAGTTCACAGTAAGTAGCTGTTTAAGCGGCGTTTCAATAGCTTCCATAGTTGCTCGCATAGAAATTAACAAGACAAATCCCACGTGCCTGTTATAGTTATTTGGAAAAGTTACTAAGCTCTGCTTTCAACCAACTAGTGCAGGTGGAGAGGCAACCACCCAGAAGGGAAACCCAAGGGACCCACCCCCCAAAGAAGAGTTCCAGCCCAGGGTTCGAGTACAAGCAGGCCAGGAAATGCTTGTTGCAGAATGAGCACAAAGCCTACTCCAGACACCGAAGGTTACTTGTAAAAGGAGAGCTTCAAAACCCCAGCTCTCCAGGACCACAGGACAGGTATGCAAGAAAACTGGATGCTCCAATTTGAGCCGGGGAATGTGGAGTGCAGTGGTGAATGTTGGTGTAGGGTTTAGGCCAGGCTAGAGGTGACTGGGGGCACTGGGTAGGTGTCACTCGATCCCACAACCAAACAAGGACCTGAACTGCATGCCTCAAAGACGACACCTGGCAACTGGACCCATGCACCAAAAAACTTGGAAGGGGCCTTCCAGTACTCAGCAATTGTCACAGGTAAAACTCATAGGAGCAGGAGGTTACAGCCAGCAGGGAAACAGGCCCACAAAAGAAAACCCAAGATGTTCCACGACAGAGTGGAGGCGTAGCAGCAGCAAGCCATTAAGATTTGCAAGCCAGAAAGAATGCCTAATTCAGACAATTGGGCCAGAAGGATGTCCAGCAACTGCAGGGGAGGAAGAGTCCAGCTAGGAAGCAAGGGAAGACAGTGCAAACATCTAGGAGCAAAGGGAAAAGCAAAAGAGTCCTGGGCAGGATAGCGCCCGCAAAAAAGGAGCCGGTTGCAGAGGACATTGAAGCCAGTATGGCCTAACCATGACCCTCAGCAGCAGTCCTTCATTACCGCAATCCTCAAGTAAGGCTTTGAGGAATGCACAGGGTCTCCCACTGGGGCTAGACAAAGTCATCCCAACCACCACATTCCAGGTAGCACAGGACTTGGTGGACAGCTCCTCAGGTTGGCCCTAAAAACTGCCTTCTACACAGGCACTCCCCAAATGTACATAGACAAGTCTACGCCAATTTTAAATCACAATTTAAGGTGCCTTTGTGGCCTCTGGACAAAGTGTTCCATTGTTACAGTGTCTGCAGGGATGCTAGTAGTAAAACCGAGGTTCTGACCTCTCAGTTTCTATCTGTCCCAGAGCAACATGGAGCTGGTTTTGCTAGAGAGACACACGGGATGAGGATATGCATGGCTTGTTCGTGAATTAAAGGTTTTTCTGTATTTGAGGTTAGTATGCTCTCTCCCCCCCGCCCCCCCAACAAGTTTTATTGAACGAGCATGGGAGGCACAATACAAAATACAATACAGCATTATCTCTAAATCGTGGGTTACATTCACTAGTACATGGTATGTGGTCAGAGCATCCTACCGAGTGCACAGAGTTTACCCCACGATGGCAGCCCCTCGGAAATATGCACCAGGCCTGAGCAGTGTAAGTTATATACCACTTGCTCCCGCTAAGATCACAGTAAGGAGAATTGTCTAAGGATGGGTGATTTCACAGTCATTGCAGGATCCCTCCGTGTATTCTATACATGGAAATCTCTTCGGTCTAGTATGCTCTCTTACAAAGGAAACATTTCTTGGAAATGCGTTATATAATTAGAGAATCACAACATGTTCATTTTAATGTTTCTTGAAACATGCAGATAATAGGATTACAGTGTGGAACAAGACAATAAGGTTGACATTGGTCTACTTTGATTAGGCCACAAGCCAATTAACTCAGTGATTCATGAGACGACATATGGAAACATTATTAATCCCGCAGACGAGTTGTGAATCGAGCAGGCTGGTTGATTTTCTGTGCAAGTAGCGTATGCTGCCAACTATGCTGGTGTGATACTCATGACTGCTTTGTAGATGGTACATAGAGTCTTGAATAGTAACCCAGCAGGGTTTCTTCACCGTTATCTTGGTTCTGCTTTGTCCTGGAGGACTTTTCATGCAGTGAGATCTGCTGTGGCTGCTGTCTTGTGGTGCCTGACCTGTCCAGCTACAAGTCTGTCACAGTTATCCCTGAACCCGGCAATTGCAACCAATTCATAGCTTTGCCCAATCCAAAACACCATATTCAGCCACTGCACCTCCATCAACCGGGGCAATGGCAAAGTTTGGGTCCACAGGGTGGCCACTCTAGGTTGGATAAGGATCCATCTCAAACACCAGGTTCCTTGCAAAACTCATCGATCGAACTGCATACTCCCAACTAAACGCCTTTGTCGAATCCAACAACCTCCTTCACCCCGCACAATCAGGCTTCAGACCACGACACGGAACCGAAACCACTGTGGCCTCAATCTAGGACGATCTTAAGATCACTGCAGACTCTGCAGAATATGCTGCACTAATCCTCCTAGACCTCTCTGCCGCCTTCGACACAATTAACCACTCAATCCTACTTGACCGTCTCCACTCCCTAGGAATCCGTGGAAACGCTCTCAAATGGATAGCCTCCATCCTCAACAACAGGAAACAATTAACCCTTCTCTCCACCTTTGCCTCGGCCACTCGACCAGTCAATACTGAGTACCACAAGGTGCATGCCTATCAGCCCTCCTTTTCAACCTCTGTATGTCCACCCTCCCTGGAATAATCCGCCCACACAATATCCTGTGCTACAACTACGCTGATGATACTCAAATAATCCTAAAACTCCTCAACTCAGACTCCAGCTCTCAGCCCAACCTCGCAGCCTGCCTCCTTGACATTGATCGTTGGATGACTACAAACCACCTCCTGCTAAACCCCACTAAAACCGAAATCATGGTGTGCGGCAACACCAAGCTTCTCCCCCACCCTTTACGTTGGCTCACATCCATGAGCCAACTACCTACCACCTCTGCCACAGTAAAAAACCTTGGATGCAAGCTGGACTCTGACCTAACCCTCTCGCCAAATCAACAACATATCCAAGTCTTGTCATTACCACCTCAAAATTCTTAGACGCATTTTTCCCTACCTCTCCTTTCATAACAGACTTGCCACTAATAAGTCTATCGTAAGGTCGAGACTGGACTATGCTAAATCCCTTTATCTCGGTGTCCGGACATAACACCTCATTAAATTACAAAGATCACAAAATGCTGCCGCCAAAATGCTACTAGCACTGGGCCCAAGAGACCACACCTCTCAAGCTCTCAGAACACTCCACTGGCTCGTAGTTGGATGAAGGGCCACTTTCAAGACCCTTTGCATCACCCACCGAGCAGTGCACAAGACCGGCCCTCTATACCTGCAAGACAAGCTAAAACCCTACCACCCACTGCGCACTGTAAAATCCAGCCTCCCCCTCCTTTTAGTGATACCAATCACCAACTGTCAGGATAGGAGGATCCTCATTCTCAGCCTTTGCCCCCAGTCTATGGAACTCACTTCCACCCCACATCCAACATACCGAAGACTAATTGTCATTCTGCAAACATCTAAAAACGTGGCTCTTACCATAACACTGATGACCACCCAAAGATTGTCCAAACCCCCTAGCAACCCAACAACGAAACACACTATGAAGCTGTCCTACCTGGTGCTAACCCACATGATAGAATAGAATGGATGGATTAGAGGGAATGATCGGAGTGAATCGAGTTGATCGATGGAGTGAACGGAGTGGGTGGACACAGTAAACAGAATGTCAGAGTTGATGGAGTAGAGAAAATTAAAGGAGTAAATGGAGTGGAACGGATAGAGTGGATGGAACGGATGCCACAGACGGTGTGGATGTTGGCAACACCTGTTCACCATGTTGTTGCCATGTATCTGTACCCCCTATATATGCTATCTACCTGTATCCCCATATATACCTGTATCCACCCTGTCGCTATATATCTGTACGTCGCTATGTACGTCCCCACCGTCCTGCTCACGTGCCTGGTCTCAGGCGCTTTTACTGATAACCACCATATCTGTCGCTTTTGTAAGAGCCCAAACCAGGTGGAGACAATAAAACACCTCCTCCTTCGCTGCTTGGGAGTTACTGAAGTGAGGAAGACCTGGCTAAGCACCCTCTTTAAGGACCTCCAAACCATTTGCGAGCAAGAATGGTGGACCCGATTAATCAGCAGTGAAAAGACCCAATGAACAATCGCGGTAGTGGGTTTTTTCAGACAAATTGGCCTGGAATGCACTACTAAGAAGGTTTCTCCACAGTCCACTGATTATGTTCTTGGTGAAATCAGAACATAACATCACAAACTGTACGACACTGGGTTCGTTGGGGAAAAAAAAAGGGAGGCGGGTTGGGTTGGAGACGCATTTGTACTTAATGATGTCCTGAGGAATGAACTTACTCCCGCCACACCGGACCAGTTAGAGAATGGGAAAACCACCATATCACACCACTACGCTTACTCTCTACTATACACCATCATTCAACTAGAACACAGCTATACGGATATATATATATAGATATATATATATATATATATATATATATATATATGGGTCCTGACTTGAACTACGGTTCCCGAGGGCGTTCAACCTACCAGCGCTTTCAGATCAAACCAATGATGTATAAGGCTATATAAATGCCAAGTAACATAACATGTACTTGTCCGTTTTCATGCTGCACACACCATAGGGATTATATGGACCAAAGTCCACTCTCTAACACACTCTTGTCTGGCTGTGATCAGTGGAGGGGATAGCCAAGGATTGCCCCCTCCAGAGGTAAGCCCTAGTGTGCTTGGTTTCAGATTGTACCCCTAAAGATTTCTTCTAAATACAAATGTGCTATATTAAAATACATTCTTTTACCAACCTCTTGGCTTTGCCAGAGCATTGTCAGGGGAACATTTGAGACTTTGTGCCCCCTCTCAGGTACTTATCTTGGATGCTGAGTCTTGGGGCACTAGGTCTATGCAGCCGATAGAGAATGACTTGTGTCATAGTTAGAAGGCAGGATATATGGTTTATGTTTTATTGCATTGTTATTTTCACTTCCTAAAATGTCTTTGCTTTAGTTCCCTGAACTTGCCTACTGTGCGCACATGTGTAGATCAGTGTGATGTATGCTTTTCTTGAGTTTTACAACCTACTAAATTAGAATATTTCTCTATTCTTATGTAGAATGTTATTTGACTGTTTCCATTATGGTTAACTAACCACACTGCATACAGTACCAATATAGAGTTTAGCTTGAGGAGGTGCCAATAACCATCTTCACCAGCTAGGTTGCCCTCTCAGAACCCTCCATGAGCGCTGGTATTGGAAATCCATCTTAACTAGAGTTCTCCAAACATAGCTAAGCCGCCTGCCATCTACTGCTCTAAAGCACATGGCCCTTGAATGCCCCGCCAGCTATCAGACCACACATTACACATCACTTGTTTAAATCTTACCCTAAATACAGGCTGCAATCAGAAAAGCTCTTACCTGTGGGTGGTACACACTCAGGGATTTCACCTTGTGCAGTGGCAACAAAACCCGTATTAGGAACATCTTGTGCTCTTCTTTCAGAGGCAACGCAAAACCATTGATTATACTAGAAGAAACAAGATTGTTTTATGAGTGGGAAGGTATTAATAAGAATTACAAATAAATCCACAGAGGAAGTAAAAGCAGGGAAAGGAGTGGGGGGGTGTACTTATAATGAAAGAGGTGTGTGCTTATCTTATCTGGGAGTACAAAATGGAATAACAATAAATTGGAACATTGTTCATTCTTTTTTAATTAAAGGCAGAACAAAATAAAATGTATTATCAAATGAATTGATCACAAAAGCATTTAACAAGAATTGTACACTGGGCTTCCCCTCTAAAATCACACAGTGTGGGTTTTCATGAAGCCCAAAGGTAATCTAGCCATCTTTTCACTTGCTGCAGCTCATGGGATTCCTACATTCATTTCATTTTGGGCTCTAAATAGTGAATATGTCAGATTCCTCTAGGAATAGGGATTTATGGGCTTAAGGTCCTCACCATATCTCTCCCTTGCCTGGTTGCTATGGGTGGAGATCTGGCCAAGAACTTCGCCCCCCTCCACGTCCTTCTCTGGGCTTCAGCTACAGTGATGGGATTGGGAGAGGACCCCTAATCTCTGGGACTTCCCTTTCTTCATCAGTGGAACCTGTTCTCTACATGTTGGCTTTTCCAATACTTGCTAAGCACGCTACAGGCCTAACTCCCTGCAAAAGGATGCGCAGCTGTTCTGGCAACAGGTGGCTGCTTTTCAGTGGGTGGTAGCGAGGTGGCAGGAGAAACTCGATACAGCACACATGGGCAATGGTCTTTAGTACCCACTGATCTGAAGTGATCCCCTCCCAGGTGTGGATGAATGAAGACAGGCGACCCCGACGGGGAAGCGTGGGAGGGTACCTGAACCGGTGAGTCACTTTGAGGTGGAGGCCAGGGAGCCTCTAGGATTAGAGTTTCTGCCTCTTCCCTTGCCCTACAAAAGCCTCTATGCTGGTATTGGAAGTTACCAGAGGAGCCTTGGATGGAGGGTTAGGGGGTATTCCCTGAGCCTTATTGCCACTGGGGCGAGAGGGATTGGCCACGAAAGGACCGGCATGCGTTAGAGCCTCCACGCTGGTGAAAGTGTTTAGCTGTAATCTGGCTAAGTGACGCGTTCTTTCTTTGCCGTCTCTAGGGCGTCATCAACCGCCTTCCCAAAAAGGTTGGAATCCTCCACTGGTATGTTAGAGAGGCCTAAATTTCGGGTTTGAACCCAGATTTTTAAACCAGGCCTGCCTTTTAAGTAGGGCACCCTGGGTGAGGGTGCGTCCAGCAGTTTCAGCCGAGTCCAATGTGTTTTTCAGTTCTGCCTTCAGCCACGACCACCAGCAGGCGTGATCAGATGGGCTCTGGAACATCCTGAAGAGCATCCTGTACTAGGCCTCACTGGACATCACTGGAACTCACGAGCAGCGTGGTGTTATTTGCGATCCTTGTGGAGTAGGGCACAGAGGCGGTGACCCGCTTACCCAGGGCGCAAAGCTTCTTGCAGTCTTTGTCCGGAGGGGACTCTGCTGAGGACAGTGGTAACCCTGCCCCCTTTCAAGTGGTTGTAACGACCAAGGAGTCTGAAGTGGCATGACCCCTGATGTAGAGGGTAGTTGGATGGTGATGGGCGAAATCATTTCTCAACCCGGGGGTTAACTGCCCGTGTGAGAGACGGGGACAGCAAAGAAGGGGCCAAGCGCCTCTTTACAGAATTTGGCAAAGGAATGGCTTGGCTAGTTGGAGCCTTTTCCTTTAGGATATCCTCAACGAAGTCCGAGTCTGGAGCGGCTTTGTGCGTTGCAATTTGAAAATGGTCCGCTGCTCTTTTTTTAAATGGTGCTGAACAGCATCTGGTCGTCAACAGGTGACTAATCTCTTGGTGGAAGAGTAGAATGGGAATCTAGACCGATGACGTCCGGGTCAGCAGTATGCAACGTTTAAACCAAGGGCCCTGTGTCCTCCGCCTGATCCTAGTCTGGGTCCTGATCAGCTGGGTCTTGATCAAAGGGGTTAAGCTCTTGATAAGAAACCTCCTGGGTTGGGTCATCTGGGACATTCAAGATGTCTTCTTGGTGTCCGTGTGCAGAGGTGGGGAGTCTACAATTTGGAGGGAATGGGGCAGGAGTCCACTTCCCTAGGTCCCTATGGTATAATATATCGGTCAGAAAAGTCAATGAACTGGGACATTTTGTCCATATGTTGCTCACACCTTTCCCTAGTCTACAGAGAGGAAGGTGAATGGTCAGGAGGAGGGAAGGGCTGCCCAGAAGGGGGAGATTTTCCCAACAAGGCCTTAGAGAGAGGCTGGGGGGCCTCAGAATAGTCCTCTGCGAGAGGGGGTGCCTTTGTACTCCGCCAAAATGATTTCCGAAAGGCTCACGCGTAGCTTCGGTGGCTGTATAGAAGGTCTTGCCGCGTCTGAAGGCGCAGTCATGGTTGGTGACTCCAGCGGGTCCTTAGGCTCTTGTGCATCCCTGGATGGCGTGTTGGCAACAGTGTGTTTTTTAGGGGGAACGACCGTTCCAGGTGGATGCACAGTCGCATGCCGCGATTGTGGTTGCGAGGAGGGCGAACCGCGAAGTTGGGAAGGCGCCGATGTTTCCAGCGGTCCTATGGGCATCAAGCGCTTCTTCGATGACGCTGAAGAGGCCTTAGGAGTTGTGTGCTTGAGCACACGTGGTGCATGTGTGCCCTTGTCGCTGGGGTGTGATCCCCCCATAACCGTGCCAGTGGCCTGTCTGTCGGGACCGGAGACAGGAATCTGGGAGCACACAGGCTCCGCTGAGAGGTCGATGACTTCCAATTAGCAGCCATGGCTGCAGACAGATTCCTGTCGTTCGAAGCAAGGGTGCCGATGGGGGGCATGTTTTCCACCTGCATAGCGTAGGCCGCCCACCGTTTAGTCCGCCTGTCTTTCAATGTCTTCGGTCTAAAGTGTTTACAGGCCTTGCACGAGCACTCGTCTTGGTCAAGGAAGACCCAGATTGCATCTGCGATGGGTGTCCTTCCAGGGAAATGTGCCCTTACACGACGGGCAGAATTTGAAAGGACTCCTCTACACAGCAGAGGTTAGTGGCAGCCAGACCAAGAAGAGAAAGAGGGGTGAAGGGAATAAATTCTCAGAGAAGAATAAAAAGTCAGGGCCCCACTCTCCCTACTTGAAGGGCCAGGCCAGAGGGGCGAGGCCACGCGGTCGACAGTCGTCGAGCAGGTCACAAAGGAGTTGCAGAGGTTGTCAGCGGCAGGGAACCCACAAAGCAGTCAAGAAGGTTGTCGTAGTTGACTAGGCGACCGTAAACCGTGGAAACGAATTTAGCAATAGAAAACTTTTACGAGCTCTCCGCATAAGCGACCAACTATGTTGGCGGAAAAAAAACTATCTGAGGGACCTCGCCCCTTGAGGGATTTTGGGTACACTACACATCACGTTAGGGATAGTGTTACAGCCACAGCCATGTCGACGTACCCTTTCGATCTTCAAAAGAAAGATACAATACTCCGCGATTTCCACTAGATGTCAGACTATATGCACAGCAAGTTATTCTAAGTAGATCCAAAAGCATCAGAAAACCCTTTCTCCTTACAACAGAACATTGTCAGAGATTTTATGAAGTGAATTGATCCATCACTGAACTGTGTTCATGACTGCTGCAAGCCACTACTACTGAAGCCCTCACCTGAAAAGGTATTGCTGAAATATTCTATTGGTGTTTTAGTCTAAATATCATGTACTTACCTGAGTAAAACTTTGCCTTGTGTATATAAAATAAATGTAAATTTTACTGTAACTACAAGTGTGTGAGTTTCTTTGGGCTAATGTAATTACTGGGTTCATTGTACTTACCTACAGCTCACATCCTCTTCATAAGCCAAGCCTGGCTGCTCTGCCATTCTATCAAACCCTTGGGTACTACAGCCTTATACTAAGAGTTAGGGCCTGTATACCAAGGGATAGTTTTATAGTCTCTAACCTGCTGGTAGGCTTTAGGAAAACTACCCTAATGGAGACCATCGACACTTTACAATGAAACAAGGTAAACGCAATTCAAATAAATAAGCATTATGCACAGTAATCAGTAAAGTGAGGAAATTAAATTGTGCACTAAAACAATAATCATATACCTTGACTTATAATTATAACGCACCTAGCTTAAGTAGTCTTTGCCTACCAGGTAAATAGGCTTACTAACTCAAAGTTCCAAGTAAATATTTGTGTAGAGAGCAGGAAATCTTGAAGGTGTCCTTACAAAAGGTTTTGCAAAGCCAACAAGGTGGGCACAGTTCCAGAATAAAGTACTGTTTGAGTTTAAAAAGAGTAGTAACAAGTTCTTAAGGGTAACTTTCCCAGTCCCACCACACTATAGAAGGTCGCCTGGGGGGACGAAAGCAAGGGGCACAGGGAAGAAACCTGGTGAGAAATCCACTGATCACTACCAGGAAAGTAAAAGTTAGGGACTCTGCTTTACACTGATACAATCCCATTTGCGGGATGGATTGAGAAAAACAGTGTCCATGCTTGCACCCCGAAGTCCTATCTGTAAAGTTCTATTTGCACAGTTATAATCCCTCGTGTATTCAGAACTGCTGGGGCACGTCTGCCACAGGGCTTAACTGGGTTCTGGCTTTGACAATGCAGTTTCTCCTCAGCTGTAGTCTTTGGGGTCTTCAGCACATTATTGCACTTCATCGGGTCTTGGCTGCAGTCAGTGATCTGATGAACAGCTGCAGGACCCCCATCCATTATTCCAAATTCTGCCTGGATCTGCACCATTCAAACAGACCTGTGTGACAGTCAGCTACCTGACCCTATCAAGAGGGATTAGGGGCACTTCTGAGCCTGGAGTGGGAGGTCTACACCATGGATTCTGTGACAAATCCCAGGATTTCATCACTTCTCCCCCAGAGGGGGCCCCTTCCCATGAGGCCAGGGAGGTGAGGTTGCTATAAGATAATCCCCTTGGGAGTCGTGCTCAGCGGCGGCATCCCCCTATGGGATTAGTGACGACCGGGGGAGAACATAGTATCCCCACAACCCACCTTACCCTAGCCCACCTTACTCACCAACCCATACCAGTACCATTCCCACGGTTCCAGTGCGTGTCTCTTATACTTCAGTATAGGAAGTACTGGGAAGAGGAAGAGCAAGGACTATCCGAATAGAGTTCCCCCTCACAATACCAAGATAAAGAAGGACTATCAAACCATGGGCGATTGACCCATGCAGTACTGGGATGAGGAGGAGTAGCGACTACCCAAACAGAGTTCCCCTTCCTAATACCAAGGCGAGGGTGCTTAGTTCTTGGGAGACTGATTTATTTAGTACCTAGACGAAGAAGAAAGGAGTACCCAGAGGAACCAAAGTGAATAGTCTAGTCAATATGGACTTTATGTATGCATAAACACTAAGGAAGGACTCTAGACTAATATTGAGCCCTCCCTGGAGGAATCAGGAGTCCAGAGAAGAACGCGTTGGAGAGAAGGCAGATCGGGATGCCACGAAGGGAGCATGCCACCACAAGGAGCGTCCAGTGTGGAAGGACCGCTCACGAAGGAGGAAGAAGCAGCTCCTGGTGCCCCGTTGGGATGGCGAACGTGCAGAGCAGGAAGCACGATCGGTGGAAGGGAATTTTCCTCACAGAGCCACTGCAAGAAACAGGGCACTGTGGACTGCTGACTGGCAAAGAAACACTGAAGCGAGCCAGAATCTTCACAGAAGCCCCGAGAGCACTGGGGACCATAGAGACAAGTATGCAAGGGTGATGGGAGGTGAAAGGGGCGCAAGGCAGTGGCGTAGAAGCTGGAAACCTGGAGGGAAACAAGAGTCACAGGCCCGGGGCCCATAACCCTGAGAATATAAGTTCTTAAAGCATCCAAGTTAATCATTATAGTCACATACCTGGCAGGGGAGTATACCAGTAGGTCTGTATCAGCGAATCTGGGACCCGCAACCATAAAAAGCATCTTTGTAGATCATTATAGTTCCTGGCAGGAGAGTGTACCAGGTGGATTGTGCATGCATCCATTGAAGTATCCTCATCAATCTTAATAGTCACAGTGCCTGACAGCAAAGCGAGTTAGGTTGACAGACAAGAGTAAAACCAGGGGAAGTGAGTCATACTCCCTGGTGTTCTTTGTGAACATTCTGCGACAGCCAAGTGAAGGAAGTCATTTTCTTGGCATCCTAAGAAACCTGAGAAAGACCTGGAGAAGGAAAACATTCCTGCAGGAGTTGTGAAGATTCTAAGATTTGAGACGATTTTCTTTCCCGCTTGGAGGAGAGTCAGTCCTAGGAGTCGTTTGAGACTTTGTTTTGATGCCTTGCCCTTGACAAAGAACATTTAAATTTTCCCTATAAATGAAGGTGGGGGAAAATCATCCAGAGAGACATTCTTCTGAATCAAGAAAATCATCCTTTCTTTAAATGGCTTAGAATGTAAGGGAAGGAAATCGGTTTCCGACACGACTGTGGAACATTTACTTTTGACAAGATCTCTGACGGAATCCATAGTGTATCTGAGGTGGGGAAACCCCTCATAGAAATAGGGACCGTTCGGGTTTTCCTTTCCTTTTGGTTTTAAATAAAAGTCTATAACCAGCAACAGGCCACCCGTGTGTCATCTCCTACTTCTGCACCCTTACAATTCCCAAAGCCAGTCGTGCCCAAGAGGCGGGGTTGTCAGAGCTAGGAGGGTCCCAGCACTGGTCCCTTCTTTTGGTGCTGGCATGCATGATACAAGTAGCACCTTATCAGGCTCAATATCTAGATAGCAAGATGTTCTCCTAGGAAAATACAATTTCCAGAAGACCCAGCAGGAAAACAACAAGCAATCGGCACAACCAGGAGAGAAAGAGCAAGAGATGCCAGGGGTGAAAAACCTATCACCCAAACCACCAATCTCAGCAGCCTATGTGAGCAGAGCAGCAACAGAAGCTACACCCAAGCACAGACTGTGGAGCACTCCGTATTGCAGTGCAATGTGGACACCCACAAGGACTATTACTGTTACCCGTTACTGGGCTGCAGAGTGCTGCAATTGTCAATCCGGCATCCTGGATATGCCAGGAGGCCCTCACATGAAATGAGGCACAGACTGATGTTATAGAGGACTGCTTTTACTGAAATGGCGGACCAGGTACGGTTGACGCTGAAGGCAGACAAAGTGACCAGGCGGAGGAAGGACAACGGAGAATAGCATTGAAAAGAAATGCTGAAGGCGTGTGCAAAGTGAGATATTGGTTGGTGAGAGGAATTGCTGAGCGTGCATGAAGGGTGTTAAGACAGACTGATAGAGAAGTGAGTGCATGGTAAGGTGAGTGGAAAAGTAAAAGGAGGGTGACTGGGAAAGAAGGTGTGTGAGATGTGGCGGGTCGGTAGAAGGAGCGGACACAATGGGCATTTTAGGTTTCTTTGATTAAAATAATGAAAAGGCCTCTTGCCCTATTGCTTTAGGGAAAGTCCCGAACTAACAAACCAAGGGGGCTCGTCTATAGTCAGAACCAAAAGAATGTCTCAGTCCAAACCCTAAACCTACCTCACCCTAACACTAATAAACCATAACTAAACTTGAGCTGGAACACTTGTGTGTAGGTGCCATACAAATGCCCAATAAATAAAATAAATGAAAGAAGTACTCTTCTCCTGGCCTCTTGTTTGCCTTTTCCTCGTGAAGCAGCCGTTCAGCGATCTCCGATTCAAGGCAGTCCTTCAACGTACAAATGTCTGTTTGACAAAATACTTTCTGTATGGTGATCTCCTCCGATGAGACTTTTAGGATTTAAGAGTTCTTCTAACTATTTACAACTGTTCATGGGTCTTCTCTTCCAGACCATATGAGCCTTATCATCACTCTCCCCGAGAGTCTTTCAAACATATTCCTTTCACTTTACAAGTTTCGCTGGGTTTATCAGCTGTGAGACTTCCCCAACCCTGGGCAATCCGTGAGACTCCTTTTCTCCTTGTAGATTTCAATTTTTATTTTCAACTCAAAGCACATTCAACAACTTCCCAATAAGTAGTTTCCTCACTCTTCAGTAATTGTCTTGCTCCCAATTATCTCCTGGGATTCCCCCTCTCTTTCCCAGTGCTCTTGACTCCACTTCTTTAAGGAGTCACAATTTTTCTCATCCTTCTGATTCTTCAACAGGTCATTAAGAATTTCCTTATAAGTGTTCTCTGTCTCGCTATCACCCTTGTGGTACACATATTCTCTACTCGCTATCCCATGTTTGCCCGGCAGCCTAGTCCAGTCAATCCCAGTACCTGTATTTGTCTGGGGGATGGCTCGGCACACGCTCGGGTAATCTGCTCTGGTCTCTCGCGTCTTCCTTCCGAGTTTCTCGCTCATTCTGATCTCTGCAGTTTGCCCTGTACTGTACTGTAAACAGCCGCAGATGGGAGCTATCCACTCTCCCAGTCTTCGAGGTTTCAACGTTCTGCGGGAGCCAGGCCAACCAAGGCAACCCTGCGGTCACACCACCACGTTGGACGGTTCTTTGTTCCCCGTCCTGACAAAGGCTTCTCCGTTATCTGCTGTGCCATGCCTCCTGCGTCTATGATGTGTTGTCTGCTTCTCAGCGGACCGTGGATGCCGAGGCCACACTTTGCTCCGCTTCTCCATACTGCATAGACGTCAGGGGGCTTCCCTGTCGGCCGTTCTCTCTCCCCTGTTCTTGCTTTCTCGTTCCATTTTCATAAGAACTCATTCTTAAAGCGATATTCTTCTTTTCTTCACACAATGTGTTTAACCATTGCCTGATGGGATTGACTGATGCCTGTTTTAGGGAGGGACCGCCCATCCCTAGTTTAGATATAGTGAGGCGGCCCTTAGAGAGACCACAGACTACAAATCAAATACAAATCTGTGAACTGTCTTCGACAGTTCTTGTTTTCTTGAGGTCATCTGTGACAGCAGGGTTGTCAAATTATGGACCGCCCGCGGTCTCACATTTTCACAGCAAGACATCCGTGAACAGAATGTGGATTAAGACAATACAGTCCCGTCCCCCATGTCCGGCCAGTCAATACATACTTTCATTTTAGCTGGGAATCCAAGTTGGATTCTGCCAAAGTGAATGCCGTACATGGCAATTTTCAACTTGAGAAGCCAGAAAGAAGGTTAATGAACAAGACGTACAAAAAGCACTAAAGCACCATTATGTGGTAAAAAAATACACGGGCACCAGAGTAGGATGAAAAAAAGGTAAGACTTATTCCACTGCCACCAAAAAGGTGACAAAAATGTTACAACAGAAAAACAATATGGAATACATAGTACTCCTGCAGCACTTCATTTTAAGGCTATCTTGCACACAGAGCAAAGTCCCCCTAAACTGGGAACCATAAGGGCTGACCAGTCGCCCTAAAATAGACTGGTTAAGCTCGGGAATTAAAGCAAAAAGACCTTACTTACAACCAAACATCTGTACAGAGCTCAAGTTATTGTCGATAACTGCAAACAGAAAGATCCTTCCCCCTAACCAGCCAGGTGGGGCCAGATGCAAAGGACAAAGGAGCCAGGGTCCAGTCAGTATGGCCAAACAGAGGACCAAAACAGCTGGCCATCTTCCCAGAAGTCTTCAGGACAGGAACTGACCCGAGGACTGCACAGGGTCTCCAATTGGGCCTCATTATAATTTTAGGGGTCCGGAAACAAGGGTGCCGGTAAGGGTATCTGGTCAATCCATCGGACACCAAAGCATCTAACACGAAAACCATCGAATTATATGCAACGAAATTCCATCCCATCGAATAGCCATTTTGTTGTAAATAATTCGATGGATCCATCGAAATTAGTGGGGTTAGGGTTGGGGCTAGGGTTAGATTAGGGTTAGGGCTACGGTTAGGGATCAAGGGTTACATTAGGGTTAGGGTTGGGGCTAGGGCTAGATTAAGGGTTACGTTAGGGTTAGGGCTAGGGTTAGATTAAGGGTTACATTAGGGTTACGGTTGGTGGGTGTGGGGGTTGGGGAGGTGAGGGGGGCGTACCCCCCCCCAAAATATTTTTCAAACATTTAACGTTAAAAAAGAGCTGGCCAGTTTTGACATTTCAGCACTGGACAGCTCGATGTTGTAAGAGGATTCAATTCAACACTACAGCTAAGTCAATGCCTAGTCTGGGATACTGAATGGAAACCCTTATTGATATATCTTTACGTCCAGTTCATGCGTTCTGGATGACTACCCCTATATAACACCCCTCTCTTGGAATCCCCCTGACCCCACTGAGCCAAGAAGCAGTTCTGTTTTGCAAGATTAAAAGGTTTATTTGATAATTTAAACAATAGATATATATATCACACTTTATAATAAATTAATAATTGAATATCACACTTAATCTGAGCAGTAATCAATAATGGATAGTCCGGCACTAGCACACTTCTTTATAATAAATGATGAGTGGTTATAGGATGGATAAGATAGCAACAATACTTTTATGGTTTCAAATGGATGCAAGGTGGAATGAAATTGCAGTACAGAAATACTCAATATTATTTCAACAAAACAACGTAATCACTTTTCTCTGGCAATCCACTCCCCCCTTTATGCAATGCAAGGAAATGGAAGGAAAGCACACAGTTCTCAGAAATGCAATCAAATGTAATTCAGTTCACCCCAGCAAGCTTAGACTACAGAAGTTTGAAACACAGGCCCAAAATGCTTTTATATGTGCTGGCAATGAAGTGAAAAATATGCTAAAATGCTTTTATATGTGCTGGCAATGAAGTGAAAAATATGCTAAAATGCTTTTAATTCCCTCTAGAGGTTCAGGGTGAGTGGTATCTAGTTAATATTAGTCCAGGCTCACTCTAGCAATCATTCAGGGATGGTTCTTAAGAGGCAAGGAAAGCAAGGAAGCTGCTGTTTTCACACGTGGCTGGATTTTTAACCAAATCGCGGTAAAATTTGCGAGTGCGAGAATCGTGATTACGGCAAAAGTATGAGGAGTAAGTCGGTTCTAGGCTTGTTGAAAGGTTGAGATTCTAAGCTTCCAGAGGAAAGTTAAACCAAGTTCCTAGCCCAAACGGTTCCAGAGATACGAACGATTAAATAAAGGTAGTGTTTTGGATTTTAAATTTTAAAAGTTCAAAGCGACAGGTTACAGCTTGCAGATAGAAAATGACAGGTGACAGCTTTGCAAATGACAGGTGACAGTTAGGAGGCAGTTCTGGTTAGATTAAAATAGATTGAATATTATTTTAACTAAGAGATTGGTTCTGCACAGTTCTGCTAGGTACTCACAATATATTTTTGAATTAGGCCTCGCCACGGATCTGGTCAGGTTTTGGACTGGACTCCGGTCTGGTCTGGGTCTCTTCACAGTGATCTGGGTCAGCTCTCTGGTTCTGCTAACAGCGGTCTGGGTCAGCTCTGCTCTGCTATTCTAGCCTCTCTGGATTATGGATACTGCTCTGCTTTCTAGGTACTGCTACAGGTTCTGGAGATTGATGGATTTGAAGTCTGGATCTCTGGATGTGAAGTCGTCGATCAGCATGCTCCGCAGCAAATGGAATTGAATGTCTCTATCTGTCCTGACTGTCTGCTTTTATGTGTTTTGAAAGTGGGTGTGTGTGCAGCATCACTAGCCAGCCCCTCTTTCAACTTGTCATTGGCCCAATTCTCCCCTCTCCCATGATTGGGGAAGGAACTGTGAGTCAGAGTGATGCTGTAGGTTTTATGGGTCAGAGGATCCTCCCCTGGTCAGTTTGCCCACAAATCTATATTTGATTCAAAATGCACATTTCTCAAATACATAGTGGTTTGTCATTGCATGTACATATTACCTATCACATGAGGTAGTCTCTGTCCCAAATCTGCTCTTCCTAGGAGCTTGGGTTCAAAAATGGCAACATATTTCACTTTTTAGTCGGGTTACCAATATTGGATTTTTCCCCGCATTTACACAGATGTAAATCATGGTGTGTGGGCATTAGGTGGTGGAGTGTCAGATTTTTAACATACATACATTTAGAGTAATATCCTCTTTTCCGCTAAAACCCCCCTGAACATACCACCGGGTCCTACCACGTCTTCAAATGTGCACAGAAAAATCACAAGAATAATGATATCACTTATAAAATTTTCACAAGTCCGCTCTATGAATGATCCATCTTTTTAGATTTATGTTCTGGCCCCAAAGGGGTGTGGTTTCCCCCAGCACAAGGTTGAATTTCTAGTTTTTCCAGTTCTGCAAGCCAGCTTGCTCTCACAGGCAGTGCTCCTCCCCTTTCCTTCCAGGAGGAAGCCACTTTTACGACCCCCATAATTAAACATTTGCCTGAGTCAGGACAGGGCTTTGTTCAATTTCCTGCAGAGCCCAGGTAATTCAATCAGAGAAGTGTCATATCCCTTTTGGTGTTTGGCCTGGGAACACAGCTGTTGTACAAGTCTCAACTCCTGTCGGGGGTAGCTGGTGGGCAGAATTCAGTTTCATTAAGCCAGGTTTCAGATAAAATGTCACTTTTTGTTCCCCAGTTTAAGTCAAGACAATTTTTACATATGCAGCTAGAATGCTGATTCTAAGTTCAAAACTATGACATTTTAACAGTGACAAACTATGTGGCAGTCACAAGTCTGTCCCTCAGTTTATTTACACATTTCGATTTTTGGTAATTTTAAATCCAGTTTCAGTTTAAGCCGCTGCAGACCTGCAGAGCTCAGCCAGTCTTGTTATAAACCTTCAAGTCACTTCAGAATATAACTTTACATTGTATCCACCTCTTAGTAAGTCTTTCTTTGGCCTGCTTTGGGTTCATTTATTCAGTTTTACACAAATGTCTGGTGTTGTTTTAAAACGCCGGCTTTCTGATAGTGGTGAGTACTGGTAATGCAACCATTTTTGGGATTTTTCTTGGATTAATGCATTCCAAACTGGAATGGTTCTTACATGGTAGTAAATCCTTGCTTAACATTGTTTTGATGGGGCTCCTTACAGTAAAATGGCTATGTGGAACCCCCCAAAGGATTGAATCTTTAAAGTGGTCCGGTGAGCCACGATTTCAGCAACTTTTTGACATCAATAACAGTGGATTTTGTTAACAAAGATCTTTCTTTACACTGGTGGGTGGCAAGTGAGGTAACCATTTTGGTGTGCGCACAAACTGCGTGGTTCTCCTGGATTCTGGCGCACTTGTGGGCTTTTTGGCCATTTTGGATTTTCTAAGCCCACAGCACCAAATGTTGCAGCATGATAGCTCAAACGTGGGTCAGGACACCCAACAATGTAACGTTTTAAAGTTACAAAAAAAGCATTGAAATGCTCTCTTTTACATGTAAAAGTACACTTCCATTGAAACCAGTCCATTTATTTTTTCAATGGACTGGTTTAGATGGAAAGAAGCTTTGGCATTCGATGCTTTTTATTAGATGCTTTGGTTTGTCGTTGCTTTCTTTCGGATGGAATCACTATAAACCCCGGTAAGCTCACCGGCAACCTTGGTTCCAGACCGGCAAGCTACAAGTTTGCCTGCCGGAGCCGCTGGACTTGACAGGTCTGACCCTGCCCCAGTAGGCAGACTTGTCACGGGAGCACCAGCATCGCTGCTAACCGAGCCGGTGCTCCTGTGTCCCCACTCCCATAGAGTCCCATAGGGCTTTAGGGGAATGGTGATTAACAAACCATTATGGGAATTAACAAACGTACCGGCGCCTGACTTGCTGGGCTGCCAGACTTAATAGCCCGGTGGCACCAGGAAGTCAGGCGCTGGTAAATTACTACGGGTCTGGCGGTAAGCCGCTGGTAGCATTGGCAGGGTTACAGACGGACCCATTACTGTGTTCTGATTTTGTGGTAAACTAAGGTTTTTCTCCCCCCGCAGGATTTTCAAACTTAGGTGGCCTCTCCACTGCGTACCTGATATGCATTACTGTGTTCACTGTGTTCTGATTTTTGTGGTAAACTAGGGCTGCTTCTCTCTTCCTGTCCGCTTGCACTTGTCCTGTCTTCCCCCCCCACTCCCTCCTATTCCATGGTGCTCTCTATCTCACTGATCTTTTCTAACTGCTTCTCCATTGACTATCCTGCTCTCCTCACCAAATCTGGTAGGAAAAAGTTTGAAAAGGACATCCAGGTCTCCAACCCAGGGCTCCCTATCGCTGACACCTACACTAGTTCCCCCTCCAAGGAAACTCTCACTGACATCCTCTTTTTCGTGCCTTCACCTGAACTATGGACCCTTCATATGGTCTCTGTGCTCTCTCCTTTCTCCTCTTCTCCCATTAATGGTTGCACCCGTTGGGATGTCCTCTTGGCCTCCTTCCACTCCTCTATGGCCATCATTAATGTCTACGCTATTGGGACCGTCTTGGTCCAAGGCCCTCAGGCCAACCTTCACCTCTTCGATAGACGCTTCCCACGCCTCATCAACTTCCTTTCCTCTACTGCTGTGCCCCCTCCTGTATCCTCGACTACCTTGCCTCTACCCTCCCTTCCCACCCCCTCTCGTGCTCGTTCTTCACCTCCGCAGGGCGTACCTCTGATCTGTACCCCTCCCCGGAAGTCCTTCAAAGATGGCAACCTTCTCCACATTGCCACTCTTAACTCTCACTCTGCCGTCAAACACTCCTCTGATATCTGCCGCCTTCTTGAGGAACTGGACCTTGACGTACTCGGTCTCACTGAGAAATGGTTCACGGCCAGCTCTGTCACCAGCTTTGACACACTACTACCTGACGGTTGCAAGATCCTCTCCGTGCCTAGGCCCAACCGTGCTGGGGGCCTGGGGGTGTGGCCCTCATCTTCCCCGAGTGGATTCCTGCTACTGTTACTCCCACGCAGACCTACTCCTCTTTCGAATGTCTTGTCTGCCGACTCTCTCTCTCTCTCTCCTAGCCATTCCCTTACCGTGGCTACTATCTATCGGCCACCTGGTCAAATTTCCTCCTTCCTCTCCGAGTGGGCGGACCTCTCCTCCTCACTCCTGTCCTCAACCACTCAACTCCTCTTTTTTGGAGACTTCAACATCCACCTGGGTGCCTCCTGTCCCCCCTCTGGACTCTTTCGCGCCCTCTGCGACTCGCTCTCACTATCTATTCTCCCATCTGGGCCGACTCATTCTGCAGGGCACACTCTTGATGCCCTGATCTCCTCTGACCTTCCCCTCTCTTTCCCTCTCTCCACTCCTCTCTCCTGGAGTGATCACTTTCTCCTCTCCTCCCACCTCACCCTCCCTACCCCACAGGCAAAGCCACCCCCATCACTGCCACCTTCCTTCTCGGTCATCTGACCCATGAAGCGCGTGTCAGTTGAGGCTTTCGCTGCCACCTTCTCGCCCCCTCCTCCTCCTTCGGCTGACTCCCACCCTGACGCAGCCCTCTCCACTCTCCACTCTGCTATATCTGATACTCTTGATATCCTTGCCCCGGTCATGAGAATCCGCCTGAAGCCCAAAGCCAAATGTAACTCCTGGTATGACTCGGATCTCGTCACCCTCAAACGCAAGTGCAGAGTGACAGAGAGGAAATGGCGTGCTTCATGTTCATCCTCTGACAAACTGGCCTGTCGCCTGCTCCAAAAGCAATACCGTCTCTCCGTTCTCACCAAGAAGAGAGCCCTTATCCAAGCCCGCATCTCTGCGGCATCTAACAACTTGGCTGAACTCTTTAAAATCTGCAAGGAGCTGGCCAACCCTGCAGCAGTCTCTACCTCTCCTGTCCCCTCCCAGGCCTTCTGAACAGCACTGGCCTCTCTCTTCATTTCAAAAACTCAGGACATCCTGTCCTCACTCTCCTCCTATCACCTCCCCCCCTCTATTCTCTGCCCTTCCTCTGGCCCTTCTGCAGCCACCCCTGCTCTCTCCTTCTCTGCCTTTCCCCTTTTTTCTGCTGACGAGGTTTCAAGACAAGTCCGATCTATGAAAGTCTCGTCAAAACAGGTCCACCCCTGTTCCTTCAAGACTATCAAGGACCACATCGACTCCTTGGCTCCTGCCCTTGCTGACTTCTGCAATCACTCCTTCGCCTCTGGAGTCTTCCCATCCCCTCTCAAGCACTCCCTTGTGCACCCCCTTCTTAAGAAACCCTCTTCCGACCCTTCCTGCCCAGCTAACTATCGCCCGTAAACTGCTCTCCTGAACATCCGTGAGGACCTGCTCTCGAACCTTGACTAACATTCCATGTGTTCTCATTTTGGTTGATCTCTCTTCTGCCTTTTATACTGTCAACCATACCATCCTGCTCAACCGTCTCCGTTATAACCTGGGTATCACTGGTCAGGCTCTGGCGTGGCTGACCTCTTTCCTCTCCAATCGACTCTCCCAGGTCCAACTGGGGTCTTTCCTCTCTGACATCTTTTCCTCTACCTGTGGTGTCCCCCAGGGATCCAAACTCTCTCCCTGGCTGTTCAACCAGTATCTGGCCCTTCTCGCCCACCGCATCGCCGCTCTCTGCCCCAACTTTCAGTGCTATGTGGATGATACCCAGCTCATTTTCAGGCTACCCTCGGCTTCCTCCTCTCCTTCCCTCATCTCTGACTGTCGGTCTGCTATCCAGGAATGGTGTGCTGCCAACGACCTCTGCCTTAAGGCCAGTAAGACTGAGATTCTACTCATCGGCACACCCATTCCCTCCTTCCCTGCAGCTCTCTGGCCGGCCTCTCTGGGCCCTCTTCCTGCAAGGCTAAAAACCTTGGGGTCATCTTCGAATCCACACTCTCCTTCTCTCCTCACATATCCGACGTCTCTAAGAAGTCACACTACCAGCTACACCTCCTCAGAGGTATCCTTCCTTTCCTCTCCTTCCCCCAGAAGCTCACTGTCTCTAGAGCCCTGGTTCTCTCGAAGCTGGACTACTGTAACAGCCTCTATCTAAATCTGCCCTCCTCTACTCGCCGCCCTTTGCAACTCATCCAGAACAGGACTGCGAGACTTGTCCTTGGCTTCAAGCACAGGGACCATATCTCTCCAGGACTGAAATCGCTGCACTGGCTCCCAGTGACTGCGAGGATCAAGTTCAAAACCCTTTGCATTGTCCACAAGGCCGTCTGGGGCCTTGGGCAAAATACCTTCAACTCTCTCTTCCTAAATATCTTCCTTCTCGAGCTCTTTGCTCATCCGCCTCCAACTCCCTCAGGGTCAGCTGCTTCTCCAAACAACGAGTTGGGGGCAGATCTCTCTCCGCTGCAGGGTCCTCCCTCTGGAACAGCCTTCCTGCCTCCCTGAAACTTGAGGAGAACCATCTCCAGTTCCAGAAGCACCTCAAAACCTTCCTCTTTGCCTCCGCTTTCTCTCCCCTTCTCCCCTGCTAATACTACTTAAACTGCATTGAATCTGCAACTGGGCAACTCACCGTTCTCGGTCCTTGGCCCAGCCACTCTCCCCTGCACTGCCTCCCTGGCAACCCCTGCACTACGGGACTGTGTCTGTATCCCTACAGCCCCCCTTCCCAGCACTTGTCTGCACTTACTTCGCACTTGCCACCAGCTGGCCCTTGTTATTTATCCTGTATGCTGTATGTTAATAACCCTGTACTGCACTTTCCCCTCTCCCTTTCCCCCTTGCACTTTTCCCTTCTCCTCTACCCTTTGCACTTGCACGATCTGAATGACACCTGGCCTAGTAGGATCGTTGTCTGTCTCCACTTCTCCCCCCCCTGCCTCGTCGCACCTTGAAATACTTGTGTATAGGCGCGTTACAAATGCCATATCATATCATAATGAGGCCCATTAACTTAGGGGCTTGCCGAAGCAAGCCCGCCAATCATGCACCAGGCAGCACATAGACATTTTGGTGGCCAGCCAATCAGCCAGGTACTAAAAACCACCAAACACAAACACCAGAGCAGATTTGGAAGTCTGATGGCAGTCTTCACCATTTGGAATGACAACTCTGAGTATCTTTGTGGGTGCCTGTCAGCAAAGAACAAGTTACTCTCTTACCTGGTAACATTCTTTCGATGGGATGGTCCGACGACGTATTCCATATCTATGACAGTAATCACCACAGCTGTGCTGTTTCGGAAAATCTATTGGCGTCTGCGTCGAGGACGTCGATACGCTGTCCTCTAAGGCCTCCGTCGAGCCGACATCACCGGCTGTTATAAGTAGGACGCATGACGCCCGTAGCCTCAGTTGTAATTTTTTCCTCAGAACGCGTGGCACCAATCTACTGCCAGTATGACCACAGAAAGCCTTGCGGAAACGTAAGCTGCAAACGCATAAGAAATTATGTAGCGGGGTAGGCAGGGAGGGAGCGATATTCAATACGTCGTCGGACCATCCCATTGAAAGAACGTTACCAGGTAAGAGAGTAACTTGTTCTTCGAGGGGATTGGGTCCTCCGACGTATTCCAGATCTATGACAGACTCCCAAAGCAGTACCAACGTAAGGAGGTGGGAAAAGAATTTAGAATATACAAATTTAGAATGCCCAATCAAAGTGCAGAGTAAAGGACCGCCTTGCCAAAGGCCAGATCTTGCCCCCGGATAGAATCTAGGGAGTAGTGACGTACAAAAGTATGGACCGAAGCCCAGGTGGCTGCATCACAGATGTTATGAATAGGAAGACCCCTCTGCAGGGCAGTAAAGGCAGCCATACCCCTAGTAGAATGGGCCTGTAAGCCTACCGGAGGCTCCTTGCCCGCCAAGCGGTAACATTCAGAAATTGCCAAGATAATCCATCGAGACAAAGTCTGCTTAGTAACAGCCTGTCCCAAACGCCTTCCAGCGTAACCAATAAAGAGCTGATCGTCCACTCTGACCCGGGACATGCGTGAAATGTAGAAGCTTAAAGCTCTCCTAGGATCCAGCCTATGGAGCCTCTCCTCTTCCTTAACAGGATGTGGAGGGGGATAAAATGCCGGAAGATTAACCTTCTGGCTTAAATGAAATTCCGACACCACCTTCGGAAGAAAGGAAGGACGAACTCTAAGGACAACCCTGTCCATATGAAACACAGTGAAGGGTGGCTTAACTGAAAGTGCCTGTAACTCACTCACTCTGCGAGCGGAAGTGACCGCAACTAAAAATACAGTTTTAAGGGTTAACAGTCTTAAAGGACAAGACTGTAAAGGCTGAAATGGAGCACCCATTAGAAACCTGAGAACAAGGTTCAAATCCCAACCGGGCACCTGGAAGGGTGACGGAGGGAACACATTAGTGAACCCTTTCAAAAACTGAGAATTTAAAGGAATTTTAAATTAAGAATACTCCTCAGACGAGAGCGTAAATATAGACAGCGCCGCCAGGTAACCTTTAATGGTACCCATTTGCAAGCCCCTGTGGGCTAAAGAAAGCAAAAAAGACAGAATCACAAGAAGGTCACATGAAAAAGGATCCACATTCTGAACCCTGCACCAGTCGCAACGGCAACGGTACAGGGACTATGTTGCCGGCCGTCTGGCTGAAAGCAACACCTCCATCACGTCTTTAGGGAGGTCCCAATCCTTATACCTCAACCTTTCAGAAGCCAAGTGTTTAGGTTGAAGGATCTGACCTCTGGATGAAGAACCTGACCCCCCTCCCGTGAGAGCAGATTGTCTCGGTAGGGAAGACGACGTGGAGGGAAGATGGACAAGGCGATTAGGTCCGGGTACCACGGCCTCCGGGCCCATGCCGGAGCAATGAGGATCACCCGAGAACCGAACCTCTGTAACATCTGCAGCAGTTGCGGGATGGCGGGGACTGGAGGAAACGCGTACATCAGTGGGAAGGACCACTCCACCACGAACGCGTCTAGTAAGGCTCCTCTTGGCGGAAATTCCCGTAAGCAGAACCTTTCGCACTTGCGGTTGACACTGGAGGCGAAGAGATCCACTTTCGTCTCCGGCCAGATGAACTGCCGAGATCGAAATTTCATGCCAGATGGCCAGGAACCAGAGCTGCATCGCCTCCCTGCACAGAGGAAGTGACCCTGCCCCCCCCCTTTTGTTGAGGTAGTGCATGGCCACTGTGTTGTCCGTCAGAATCAGGACATTCTTTCCTCACACAGTCATCAGAAAAGCCTTCAGGGCAAGGCTGACGGCCCTCAGCTCCAACAGATTGATATTGAGTCTGGACTCCGACGGAGACCAACGACCGCTGACTGTCAGCTCGTTGGCATGACCTCCCCATCCCGTGAGGGATGCGTCCGTCACGATCGTCACCTCCGGAAGCCAAAATTGAGCCCCCCCATCTGATTGCCTTCCACGGCCCACCACAGAAGGTCCTGGGCGACCGAGGGCGGCACCTGAATGGGGCCCGACATCCTGCCGGAGGACTAAGACCACTGGAGCTTGAGAGCCCATTGCAGAGATCTCATCCGCAACCTGGCCTCTGGCACCAGAAGAATGCAGGATGCCACGAGGCCGAGCAGTCTCAAGAACTCAGACGCTGGGAGTCTCTGGGCATGTTGAAACTTGTACAGAATCTGCTGAATGTTGTGAGCCCTCACCTGGGAAGGAAAACACTGCCCCAGGGACGTGTCGAGCACTGCTCCGAAGTACTGGAGCTGCTGAGTTGGCGTCAAGTGGGGCTTCTTTAAGTTGAGGGAGAAGCCCAGCTTGTGAAGGGAGTGGCAGGTGACAGACAGATGATCCAGGACTTGCTCGGGAGAGCGCACCCTGATCAACCAATCGTCCAAGGTAGGGGTAGACGTGAATCCCCCCTTTCCTGAGATACGCTGCTACCACCATCATGAGCTTGGTAAAGACCCTCGGGCGGAGGTCAATCCGAACGGTAGGACCCGAAACTGAAAGTGCGAGTCGCCAACCGCGACCCTCAGGTACTTCTTGTGCTTGGGATGGATTGGCACATGAAAATAAGCGTCCTTGAGGTCAAGAGGCACCAACCAGTCCTGAAGTTGAAGGGCCTGGAGGACTTGAACTTGTCCTTCCTGAGGAACTTGTTCAAACCGCGCAAGTCCATGATGGGTCTCAATCCCCCGTCTTTCTTCGAAATAAAAAAATAAGGGGAATACCATCTCTTGTTCCTCTCCGCTACAGGCACCAATTCTATGGCGCCTTTCTCCAGCAGGGATTGCATTTCCTGCGCAAGGAGTGGATCCGGGCTCTTCAAAGAGAGATTCCCTGGTGAATTGTCGTGAGGCCTCTGCCGGAAAGGAAGACAGTAGCTGTGGGCTATGATCTCCAGAACCCACCCATCTGAAGTAATGGCACGCTATTCTATAAGATGCTGCGCCAGCCTTCCCCCAACCGGAGAAGCATGGGCCTCATGACTGAGCTGAAGCAGCTGTGGCAGTGCCTGAGGGCAAAGAAGCAACTGCTCGAGCGGCCTTGGCACCTCGAGTACCTTGTTTTCCACCTGTGGCACTCCTACGGTTGCCCCTTTGACTTGCAGCTCCTCCCGATTTACTAAAGGGCGAGTAACATCAAATGGAACCTTCCCTCCATTGCTGTCCCCTAGGACGAAAAGGCGGAGGTTGGCGAACTGCAGCGCCCAACGACTTTGCTGCAGCTTTGGAGGTCTGCAACCTCTGAAGACTCTCGTCAGCCCTGCTGCCAAAAAGATGTTCACCATCAAAGGGCATGTTGAGGAGCCAAGCTTGCACATCCGGAGCAAACCCAGACTTCCGCAATCAGGCAAACCTGCATATTAGGGTGCTCTCCGCCATGGACCGGCTTACGCAATCAACCATGTCCAGACCCGAACTGATTCACACACGGCATCCTTGCCATCCTGCACGATAGCAAGGAAACCATCCCGTTCCTCCCCTTTGGGAATATGATCAGCCGATAAGGAAATACAGTTCCACAGAGTGTGCGTGAAACGAGACAAGGCACAAAAGGAGTTGGCAGCCTGAAGCGCCATGCCCCCAGAAGAAAACACCTTCGCCCAAACGTCAAAACTTTTGTCGTCCCTATCAGGAGGGATGGTAGGGTACGACGCCTGCTTCGCGGGGGCCGAAACAACCCAGATAATCCGTGACCCTCGACATGAGGCGCCGGTATGAGGAGTCGGCATGAGTGCCAGTCTCCGGCCTACCAAACTCCACCTCCGGAGAGGTGTCTAGACCACTGGCGTCGTGCAACGTCTGACAGGTCCTCAAGTTGACTATGACCAGAAACAATGTCATCTGGAACCTCTGCAGGAACCCTACCTTCCTCAGACCCCTCATCCACATCAGAAATATAATCCAGAGGCTGGAAGGAGGGTACACAAAAAGAAACAAAGACATGTTTAGACTTGGCCAGAGCCTTTCTGGGGGGTTCCACCGTGCCACGGGGTACCCCCGACAACCCCGCCTCGAAAGGCATCGACGGAGTCGGCATCGACAGCATCAACGGCTTCGACACAGGCCTCGAGTGCAGAGCCCCACGCGTTTCTCTCAACAGTTTAGGCGCTGAGGGCATTGACGACTTCCTCGGTGGCAGAGCCTAGAGAGCCCGTCGACGACCTCGGCGAAGACCTCACAGGTTCTTGCGGTCTCGAGGGCGTCGAGCACCGGGACCTGGAACGGGCATGCCTAGAGCGACCATCCTTGTCCGACCAGGACCTTGAAGGCGCCCGGTGGTCGCGACGACTGCTCAAGCCCGAAGGCAGACGAGCGGTGTCTCTAGCACGGCCATGCCCGGCGTCCTCAGACGGCGCAGACGGCCCAGAACCCTGCGATTGAAAAATCAACATCTCCTTTCGGAAGGAATCCCATTCCTCAGGAGTGGAATGCTTGTTGGGACAAGCAACCCGCCGATGGGCGGAGTCCCCGGACGAGGACGGGGAAGGCGACCTGTGACGGCGCTTCCTGGAGTGCCTCGGAGAGGCAGAGGAATGGCGGGACCGACTCCCAGACCGAGAACCTCCGGACTCAAGACGACGATCCAGAGAGTCGCCCCTCGAATCATCCGTCGAAAGACCAGTGGAACGCGACTTCCGGGGCTTGGCCACCTTACCGGCCGACAGCTTCTTCTTACGCTCCCACAAGGCCTTCGATGTGAGCGGTTGGCAGTCGACACAGTCATCCGTATCATGGTCCTCCCCGAGGCACCAGAGGCAAGCGTCGTGCGTGTCCGTCAGCGAGAACTTGGACCCGCACACCAGACACTTCTTAAACCCAGGCCGCGGGGTGGGAGAAGCCGAAGACATCATACAATTAACAAGGAAGAAAACAGGTTCGAAGAACGGAAAGAATAGGATTCAGTAGAATCGAGGCACGCCGAGATCTATGAAGCGAACACGTTTGTGGAAAAAACGGAACTGAGGCTACGGGTGTCGTGCGTCCTACTTATAACATCCGGTGATGTCAGCTCGACACAGCGTATCGATGTCATCGCAGCAGGAGGCCGAAAGATTTGCCGAAGCAGCACAGCTGTGGTGATTACTGTCATAGATATGGAATACGTCGGAGGACCCAATCCCCACGAAACTGCCATTTTGGCTGTGCCTAGTGACCACACAAAGAAATGTTAAGGGGCAGGGTGCAAATACATGTGTACTATAATGGCTATATACTGGTGCATTGGGCTACTAATGTGGTTAAAGTGGCTACAATCCTTATGTAGCCAAAAATAAAACGCAACTACTCCCAGCCTAATTCACAACACATTTGTAGAGTGATTAAAGCCCCCTGTGACCAAATGATGGTACCTAAAAAGAACCCATACCCTTGTATACATGTGGTCTACTGAGAGCTGCACAATAGAAAAATGGTTGCAGTGACACAGGGACCTCAGGAGCAGGTGCTCTAGTCACATAAGAAAAGTTGAAAAAGCATTGAAGCCATGTTTAGAGGTCCCTCAAACATAGCGAGCCAAAATCCCAAAAAATGAAATCGTCCCCCAGCACCTCCAGGTCAAAAAAGGATTGCAGTTCATCTGCAAGGATAAGGATTTTAAGGAAGTCAGCCTGGATCAGCCTGGGGGCCACACATTCCAACTGGCTAGAATGCTAGGAGACAACACCAACAAAGGCACCTCTCTTGGTGCAGAGCTCACAGCTGCCTAAACCAAAACTAAGGGCCGTTGTGCAGGGTTGGGAGTGGGAAGCAGACAGCCTAGAAGCTACTAGTGAGCTCCATTCTACTTATCAAACACCTCAGATGTAACTCGCAGTGAGCTCAAGGATTCCTACTGAACTACACCCGGGCCACGGTGTAATCGGGCAGATGGAAAAGTCATCTAAAGTGCCAGAAGGCGTCGAAACCTCCAGCATCACATTGAAGACAGGAGCCACAAAATGACCAGTCCAAGCCGGTTATTCTTCTGAATGCCAATTGAAGAATAATCCTAAAATGAATTCAAATAAAAACTGACAGTAAACAGGCGCCATACAACACACAAAATAGCTATAACTGATGCAAAAGGGACACCTGACCATGTTTAGAAATCATACGTGGGTGGGGGAGAGCAGAGAATAACTGAGGGGGGGCTGGAACACTTTTCAATCTAGTGCTTTCAGAATAGAACTGGCTCGATTCTGTTTTTTGCTTGGATGCTATATACACACACATACTGTTAGGACAGAATCGCATCACAGTGTTCAGGGTTGGAAGATACATTCCCACAGATAGGCAAACTGGGTTCCTTACGTTTTCCTTCCCTAGTTGTCATGAAATCAAGGTCATCTCTTAGACGAGGGTGCTGTGGGGAGCAACATAAAGTAGTGTTATATAGTGAACTGCTGGATGCATGCAGTGCATGATGTCACAGTGAGAATGTGTGAGTGAGCGGAATGTTTGTCATTGAAGAGGGTTCCAGCTCAGGGAGTCAGAGAGATGGGAGTCTGGGTGGTGAGAGCCAGTGGGTCAACCTCAGGGCTCCCCGCGGTCTCTTCTTGTTCCTCAACTGATCTTTGTGTAACTTAATAAAAGGAACTTTGATACTACTTCTCTGATGTTCATTTATAACAAGTACACCACAATATTACTTCAAATAAAGGGATGTCCAGATGAAGGTTCTTATGCAACACTGTTTAGCACACCAGGTAACGCACGACAACCGTCTGGGGGGATCTTCGGCTCAAGCCAACGTGAAGGGGAATAGCAAAGTCAAACCTGTGAATCATGGGTTAAGAGTAAAGCAGCTTCAACACTAAGGTTATCTTTGGACATATCTTTTCAGTAGGTAGTCCGTCGCTATTAGCAATCAGGAAAATCAGAGTGACTTTCGACTGGCTGAGCAAAGTACTCATCCTGATGCCAAGTGGTCCTCAAAGATGAGCATTGGATCGATTGTTACAAATAGTCCACGATGTTGTAGATCGTACTTTGCTTCTGGATCCCTGTCGTGGAATTACAAAGGCAATTCCAAACCTTGCTAATTGGGCATTTTAGGCAGCTTCTGACAGCTCACAGGTGGTGATTGCGTCCACACGAAGACAGGTCAGCCGCCGCAGGTCTGTTGAGGTGAAACAGCTGCAGCTTCAAAGCCAACAAAAATCTCCAATTAAGGATGGCAGTGGAGCCCTTGGTTGAGAGGGCAGACGAGTTGGATCTGCAGTAGAGTGGAGCAGCGCAGTCCGCTGGAAGCAGACTTCAGGTTCCATTAAAACAGACTATTCCAGCTGAGCAGGCCCAACAGAGATTCCTAGGCATCCCAACATTTATACATTTTGCAATGTTCTTTGCTGCACCGTTTTGGGTAGCAAACGCAGGCCTTTGGGCAGTGCTGGTGTTGGTGCTCTGTGTCCCGTGCTTTCAACTGGTCATTTTGGACCCACAGAGGACATCAAGACTTCCCAAAAGAGCAGCATCATAAGGGCTTATGACTCAACTGTGCCTAGTATATCAAGGGAAGAGACTAAATCCCTCAATTCCCTTTGGTCGCTTCAAGATGCCTGCCATCAGCAGACACTGGTAAAGCTTTGCCATCAACGCAGGTATCGGAAGGATCCAGAGTCAAGCAATCCTTCGCTGCTGCTACTCCTCCTCTTCGGGTTTGTTTCATTGCAACCCATCCTCAAGATGGACAAGGCAAGGATGAAGTCCATCTGCCTACCTAGGAACTTGTGGGCTGAGAGAGCCCCTATAATCCCAAACAGAAGGCCCTTTACATTCAAATAATTGGTGTGAAATCAAGCAGTGGCAGCTGTCGCATTTAACCTCAGCAGATGTCTTCCTGGTGCTCTCTCCAGTTGTAGTTTTGAGTCTGAATCCAGACACAATTAAAAGAATTCAGTCAGTTCTAGCTCTGGCAACTGTAGCCCTCGCAGTGAGGCAGGCGGTGACCAAGGCTATAAATGGCAACATTGTTGGGAAGGAAATAAACCTTTAACACCCCTCAAGGCGCTTTAGAGTGAGGCGGGTCCCATGAATAAGACGTGCAATGTACAATGTACCGGGGGGGGGGCACGGGGTGTGCTAAGGAACCCTGCACAAACACAATATTGCACAAAGTGCAGATGTATAGACTTAGTGCGCGCATATAGAGAGAGGCCATTTTCGGAGTTATGGTAGATAAATTCAGCCCGCGTGGTAAACACAGGCCCGATGAAGAAACCTGAACAGGCTCAAGTGCTGATGGTAAAAGGACCTGCACTGCTAATTCCCACAGAAACCTCCCTTTGCCCCTTAACTGTTGCAATTACTTGTTATCCCTAAAAGGAACGGGCTCTAAAACGCCACAAGACAGCACCAGGCTCCTTGCTGCACACATCCATCACAGCCAGTCCATGAGCAGTCCTCCAACCCACCAGGAGTTATGACACTGTTGTGTAGTGCCTGTGTGAATGGATGGGTGATAGAATGCTTGCATGTCACTGTTAGAATGTCAGTAGGTCAGTGGGTGTACAAAGGTTCCAATAAAATCAGTTGGGACATCAAGCCTGGGTGATGGGACCCAGTGTTCATTCCGCTATATGTAACAGATAATAAATATCTCAAAGAACCTAAGACCAGCTGCGGTCCATCATCATCATATTGCCTACGCGTCTTATGAACCAGCACACATGCAGGAGAAAGGTCGCAGCTTCGGAATTAAGTCTGCTGTGGGGGGAGCAGCAGGACCGAAGAGGGAACAATGCCCTCACCCGCATGGAAAGTAAGTCCCATCGCCCAGGGCACATTAGAAGGGAAGGAATTGATGTATAGTAGTATTTTACTCCTCAAGAGGTCACTTGTAACAAGCCGATTTACAGGTGGCCCAGAACGGAAAGTACAGAAGGGCGTTCCTGCTTGGGTGAAGGAGCGTGAGTCATATGTTAATGTCTGCGGGACGCATAGTAAGGGAGCGGCTTGATAACTAATGGTGAACATGGATTTATAATCCAGTTTGCGTCAAGGGTCTGTCGGACACGATAGAGTAGCCACAACTCAAATGTAGCGTGGATAGCCTGCATCGTGGAACGCAAACTGCATTTACTATGGAGTACGGTGACAGTGATTCAAGACTGTTGTGCAACAGAGCTCTGCTTTGCACTGCCGCTGAGTTTAAAGTGATGACATCATAAGCCTACTCTAGCAGTTGGCAAAGCTTCCATTCTAAAGACAGTTCACAGTGGTTCAATGCGCGTGTGAGGGAGCTGTGTGCGACGGAGTAGAGTGAAGCACCTGTATACTGCATATCTGCGGCGCTGAATATATTACCATCTGGACTGGCAAGCTTATTAGTTCACGACGCAAGGAAACGAGGGCCAAGTACGGATAATGATATGGCGCAATCTGCAACTGAAGATCAGATCGGATGGGAAGTAAAAGAGGAGAACAGAAAGCTCTATGCAACTGGGAAAAACAACATTCGACCAGCGAACAGCATGATATTGTTACTAACGAAGTCTCTGCAAAAATGAGTAAACATTCTGAAGAACAGATGCAGTCATACTGCTACAATGAAAAACAGACACAGTCATACAGCTGCAACGTTATCAGTGAGGAAGTTAGTGAGCTTCCACAGAGGTACTGTACTGTTCAGTATTGTGTCAGGAGTGTTCCGATTCGATGATGAACAAGGAGAAGGAAGAGATACTACTGAACTAATGTTTTTGTTTTAAGTGTGGTAACATTTTAGATATGCTGGGAAAACAGTTATTGGGTTGCACTTCAGGAGCTAGATCCGGATCTAGTACGATTTTCATAGAAATTTTGTTTGAAAAGAGGAAAGCGTGACGGGTGTAAACGCATGGTATGCTGGTATAGTACGGAATGGACGGACCATGCGGCGTGTTGTGCATCATTTTATTTCTGCGGGTTTTGAGTTGTTTGGATTTAATTCTTTGAGGAATTGCAGGAACAGTTTCAAGTATGCCAACGAGGACTTTATAGATGTGTAGGTGTCTCACATATAATAGTTTCCTCCATAGTAGGTTTAAACCTGTATGTGGGATAACATTGCATGCTTAGTGCTGCATGCAAGAGTAAGGTATGTGTATGAATGTTAATTTTCAGGTGAGTGATGGTAGTATTTAACTCCTTGAGGGATCTTAGGTCTGCGAAACACCTGGACATTTGAAAATGAAGTATAATCTAATGTATTAGGTTCAATATGGCTATATTGGGGGCATGTTTCGTGTGTGAACAAATGTTGGGGGAGCAATAGTGAACTTGACTGCTAAGTAATGATGAGTTAGGTGTTGCTGTATGTATTCAATGTTTATGATTAGCAATGGTATTTAAGAGGCATCAGCGGATCGCGACTCCCCGGTAACGTCGAAACTGACAAGGGAAGTGAGTGTTATTGTGGTAATGTGGGTTTTCATGTTTTTTATTTCTTCCTATGTGTTTTTCTCGATGTTTTGTCATACATGACTATTTGGTTTTCAAGATGTTGATGTGGTTAATTTTTCAATTGTACACTGTTGTACATTTATATGTCGTCCTAATTGGATAATTTACTTATGCTTAACCGTCCCCTTTTGTTTACACCCTGGTTTGTGCCTTACATTGTATACCTATATGTGAATTTGTTAAATGATGTACATGTAAATATACACAAATCAGCCTCAGAAGAAGAGCTTTGGCTGGAAACACGTGTTCGGTTGACCTTCAAATAAATTACATGCAATGAGGCATGCAACGATTAGCGCAGTGTGAATGTATTTATTTTCTACAAGTGATTTAACATCTGCGTATGTCTAGAGTTAAAATTCAGTGCAAACAAAACAAGCATTTTAAAAGCCAAATAAACACTAGGAAAAACAGTTCATCATTCTTGATCACATCTTCCATGACTTGCTGCCAAAACTGTTGGGTTACCTTCCAACAAGAATCACATGCAATCTTGGATCACTGCAAACATCAACCCCTGCAAGAGTACTGACCTGCCCAGGATTTCCAAGAGTTCAGCAATCCCATTGTGATGTTCTGTTTCATAAATGAACCTATAGAAAAACAGAAAACGGCAAATTCATGAACCACTCGGAGAAAAACTGCAGCATGGAAAACTTCAGAACAGCAACAGTTCATAGCTGGGCTTAGCAAATAAGACCACACTCATCCTTCAATACCTCCCTGCTTCTATGACACATTGAGCACAGATGGAAATCCAAAGAATTGCACGCAAAAAAGGGGACATCTCACACTGGAAAAGGAAAAACACATGATCATGCTGTTTACAAGTAGCCACCAGTAGGGGGAGCGTGATATCTTTATGCCGCTTCAGGAGCAGATGGCAATCACACAGAGGGAAATAAGGTACTTACCTGTAAACCTACTTCCCATATTAAGAGCACCTTCTCGAAACACCTCTGTGTGCAGACCTGTGCGGAGTACTTTTTCTTTTTATCCTTTCTGCATCACCAAACCCTTCCATGGGAAGGGAGACAGCTTTTCTCTGTGTGACTTTAATTTGTTTAACCTCCCAATGCCCAATGTGAGATATCGCAAGACTCGAACACAGAGGCATAATGTTGATTTATATGAACTTATTAAAAGAAATGGGTTGGAGAAAAGCCCGTTTTCCCCTAAATCTAGGAGGGTTTCCCCCTCTCAGCAAAACCAGCAATGGTCTCTGTCAAGATGCCCAAAGTAAAAGTCTTCCGTCCTATGTCCAAAACGCTACGCTGACCCTCACACGCTAAACCTATCATAAAGTGCAAATGGGCTTAATGTTCTCGAGCTGCCACTTGCAGCTGTAGTTCACAAGTAAAGTTCCAAAAGGGTGTCAAAGAAATAAACAACCAAATGTTCCAGCATCATTGGAAGTGTTTTCTCTTCCCCTAAGTTTATTCGTTCTTTGCCTCCTCTCAGCCTTTCCTCCACTTTCAAATATACGGTAAGGATTTTGTATCAAGAGATTGACCTTTCTTCTCCTTACAATCTCTTCCTTCCAAGGGACTCGTTTATCTTCCCATAGGTTTCACACATTCACAAGGTTCCTTTACTTGCTCCTCTGGCTTGCTTTCCGCACAGTTCAGGTCTGAGTCTACTGACTCGAACAAAAAAAAGGCGTGGTGTACTCTCCTGCCACAGCTTGGTTAAAACGTAACTATTTGTATTTTGGGTGCAGGCCCCAGACTTGCATTCGAATTGCCTGGTATACTCTCATGCCAGGACTTTGCCAATGTTGTAGCACTCATATGTTCATATTCTTTTCCATTCGAGTATTGGGCATTTGCCCGCCTTTCATTCACAACTTCACATGCTTGCCAGGTTCCTCCAGCTTCCCGGCTTGGTTCTCCCAGGCGTTCTAATTACTTCCAATTGGCGTGCAGTGTATAACCTGAAGCACCTCAATCTTACTGTATGAGTTCACCTGTCTCTCCTGACTGCTTCAGCGTTCTCCACGGGCTGCGTGTTGAACAGTGGTAAGCTTAGTCTTCTGGACAGTGTTGCGTAAGCACTGCGGTCCCGTGCCTGCTGGGCCTATAGCCCCAGGCTATTCCTCACTGATGAGGCCGAAATATGTTTGGAGATGCTTGTGGTCCCATGCTGAAGGGATGTGACCAAGCAGTTTGAACTGGGCGGCCCCTTTCGGGGTGGGACCAAGCCCGATTTGCATATGGTCTTTCCCTTTTTTAATGGCTTGGCAGGTGAAGAGGAATGGTCTGGAGGGTTGCCCAGAGCAATGCCAGAGGTTAAGATTCATTTTAAGCCTTCGAGCCATCACCTCTTGTTTTGCTGTAGTCACCCCGGTCCTTGGACTGCAGCAGCTCTCCCAGTAGAGTCTCTTGCTCCATACTTGCGCGCTGCGGACCTCCAATCTCGGAGCCTCTTCTTCCAAATGCCACGATCTCGTCTGTTCGGCATCCCTCCAGTTTCACAACTGACCTTGGGTATGGTGCGCCACCATCTTCCCAGCTTGTCAGGTGTTTAAGTTCCCGGCAATGGTCAGCTGCTCGGATCAACTAGCCTGCACTGTGTGGTTACCAGGCCATATATAGCTGGAAAGGCAATGACTGGTGATTATTATCCCTTGGGGGGCAGGGGGGCGTTTAACAGATCTTCTAGTGAGCCATCTTCACCTCACGGAGGTCTAACCCCCCATGTGGTCCTTCTGCTGATAGCTACCACCAAAGTCAGAGTCAGGTAGTTTCTGCCCTTCCCTGGCCACATGAGGAAAACTTCCCCTCAGAAGTTAGTGACAGCTTCACTAGATTCAGCACACCAAGGAAAATGCTAATCCAGGTAGACCTGGAAAAAAAGTTGCCCAAAGCTAGGATGAGTCGACTGGTGTGCATACATGGCATGGGGTTTCTGGAAGCAGTTTGGGTGCCAACTTATGTGATTTATAAAGTGTGAAACTAGCAGGGAAGTAAAGCATTTACATAGGGGGCAAACCCAGGCAGTTTACATGAAAGGATGTGGGGGTAGCAGAGAATTTGGGTTCAACGGGTGATGAAAGATGGGAAAGATGTTTTTTGAAGAGTCTTCAGGTGCATCCTGAAGCGTAGGATGGAGGAGGCCAGTCTTGTGCGTGGTGAACTTGTTCAAGTGATATGATGCATAGCGGGAACAGGCCAGTTTCCTTCCTGTTTTGGCAGTCATGCAGACCTTATTTTCCAGCGTGATGAACTTGTGCCTTCTGGTAATTCACTAGCCTCCGGAAATGCAGTTTCTCAGCCAAGTAGAGCTGTGCTTTGGTTGTAACTATTTTGTAGGTGATGGAGGCTGTCTTGAACATGATGCTTGCTTGAAGCGGTAGCAAGTGCAGCTTCTGGAGGAATGGGGTGGGGTGAGAAGAGACGAGATGTGGTTGGAATTTGTTAGCCCTGTGCCGGATTGCTTTCAGTGGTGCCAAAGTGGCATCCAGGACTCCTGCGAGTGGGACGTTGCAATCGTCCAGGTAGGAGAACAACATGGCTCAGACCACTGTTCCAAAACTCAGGGCAGGGATGAAAGGCTTGCGGAGCAGCAGAAGCAGATGCAAGGGCGCTTGAGTCTTCCTGATGGGAGTTAGGCATGGTTTCAAGAGAGATGACACGGACAAAAGAACTTACTTTATTTAAATGTCAGAATGGTGTAAAGCCTACATAAGGATCTATCCTGCCTAAAGAAAACGAAAGGTAAGTCTGTGTCTGTAAGACCAAATCAAAAGTTTGTGTCAAAACCTATGCTTGCCATCATGTCTAGAAATAAACATGGTGTGGGGTTTTTCTTAGCCAACAAAATAGTGTGCAAAAGTAAAGTCTCAGCTGCTATCAGCCGAAGCACTTCTTGGGCTCCTCATCCCAAATGTAATACAGTTCCAATAGCTGGTTGCCTCAACAACGTTCCGCCTGGTCATGAGATGCCACTTCTCCAAGATCAATATAGCACAGTTCACACATAAAGAGGTCTTGATGTTCCCTTCCCCAAGACTGTGTTTCTCAGTTCCTTCGACTCTCAGGGTTCCTTTCCCCAAGATTTCACTGTAGCACTTCTACTGCTTTCATCCGCTCAATGTTCAATAGTAGAAAGCAATAGGTCCACTTGACTCACCTTCTTGCTTACTTTATCAATAATTTCATAGTTCTTCGTGGCTCACTCACAATGTCCTTTGCTTGTCCTCATTCAGGGCTTCCTGGTCTAGGTGCAGTTGTCAGACCATAAAGTCCACCCATTACAGGTCACGCAACCAGGAACCCTATGCTTCCCCTTGGGTAATTTATGATATCTGATCTTCACAGTAGGGAAACTCTTTGGTCTAGGCACATTTGTCAGACTACGCGGTCCACCCATTACAGGTCACGCAAACATAAGTTCCCCTTAGATATGTTTGGACCCTCACAGGCTCTTCTGCTTCAGGCTATTGATTGCTCACACTTGTATTCCTTTTTGTTAGTGTAACATTATTCTGCATCAGTCTTTGCCTGTCCAAAGATTTATGATTCTTTCTCACACTGGTAGTTAGAATACTCAAGTGATTGGTAAATTGTCCATATGCTTTAATTCTGCTCACAGTGCTGTTCATATATAGTCCGACATTCAACATGTTTAACTTCAAAGGTTTGTTCAATATACTCAATTAGCAGTTTCCAGTCAGTTCCGTATTCAATCTAGTTCACATCATTCACTTGCATGCAGACAGTGAGAGAGTATATCTTGGTGGGCACTTACAGGGCAAAATAGGGCATGAGTGGAAGTAGCCCATGAAGGGCTGAGGGAAGGGAGGGTAAATCCATGTTAGGGAAGGGAGATACCATATCTTGCCCTCAGGGGGGCCTCCACTCAGGTGATCCTCCCTCGCTTGTCCGCCCCCATGGTCTGGATCCAAAAGCGATGGCCCTTCGCTGGCCACCTGGGCAGAGGATCCAAGGGAAGCAAATGCGAGGACACCTTCAGGTTTCTCACATTGATGATAGGTCTTTTAAACGAGGTTGGAGTAGATAGTAAAGGCAGAGGTGTTGCACTAGATGATAATTGAGACTTGAATCTATGAAGCTTGATGTCAGTCAGTCAATTCTGAACTTGGGCATGCTTGATGGTCCTGTTTACAACTTGTCAACAAAAATCCTTATGCCAAGGTCAGAACCTGTTTTTGGCATTAGCACCATTTTAGCAGTGGATACCACCTCACGCAGTGCCAACCATCAGAGGAAACACAAGGAAAACAGGCTTGTGTACCCAACCCCTAAACGATTTAGGCTACCATCAAGGCCACAAATGGCATTACCTTCTCTGATGAAGCCTCAAATGAAGATGGTTAGAAAGGAGACAAACCTACAGTGTAATGGTGGGGTACGGTGGAACGTTTGATAACATTCCTAGATAAGAAATGGAGGCGGCAAATCCCATCCCAAATTAAAGAACAAATCAGCACCAAACTCCTACATGACAATCTGGACTAAGACAATGATGTAGCAACAAATTAAATACAACTCAAATTATATGCGTCCTATACGGAACAATTGGAAGCCCCGACTACTGGCAGTCGTTATTCCATCAGCCGCCTTGGACATCATTAATTCATTCATTCAGTCATTTGTTATAGTGCCTTTCACCATAATTATGGTCCCAACGCGCTTTTGGCTGAACGCCCTCTGAGGGACCGGAGTCCCAAAATTTGGGAGCGTTTGAGAGGTGCTATTAGGCGTGTGTGCATTTCAGCAATTAAAGTTATGCAAGGGTGGACAAGACCCTGCTAGTCAGCCATGTCTTAATGATGTGTGGTTGGGCGCAGCATAGGTATGCTATGGACTAGGGGGGGGGGTTGTGTTTAAGGAGATAAGAGTTATGTGGGAAGCTTCAGTTCAAAATTGTTCATCGTTACAAAAAAATCTTAATTCTTTATGAACTGTAGTTGTGTACAGGTGCGTTATAAGTGACTTGGCAGAGGTGATGTGCAATAGTGTTTGTGTTATATGTGTGTGCATGGGGTGTATACTCGAAGAGGCCGTTTTTTGTACAAAAAGCCGTCTTCCATTTGTCCCCTTTTCGGACGCGTATAAGATTGTACGCCCCTCGTAAATCGAGCTTGGTGAAGACAGTAGCATGTGTGAGACAGTCCAGCAATGGTGTGATGAGTGGTATGGGGTACCGATTCTTGATCGTGATGTTGTTGAGACAACAGTAGTCAATACAGGGGCATAGATCATCTTCCCTTTTGGGTACTGGCTGCAGGGAACTGGGAAGGTCTGATGTGGCCGAAATGTAAGGAATGTTTTATATTTAATATTTTTGAAACTGCCCTTCTTTCACTATAACAGCAATTTCAATCTAACCACGGCTGTACTCCAATTGAAGTTGCCCTCCTCCGCACCACACTAGCTAGCTCGAACCTAGCCCCTGCCCACCTTGCTGTGCTAACAACCAAATTGCCCACTCTCTGCTCAAGTCCAACTATTTTCCTTTGGCTCATGCTCACCATGTTCCCTTTTTGCATCATAAACAACAACACTCCATGTAGCAACAACAGCTACATACCATACAACAATGGTCTAGCTAAACTAGGCTGCCCTAGACACCACCCCATCCCATCCCCTGCCCCACACCCTTCCTCCCCTCCCTTTCACACACACCACTCACCATCAACTCACTGCTAAAAGTAAGGCCACACTAGCCAATATCCTACCTAACAGCACCAACTTAACTAAAGTTGACCACATTGCCTCCAACCCTCACCTTCCCAACCCATTAGCTCACTGCCCCACACTCAACCCCACCCTCCAGGACCGCAATAACAGACTTGGCGCTAGACTCCCTACCACATCTAGTAAGTTGCCTACCACACCTGGGACCAAGTCCACAACCACTAAGGACAGTGCTAAGGCCACCAACGCGACTTCTCTAAAAGGTGCACTACTCAATGTTAGATCTCTAGTAGCCCACCCCACCGAAATTGCCGACATTATCCTCTCAGGAGACCTCGACTTCCTTGCTATTACAGAAACTTGGTTACATGGAGCAGCAGGACCTTACCTCACTCTTGCCATCCCCGACAACTACTCTATCCTCAGAGCAGATAGACCTAATGCTCGCAGTGGAGGTGTAGCTATCATTTTCAAATCCTCACTCGACCTCAGACTAAGCACCTCCCCCTGCTAAAGTCCTGCGATCACCTCACCATCAAAGTTCAAACCACCCCTAAGAGTACCATTACTTTGCAACTAATATATAGGCCCCTAGACCCCACAGGCTCCTTCGAGGAAGACATCACCACTCTTATAGCAGAGAACTCCAAGCCCCACTCCCAAAATATTATTCTAGGAGACTTTAACCTAGGATTTAATGACCCTAACGACTATCCAGCTGCCTCCCTGGCTAACGCCTTATCCAAGCACGACTTCACTCAAGTCGTTACACTACCTACCCACCAGAAAGGTAGAACCATTGACTGGGTCGCAGCCCACAACTGCAATATCACCTGCAAAGCCCCACAACCTCTTGTATGGACTGACCACTCCCTCATATTATTCGACATCAAACAAAATAATCCTAACCCCAAGCAGCGCCCCTATGCACCAGCCTGCCTGACTAGAAACAAGCGCAACATCACTGAGGAGACCCTCACACCTCTGATCCTCCCCCTTCTAAACACACTCCCAGCCACCGCCGACCTTAACCTTCTATTCAACACCTACAACGATGCCCTAACCAACACCATTGATGCTGTTGCACCCCTAAAGGAACGCAAAGGCAAACCCATAGCTCACTTGAACCCTTGGTACACACCGGAACTCAAAATGCTAAGAAAAAAGAAAGCTAAGATGGAAACCCTATGGAAAACCAACCCCTCTGCAGAAAATAAATCCAATCTCAAAACGATTTACTCCTTCTATAAGAAAGAGATAATGGGCACTAAAAAAAGAAGCCTACAATACTAGAATAAATAATGCCAAATCTACTGCTAAAGAACTCTTCACCATCCTGAAGGAATTAGAAAACCCGAACCCTCCAACCGATACCTGCGTGAAGGACAAGCCATGGTGCACCAGCATCCAAAATGCCCTGGCCAACAAAATTACTGGTCTCTAAAACAAAATTGACGCCAAAAGATTACAACTCTCAAATAGCAACGCCCTCATACCTAGCACACCCACCCCGACCAGCAACACCACCGGCTTCACATTCAAACCGGTCACTATACCCGAAATCCAAAAAATCATAGCATCCCTTAAACCTTCTAATTGTAAAGGGGACAGTTGCCCCGCCCAGATCATCAAAGATGCTGCACCAGACCTAGCCCCCTTCATCTCCAAACTAGTAAACCTATCTCTCTCGACCAATTCTGTACCCAACAACCTGAAACAGTCCTGGGTTCTCCCCCCTCCTAAAAAAAACAATCTCTCGACCCGGCCATTCCCACCAACTACAGGCCTATCACTACAGTCCCCTTCCTGCTAAAAGTCCTCGACAGAGTTGCCTATCTGCAAATCCAGGATTACTTGGAGACTAATCATCTGTTAGGCCTGCATCAATCTGGCTTTCGTCCTCAACACGGAACAGAAACTGCCCTTATTGACCTCAAAAGTCAGATTGGGGACATCAAGGACAAAAACAAAGCAGCTATCCTACTCCTCCTAGACTTATCAGCAGCCTTTGACCTGGTTGACCACAAAATACTCTGCAACCACCTCTCCTCTGCTGCCCACTTCTCACCCTCTGCTGTCACGTGGATACAATCCTTCCTAGCCAACAGAACCATGAGGGTTTTCTCATCTGTGGCTGCAGCAGACCCCATCACATGCGGTGTCCCACAAGGGTCCTGCGTCTCCCCTACCCTCTATAACATCTTTACAAAGCCTCTCTTTGACAAACTGGACCATCTGGGTGTCACCTACACCAACTACGCAGATGACACCCAGATACTCCTCACCATCACTGGCAACTACAACACTGACGCTACCAGGATCAACGAAATCTTCGCCATCATTCAGGCATGGATGGCCACACACGGCCTCTGCCTGAATGATGAGAAGACAGAGTTCCTCCTGGTCGGGTCCCCCAATAACCTACAGAAACTTAGCCCCGATTACTCCAACTTCATCATAGATGGCAACATCATTCCAGTTGTGAACAATGTGAAAACCCTAGGCTTCTATCTTGACGCCAATATCAACCTTTCCAAAGAAGTTAATATGACCGCCTCAGCTACCGCCTACACGGGAAAATTAAATCAGGGCTTGTAGACCCTTTCTATCCACAAACAGCTGCCTCATTCTGGCGAGGGCCCTCATACAGTCGAAGCTTGACTATTGCAACAGCCTCTACCTTGGTGCCAACCAAGCTATAATCAAGAAACTTCAGATCCTCCAGAATAATGCGCTGAGAGCAGCATTAAATATTCCCAGGAGGGAGCACATCTCCCATATAAGAATATCTTGCAAATGGTTATCTATCCAACAAAAAAAAATCGACCTGAAAGCCCTCTGCCTCACCTATAAAGCCTTAAACCACCTAGCCCCCCAGTACCTCAGCAACAAACTCTCCCTTAAGCCAAACACAAGAATCACCAGATCATCCAACGCTCTCTGGCTCACCGTGTCTAGATTCTCTGCCAAAAGAGTGGGGGGCTCGAGCTTTACTGTCCTCGCCCCTCAACTCTGGAACACCCTGCCACTGAGTATTAAACTGACCAAATCCTTCCAATCGTTCAGAAAACTATTCATTAGTTGGCTTCTGGAGAAGGCAATCCTCAGATAGACTAAGATCAGTACCAACTGTATATATTGTACATACTCTGAAATGTTTCCTAATACCTTCCTGTACACACTATATATGGCATATTAACGCCACAATTGTATAACTGCTTATATACTGTAACTATGTAACCTGTCCGTAAGCGCCCATTTACCCCTGGGTCTGGAGCGCTATACTAAATAAAACAAACAAAACATATATTCCTTAAGGATCAGATCTTCCGACGGTGAGAGGGAATAGATGCGTCCGCAGGGTACGAGAGCCCCTGGTTCCAGATCTATGGGACAATCGTATGGACGGTGCGGGGGCAGGTGTTCAGAGGATTTTTTGTCAAATACTTCCAAAAAGTCATGATATTACGAGGGTATTTGGGCCGAAATAAGGCCGACCACATGCCCAGGGCTGTCAACCTCCATTTGCTGAGGTTCATGTACGGACAAGCAAGCTAATGCTCCAAGGGCTTGTGCCGGTGTCATCACCTGTTCTGGGGATGCCAGGCAATGTTCCTGACAGAACAAAGATTCAAAGGAGATTGAACCCAAAGACCAGTTGATGACAGGATTATGTGTGCGTAGCCAGAGGATGCCAAGGATAATACCATATTGAGGAGTAGTAATCAGGTCAAAGGTGAGAATTTCCTGGTGTGTGTCCTGTACTACAAGTTACTGGGGCCGTCTGTTGTCTGATAGGACCCGAAATCAGTGGGGAACCGTCTACAGCTTGTACAGGTTCTGGGTGTTTCTTATTCTGCAATGGGAGGCTAAGGGAAGCAAGCAAAGTACCATGTTGCCCGTCGCCCCTGAATCTATGACCAAATGTACTTGGTGTTTGATGTTGTCAGCAGAGAACAAAAGAGCCGGAAGGAACAAGGGGCGGGTTGACAATGAAGGGAGTACGTATGGGTGTACTGACAGGCTCGTCCGTGCCCCCTAATCTAGGGACGAGCCTTCAGAAAACCTGTTGGTCTTTGTTTGAGTCTCTGGGGGCATTCCTTAACGAAATGACCGGAGATTTCGCAGTAAAAACAAGCGTTGGCCCGTCTGCGTCGTTCCCTCTCAGTGGGTGAAATGGGACTGCGAATACCCCCAATTTGCATGGGTTTGCTAGTTTGTTCTGTGGATGACAAGCCCAGAAAGAACTCTGGATTTGCTCTTTTGGAGTCAGTGTTTCTCTCATTATATCGGGCATCGACTTGGAGTGCCAAGTCCATCAATTCAGGATATTGGGTAGGCAATGTGGGTACAACGGATGGGGAATCCTTCACACGTTTGCTGAGGCCCGTAATAGAATACAACCGCTTTTTTATCTCTGGGCGAGGAAGTTTCGACAGACAGTTGGTTAAATCGTGTTATGTATTCTATCAAAGGTACTTTCCCTTGGGTCAGGTCAAGAAATTCTAGGTCCTGAGTTTGAGCTTTATGTTGTGTGTCAAATACCTTGGTCATTTCTGCCACTAACCTATCGAAATCACACAAAATGGGGCTATCATTCTCCAACAATGGGTTAGCTCATGTAGCGGCAATGCCGCTTAAATGGGATAGGGTGAAGGCAGCCTTTGTGGTAGAATCAGGGAATGTCTGTGGCCGACATAAAAAATGTAGTTTACACTGATTCAGGAAGGTGCGGAATTTACGTGGCTCACCCTGGAATTTTTTGGGGGCAGCCAAGGGAAACGGAGTGGGAACATAGACTGGGGCTGGTGCCACTGCCCCTGCAGGGGGGTTCTGGTTGTGCGGGCACATCCCCAAACTCCTCATCTGGTGCCAAAGTGTGTCTTTCACTTTGTATGTCATCTAAACGCTGATGAATGGCCGTAGTAGCGGCCGCCATATCAGACTTTAAGACTGATTGCTTGTACAAGGGCAGCCACTGGGTCCCCGGCGTAGGTATCCATAACCCAGTAGTGAGCAGCTTCTCAGTCTGTCAAGATCTGAGGTCCACATGGATTAGTATACCTCTGTCCCCAAGCACCAGTCAGGGAGGAGCACAACATACTTGCTAACCGGTTATTGGGGCACAGGTGGGAGAAACAGGAAACACCGGGTCCCAGGTGGCTGCAAAGAAAACACCAGGTTAGCTGATTGCCTACAAGGTATTCACAACAAGCATCAACAGAGACAGTAAATGCACCTACCCTTGGGATGACCGATGAATGCTGTACACCTAACTGTTTCCCCCTGAGGTCTGGTGGGTGGTGCAGAGGAAAGGATGGGACCAAGGGTGTCTGGGTGGAAGGCGTTGAGTCTTGACAGAAGGTACCAATGGAGGTAGTCCTTGAAAACAGTTCCAAAGTTCTTGAGCAATACAGGTGAGAGGTTTACCATGCGCCAAGTCCAAGGGTTAATCCAAAAAGCAAATCAAAGATTCAGTCCAAAAATCCAGGTAACAGGGTAAGCAGTCCAATAATAATCCAAGCGTCAAAAAACAAGAACACTCCGCCGCCTGCACGCCGCATGAGCAGGTGAATCTGATGAGGGCATGACATAGCCAAAGATTTGGCAGAATGGCAGATCAGCCAGTTTTTGTTACACTTCGGGCTTCCCTGCGGGCCTCCTTGCACAATACGACTTCTTTACAAGCTCCTCTGTGGACCAGATACAGGTTGCCATGGCGCCTGTACAAACTACGACGGACTCCGGGTCAGCTGACACGTCCTGTACGTGGAAGACGTACGGCAAGACACGCCCCCATATGGCTATAAAACCTCTGTCTTTCAAGGGGCTCGTTGCTGCTAATTAGCGTTACAAGCGGTTACGTCCGTTACTACTTCGTGTCTTCTCCACACGATTCCTCATCTGATTTCCTGGTTCTGACCCTTGCCTAACTACTGGATTGGCTTGCCTCCTCCTTTATTCCGGTCGTGCTCGTCTGGCTTTTGACTCGGAACGTTATTGGATCCGGCTCCCTGCTGTCTCTTGCGGTACTTCATTCCAGGTTGCTGCTTCTGGACACGGAACCAAAGCCTTCCTCGCAGAGGACTTGCTGTCAACCATCCGGAACTTTTCTACACCTACTCTGGATGCATGTGTGCTCAGGTACATACTTATAATTGGCAAATCCCGTCTCTGCTACCATTTTCTCTCCACGACGTTGTTTGGATATTGGTCTTCTGTTGGATTCTGGGACATTGAGTGACTATCTAGTGAACTTGTCTTCAAGTGCATATAAACGCTCTGCTGAAACTGCACCAACCCGGCACTAGTGCGACCCTCGTGCCGTTCGGGGCTACTTCCCTATACTAATATTCCTGTTTGTTATTTTCTCCTTTCGTTGTCTTCTGTTTCCTGGATTCCTTTCCTCAAAATATCCTTATTCAGGTTAGTTGTTACCAGTTCGATATATTAGTTGTGACTGATACTTTAAAAGGCCCTTTAGAATATTCCCACTCATTGTGTTATATTTTTTGTAGATCCACCCTGGGGAAGCTCCACTCCAATACTTACCTAGGTAGTTTCCCATTGAATTCAACTGTTCTGATTACTTGCTTTAATTTCAACACTGTCTAACATCTTTGTATTCCTTTGCAGCATTGGTATTGGCGGTGTGTGTTCTCCCCGCTCTTTTATTCAATTGACACCTCTGTCTGTCCCAACTGAAACAGCAGAGAGGTACATTGTAGAAAAGAGCCCCTCTTTGAGGAAGCCCGAGTCTTGTACTCAGGGGAGCTGGGATGGAATGCTGAATATCGATTCTTGTACCACCATCACCTCCAAGGTCACTGCTCCACATCTTCGGCCTATTTCGGAGTGGTGAGTAACAGTTTTATCTTATGAGGAGGATGTGGACTGTAGGTAAGTACAATGAACTCAATACTTCTAAATGCCATATCATAAATCAATGGGCCCAAAGAAACTCTCACACATTTATAGCAAAATAGACATTTTATATATACAAGACAAAGTTATATTCAGGTAAGTTAGTACTATTTCAACTAATCAACACACTAGGAAGCAGCAGCAATACTTCAGGTGAGCAAACCAATCTCATTCGAATGCATCAGTCATGAATACAGTTCAATGATAAATCAAATCACTTATAGTCAATCCGAAAATGTTCTGTTGTAGGAAAAAAGGGTTATTTGGCAATAGCAACTTACTATTTGCAATAATTTTCAATGATTCCAGTACTTTAGCAGTCCATCCCTAACTAGTTAAGAGTTCTTCAGAGTCAGTTGGAGAGGGATGCAAAGTGATGTTCAGCAGCAGAAAAGGTCAAGTTCCACTCCGGAACTTCAATTGCTCTCAAGTAGGATACTTTGGTTGAATAAAACGTGTTCGGGGATATTGGAAAGGACTCTGTATAGGCGCACAAGCATTTGGCCTGGACAAATGGTATGGGTGAACACCCAAACACTGGATACAGCACTCCAGTAGCACAGGAGCGACAAGTTGGCTTAAGGTCAGTACTACGCTGAGCCCCACAGTACCTGAGGAGTATTGAAGAAGATGCAGCTGGATTCTTTCCTATGGAGCAGCGGTGGACCCGGTCTCCTGTTCCTTGATCATGGTGACGAAAGGAGGGACTCTGGAAGAGATGTCGTAGTAGCAATCAAGGGAACAGACTCTCAGAAGGGTATTCTTGTAATCCTACGTCAGTCTGCGGTTTTGGCTCCTTTTTACAAGCTCCAAGAGTTAACAATTATCGCCCGGTCAATCCGCCCGTCCTGCACTCTGGTGAGGGGACTTTGAGGAGGGGGATCTTGCCTCTGGAGGTCCAACTGGAGCTCACAAAAGTTCTGATAGGATTCGTTCACGGGAAGACTATGCACTGCAATTGGGTCGGCGGTCCCGGGTATCTGGTATCACCAACAGTGGTCTCTTCGTGGTTACTGGAAGTGTGTCAGGTGTCTCTAGTCTTCTGCTTCCTATCTTTTGTTTCAGTGGCCGACTTGCCAACTGCTGCAGACACCTCACCTTTTAGCAGGATTTCACACTGATCCTCTGCAAACTCTTCCTGCAGTTTACAGAAAGGGGTGGGTGGCTGTCCAATCCAGCCCCTCAGTGGGAACTGGTTCCTTTCAGGCACATCAGCCGACAAAGGATAGGAGAGTTGCGGGATGCTCCCATGCCTCCTTTCCTCGCAGACACACTGGAGCCTCTACGGCTACACAAAGGGTTCCTGCCGAAGACAAATCAAGACCTTCCCTTCCTAGGATAGCAGAAGAAGGGTCAAGAAAGAACAAACACATGAGAAATGGTGAAAAAAGAATGGAGTCACCATGTTGAACATAGGAGACCCTCCTGTGCACAGCCGCAGCTGTGAATACAGCCTGCGATGCAAAATTGCACAAGTCGGTATAACGCGTCCACTGCCACCAACCATAACTATAGGGCTGTTAATGTAACTAAAGAGTTACAGGAGCAGAGAAAAAGGGGATACTAGGTAACCCCTCAGCACTACACAAGGTGGCGTGTGCGGATTTCTAAAAAGGAAAAGCTAAAACAGATAAAAAGTATCTCACTAACCTTCAGAAGAGTAGTTCATAAGGAAGATGCAAATAAATAAAGGAGAGCCCAAGTGGCTTCCAGCAACACTGCACAAAGGGTGCTGTGTGCTGTAAAAGTGAAACACAGATGCCTTTAAGGTATGGAGAAAAGCAGGACTCCATAAATTAAGGTAAAACATAGCACAGGGATCCCATGATCAGAGCAAGAAAAAGAATGAATGAGGGGAAAAAGGCTCCCCTCATTCAGGAGAACAAGTGCTGGGGGTCTCACTAGGAGAGGGGATTAAGCATAACACTGATAAATCTTGCTAACAAGGAGGAGGAGGCCGCCGACCAAAAGACAAGCAGGAGGAAGGACAGTGGACAAAAGCATGGAGGCGAATTGTAGAGCAGGTAGCTTATTGGTTGGTGAGTGAGTACAAGTGGTACTGCATTGCAAGAGTGCGTGTGAGACTAACAAGTGAGATTAGTGGAGGGAGTGAATGTGTAGTGGCTGAGAGTCAAAGAAGAGTGACTGAGGAAAAAGGTGGGAAGGAGTAGTAGTATCAAAGGGTGGAGGCAATGCATAGAAGGAGTGAGCGACAGAGCAGGAAGACGCAGGGAGTAGAAGGACTTAAGGCAAGCAGAGTTGGAAGTAGGAGGGTACTAAAAGAGGAACCTGGCATTGAAAGGAAGACGATGGAAACAGGCAGCGTGTCTGGAATGCACACCATATAATCCCTTTTAGTCAACTAACACGGATAGTGCAGGGTCAGTCTAGGAAGTCCCAGAAGGAGTTTAAGTAGATAAAGCATTGGGGCTTTAGGAGGCCCCATATAGCAAAGATGGAACCTCGACAGCAGGGAGAAACAGTCAGTATATAATAACCTGGGGAGTAAGGACACCTCGGCTAGGGAGGAGTGGTGCCTTGTAGAAGCGAGAGATGGCGTTTGGGGGAATAGCCCCAGACTAAATGCTAGACTGTCTCCGAGTAGCAAGAGTATTCATTGAGTCCTCTGTGACACAGAGGAAGTTAGCAACAATTCCTCGGTTACCTATGGTTGGTCTAAGGGGAGGTCCACAGACACTAACAGAGCTTCTTTGTCAGAACACTTCTTGAAAGCAGCGGATCTGAAGAGCTTCCATACTAGCGTGCTAGTGTACCCTTAGCTTCCTAAGTACTGTGCTGTCTCTCCAGACTGGTATTCACCTATAATGCATTAGCTCCTGCTGCTTCTCCTACTCACCTCTCCCTACGCTTTCTCCAATCACGCTACAACTGCCCCACTTTCCTATCACAATCATCAAACTCACGTCTCAAAACTTCCACACCTTCAGCTCTCTTGCGCATCCTTATTGTAAGAAATAAAGCCCAAGATCAAACCACACCTTCCCCAACATCTACCCACCTCACCTCTCCTCCTCCGAGACTCAACGTCTCTGCTCTTCCTTACCACATCAACTGAAAATTGAACTCTTGAATACTCCATCTGTAGGCATCAAAATTGCCTTCATCACCAACTACTTTCATGACAGATCTTCTCCCCTAGATGATCTTGCGCTATCACTGAAACCTGGATTTTGCCTTCTGACACTGCCACTCTGGCCAGCCCTAAACGGCACAAAACTATCCTTCATTCGCTTTCCTCATCTAACTAGCAGGGGTGGAGGCGTCCGACACTTACACTCTTTCACCTCATTGCCTCACCAAATCTCCAATGCCACGATCTGTCCTACCTCTTTTGAATTCACCATCTCTACTGTTGCTTCACCTCACTCAGTTCACATCTCCATCGATCACCCACTGGTCCCACTAGACCATTTTGTGATGAACTTGGCCAACTCCGTGATTCGCTTTCCACTAAACATCACCTCATTCTCTTAGGTGACTTTAACATTCCATCTCCAACCATTTCTTAGAAATCTAAACTTCAGTATTTTATTAGTAAGCACGCTCTACACACGATCCATAACCTACCAATCCACACCAGGGCTAACTCTTTGCATCTCTTATTCATCTCCACCTCTCTCTCTGCCATTAATACTACTGTCACACGTCCACAACTCGTCATTCCATTGTTTCCACCACCATCTCACCTCTCCTACCACTTGCCTCACCTATCATTCAAAGGAAATGTAAACCTTCTGCCAGCCCTCCCTTTATCTCCGACATACAATTCTCACTCTCCTCCTTCCACACCTTATGCCTCTTCCACCAACACTACCATCTCCGGCTTCAAATCTCTGCTATACGGCGCACCCTCCTCTCACTTCCCACTGCTAACTTTCACCCCTAAGTCTCAGCGTCCTCCACCATGGGTCACCCCATGCATATGCTGTTCCCGCACAGACATGCATCGGCTGCTGCTCAAAAAGAGCCTTATCCACTTTCATGAGGACCTCTGTTCTGAACTCTAGCAAATCATCTCTTGATCGAGCAATATGGGAATTCTAGCTCACCCTCATCGACACAATCCAGCCATTCTTGCCTGCTACACAGGGCACCCTAAATGCACTCCTAAACCTACGACTATCAACTCCACTCTCACAGCTATAATGCGCTGCAACCATTTCCAAAATGAGAGACTCTCCTGACCTCACACTCCCTCCTCCTACATTCTACACTGTCTACTCTACCATCATCCTCTGCCTTCCACTTTAGTCACACTAATACTGAATAAGTCCTAGCTCTACTGATGAAAGCTAACCCCTCCTGCACCCCATCAGATCCTCTTGCTCCTCAACTAGTCAAGTCTATTGTCCCTTTAAAGGCATTTCACATCGCTGAACTCTTCAACCTGTCCTTCGACCGATTTCCCTCTATTATCAAAACGGCCATAGTCATCCCTCGCCAAATAAAGCAAGGGGACGACCCAAATCTACCGGCTAACCTTTGTCCTGTGCGTCTCCTTGCGCACTACTCAAGTGCTTGAAAGGGTTGTGTTCAACTGTCTTATCAATTTCTTAGACATCCACAACCATTGAGGCACCCTAAGAACAGGTCTCTTCTCTTGTCACTCGACAGAAACTGCTCTCGGGAATTAATCCAACATCATTGCTTTGGTTAAGCACTCCAACCTATCCTTGCTTGAACTGTACGCTGCCTTTGACACAGTCATCACTCTAAACACCTAAATACTCCCTTTCTTCCTGAAATTTGCGATGAGCCCTTGCCTGGATTTAATCCTGCAATGCACCTCACCAATTCTCTGTCTCCTGGAGCAACAACACATCTCACCTCGCTCCCCTACTCGTTACACTCTACAACTTTGCTCTTGGGGCACGAATCTCTTCCTTTGAGTTCTTGTACCAACTCTTTGGATGACACCCAAATGATCTACTCTTTTCCTGAATTGAGCAAAATAGTAAACGGTCTTCTGACATGAAATATTGGATGGCTTTGCACTCTTTCATGTTAAACTCTTCCAAAACAGAGGTGCTCTTCTTCCCGGCCAAATACTCCAATTTCCTTCCCTGCCTATGCAGTTCCCAGTTGACACTTCCCTACGCCACTCAAGCTAGAAACCTCAGCATCGTCTAGGACTCTTCTCACACCACACTTTCATCTCCAAATGTTCAACGGAGGCTCGCCTCAACCTCCTAAATATTAGGAAAATAAGGCTCCTACTTCCTTTCAACACTGCCAAGAATCTCCTAACCACTCTTGTCATCTCTAAACTGGAGTACAGTGCCAGCATCCTCTTTGGGTTCCCCAACTATGCTTTCTGTCCTCTCGACAAAAAAATTAACATTACTGCCAAGAGTCTCTGTGAACTCCCTCACTTCACACCTACCTCCTCTTATTGTCACTAAGCTGGATGGCGGACGATGCAAAACGGGGCCATATTTAATTTTCTTCTACTCGTTCACAAATCTATCCACAGTTTGGCCTCCAGCATATCGATCTTCCTCTATCCAACTCTGCAATCCTTCTCGTAATCTCGCTCTTTGTCTCTAATTGCTCCACTTGCATAGAATTCTCTACACCTGGACACCCAGAAATAGTTCAGATGGATTTCCAGAAACGGCCCTGGTGAGAGGATTTTGGGAGGCGATTTAAGGTAAACAGGGAAGACAATAAGCGGTTAGCCAAAAAGCAATCAAGGTAAGGTAGGCAAGTAGGCCAGGCTTTGTCTCAGGAAAAGTGTGTGTGGTCTAAGGCTACAATGAGTACACATGGGACTTTCATTATATTCATAAACATTAAATATCTCGGGCTGTGCAGAGTTCCTGCTTAGAGACCAAAACTGTAGACGATAACAGCCCTAACAGATATTTTTCAGTGAATTTCCTTTTTTTCTTTTTGATAGTGTATCAACAGTAGCCACACTCTGGGGATGCCCTAGACACACGTCAGCTGCTGGGCCTGATGAATCCTTAGACTGAGCTGAAAACACACAATCCATCTGATGTGCCACAGGGCCACACAATCCACTGGATTGCCGAGCGGGTGGCTGTGGAGGCATACTTGCAGCAGGGTACCCGAGATAGACCGGTGGAACTTCACAAAGCACATGAAACACTGCGGAGAATTACGCTGAATAACCGCAAGCAGGCGCAGTGGCTTAAGAAAAGTCAAATTTACGAATCGGGCCGGTAAGATGCTAGCCTGATTGGAAAGGAGGAAGGCCAAAGGGAGGTAGCTGGTTCAGGTGGGGAGTGGGTGGTAAAAGGGATCGCAGAGGAGTTTGCCAAATTCTATGAGAAACTCTACAGCTCCAGGCAGAAGAGGGTGCAGGCAGAGGGTTTTCCGTTTTTAGATGCCATTACTCTCCCGCAACTATGTGCCGCTCAGAGTAGCCCTAGAGGCTGACATTACTGAGGAGGTGGTGGCAATGGCAGTGACACACCTGAATCGGGGAAGGACCGAGGGCCCAATGGAAAAAGCTAAGAGAGACAACACTATCGCTACTGGAATAAGTTATTCACTTATGCATACGCTATTGGTATACTCCTACCGGACCTCAGAAAGGCATGCATTGTGGTCATTCCCAAGGCAGACAGGCCACCAGACTCAGGCGCATCCTAAAGGTCGATTTCCCTTATTAATGGGGAGGTAAAAATCTTGACGAGGGTGCTTGCTAGTAGCCCAACTAAAGTCATCCAATTCCTGGTCAATCTAGACCAATGCAGCTTTATGCCCGAGAAATCCACAAGGATGAACATCTGCAGGCTGTTTATGGTCACTTCCCAGGAACACACAGTGGGGCACCCGTTAGCACTTTTCTCAGCGGACCTGGAAAAAGCCTTTGACTCGGTTGATGGGAGCTTCTTGTGAGAGGTCCTCTTGCGCATGGGGTTTGGGAATGGATTTATGGGATGGGTACTCTTGTATGCATCACTGGTCGCAGCAGTGGGGGTAAACCGGGTGTCTTCCCGGGCTCTCTCTTTGGAGAGGGGCACGAGGCAGGAATGTCCTCTATCCCCTCTTCTCTTTACGTTAGCGATGGAACCACTGGCCACCTGCCTGAGGACAGACCGGACTTGGGCGGGTTTCGGTTGGGAACATGGGGCAGGGGGGCAGGGGTGATAAGGTCTCGCTATACTCGTATTATCTCTTGGTATACCTCAGTAGGCTGCAGGAATCATGTGCGAGGGGGGTTACTCGGACATTAGAGGAATTTCAAGAGGCTAGCAGGCTTAAAGTAAATTGGGACAAGTCCATATTCTTTCCTCTTCAGGGAGTTGGGGGGAGGGCCTTCCTGAGGATTGTCTGTATCGGGTCTCAGTGGTAGGCTTTAAATACCTGGGGGTGTGGGTGAGTCCGGATCCGGCGGAGTAAGTGTGCCAGAACCTGCATCCTGTAATGGAAGAGATTTGTGCAAGATGTCAGGAAATCCCTCCTACTCACGCTGCTGGGGAAGGCAGCTGTGTTTAAGATGCTGGCCCTACCTCGGTACACGTATATCCTGCATAACGCCCTGCTACCTGTCCCCAAGGTGGAATTTCAAAAGGTGGATGCAGCTCTTCGGACGCTTTTGTGGTAGGGGGGCCGTTTCGCATCACCCTGATCACGCTGCAACGCTCGGTGTGGGAAGGAGGAGGGTCGGAGTCCCAAATTTGTGTAGCTACTAGTGGGCTGCCCAATTGGCAGTGGTAAACGACTGGCTCCATGACTGGGAATGAGCATGGGTGGATGGTGGGGTTGCCCCCCTCCCAGGTTCTCTATCAGAAGACGAAGCCACTCCCACCCATGATGCAACACGCTAGACAGACATGGAGGAACGCTGACCGCCATGTGGGATGGAGAAACAAGCCCACCATGGTACAGTCATTATGGAATAACGCCCAGTTCCCGAGGTGGGGGAGATAGGCAGGTTTAGGGCTTGGGAGAGATGCAGGGTACTGAGAGTGGGGGATGTGGTAAATGATGGGGTGACGATTCCCTTCTGGACACTGTACAAAGAGAATGGGCTGCCACAGAGTGTAGAGTATCCCTATATGCAGCCTCCCGCCCTGTTCACCCATAGAGGCAAACCTTTTCCCAGTGCGCATACTAAGCAAAGTTATTTCTACCCTCTATCAGGTCTTTCTGCCTTTACCACAAAAGAATATGTTGCAGTGGGAAGTGGGCCTTGGCCCAATGCAACCCGAGGATTGGGTGGAGGCACTCCTCTTCCCCAGAGAGATTGGTATCTCGACCCGGTTAAGACTGGCCCAACTCAAGGTCCTGCACAGGGTCTACTACTCACACACTGCATTACATTAATGGGGGTGGGCAGATCATCCTCTATGCTTGAGGTATTAAGGGAAGGAGGAGACCTTTTTTCACAACATATGGGGATGTCCGATGGTTTGCTGTTTCTGGCAGAAATGTCTGGACAGAATACGCTCAGTGACAGGTCGCAACATAACAAAAGAACCGAGAACACGACTGTTAGGTATCTGGGAGACTGAGGATTTACTAGGTCTGAGAAATGGTTTGTATCCATAGCGGCCGGACTGGTAAAACAGACCATTGTGGCACTGTGGGGGCCAGCGGAGCGCCCTAGAATGGCAAAGTGGGTGGGGGAAATGGACTAATGCATGGCCTTGGAAAAACAAAAATACAATGCAAGAGGCTGCCCTGGAAAATGGGAGAAGATTTGGGGGAAGTGGGTGGGGGGTGGATAAGTGGTCGTGAAGGGCCTGCTTATATGCTCTCTTGCGAACTCCCTATGCTGGATACTTACTTGTTTTCTTTTCTGTGTATGGGCACAGCAATATACTATGCTTTTACTGTTTGCTCCTGTGTTGCAATGTTTTTGGAACTCTAAAAAACAATATATGTTTAAAAAATAACATCTATTAGATAGCCTACTGCCATGAATAGTAGATACTGTGACAATCCAGGGACTTCCGCCCTAACCCAGGAGAACACAAGGTACTCAAAGAACCCCTGGTCATAGCCTGTGCCAATGGTCTGTGGGAAATGTGCCCAGCAAGGGCGTTAGATCCTGCCGTGACTCCCAAAGTAAAAAGCAGTGGCTGCTGGCCATGGCCAGGCACTCCTACCTCCTAGTGGGGTCATAGGCCATGGCCCTTGGCTGTGTATGATGCTGGAAATGCATCGGAGGGACAGGGTCTCCGTATCCTTGTCCTTTACTGCTTTTTATCGTGTTTTCCGTGCTGGGGTTCATGCGGGACTCCTGGCGGTGCAGCTCTCTTTCTTTTGGTTTGGTGAACGGACCTGTGGGATACCCTTATGGCACCCATGGGTGGGGGTACAACCCTGTGCCCCTAGTGTATGTTTTTGGGCACCTGTGGGTGGCCCAGAGAGCAGGGTATGGGCTGGTGGCAGCTCCATGCTGAATTTGACAGGTGTGCAGAGTATCCTCCATTTTGGGATACCCCGGCCCTGCCATTGGGATCAGTTGATTCCTGATGGAAAACAAGATGGCCCCGGTGGCCTCTGGAAAGCCCTGACTCTGTCCCTTCCCCCTGACTGGCTGTTGGGTGGAAGTGCCATATATGGTGTTGCTGTGAAGGCCCAGTCAGACTAGCTGGAGCCTTCCCGGTGATGTATGTTGTGGGTACCTCCTGTGGGTGGACCCGGGTGAATAGAGTGTGTGACGAATACGCATTCTGTGTTGTGGGTGTCTAGTATCTGGTGGTTGACACAATGACTGAGACAACCCTGCCCGAAACCGGTATGAATGCAGCTTGGAGTGTTGAATGGCTCGGTACTTGTCCCAATACACATAACTTGTTGTGAGTGTCTGGAGAGAAGTGAATGGCCTGAATACCTTGTGTGCCTGATTGGGTGCCTGCCTGCATGAATGCCCGTAGTCGTGATTGGATGCTTGAGTGTGACCCAGCGGAATGAATGGGAGATCAACAGTATATCTGGGGACCTCTCACGTCTAGGAATCGTGTTCAGAAGCTGAAGTCCACTACGACAAGTAACTGGAGTAACTGAAGCTTGACCTTGAAGCCCTGCTGGACGAGAAGAATTGCTGTTGCTCTCCTTCACAATCTGAAAGCTGTTGTGCCTCCAAGGACTGACCCAGAGAGGACCTGGTAAGGCGCCCTCTTCCCGAGCTACTGTAACGCTCACCTGATTCCCGTAGAGGCGCCGGTCTTGACTGGGCGTATACCGTATCTTCAAAGGTGATGTGTAACACACGGCTGGCTCTTTGGGCTGCACCTCTGTGCACTGTATGTCTGGCTCGAAGGGTAAGATGTCTGCAGATAGAAAATGTGGGATTAATGAACTGGGTTATTGAATGTCTCTCTCTTCTTCCCTTTCTCTTCTCCTGTAGAACCCCAAAGGTTAACGCTCTCACCTTAGGTAAGTGAACGCCGTGCTCTCCATCTGCCTCGAGGCAGGGTGCTGTAACCAGTTTCTTCACTGGATAAGGGGAGCAGGCCTCTTGACTTCAGAGAACTGCTGTCCGTCGTTTACTGCACGAACGGTAAGTTTCGAGTAATTCTAATGTCTTTAAAGTCTTTAGTAATGATGTCTCTTGTTTTGCAGGGTTTCGGCGATGGCGGATGGCGGGCTGAAGTGAGTTGAAGATGGAGCCCGTGTGATGAATAGAAGCGCCTGGAAGCACGTAAGTAAGCGCTTGTTGCCTGCTTCACGATGCGCTCTAACTGTCTTTTTATTTTGCAGGTACAAGTTCGGGGCGGCTGCAGGGTGCCGGAATACCCACTGGGTTAGATGTGGAAAGGAGTAATGGCGCGTGAGTATTAAAGTTCCCCAATGTCTTTAAACGCACCTTGTTTTGTCTTTCAGATGCGGGATGCAGCGCCGAAGGCCTCCGGAGCGTGCGAAGAGTTGGTAAGCTTTTGTCTTTCAGATGCCGGAATGGAGTGTGAAGACCTCCGGAGCGCACGAAGAGTAGGTAAGCCTTTGTCTTTCAGATGCCGGAATGCAGCGCGAGGCGTTGGCGACAGCCGATGGACCAGGTAAGTGAAGAGCTGTCACTGAAGACCGTAATGCTAACCTGTTCTTTCTTGTCTTTATAGGTGTTGCTGAAGACTGGATTCAGAATGGTAAGCCTTTTTCCTTAGGCCCAGGATCAGATGCAGAAGACACGATGAGCGTTCTGCTGCTGAGGATGCAGAATAACGCAAAGCAAGATTCATCCATCGGGTGTGGTTTAAATAGCCTCCTGTAGTGCTTAGGTGTCTCCTTCCACAGCCACGCCTAGGTAAGAAAAGAGTTCCTGCTTTCCAGAAGAGTTCCAGTGTTCTGAATCTAGGGAGTGGCTCCTGCCCCACCCAACAGGAAAAGTAGTTCCAAACAGAAGAGGATCAGAGACTCAACTGGCAGGCAAGTAAGTAGCATGGTCTGCTGCAGGTAAGTCCACCCAAGCATTATGAGCCTGGCGCTTCCAGCGCTGGGACTGGGCATATTTATGAACCTGGTGCCACTGGCGCCAGGACTGGGTCCAAAAGGTCCCAATTGGGACTGGTTGGCACTCGGAACCTGGGTTATGGATCTGCTTCCAAGGGAGTTGGGAAAACCCTGACCTTTTGGAAGCAGAGATCATGACAGCTACGAGGGAGCATCGTGCACAGCTGATCTTTGCCAACGCTCCCTGGTAGACAGACCTTCGACAGGCTGCTGACCCGATACGGGGACTGCTGCGGAACTCCACGGAGAAGCACCCGGACTGTTGTCCGCCACTGTCGACTGCCGTCGCCGACCGGAGCCACCGTGCTCCAGTTTGCCTAAGAACTTCCATTGATCATCGGACGCTCTTGTCTGCATCGCCACCCGCTTGTCTCCCGCTGGAGAAGGCCCGACCGTCGACGCGCCGAGGAGCATCCACCGGTGGGTTTCCCGCCACCTACAGACCGCAGAGACGCCGACGACTCGACGCCCTTGCTGGGCCACAGTTGTTCATCTCTTTGCGGTCCAGAACTATCGTCACCAAGGTGCCCCGCACGCCTCTTCCTTGCAGGACGCCAACGCTCTGTCGTCGACGAGCACCGCTAGGAACGAAGCTGTCACTTCCTTGCCGTAGTTCACCCTGTTCACCGTCGGACGTTCGACGACCCGTGACTCCCGCCTTAAAGGGAGGGCACTCGGGAAGGGCCGTCAATTCCCCGACACCGAACGCCAAGTTCCCCGACACCTCTCGACGATCCGCGGCTCCCGCCTGAAAGGGAGGCACTCAAGAAGGATCGGTCGGCGCATCGTCGGAGAACTCTACGCCACCAGGTACATTGGGGGGGTAAAACCTTAATAGGAAGAAGACTATCAAACATTATATGGACTGGGCTTGTGCTATATATCTTTATTTACAGGTTGCCCAGGTTGGGGGGGGGATCTCCACACAGAACTGTGCCTCGTGGTAGGGGTCAGCATTCTGCCTATTGTTTCAACCATCTTACGTTCCTGCCTATCTCTATTGCTGGTTTACTCGTTATTGATCTGTGTGACATTTTAACCGTACAGTTGATGCACTTTAATGAGATTTGATAACATTAGTGGTACCACTCTAGACGTGTATATATTTATCATTTTTGACTTCCAAGTACAAAGTGCGTTATTGTGATTGTGTACATACCTTTGAAGGAACAAGTTACTTACCTGAAAACAGTCTTTATATAATTAATATTCTCCAGCATGGGGTCTGGCATGGATTCACATGCTCATGAATATTCCCCGTCGTCAGGCTGGGAATCCTCGGTAAAGAAAAAAGAACCAGTATCAGTTTCGTTTCTGATCTGTCTTTCATAGTAATAACCAATCACTGGTCTCTGCGTCATACTGACCACAGCCAATGACTGCCCTCTACCTAAGCACCGCCTCTGGCAGACATCTTCAGATTTTTACTGCACGTTCATGTGTTGGGATCCTCGTGCTATTGCTCTCGAGCGTTAGTGCTATTTTTTCACGTTTTTTCTCAAAAAACTTCGTTTTTTCGGTCAAAAGAGCCTCAAGCTCCACCGACTCTCCATCCGATCAACGGGGACCCGTGTCGGATTCGTCTGCGCCCCTCAAGGGTGAAGATTTCGTCGAGCTACGCTTTTGGAGGACTCCAGAAGTTTCTCAGGCCCGGACATGGCCCAGGAGAAGGGAAGCTCGACGCCCGGAAAGCTGTTCAGGATCTGCCCTGGATGCCAGCTGCAGAACGTCTTTAAGGAGGACTAACACTCCTTTTGTCTCTACTGCTTACATGAGGACAAGACGCACGTGGAGAAGGACTGTGCGTTTTGCGGCAACATGTCGGAGCTGATCATGAAGGACCGCCATCAACGTCTCGCCAACTGGCTGGAAGGGAACAGCCCGTCAGGTGAGAAGAAGAGGAAGAAATCCGAGCGGTCTTCTAAGACCTTTGAGGACGCCCCGGCGACGGGGGTCCAACACAAGGCCAAGCACCGCGAGTCCGCTGGCACCGGGAGCGCCGAACGGTCGGGCTCTACGGGCGCCAGGCAGGGCGCACCCTCCCCGGCACCTTCAGCCACGAGCCAGCGCTCTGGGTCGGGTAAGAGGAAGGGCGAGCACCCGGCGAAGCTCCTGGAGAGGCCCCGGTCGAGCTCGAAGGCCCCATCGGAGGGGGAGCGAAGCAGTGTCCCCCCCCTCAAGGATGAGGCGGTGAGCGCACCTAAGGTGGTGAAGGCCTTAATCCATCCGGCCAAGCCCTCTATCGATACTGTCGCGGCGGCCCTGGCTCAGCCTGTGGAAGCTACACCAGTGGTGGCGACCTCGGGGCTCAGAGTCTCCCTGCCACAGGACCCCTGTGAAACCCCCGGCGGGGAAGAAAAAGGGGGGGCAGGGCGTCGTCGTAGATTCGGCCTCAACCTCAGAGGAAGAGCTGATAGAGGTCTTAAGCCACGGCCTTGGCGTGGAAGAAGACCGGCCCGTCGGGATGGATCCCGACGCAGGTGACGACGACATCGTCGAGGGTGCCGACGGGGCCCCTGATCGCCCGTCGGATTCCCCTCTGCCAGTGCCGCAAGACAACTCGGCGGCCATTTTGTTGGCTATACAGTCCTTATGTTCAGAGATAAGGACGAGACTACCGTTGCCGACGGAGGAACCTTTCCCGTCGGGGGATCCTGAACCGGGACCTTCTGGTGCTCCCCCGCCCAAGAAAAGAAGGATTCACCCTCCACCTCCTTTTCAGCCGTCGCGCCCCGTCCAGCCCTCCTCCCCGTCCACCCGAGGGGATGATACGGGGACTGACACGGCAGCGACGGGTACGGACGACGAGGTATACGACGAGGATTTACCGTCATCACCTCCCACCAGGGCTTCTCCGCCCGACGAGATTGGATCGTTCCACTCCATGATCGCCAGGGCATCCGAGCTTTTCCAACTCTGCCCTGAGGAGAAGAAAAAGGAAGGATTCCTTTATCAACGGCGCGAGGCCAAGAGGAAGACGGTCCTCGCGGTGCCTCTACTGGACGACATTTGGGATGAGGGCCTCGCCCTCCTCAAGAACCCTTCCACGACGCCAGCTAGAAGAGACCGGTACGAGAAGAAGTACCGGGTCCCGGACGCGGCCCCCCTGTTCCTCCGGGCGCAGCTTACCCCGGACTCCGTCGTCTCCGCGGCGGCCTGGAAGAAAGCGGGGGGGGATGCGGCCTCCACATCGACTTCCCCACCGGACAGCGAGGGAAAGAAATTGGACGCTATGGGACGCAGGGTCATCTCGTCTGCAGCGACGACGATTAAAGCGGCCAACGCCTTGGCTATCGTGGCCCGCTACGACAGGGAGCTATGGTACAAACTGGATCCCCTGCTGGACTTCCTACCGGACGACAAGAGGGCGGATGCCCTGGAGATCCTACAGGAAGGCGAGGTGGCGTCGGACCACGCCATCACTATTGCGACGGACATCGCCGACACTGGGTTTCGCCAGTTGGGCAACGGCGTTTGCCTTAGGCGGCGTGGATGGCTCAAGGCTACGGACTTCCGTCAAGACGTACAGACCAGAGTCCTGGACATGCCGTTCGACGGGAACAACCTGTTTGGGAAAACAGTAGACGATTCCCTTCAGGCCATTAAAGCGGACACTGAGACGGCCCGGGCCCTTGGGGTTCTGCAGCAACGACGTACGCCCTTTCGGAGCAGCGGAGGCAAGGGCGCCTCCAAAGGTTCCGGCGGCGGTTTTTCCACCTACCGTCAAGCGGCCCGCTCGTCGTCTCAGGAGGCCTACAGAGGACGAGGCAAGTCTGGCGGACCCCGCCGTCGTCGCCAAGGAGGTTAAGGCGGCAAAGCCTCGTCGAAACAGGATTGAACCGGCCGTGGGGTCGGGCCCCCACCGAAGCACCCCGGTGGGAGGCCGGCTGGCGAGCTTCGTCAGCGTGTGGGAGTCCATCTCCACCGACCGTTGGGTGCTGGACGCCTTAGCCCGGGGCCACGCGCTCGAGTTTCAAAGAAGGTGCCCGCGCGTCCCCCCCGTGGCCAGGAAAGAGCTTCACGTCCCTCAGCTTCTCCTGGAGGTAAAGGCGATGCTCAGGAAGGGCGTCATCGAACTCGTCCCAAAGAGGCTTCGGGGCTCCGGAGTTTACTCGAGATACTTCCTCGTGAAGAAGAAGACGGGAGGATGGCGCCCCATCCTAGACCTGCGACGTCTGAACAAGTTCATCAAGGCGCAGAAGTTCCGGATGGTCACCCTCCAGCACGTCCTGGGGCAGCTGGAGGAAGGAGACTTCCTGTCGTCGTTGGATTTGGAGGATGCCTACTTCCATATTCCCATCCTAAAGGGGCACCGAAAATTCCTCAGGTTTGTGGTCCAAGGGCGTCACTACCAGTTCAAAGCCCTCCCCTTCGGACTACGGTCGGCACCCAGGGTATTCACCAAGTGCCTTGCACCGGTGGCGGCGCAGCTGCGCCGCGAGGGGATCCACGTCTACCCCTACCTGGACGACTGGCTCATCCGAGCCAAGACGAGGGAGCTCGCCGTGGAGCACACAGCAAGGACCGTCCAACTTCTCACGGACCTGGGATTCTCCGTGAACTACGCCAAGTCCCACCTGGTACCCGCGCAAAACGCACTGTTTCTGGGAGCGAAGCTCGACACAGTGTCCCTTCTGGCCTCCCCGTCGGAGGAAAGGACCAGGTCCATTCTGGGCAAGGTACAGCGGATGTTGCTTTCCGACGCGGCCAAGGTGAGGTCCATCAAGTCCCTCCTCGGAATAATGTCTTCTTGCATCTACCTCATTCCCATGTGCAGGCTCCGGATGCGCCCGTTGCAGGAGTTCCTGGACGCGCGCTGGATCCAAACGACGGGCGGCTTCGAGGAGAGAATCACACTCGACGAGAGTTTCCGCCGAGCGGTCCGGTGGTGGGGCAACCGCGCGCATCTGATGGCGGGCATGGACTTCCAGACCCCAGACCACCAGGAGACAGTGACCACGGATGCCTCCCTGGAAGGGTGGGGAGCGCACACCAAAAATCTGCACGCGAGAGGCCTTTGGCTCCCGACGGAGAAGTACCTCCATATCAACGTCCTGGAGCTCCGTGCAGTGTTCTGGGCCCTCAGGTCCTTCCTTCCGTCCCTCAAGGGCAAGGTGGTGAGGATCTTCACCGACAACACCACCACCATGTTTTACATCAGGAAACAGGGCGGAACCAGGTCTCCAGCGCTGTCCAAGGAGGCGCAGGACCTGTGGCATTGGGCCGTCGCCCAAAGGATGTTTCTGGTGCCGTTTCATCTGGCAGGGATAAAAAAAACACCATCGCCGACTCACTCAGCAGGGAGCTGCGCTCGTGCCACGTATGGGAACTACGGCAGGATCTAGTGGATCGCCTCTTCCGACGGTGGGGCACACCCCAGATCGACCTGTTCGCGACGGCGACAAACTCCAAGTGCCGGAGGTTCGTCAGCAGGTTTCCCCAGGCGAGGAGCATGGGCGATGCCTTCTCGTTCCCCTGGGAGGGCCTGTTCCTCTACGCGTTCCCTCCTTTGCCACTGCTAATCCGGCTCGACAACCAGCTCAAGAGGTCACGGTGCAGGATGATCCTTGTCGCACCTGCGTGGCCGAGGCAGATATGGTTCCCGGACCTTCTGGACTTGTCAGCGTCCCCGCCAATCAAGCTGCCGGTGGACGCGGATCTACTCTCCAGGGAAGGAGGCGCCATCCTCCACCACGACCCGAAATCGCTGAACTTGCAGGCCTGGCTCCTGCGGCGCTAGAGTTTGGAGGATACGACATACCGGCCGACTGCAGAGAGGTTCTTGCAAAGGCCAGGGCGTCCTCGACTCTTAAATGCTACGGACACAAATGGAAGAGGTTCTCTGTCTGGTGCCACGCACAGAAGATTAACCCTCTACGGATTACGGCTCCCCAAGTACTGCCGTACCTGCTGACGCTGGCCAAAGCTGGACTGGCACACGCGTCCATCAAGATTCATCTTGCTGCGATCTCCCGATACACCAGAACCACGGGCCGGACGTCCTTGTGGTCTCATCGTCTGGTGAAAGAGTTCATGAAGGGACTGTTCAGATCGTTCCCGCCGGTGAAGGCGCCGGCCCCGGCGTGGGAGCTCAACGTGGTGCTGACCAAGCTCATGGGACCTCCGTTCGAGCCTCTGCACTCGGCCCCGTTGAAGTTTCTGTCGTGGAAAACAGCGTTTCATCACCTCCGCACGACGGGTGGGAGAGATCCAGGCCCTTTCCTGCAAGGCCCCGTACTTGACTTTTCACGACACGAGGGTAGTGCTCAGGACGAACCCCTCCTTCATGCCCAAGGTACCGTCGGACTTCCATCTCAACGAACCCTTGGTGTTGCCTGTGTTCTTCCCGTCGCCTTCGTCGCCGGCTGAGAGGACTTTGCACTCGCTGGATGTGGCTAGAGCGCTGAAGTTCTACGTGGACCGCACGAAGTGTTTTCGGAAGACGTCACAACTCTTTGTGAATTTTGGACCTGTCAATCAGGGGAAGGCTCTCTCGAAGGCTTCCATTTCCAGATGGCTCTCCGGCTGTATCATGTGCTGTCATCGGTTGGCAAATCGACCGCTGCCTGGCCGTCCGAGAGCCCATTCCACCAGAGCGATCGCAGCTACCACGGCGTTCCTTTCTGGTGTGCCCCTGCTGGACATATGCAGGGCTGCTACGTGGAGGTCGACGCACACCTTCACGAAATTCTACTGCGTCGATCGGGATTCCAGGGAGGAGTCCAGGGTCGGCCAAGCAGTGCTGCGCAACCTGTTCGCCTGAGGTGAGCCTGGTGAGGAGGTAAGATGCTTAATGTTGAGTTTGATGTAATGCTTAATGTTGAGCCTTTGCCACCTCCCGTGGTTGTGCATGTGTGTACTGCTATGTATTCTTTATTCATGAGCATGTGAATCCATGCCAGACCCCATGCTGGAGAAGGAACAAGTTACTTACCTGTAACTGTTGTTCTCCAGCATGGGTCTGGCATGGATTCACATGCGAACCCTCCCGCCTACCCCTCTGCGGCTCTTCACTTGGTCATACTGCCACTTCACGTGCTTCCAAATCTGATGGCGGCTGCCAGAGGCGGTGCTTAGGTAGAGGGCAGTCATTGGCTGTGGTCAGTATGACGCAGAGACCAGTGATTGGTTATTACTACGAAAGACAGATCAGAAACGAAACTGATACTGGTTCTTTTTTCTTTACCGAGGATTCCCTGCCTGACGACGGGGAATATTCATGAGCATGTGAATCCATGCCAGACCCCATGCTGGAGAATATTAATTATATAAAGACTGTTTTCAGTAATACAGAGTGTGAACATTCCTTTGTGGGGGTTCGGGGACTACACTGTACTTAAGAACCAGCCCGCATCACCTCCTGAGAAGCTAGGCCTTTATTGCTCGTCCATTGCTACCAAATAAAGAATCTTGGCTGGGGTCCGCTGTGCCTCTCCTCTACCATATAGAAAGCGGAAGTACAGACACCCCCTACCAGTCTTTACACTGTGCCCCAAAGTCCACCCAACCCTCCCCATGTACTGAAGTTGAGAGTGGCCATCTGTCCTTCCAAAATGGCCAATGACTCCCTGTGCCCTGGTGGCCACCCAACCCATAGCGGAGGCATTATGGCACTAGAGAGGGAAAAGCCACACACAGAACACCACACTATAGCCAGGAAGTAGACCGCTCAGAATAAATATGTCTTAACGCTTTACGAAAAGCAAGATGATTTGACAGCAGCTTCATAGGAGAAGGGAGAGAGTTCCACAATTGTGCTGCTGCAATCGAAAAAGGCGTGGCCGCCCACCTGAGTCAATCGAAAGGAAGGCACACGCAGTATGCTCGCTGCCGCAGACCGCAAGGGGCTGTTAAGAACATAGCGCTCAAATTTAACATGCAGATACTCTGCACCCTGATCATGTAAGGCGCGATGTACAATGCACAGTGCCTAAACTGGATGCGCTGGGCCATTGGGAGCCAGTGAAGGGCACGCAAGACAGGGGAAATGTGGGACCCATAAGGGGTACCCGTTGCCACCCTGGCGGCCAAATTCTGGAGACGTAAACGGGCTACCAACCTCTTAGGCTGCACTAAGTACAAGGAGTTGCAATAGACAGCCTGCTCAAAATCATAGCCGCCACCACTGGGGGCTGTAGCCTTGTTGGAATCAGGTGGAACACCTTTCGTAGGATTTTCAACTGAAATGGCCCATCTGGCATACCGCAGAAACCTGTGCCACCATGGCCAGGTCGGCAGACATAACACCCAGATTTTTTACCTTGGTCGTAGGTACTGGAAGCAGACCCAAGGAAGACGGCCAGAAAGAGAAACCCCAGAGTGAGGGATCGTGAGGAGAACCCACCCCCAGCACTTTGTTTTATCCCCATTCAGTTTCATCCACTCCCCCACAGCTGTCAAGCACTTATGCAGGCAGGCTGACACCTCAGACTGATTAAGTCAGACTGATTAAGGTTGAGACAAATCAGTAATTTGGTATTGTCGGCATACAAATAGCACCTGATGCCGAAGGAGCGGATGAGGTGTAACAGAAAGATATAAATCTTGAAGAATGGGGGACAGATCAGACCCCTGGGAACACCACAGCTAAGGTGACGGGGCCTGGACGCGAATGGGGGGAGATAAAGAGTTTGGGATCGATCGGCTAAAAAGGAGCTGAACCAGGCCAGTACCTGACCCGAAACACCAATCTAGACCAGGCATGCAAGCAGGGTAGCATGGTCCACGGTCTCGAAAACTGCTAAAAGATCTAAAAGAATCAGGAAGCCGACACCCTCCCCCCATCCATCAGACTGGCCACATCATCCCGCATTAAGACAAGAACACTCTCCGTGCCCCTGCCAGGATGAAAGACAGATTGGGCCGGGTCCAGCATCCTGGAAGATACCAAAAAAAAGAGGACAGAATAGGAGAGACCAGTGACTCCAAGAGTTTCATCCAGAAGGGAAGAAGAGAAATAGGGCAGAAATTAGAAGGATCCAGAGTGGGTTTCTTCAGAAGGGGGATAACCAGTGCAGTCTTAAGCGTCAGTCTGTGCGCGCGCACGCATGTCAGTCTCTCTGTATGGTTCAATATATTTCAACAGTCTTTTGGTAGTCCTGATGTATCCTTATAAGGACTTCCTTGAATACTGTATAATACACACTGTTCAACTTGATGATGCATGGTGTACTCGCCCTGCCAGGACTTCTCTCATAAGTGTACTGCATACACTCACAAACTTCAAAGTCACTTATTCTTATTCTACTTTGCTTCTTTAAGAATTGTTAATTTGTTCGATCTCTCATATACTCCATTCACGTTTGTTAGGTGTTGGCAAGGCTGCCAAACGCCCCGGTGTCCCCTCTTCTCTCGGGTGGACTCACTGGTTCTTGCTGGAGTGTGTGGTTACTCTTGCGGCAAGCCGGTGGCGGTCTCTCAGGGTTTCGTTCCCTCTCGCCTCCTGAGCTTCTCCGCATCTGTCACCTGCGGCTTCCATGCACTCGCTTTGTGTCCTCCTGGGATTCAGTGGCGTGGAGGCTGCCTTCGAGTACCCGAGAAGGCCAAGAACCCATCAGCTTGCTTCTGGCATTCGCACAGTGTGCTCCCTCTTACAGTCTGCTCCCTTCTTCAATGTCAGGGAACTGGTTGGCTCCATGGACACTGCTCCAATGCCACGATTCCTCTGTCAACACCGAGAGAAGTAGCGTTCTCCAGCCAGCGTCTTCGAGCGCCTGTCAGCTGGTCTGCAGGTTTAAATCTCCCGGTATGAAACTTGCACATTAGCAGTGTGCGCTCCTGGCTTTGAGTAATCTTCATTACTCCGCTCATTTCTTTTTAGTCACAGTACTTTTGTTTTTAGGGCAATGGTAGTTGGTTTCTGAGGTCTTGTTTGCAAAGACTGAAAAGATGTTTTCAGTGATCTTAAAAGGACTTGTATCCCGAGTCTGGAAAGGTGTTTCAGGAGTCTTGATAGGCAAGTCAGATTTTAAGGACTTAAAGATCCTGTGAGAGAGTTACCGGTACCTTTCCTAGGTGAGTGAGGGGAGGTATGACGATATGGAATAAAGGCATGCAGAATGGCGGGGGTATCCTCAAAAGAAAAAGGGTGGATACCATGTACAATGATGTCATGATACCCGCCCGAGGGCTGCCTCCACTCATGTGATCCTCCCTCATATAGCCACACCCAGTGTCAGGATCAAGTAGCAGCTGCTGTCCCCATGCCACATGGGGAAGAAGCCACCGCCGGGAAAGGAGTGAGGACACCATAGGATTCATCACAGCTGGTTCTGAAAATCCATTTTAATACACAATCTACATAATTCTTCTTGCTCCAGCCATACACATCTGCAGACGTGATGCTCCCACCCACAATGCAACTAATCCAAAGTTGGTGAATGGAATTCAAAAATATTTTTTACAAAAAAAAAAAGATGTACACAATGTAGCTCTTTGCACTGCAAACAGAATACTTAAAACTTCAAATCTTTAGCAACCACTGTTTGTCTTGACGTCGGGCTACAGCAGGTCTACACCCATGCTAGATCATGGCTACCCGAATCAAGTGTCTACATGGCACGCAAACAATGCGTTGAGCTGTTGGTTTATCCAGGAAACCACCAACCTGTAAAATATGTTATTGATTTGCCGCCTGATGTATGCTCGAAGGCCCAGGAACTTGCCATAGATTCGATGTAAAATGGTCTTTAGAAAGTCCCGCTCTCGTGGGTCTTCACTGTCGAACAGATCCAGCAGCTGTATTACGCAACAAAAGAAAAAGAAAGCTGTCAATTTAAAAGGTAAAACTGTGAGATCCAGCACTAATCCGGCCATCACACTGCAAACCAACTCAATTCAGACAAAAGGACTACCTTCTCCCCAGGCACAAGAAACCAGAAACAGTTATCTCCAGACAGAGGTGAACTGCCACACCTTGGGCCACAATCCATCTCAGGATTCAATTCTAAGCCCATGAAGCTCCAATCACAGTAGTCAATCTAGTCATTTCATCTCCACTTAAGCAAGTTACTACCTACAATAAGGGGTTCTTGATTGTAGGCTCATTCTGGCTGAAAAATTAATGGGAGGTCTTTGTGACTAGCAGAGACTGGACAATCATATGTCAGGGTGGGCACATTCAGTCCACCCAGAACCATTTCTGCCAAATATTTGATTTGGAGTACACAACAGTATTGACAATATTTCTAGAAATTACCAGGCATGCTCTTGAACATCAATGGAAATAAAACGAGTTGTGGCAAGTTTGTACCACCTGTTCCTGCTCCATGAAGTAACTTGTAGTATTGGTTAACATTGATTCTATGAGGGTGTCGGCTTCTGGCAGCAGAAAGGTAATTAGAGAGCCAGAAACAAACCACTACTTCAAAGCATGAAAGATCAGTTATTTACATTAGCTTTTTCATGAGAGCAGAACAAGTCTTTACAACACAAAAGGTTTGCTGCACTGGCAGCAAAAAAAGCAAATAGAAAGCCTCTTTAAACAACACCTGACATTAAGGACCAGTCAGCATACAACCTCTTGGACTACAGCTAACCAGCAACCAGTGCTGGAAGAAAATGCAACTTTCTTGTCCATACATGGTGCGAGTATGGAGGGAATTCTCCCTAAATCCATGCCAATCATGCTACATTTGAAAGTGCTTTTCTGTTTCTCATGCTCAGGATTTGTGTGCACTGAAACATGCATTTATGGGCTTCATAATCAGCCAGAAAACCATTAAATCCACAAAATACTCCCACTCAAAAAGCCTCGGGTGGTGCTTTAGCAGACACGTCCTTGGTGATTACAGAGGCTGTCCACCATATTTCCCCAGAACGGACTATGGCAACACAGCTTTGCTCAACGTTAGCAAGGCATAATTAGTCCAACACAAGCACACATGAAATTATGCAACCCAGATATACTGAAAGATGCTTTTATCCACTCTTCAATCCAAGCATTGCATAAAAGTGAACACATTTCAAGTAAAAACAGAATTATAGTATATGTGCACATTTTGTAAAGTGTCTTGGAAGAGACCCAGTTTACCCCTAGAGGTAGTGCAAAAGACCACAACCGAAGAGTAAAACTACTATACTCGTTGTAATACTCCTGGGAAGTAAGTAGAAGGGATTGGAAGTAGTGAATCACCCCAAATACAGGACCTATGTTATACTATGATATGATAGGTTATTTATAACGCGCTTAATAGCGAGAGGTTTATAAGCGCGGACCGGGGAATCAAACCTGCGTTTCTACATGTCGTCTTGCTTCCAAGGGGAGCATGTTGCCCCTGAGCTATGCTCCCAAGACTATAACCATGAGAAAGCATCTGAAAGCGAAATATGCAATTACATAGAATCCTAGTAACGTTGCAATATTAAAACAGAGTAAAAGGATTTAATACATTAAATGGCATATTACTTTGTTTTTTAAAATCCTAGAAATACTTGGGGCACACTGTTAGCTGCCAGATCCTGAGAGCCCAAACACCATATCTATCGGGTGACACGGATTCATTGGGTTGAGAGATATCCGCTCGCAGAGGAACGCAAGCAAGCAAAAATCACTGCTCCGAGCACCTAAACCAACACCGGCAATGGTATTGGTCACTTCCATGTTGCTTGCAGGTGCGTCCCTCCACGCTGAAGCTCATCTCGGCAGATTTCTGAGCAAAGAACGCCCGATCCGTAGGGCAGAGCTGGACACCCATTGCCTGCGATACACTGGGGGCCAATGGGTGGTCTGGCAAGTGTAGAGGCTGTATAGACTTCGTCTTAGCAGGTTGACGTCAAGCAAGGAGGGAGGCGCAGGCATTTCTTCAGTGCTCCCGATTCAGCTCCCTTCTTCATGGAGCAAAGTGAGACAGGTGTTATTTTCCTGAGGTTCTTTTTTCCTTTGGATAGGAGGTGCACCGCATGGGGTGTAGTATGGCTAGCCTGGATCAATGACATATCGAGCACCTCCTGTGTGGCTGTCGAGTGCTTTTAGACACAAAGGAGCATCATACGATTTAGTCCCTCATCTATGGTACAGACCTGACGAATTGCGTTGGGTCTTGCATGTAGACACCTGCTGTTAACCCTCCCTAAACCCATCTATGATCACGCGGGCACACGTTGGAGGATACCCTAATTCAAGCTATGCACATTTCCCGTTTCTAATCTCGCACCCTTCTACCAAAACCTACCCTTATTCTTTAACCCGGATCATCTCAGGCCATCGCCCAAAGTTTGCATATTCATGGTCCTCTTTGGCAGTGATTTCACACTAACCAATTCATTAGTTCCACTCCCACTACGTCCGAAAGATCCGGCCGTACTATTCCTTTCACTCCACCACATTTTTGACCTCCCAGTTAGTTTTCAGAAAGACTGAACTAATGCTCCAGCCTCGTTATTGGACTCCACTTCACAACCAACAATCTCTCCAACCTTCTTTGCTCTGCTCCCCTCTTGCCTGGTTCACCGCATGTGGAGTAGTGCGCTATGAAGCACTATTCCTTCTTCAAAGCCATCCATGGGTTATAACCGCCTCACTATAATGAACGTTGACTTGCACTACTTTGCATCTCGCAATCTGCAACTCTAAGCCCCCCTCAAACACTCAACGTCCACCTTTTACTCACTCCGATTTGTTCTGTTCCATCCTTGACCCACTGGAACAGAGGGGTTGTCGTACCCTCTATAATTCAAATCTTAGCAATAATTGAATGCAGGTATATTTAAACCCTTGTGAAAACAAACATCAATGGGGCACATAAACATTTGTCCCATTGGGAAGCAACCTGGAAAAAACACATGAACATTCTGTTATATTCAAACAGCTTTTTATTATTTAGCTGTTTATTAGGCTTATTTAAAGCAGCCTGTCATATGAACAATTGTGCTCAAAATATGATGCAAAAACATGAAAAGTTCAAAAGCATTGCAAATGACCATATAATTGTGGAACACAATAGGTGCACATTGGTTGCATAACAAGTGGTTAGAGAACCATATAGATACAATGATAAAAAGGTCTAGGTGAGTACTCTGATGGGGGTGACCTCGCTCGAGGATCACCTGTGCCCGGCAGAAGTATGACCTCATGATAGGTCTACGTCTTTATGTTAGAGATGTAGGTGGAGGCTTGGTCAGAGCCAGGGAGATGGACACGAGTGCTGCGGACGTTTCGGCTCAAAGATGGTGGGAGCCTTCTTCTAGGGCCATGAAAGTCAGGTCTCTCTCAAATGGGAGTTCCATGCACTGACTGCTCAAATAAGGTGGCGGCGCAGCGGATGGTGAAGTGGAAGTCCGGGTGCGGACTCCAGGCTGTGAAGAAGTCACCGCCTGATGTAGGAGGGGGGCCCTGTGGGGGCGGGTATCCTCGGGATTGTCACGATATGGAGTCAGGATGAGGCGACCTTTGGATCCACGATAGTTAGGAGCAATGCAGACGTCCAGATCCTGGGTTGGTAGGATCTGCGTGGTGAAGCAGGCTGGATGTAAGGAGAGGTGTGGGTGCGACCTGTGGGGTAAGGGCGCAGTGCGGAGACTGGCGTCCTCTGCAGGAACCTGTGCTGGCTCAAAAGCCGCCTTCTAAGGCCATGAAAGGTAGTGGGAGCCTTTCATTGCCTCAAAAGAGCCAGCACATGTTCCTGCAGAGTACGCCATGCTCCGCACTGCGCCCTTACCCCGCAGGTCGCGCCCGCACCTCTCCTTACATCCAGCCTGCTTCACCAAGCAGATCCTACCAAGCGAGGTCACTCCCATCAGAGTACTCACCTAGACTTTGTTACCATTCCATCTATATATATGGTTCTCTCACCACTTGTTATGCAACCAATGTGCACCTATTGTGTTCCACAATTATATGGTCACTTGCAATGCTTTAAAACTTTCATGTTTTAGCATCATATTTCGAGCACAACTGTTCATATGACAGGCTGCTTTAAATAAGCCTAATAAAAAAAGCTGTTTGAATATAACAATGTTCATGTGTTTTTTCCAGGTTGCTTCCCAATGGGACAAATTTTTATGTGCCCCATTGATGTTTGTTGTCACAAGGGTTTAAATATACCTGCATTCAATTATTGCTAAGATTTGAATTATAGAGGGTAGGACAATTCCCCCCCCCCCCCTGTTCCAGTGTTTGCCCAGCCCTTTAGTCTTTCCCATTCCAGGGCTGTCCCTTTTTGTTCACCACCATCCTTGACCCACAAGACAAAGGCCCTTCCCCAGACAATGAAAAGGTCTAAAGTGCAGGGCTTAAACACTGCTCTTAAAAATCACCTGCTCCCCATAGAAAAGGCTCTTTAAACATTCCACTGCATCATCCCTTCCTCTGAATCCTCACTCCTCTTCCACCTCTACAGACCTGCATACAATCGATGCATTCTCATTGCTACCTGTGCTCTTGCTGCCCCCATTTCATTCCCCCACAACCTGGTTCATGTATATACCCACCACTATGTCATCATTGTAAAGCAGCCAGTGCTGGATTTGCTCATTTAATACTGTTCATTTGATGAAATTCAACCCAGCTGGGCGGAGTAATGACAAACCCCAACATCTGTAAGGATCAGAGAGGGATTGTACCAACTAAACAAGCGGTCTTTGAAGCAAATCTTTGGGTGCACATGAGCACCGAAATAGCGATTGGTCTTGAATTTCATAAATTGCACCGACTGTACGGCTGAGGGATCTCAAGAGGCCTTAGAGAACTAGGCGCTGCTTCAAGGCGCCAGGGATTGATCACAATGAGCCATGCATGATAACATGTCTGCCAGAGCAATGCTGCCAAATCCCTTGCTTCTGCTTCCTTGGACCTATGGCACATCAATGGGTATTTCCTCAAAGATGGAATATTTGCACTTCCATCTATTGAACTGAACAGACCCAACAGTTTGAAGGGCAAGACATAGACCCAATTGTTACTTTACAATGCAAAACTTTTTCTATGCACAAAATGGTCTACAATAAGTCAATAAGCGGTCATTTGCAATTTCAGACTGGACAGCACTACCACAAATCATTGTTTTGAAGATTGATTTTCACACAGAAAAACAACCATGTTACACTATATTCTAGCAACATTACAATATCAACACATGCCATTAAAAAATGTAGCATGCAGTTCCACAATAACAATATATGAGCACATACACCAGATGTTCTGGGGCTTCATGCTCATCTATTCCAAAACCTTACTCTGCATTTTCAATTCTTACCGACATCACAAACTTCTGGTCAATGTATTTCTTGGCAACATTTGGCTGAAAATCAGGAGACTCCAGAAACCGAAGGAAAAACTCGTACACCAGCTGCAGCAAAGAAAAGGTCAGAATGAGCAGATCATCCACATTAAGCCTCATTGCAAAACAGGACCTCAGACACTGCAATACAGAAGGCAGGGGTGAGGTCGGCTACGGCAGGAGACCTAGGCACACCACATGGAGCCCTCAACCCCTCCACTATGGATGCATGGTAAATTACTCACCCTAATCTGCACTGTCATTAATGGAGAAAGGGAGTGAATATGTGGATTAAGTAAACAGAGGAAGGCATCAGCAGCGAGCACATCAGTCCCTTGCAGGGTGCTTTACATTAAGTGAAAGAGTAAGTAGACTGAGAATCCAGGTAAGGGGGGTGGGGCGGCATTTTATTTGGGAACATTCAATAAGGACAACCCAGTGTTCTGAAAAAAAGCACACTTATTGCCTGATGTGGTAGCCCCTGTTGATTCTGCTGGATTGTATGGGTTTGGGATTTTATTTTTCAATCTCTGCCAGGCTTAATCTAGAGCCGCAAAGTGGCTTTTTTCTGTAGTCTGCCTTCAGAGAACTTAAGACTTCTAAAGGCAGTGTTAGGAAAGCTTTCTTTTTTGGCAACTTTCCCTCAATATTCCAGGCACCCATAATCTGTCTGCTTTGTTTTTGAACCTGCCCTGACTTTTTACAGGGAAGTGAAACCTTCAGCATCACTACCCTGGCCTTTTGCTAATTTGTTTAGGGGAAACTGATCAGTCCTTCAGACTAGCACTACTGGGAAACTAGATTTTCCTTTTAACTTTCACTCTTTTGTAACCTTTGTACATTACACACAACATCTTACAATGCAGTTCAATGGTGATACATGTGTATCACCCTAGCCTTTTACACTTGAGAGTTTTGGTTACTTTTATATGTGCCAAAAGACAAGCTGATGGCAACAATGATATTTTTTAAATTTTTGTTTGTTTTATTTTTAGGTTTACCGCGTATGGCTACTAAACGTAGCTAGTGCCTTACAATGGCAAGGGAGTGAGATTTTTGCTTGTTCTTTTGCCATGTTGTTGTTTGGCCTTTATCTTGCCTTGCCAGTTTAGAAAATCACATATATGACCATGCACTTGTCTAGGAAAGCCGAAGTTTTCACAGGCTAGCTATGCCTTTGTGTGGCCCAGCAAGTGGGTAGGACCATCTGGTCCAGTGCCAGTGAGTTAAGGCGTAAGGCATGAGTGAAACCAAAAGTTATCCCTAATTGGACAATGGGTAAAGACATTGGGTACTCGCAATTTTGTTGGTTCCGGGGATCAATCTTGAAAAGAAGGGACAGTAGCACAGACGGAAAGCACCACAATGTTGATTACCCCTCTCTTTATCCCAAATTGTTCAACAGAAAGTGCACTCTTTCTGCTCTTATTTAGTTGAGCAAAAGACAGAATCTACACAAGAGTTTGAATCTCAAAAAACGAATCAATTTACCAATACATGAAATACATCTAAAAACGATTGATCAAAAACACAGAAACAACAGACCATTAATGCAACAGTGGGGTTAGTAAGTGACTTGAGTCCATATCCTATAGATCAAAATCAATGTGTTTCACAAAAATTCATATTGGCACTGGTAGAGACAACAATTATTGTTATCCGTTCTTTCAATAGAAAAATTATCGATCTTGAGCAAACACAACCACATATAAGTGACATGTTTTGTGGAACACCTATAGTGGGTTTTTCCAATAAAGGTGAAATGAAGCTCGACATTAACGCTTCATAAAAAGTCGACATATGTTTTGGCCTTTATTTTCCATACTGCACTATCCCTAGTGCTGTTAGGTTTTTTAGGCCTTCTTCAGGGCGTAAAATAACCTTTTTCTTTTGGGAAGAAGTCTCTGTCAAAAATCACTGATAACACTGTTTTACGGCAATGTCTGTTCTGTCTTTGATCTACGAATTAATATGACCCAGACAACGAAGAGCCAAAGAAACTTGAAGAGTAATAATAGATTGCCTTAGCATAGTACTGGGAGGAGTTGGCCCCAGGATGCATAAAGATTATCTGAACAACAGTAAAGAAGGACTGACTTTACGCTGGGGAGGAACTAGCCACAGGAAATAAAGAGTAAGAAAGGACCGGGAAATAATGAGAGCAGCTGACGTGAAGCCAGCCCAGCCTGGGAAGCAAGCCCGGACCTGGGAACGCAAAGCTGCAAGAACACTGATCCACAGCGGCGGGACATGCAGGAATGGGCGGCAGAGTACTGCAGTGGAGGCCAAGCTCCTGACCGGTAGAAGAGTGGGAAAGAAGCCAACGGTGGCGTGACCTCAGGGAGGTGGACCGTGGGGTCCTGCAATTGCACCAAAGCCATGTGGCCAAAGTCTCTGAAGCGCCACAAGGACAAAGCGGGGAGCTTGAATTTTGGCCCGCTGGTTAGAATTCTTTTGGGAGGGAAAGCAGGAAGCGCTAAAGCAACACAAGCTAGCTCATCACCTAGAAGGATCAGGCGCACAGTCCCAATATGCTACAGGAACAGCAGGAAAACCGGTGGGAGTTTGGGCAAAGTCCCAAAGTCCTAGTATGTCGGCATACAGTGACAAAATATGTTCACTTCCTTCCATGCACACTGGGACGACAGACATAAAATCACTCATGCCTTTGAGGCAAACAAACATTCTTCTTTTTACGAATGGAAGACTGGATCAAAATAAAGCACAGCTAGGCAATATGGTTTCTACAATGTTTAAGCCATATTACGCAACCGCATATATGCTGCTAGCCTAGCCACATGACTAACAGAGGGGGTTTTGGTGTGCTGGAGTAAGGAGTCGAATAAAGGGATAGCATGTTTCAGCAAAGTTTTATATAAGAAATAAAGGAAAGAACCTACCTCTCCCTATCTCTAAAGGGTTATCCCTCCCTAAACCAATATCAACTCAGGTGCTCTTTATTAGGATGTTTGTCCAAATCAAAAGTATCCGTCCACTGTCCAAAAACTTACTCTAACCCTACCACTAATCTACAAAAGGGTTCAACATCCAAATGAAAAAGTACCAGGAGAATCCCCCCCCCCCTTAACCCTCTACTGGTGAACTGGTTCAGTCTATCTTTTTTCCAGAAATCATTTTCACTAGCTTCTGATTCAGCAAAGAAAGTATGGTCATGAGAAACGGTTTAGGGAGTTCCTCACAGGAACGGGAGTACTTGTCCCCAAAGGGGGAGTCGCTGCCGGTGAGGGGACTCCCCTTCCTAGCCTCACAGGGTAGTGCTCCCACTTTGGGAGAAGCAGCAAAATCCCTCAATTCATCACAGCAGGCATCGAGGAACTTGTAAGGCAAGGACAAAATGCCGAACTGAACCATGCTCAGACGGAAACTCTGAAAGAAAATTTAACTAGTCAGACCGAAGAATGATATTCTGCAGTAGGGGGGACAATGTGACAAGTTGCTTACTGTGCGTCTTGCGAAGTTACAATCTTGCGCTTACATTGCTGTCATTTACGGAGGGTATGGGGGTTTATTTAATTCCAAGGAAGCCATGAATGCTGACTGCTGGGATTTCTATTGAGGCCGGCAAGGGAGATTTTATTTATGCAAATCTTACCCCCTCTGTTGTTAGCCTCCCAACACTACTGATGGACTCACTTGGATTTTTTCATTGACTCGGACGGCTCATTGACTCTGAAGTCCGCATTCTCACTCACCTCCTGCATTACTTTTGTTTTGGAGGACACTTGGACCTCTTTTTAAAGCTCCAGTAAGGGGTGGCATCTCCCCTTTGTTTTCGCATGAATGCCTTTCCAATGGCACCACACCCACCCCATGGGCCCTTATTCTCAATGTCATTTTGGGTGCTGTGACGAAAGCTGGAAATTTGTTCCCTTTGCCCCCAGGAGGAGCCACTCCATTGAGGCTACGGTAGTGAGCCTGCCCTGTAAGACCACCCCTATGGGTTTCAGCAAGCAGGATCTCACTGGGAGTGATTCCTTATTTGTGGATGAAGACTCCCTGGGGAAGAGTGAGAAACTCTATGAAATCTGTACTCGCTGGCTATATGGGGACCTCAGACATTAAAGCCTTTCTATTTGTCGAACACCAATGCTGTACCCTCCTCAGACTCCCTAGGAAATGATCAGAAGCATGTTACCCATCGGGCACAAGACTCCTACAAGAACACCAAAGTCCTTATCGGAGGAGATTCCCTGACGCAATGCCAAACGACAGGTGAGAAACCGCGCACAGCGGACTCTGCCGCTAGAGTGCAGAACATAGGAAACTTGGAGGTGAGACCACGCAGAGGACGTGGTGGGCTCAGAGCCTGCAGAATTTGTCAGATTCCAGAATGCGGGGGGGGGGGGCGAGAGCCTCTAAGCCCCAGTGCTGACAATCCGAGAAAGAGAGCCACGAAGACCGGCAAGGCACCCAAGAAGGCCGCCACAATGAGAGGTAACCGAAGAGCAGGCGGAGAAGAACACCAACACAGCGAGGAACCAGGTACGCGGGCCACGCAGGAAGAAGAAGAAAGGAAAAGAGTGGTTTGATTGCTACATGGGGGGGGGGGGATTCCAAACTCTGAATACTTTACGGGTTAATAAGCCAGGGAACAATCTAAAACAGGTTCAAGGAGTCCTTAGTGATATAGAACAAGCTAAGAGTAGAGAAAGTCAAGAAAATCGTATTGCCAAGTCCAGTGAGGTGAAAGGTATGCACAACCTGGCCTAAAGCTACAAGGGGAGTCCAGTGGCTAGAGAGTCTGCAGCTAGCCTACAGCAGCACAGAGAGACATAAGATTTGATAATACTGAGAGTCAAGAGAACATTGAATTGAAAAGGGTAACGTCCAAGCTACCCAAGAGTGGGGTAGGCTCAAGGGAGCGAGGTGGGCCACAGAATATGACAGTCTTCGAGAGAGATGAGTTGAATAAGCCATTGGATGCAAGCAATGAAGGCCTTGGTGAATGGAATTAACAAGAACACAGTTGCTTTGTACCTTTTTTTCAGAGAGGAACATTTATTTGGTCTGGATTTTCTTTGCGAGATCTGCTGTGGAAACCCAGGTCAGGAACCATGTCCTGGGAGGAACATTTATGTGGAAGATGGTCCGAAGCGAGGGGGTCAGCTAGCAGGTGCTGACAAACCACAGGTAAAAAAAACACATTGCCTTGTTTTGTTTCTTTTTATCTAGTGGTATGACCAGGCAGTTGGACAGGTTAGGACAGAGGACTGATTTTGGTTATTCTGACAAGTACTTCAGTTTTAGTTTCTTGGGAAGCAAATCCAACTTCTAAAATTAGAGCCAGTGAAGGCATTTTCTTTTCATTTAAATAAATAAGAGTTGAATCAGGTCCTCTGGTCCGAGTCTTACTTCGGGTTCGCCACAATGCACTGGATACTCCCTAGACCTATCAGTGCAGTTGTAGTCCTCTCCTTTTTATGACATGTGATTTTACCCCTGCAGTACAGAGAGAGAGCGAGCAGGAACATAAGGGGGACTGCCTATCCCCAATTCACATTCCTGCAGGTGCTTGCATGTTCCTCGGCAGATTCTGAGAAGCTGGCTGTCCACTTGGCCTGCCACCTTCAAGTTTGGATGTCACTAGTATACATATGGGGACACTATAACCCAGCACAAGAACACAGTGTGACATTTCCACCAAGTGGTTTTGTTTGCAAGGTGGAGTATCATCCATGGGAGCACATTTTGAGTCACAGGTCACATGCGGATGGTGAGTCATGAGTCACGATATGAAAACGGTTGGTGACGGGTCACATGGCAACAGTAGGTTGTGGGTCACAGATGGCATGATATCATTAGCTCCTAACTTGACACTTCATTTACTGTTGCACAATTCTTATATATTGCACGTCTTTATAGCCAATTACAGTTTGTTTGCAAAATCCCATTATATTACCAGTTGTACAATCCAATTGCACAACAGGCAAACAGGAAAATCCTAGTTTGACAATCCAACTATACTCTGGTAATTCCAATGTAGTCCACCCTTAGGCAACCCACTAGATTTCCAGTTTGACAATTCCAGTATATTCCCCATTTCATAATCCCAGATTAGTGACATTTTACACAATTAAACAATATCCATGCATGGAAAAGTACCAATGAAATAATCACAGTATATTGCAAGTTTACACAATCCCATAATACTCCAAGATTGGCAATTTGTTTTACACATGCTGTATAGAGTCAGTGTTATCAAGCCAGGTACACTTTCAGTTTGTACAATGCCAAAATAACTGTTCTGCACATCCAATATACTCCTGCTTCAGAAATCCCCATTTTAGCAAGCTTAGCTTATTCCCAGTTTACACAGCTCATGTACAGACCCAGTTTGGCAAGTACTGCATTTGTAGTTTGAAGAACCAGTATACTCAGAGCTTCACAAGTCTATTGGAGCGCACTGAATAAACCCAAAGCAGTCCAATAACAGAGCATGCTGCTACGGGATAAAAACATTGTGTGATTCCAAGTGAAAAAGTCTACAGCACAAAAGACACATTAGGACAAGAGTGACATGGCCCTGAACCCATAGCACTGAGACTAAGCTCTAACGTGGCCTGCCTGTGATCCCATAAGGGGGCATTTCAAAAGCCAGACAGGCGTTCAAGCTAACCTGCACACAGGCCAACCTGAGTAAGAGTCTATTAACAGACCTCCCAGATGCTTATCCCTGGGAAGGACGCCAAGCTGTTTCCACAACATTAGCGAGTGTGGTTCTAAAATTATTTTAATCATTTCCTGGAATCTCAATGGCAATACAGGCAATAAAAGAACATGTGCAGTTTTGCAGAACATTGGCACAGCATCATCATTAAAGCAGTGAGACAAGAAGGTTCAAGTCAACAAAGAAGCAGCAAAGTAAACCTCTCACGGACAGGGAGAGCACCAACACCATGAAAAAAAAAAATACGCCTTACTATAGAGATCACAGCACTCCAGTTATGAATGGAGCAGCAACTACCCAAAGTCAGGAAGGGAACACCTTGCACCACAGCAGTCAAACAGGTTTACAAACCCAGCAAACTACACAAAGTAGACAGTACAGCAGCTGAACTATTGACCTAAATACACCATTACAACGAGGAAGGGGAGCTAAACTAGTCTGAAAAACGGACAAACTGGGCGAAAAAACCTCACATTCTCCTTGAGGTAAAAGCCTGGTGAGCCAAATGACCAGCAAACCAACCAAAGCCATTCTAGTAGGTGGCGGAACGGGGGGTGGGGGGCGGAGGGCGCGAGTGGGGGGAGGGATGCGGAGGCAATTGCAAAGTGGTTGCAGAGCGGATCACTGCTCTTCAAATGGCACAGATGCCTTAGCTATTTGCAGCTCGGTCAAAGGAATGTTTTCAAAAGTTGAACACTGCATCATGTGACTCTGGTAGTCCTAGTCCTTTTGACCTCAGTCTATTCCTCAACATGTGAGCAGAAAATGCATCATTCTCCCTACCTGATCCCCATGCAATGCATTGCTGTGAATACTGCTGCATACTAAAATAAAAGGATGGTTTATGCATACCCACCCTCAAAAACTTTAGAGAACATATAACCTGCTTGCAGTCTTCACCTCGCAGCAGGTGCACCCATCCAACCTCCTACCCCTAGCTCATTTACCCAGACAGGTTCCTCGTGTACATGTTCAGCCATCGAGCTCAACCTGTGGCCCCTCCCCGTCCCCTCATCGCCTTCCATACACAGCAATTCCTCAGCCACCAAAGGCTCAGACATTCTGCAATTACCTGTAGGTGGGGCCAAGCCGCTTCCAACGTGGGTTCATCCTCTTCAGGGTCGAATTCTGCTCCGGTGGGGTTCGAGGAGGGCGGTAGCGTGCGGAAGAGGTTCACTGAAAACTAAGACAGTCTTCGATGTGTTAGTAAGAGGCAGAACAATAGCTCATCAGTCAATCAATCCATTTAACATTAACGGCTTCAAGCACATTAAAATCTAAGCACAACTCTGTATATCACAGCTAGTCTCATAACCTATATATGCATGTTTTGCTGTACTTTCAGTCCCCAGGTGGAAAGAGTTTACTACGGCTAGTCTCATACCCAGACAACTGCTCCCATAGCAAGCAGTTTACGTGGGTAAACTGGTTGGTTGTAGCAGGAACCACTTTGGTAACAGACATATTAAAGCAAGCTATTCCCAAAAAGACCATCATGTATGCTTCCTTCACATGGAGTGCATTTCCTCTTGGGATGAACACCTTTAAATGAACTCATCTATGCCACTAAGTAGAACCAGAAACAGGCTGTGCTCCAAGACCAGACGGGTCAGTTTCAGCAAACGAGTGCTTCAAACAGTCTACTCTGTGCCTCACTAAATGGCGACCAATACTGAGCGGTGTTGACCCTCGGATTAACTCTTCATAAGGTCAAGGTGAATTCAATGGCACTGCCTGCCGTTCCACTCCCCATCTAAATATCCAAGCTAAGCAGGAGAACAGCAATCACCACATTCCTACAAAAGCACTAGTTAACATTCCACATAGCTTTATAAAAAAGCTATTTTTATTTAAAACATTGAAGTACTCACCACTAGCAGCTTGAGAACAAAAGATGACTAGTAAGGAACTAGGTTAATGAGCACCAGAAATGCGCCCTGCGGTTAAGCTCCTGGAGGCAGAGATCTTTCAGACCCTCTTTGATGAGGCCAAAGTAGCAATAATAGTCTTGAATGCTAACTGCCGGACATTTTCTATCATTCTGATGGGCAGCGTCCGCTGTTGCAATTAATGGACTTAACTTCATAGAAAACCTTTCAACTGTGAATCGCAATGATAATTCTCAAATGGACTCATGTGCAAGTGGTACACGCATTATGCTTTTTTGCACCAATCCAGTGACCATATTTGCTTTAATTTTATGTGATTTTAGTGCTGGAAACCACCATCGTTCGGTAAACGATGTATGTTTTCTGCCACTAAACACCCCTCAAAATTTTAGGACAGGTGTAATTATATAAACAGATTCCAGTCCTAGAATATGTGGGGAAAGTGCTGGCTAGTGGATGAAGAAAAATATTTTTACCAAACGATGTTGGTTTTCAGCGCTGAAATCATTGGATAGCCTCAGGGACATCCTTTCACCGAAATTCCAGGGGTAGTGGCATTGACATCACACGACCATTGACCTCCGATGACAGTGGTGCAATTTGACACCACCCCAAAATTACATCACGGAAAGTGATAGCACCCAACCTTTCACCCCTTGTCAAAAAAGGAAGTGGCATCATATAGCATTCTTCCTCAGTACATCAAGAAAAATATGGTTACGATATCACTGCAATATGATATACATTCAATACAAGAATGGATCCCCATATGTAGCGTTAATATCAGTGTGTATAGGCCCATATTACCAAATTACTGTAAATTTAAGAAGACATCCAACACAACAAACTGGACTATTGTACATCACTCAGGCTAAACTGCAAACAGACAGAGCATCTCGAAGAGGCCTAAACCCCAACACGCCGACATTCAGTGCCTGCCAAGTGTCTGGCCACAGACTGGAAACAGCAACTGACCATCCCCAAGTCCAACCAGAAAAAAACTGGTCTGGAGGGTTGCCCAGAGCTGTGCCAGTGGCTATAAATGATTTGAAACCTTGCAGCCATCACTTTTCACTTTTGCTAATTTAGTAAGTAACCCATAGTTTAGTTTATTTTGTTGGGAGAAAGAGGGTAAGGATGTGTTACAAGTCAAGGTAATTGCAGGGTTTTTTTATTTTGAAATGTAAAGAGCAGCAGTAGCTCCATGACATTACCCCTAGAAAAGGGCCATTCATTATTTTCTATGGTCCTTTATAATGCCAGCCTCCTCCAGCTTCTAAGCACTTTAACAGGAACTGGACCCATTGCTGCAATGCATCCACTTGTTCCCAAAGCAAATCTATTGACCCTGAGCTATCCTTCCAAATATATGGGATACATTACTCAACGTAATCGTATTTATGAGGCTTGTATCTGCTTAGGTGTACATGCTCCATCTACAGTGGGCCTGTGATGCAGGTCTAGCAGATCTGGGTCAGGTCACACAGTGCCCAGGCACGACTGGTAGCAGAAGCCACTGGGGTACACCCCTCATCACAGGCCCAGTGGCTCACTGGATGTGCAAAGCAGACGAGGCCACTGATGAGATTTGCATTCATGCTGTGCTATCACAGAGTACTGCAGGCTGCTCTTACCCATTCCCAGCTAGCTAGACCTAGTCCCCATACCCTTCCTCTTGCTACAGTACTGATATGAGTTGGACAGACAGTCCCCCGCCTCTGAATCCAACCATTCAGGCATTCTTCACTAATGGACTGCCAACCCGTTAGTGATGGTGGTGTCATGGGTATGCCAGCATCCCTGTTATTTCTCCAGCTAACGAGATCTAGATTCCAGGTGAAAAAAGCTGTGGCACATTTAGCTGCATGTTACAGCTCCCTTTTTCAACAAAGATATCTGCTCTTGGCATTGCCTCTTTGTCCAGTTGATCAGGGGTTGCAAGGACAGGTCTATCCCTGGTAACCCCCAAATGACGTCCCTTGATACCCTTTACTTTCTCAGTCTTCCTTACCTTTTACTTTGCCTTTCTTTTCTTGATTATTGTGATTTGTCTTCTCTTGTTTTCTTCTCTTCCTTACTCTGCCATCTACACAGATATCTCCTATTTACTGGCTGCCTTTCCTCCTTTCCCTTGGTTTCAGTTGCTGCAGGTCTTTCCACATCTATCCCTTTTCACTCACTTTCCACCTAACTTGTTTACTCAATTCAATTCCATCTATCCATCTATCCATCTGGTGCCTTTTTGACGTTCCCTTCCTATTAATCTTTCTACTCATTCTTTTTTCCTTTATTTGTATTTACTTCTTTCGTTCAACTCAACACAATTGCTCCCGCTTCCAAAAGCATTCAAGTTATTACAATATATGTGTTCAATTAACTAATGCAGACGGAATATTTACCAATCGTGTTAACCAACCCGATGCCCTGTCCGTAAATATCATGATCCATTAAGGCTATATCCGCCCTTTGTACGAATAATAACGAAGTCTGTGCACGCCTAAAATCTTTAATAAGATTGAAAACTTCAAGTGTTCTGTCTGAAGGGAGATAAATATATAAAGCAATGAGAGGCACTAACACTAGCCTCCCTTAGTAGCAATTATGCTTCTGTACATCCACATCAATTGACAGACCTACGTTCTTTGTTCCTTTGTGATAAGGATGGCTCTCCGCCAACCAGCTTAGAACACCGTCCACAGAAGGGAACCACTCCACAGAAATATACGTCGGAAATCTCCTCTTAGAAGTTGGTGGAAAAAAACGTCCACATTCTTATTGCACAGAAGGAGAAAGTGGAATTCAGGGAGTTTATGTAAAAGAAAGGAAGGCAGAAAGAATTATGATCAAAGAAAATAGCTAATGAAATTACAAAGTAAGCATTGGAAGGAATCAAACTTGTTAGGAAAGGGTTGGCTAAATGGAAAGAAAGATCGAAGTATAAAGACAAAGTAAAAAGGCAATAAAGAAAAGAGTAAACAAAAAGGTATGAAGAGAAGAGAATGGTACAAGGAATCAATGACAGATGTAAAGAATAAAGGAAAGAAAGAATTGACAGAAAAGAAAGGCAATGAAAGCATGGGATGCAGGAAACATGAAGAAAGTACAGAAACAAGGAAAGGAAGGCGGAAAGATGGAAAGGGCAGAACATTTAAATTAATGAGAGAATTGGGAGCATGGAAAGTAATAAGAAATTGAATCATGATAAAAAATGAAGAAAAGAAAGTAAGGAAGTAGAGGACCATGAATTAAAGAAAGGAAGCAGGGTGAATGAGAAAAAATAAGTAAACTAGAGAAAGCGGAAAGGCTCACAGAAGAGAAAGAAGGAAATGATTGTTAGACGGGTGGAACAAGGATCACAATATCATTGCAAAACAGCATCATGCGTGTTCTAATTGCACGTTAGTCAATTTCGGAATTGTATGAATGTTGTGAAAATTAAAACTCGTTTCTGGCCGACACATCTATTATTGGTACTTTGTTACAGCAGCTGTTGCTGCAGGGTTCAGAACATGCCCTGCAGAGCTTACCAGGAACCATACACTCAACCGAAGTAGTAGGAAAGACTGCTGCCCACTTGAGCCAAATAGAGGCAACATGTCTGCCACTGGCGAGTAGTAAAAGTTTTAAAATACAATGATTCATGACTGTGTCCCTCTTTATCTGTTCATATAAGCAACTCCTCTTAGTAATGGCAAAAAGAATAATTTTTTTAGTGTATAGGTCAACAAATTAATAACTGCAGCAACGTATACATCTGCCGCGATATCACCTCTGCAATTGCGCCCCAACTAATAATCACTTCCAAAGTGTCCCACATGAAGCTGCATACCTTCCAGAGTGTTCATCTGGGCTATGCCTCCGTTGCTGCAAACCTGCATATGCATGAAAAATCTTGGTCCTAAGAAAATCAACTGACAAACAGTCAACCAAACCAGTGTATGCGCTTGCCAGTTTCAGCTTCTGCCCATTTCCACAGGTCCCTCCACCAAGCCTCAATGTGGGGGCCTCCTGAGGACTTCCACAATCCTGCGTTTGGCCAATACGAATAGGAGATCCTTCATCTTAGTGGGGTGTGCCTCAGCGCGCCTCTGAGGGAACATTCCCAACTAGCATACCTCTGGCAGCCAATCGTACATGGAAATCCCATCCTTCGCCGCCCTTCCAGCAATGCCATACCAAAAAGCTTTAATCACTGTGCGCAACCACAACATATTTCATGTCAGCCTTATAGCAGGTGCATTTGGGGCACTTCTGCGCTTCCGCACTTAAGAACTGGGAAATGGCATGCAGAGTCCTATATGGCCTATGTGTAACATATACTGGTGTCACCCTAAATCTGGCATTCCTAGACACCTTCCTTGTGTACAACGGTGCTTTGGCCCATTCCCCGTCCGCGAATGCCCTCCTTACATCAGCTTCCCATTTGGCTCTTACCAAGAGTGTTGGAGTTTTAAATGCGTCTAACAGCACGTCAGAGCCTGGAGACCAAATGACCACCCCTCCACCTCCCAAGACACATCGTACAGTGTGTCCAATACCAGGTTTTTTCTCCCCGCCCCCTTCAACCAGAATTCAGGCCATCTGGCCTCCAGTGTCGTAATCAATCAGAGATATGTGAGAAACTGACCGCTCGGGATGTCATACCCATCTATCAGAAAAGGGAAACTCATCAGCCATCTATCGTTAAACAGGCCCCCCCAGGGTGATTATCCTGCTAGGGTTCCAGTAAAGTCTGCAGCTATGGACCTCACCGTGGTTCCTCCCGCATATTGCTGCCAGGGGTATGCTGATGGAGTAAGAGTCCTGACCACATCAGAAACCGCCAGAATGTACGCCAAATCTTCCAACCCAACTCCAGTAACCTGGACTGATCATGCAAGCTAATGTCTGCCACCAAAGTGCCTCCCGACAGGCCGGTCGGGGTCCAGCAAGGCCTCATCTGCCAAACAGGTAACAGCGAACTGCAACTGACCAGCAAGGTAGCAGGATTCAAAATGCAGAGCTCGATACCCCCATCTTTGTAATCCCTGCATAATGTGCCCAGTGAACTTTTGCACCTCTTCCCTCCCCAAATGAACCTGAGTCAAACTTGCGGAAGAACAACCTTGGGGGTATAATGAACAATGGGGCATATTTGCATAGTGGTACAGTAGGCGCAGCAGTACCACCATCTTGAGAAGTGCAACTCTGCCCATCATTGACAGGAGCAACCTCTGCCAGAATCCCATAGATTTCTCAATCCCTCGACATGCCCAAAGGATATTCATTTCATGATCCTTTCTTGGGTCATGATAGACGTTCAATCAAATATTAGTCAGGGCGCTCCTCTATGAGAACGAACACGGCAAAAAGGCCTGTTCTTTGAGAAGGTACCCACTCTAGAGTCTGCAGCCACACTTAAGCTCACTGTACCTTTCACAGATGGGAAATATCCATTTGCACATCAGTCTTTGTCCCGCCCACATGGGCAGTCCAGCACCGAAATGCTATGTCAATTCCCTTCTGAACAGCAGTACCAACAGCAACCCCACACACGTGTTTCAGCCTTGTTAGGCATCATAAGTAAGGTGGAGCTGTGCCTCTCTGAGCACAAAGAGCAAGGGGTCCACGTCTGGGTGAACCTGGGAAACTTAGGGTGACTAGTCCTAAGGCCCTTCAAAAAAATCAAAAATGAGTAAGGGCATCACCAAGTGCCCAACAGCTAACTGCATGTTCAGACACAGCCGCATCTCACACAACCCGGTCCCTGTCCACAAGACCACCGGCTCTGCGTGCTGCAGCTAGGTACCTCTTTAACTAGCACCCAAATAAAAGGCAAACGGGTTGAAGTGACAGTGGAGGATCGCTAGCACCCCAACCGTCAGGCCTGCTCCATGCAGTAGTCTTCCTGCAGGTCACAGGTCCACTCCCCGCCGAGCGAAGAACCGGTTGATGCCCTACAATGCACTACGGGTATCCCTGGAGCAAGTTCCCGCATAGTATTCACTGCCAGTCAAGTTTCCATGTCATACGGCCTGCGAAGTAGGGCCACCTTCAACATGTCATCCAAGCATGAGCACCCTTCTGGGCTGTCAAAGAAAAGTGAGGTGCCATTGTGGAGTGAGTCTGGCCGGATAGATCAACATGTACTTCAGGCCCGCTTGCCGAAGCCGCTCCTTGGTTTGGTGCGAACGATGCACTCTGTTCTGTACTCGCAACATGTAATCCGGGTACACATCAGTATTGGCAGACCCCCCCTATCGATGACCCCCACCTTGTCTGGAGAAAGCGATTATTCTTTCCCCGTCTTTGTAGTTTAAGATTTTCACAATCAATGGCCTCTGGGCGCACCAGGCGGGGGTCTCCTGGCTAACAGGGTACCCGGCACAACTTCCTCTGCTCCCTCAGGCGGGCCGGGATCTCTATGTTTCGTCGGGCTCTACCTTCTGCCTCCTCGGCCCTGTGTTTGAGCGTTTTCACCCTCATTTTCAGTTCCTTCCCCTCTGGTAGAGTTCCGGCAATCTGTTGCTTGTTCTCGTCCACCTGCGTTTCCACGGTTTTCATTACATCAGTGAGTGCCCAGACGCCCTGTCTGAGGAGGTCCACATCAGTGATCCCTTCGTCAATTTTACTCAAGTGTTGTTTGCAGATCCGCAGTTTGGTTCTCTTCTTCTTTGTTGCCCGAGGGTGAGGCTGTATGCGTGACACAGCCCTCCTCCATGGCTGCGCTTCTGCCCTCTGCTTTGCGTGCAAAAGCCTTGGTTTTAGTTTGCTCGGCTTTCCCCTTGGGCTGTTTTTCCAGCATGTGATCGGGGTGAAGTCCTACTGTAACTTGTTAATAACTACCAGCTCTGCACTCGGGTCAGCCCCCGCAGTGTAGCCTTAGGTGGTTCCCCTGCACAAGGCCATCCGACCATTTTGTTGACACTAAAGCCACAAGACAGAGGTAATAATGCCTTGTGTGGCACCACAGAGTACTAGTGTTTCCACCTCTGCTGGTGCAGTCTGTAGCCCACTCTGCTGCTGTGTGCCCAGCTAGTGTATGGCGTAGCCTCTCCACCACGGCAATATGTCCCAATGCCAGGCCTCCCTGCGACTGTAGGCGTTGGCTTCACTACAGAGCCCCAGAGCCCTGCACACCCCAGGCTTAGGATGATTCTGCTGGGAATGCTGTGGAATGTACTGGAGCGAGGTTGCGGCTATAAGCTAATCAGCATTCTGACATGAGTCAGGTCAGTGAGGTGCAATGCGCCTGCCGCCCACGATCTTTAAGGGGCTTGCAGTCTGGCAGCTGCACATTTTCCGTTCCTCTGGGGCTCCTCTACCTCTGCGCTCCCGTATTGCAGCGTGACCCACTCAGCTCGCTGCTACTACCTCAGGGCCTCCCCTCCTACCTGCTCCACCTGGACTCTGGTCTCGTGTGGGTCTGGCTGCCCGACAAGCACTCCGAGGCTCAGGGTGCAGCAACAGTCCCAAGGCAAGTTACCACTGTGTCAGAGCGGCAGGTGCCATTTTCACTTCAACCATTCGTCAGCCAGAGGGCTCGCCTCACCCGAAAACCAGGGTCTCCAGCGACTGGAGCCAGTCTCTGGCATTCCCCGCACACAGGGCAGCACCAACAGCAAGTTTCTGTGTTCTCCGTGCAAAGTCACTGTTCTAGGGCTAATCAATTATACAGATCAGGCGGGATCTATACAGAAAAACTACCCACCCTCTCTAAAAAAAAAAAGAAAGCCAGAAAGGTATATTTCAGGAACTTGGTAGGTTGGCCAAATTGCCTCAGCATGAGCTTTATTTGTAAGATCCAGAACATTTGAGAATCATCTAAACTTGAATAAAGGGAGGGGCAGTGCCCCATACCTGAATGACCTACTCGGGCACGTTCTATGCTCTGTGGATGGAGTCGTTTTACTGCAGAAAATGTGCATTTGCATTTTGGTTTTAAAACGCAGCACAGACTGACCACACTGCATCAATGCTTCAAAGGTCACAACAGATCTTTTTTTGTACTGCACTTATCAATCGTTTGCCATAAAATGCAGGGGAAGAGGATTGGTTGAAGCAATATGGTATGGGGAGAGGGTGCGTGGGGGAGGAGCAGGGTTTCTCCTCATGCATTTTGTGGCAAAGAATGTTCAGTAAAAAATATGCAGTGAAGAAATAGGCACAAAAGACATGAAACCTCTACTAGGTCCTCCAGTGTGTAAAGAGGGCAGAGCACCAGACGCTATGCTACTGTAGTAGCTAAGCATGTTAAGACTTCATTACAATGACCAACGCTGCTCATCCACCACAAACACTGAAATCAAACCAGAAGATTCCACCAGATCTGAAACTCTTACCATGAGAACTGCTTCAGGGTAGATTGACTCCGTGACCACATCGCGGTTGTGTGTGATGTACTCTACCATCTCATTCAGTCCTGCCCGCTTCACCTCCTTAAATTTCAGGTCACTAAGCGGATCAGACACAAAGTCGAAGAGTACGCAACATTGTCGGAGCTTCTGGATGAAAAGCTCCTCTCGATCAAGAGTCGGAGAATCTGGAAGGGAAGCAGAGACACAAAATTAGGAAGGATGGAAGAGGGAAAAGCCAAGCTCCCCTCAGACCAAAGAAATGGTAGGATAGGAAAAGTTTGTGTGGATAAAGGGAGGCCAAGGAAGAACAAGTTACTTACCATTGATAATGTTCTTTGTGATGAATATGGTTACCAAGCGCTTTTTCTCTTGCTATTTTCCTTCCATTGATTTCAATGGGACCCCAAGCTTTTTCTCTATGTCCTGGAGCTCTGCCTGATTTCGAGGCAAGCATATCCTGTTTAGCTCCATTTAGCTGTTTAGTCCTGCAGCCTATAAGGTTACCATGGCAGGGGTACCATTTCACAAATTCATGTTTTTCTGCGTTTCATTGTAGCACACACTAACTTACAGTGGAGTGCCGAAGGGGGACTTGACGTCTCTCACTTTTGTTTAGCAATTTTCATTATGCCGATGGCAGTAAATCGTGTTTTACTTCTCTTTCTGGGCCACTCCCCTAAACCACATAATGCCATTTCGTGTACCATATACTCATAATAGCTGCTACGTTTGGTTCATGCACGGTTCTTTGATGGTGTGCCTTCGCACGTCAGAAAATCCCATATAAGGTCTACTGTGTATTCCTGCCAAGAAATGTTTGTTGCTGGGTAGAGCTGGAGCTTTTGACAGTCCATGATTGAACCCTTACCTGAGACTTGCTCGCCCTTGGTATGCTGGGGTCTCTCCTCTGCCCCAAAGCCTAAATTCTGGGTACGATAAGGAGCACTGCAAGAGTTCTGGAGGCCGGCACTGGAGTCAAAAATCAGAAGCAGAGCCCCTTTGAAGACTAGGAAGACTGTTGCTAAGGACAACTACAGCTGCCCATGCCAACTTGCAGGGTGCAGCCCTGCTGTCCTCCTGCGACAAGAGAAGACTTGACGGTGCTTCCTTCCCACATCAGTGGATGTAGGAAGTGTCCCAGGTCCATGCTATCTGCCAACAAAGCCTCTCTCAGCTACAGCTGCCTTGCCAGGAACGAGGGCAAAAATAAATCTTAAATAGTACAAAAGTCGATATTTTCGAGGAGCGAAACAACGAGGACTCCCAACACGTGAACATGCAGTACAAATCTGAAGATGGCCACCAGGGGTGGAGCTATGGAGGACTAAATTGGCTGCGGCAGTATGATGCAAAGTGACAGCAAAAGGCTATATAAGTGACAAGCAGTTTAAGCTTTAAAGCTAAACTGCTTTAATATTACTGAGGATTCCTAGCCGGACAACAGGGAATATTCATAAGCATGTGAATCCATGGAAGATCCTGTGCTGGAGAAAAGCTATTTATTTCCGGCCGCAGAACAAAGTATCATGTTTTGCAACTGCAGAGGGAAAGCACAAACAATGACCCCCCTTCCCCATGTGAAAGTATCACCTGTTGTCCTCTTACTGAGCAGCAACAGGAATGATAAAAATGCATCATTTTAACCTCAATTCATTGGTAGCAGGAATAAACGCATCTAACGTTTCACCAGGCTTACCAGTGCGTTTCTGCAATATGAAAACACACGCTGGGAACACAGAGGCTCACAGAAAGTAGAACACACCCTAACAGATCAGGCGGCACCTGTAATCCCAGCTCTACATGGGGAGGCAGAGGTTGTGGGTGGGGATGGGGGTTTGAGGCTGCTGTTCCCCATCCACTGGTGATCTGCACTAGAGCTAACATGAGTATTCTATGTAACCCGAAGTGAAGGGTCCTGTTCCTGGTGAACCCCAAAAGAAGGGGACCCGATTCGGATGACAGCTGTGGTGGGCTGGGTGATTTGCTTACAGATGAGATCAGAGAGTGAGGGCGAGAACAAACACACAATTGGGCCGTTACGAATTCCAAAATAGAGATTTAGGACAGTGCCACACAGTCCAATAAGGAGATATAATGAGTCCAATCCCACAGGTGCAGCCTGTTCCCTTGAACCCCAGAAAAGCATCAAGGCAGATGTCAAATAAAAAGCAGCCAGCCCAGGCAGCCTTTGTCCGTTTTAGGCGAACCTTCATGGCGGAGTGCAGATTCTGTAAAATCAAGCACAGAGGGTTGGCTAGAGGCGAACAGCTAGCCACTGGAAAGCAGAAAACACTGGGCCAGGCAGGGTCCACTGGAGAGTATGATAGTGAAGTTCAGAAGGGAAGAAGCACTGGTGAGTGGTATGCATGTTAAAATGTATAAGAATTGCAGGCCTCGAAAAATCTTTAAAATACTGTAGGATCTCCAGGTCGAGTAACTTCAATTATCTACTCGATATAAGAGAAATGCACTTGACCCATGTACTGGATGGCCTAATATATTTTGTGTTGAAAAAAAATAGTGACGAATGAAGAAACATTAACAGCAATGTTAATGTGCCTTTTTAATATTCTCCCCCACACGTGAATTACTATTAGTCAAGGCGAATAGGAGGGTTATAACAGAGTTCAAAGTTTTCATCTGTCATTAGCTGCTGGCTAATAATATCTGAATCTTGGTAAGTAAGAAAAGGTAAGCTGTGTATTTATTTAATTGAAGGGGCGAGTGACCTTTTATGCCTGGCTAGTAGAATGCAACTTGAATTTTGGCCCGCTGGTTAGAATTCTTTTGGGCATGTAAGCATGCACCAACATGGGTTTACTCCCTCTGTGCCCACAGGCCATCCCCACCTCTCTGGTCCCCCCGTGATGTTCCCTTGTGCCCCCACCCACTCGCACACAGGTGTTGCCTGTTTTGCTTGATTCTTCAAACCTGTGCCCCCTCAGCCCCATCCAGTCTACTTCTGCAGGAGTCTGTCCTGAAACATTCTGGTTTCACCATCACCGTCTTGTGGCCAATGCTCGATTTGACTTTTATGGACTTCATTGATTCACAGTGCATCACCCTACCCTTTCTCATGGTGGCCCTGCATCATGCTGTTCCCATCTTGATCTTGTATCCAGGCATGCAATATTATGTTTTACTACTGACTTCTGCAATTGTATTCACTCTCCCCTCTTGCTTCTCCACTGTTTTTGACTGCTTACTCTCTTGTTCTCTCCTCCTCTCCCTTTCACCATCTCCTCCTGTCCTCTTACTTTCTTCCATGCACTTACTCGATCAGAATTGTCCCAGGACCTAGTATGAGAGAAACCTCGTCTGTCTCATCCCACCTCCCCTTACTTGTCCCCCCCCCCAGCTACCAGCACTATCTGAAATGTCATCAGACCTAGTACGATCGATAGTCGCTTGTTTTGTTCCTCCCCTCCCTTTCTGCACACTGCTCCCTTTGTTTTCTCTGGCTCTCCCAGAAATGGTAGTACGGTAGTAGCCTGTCTGTTTCCATTTCCTTCCCACTCACCCCCGCCCTTCCTTATCTATGTCTTAGCTCTTGCACTATCTGAAATGTCGTCAGGCCGAGTACGATAGTTAATTTCACATCCTTACTGTGCATGGCCTGTAAGAAAGTGATTGCATTTTCCCTTGTTCCCTACCTTGCCTTGAAGCGCTTTGAAACACATTGTGTATAGGCACTATATAAATAAACTATCATATATCATACAGTTTGCAGTTGCTTGTTAGTTCGGGTTAGGGTTATAAAAAGTTAGGGCTAGGATAAATGATTCCATACATCGCTTAAAGGGTCCTTAATATGAGATCCATCCCCGCTCATGCGCTGGATATATGTGACCTCATCATGCCACTTGACCACCTAGCTATTACCAAATCCTGGCTACATGCCGCATCCGGCCCAGCTTTGACCTTAGCAATACCACATGGGTACACTATTCACAGAAGTGACAGGCCTGAAGCCAGAGGAGGTGGGGTATCATTTAACTATAAGAACTCCCTGGCATTTAGGCAACTTAATGCTGATATGGAGGGAAATTGCAACCTACTCTCTATCAAACTCCTCACTTCACCCACAGAATCCCTCTCCCTTATTCTGTATCGCCTACCTGGCCAGGAAGAAGCAAATTAAATACCCATCAGATGCCAGCAAACCGAGTTTTAGATCAGTCTCCAGGCAATACAAACAAGCTTACATCTTGGCGAAATCTACCTCCTACAACCACAGAATAGCTAATGCCAAGTCAAATACCAAAGAACTTTTCACTATACTTAGAGAGCTGGACGCCCCAGCCACCCTACCACCAACGAGTATGGTGTACAAACATCCAAAAAGCAATGCAAGACAAAATAGATTCCCTACAGAAGAAAATCCATGCCAAACGAGCTCTTCTCAAAAATCTATACCTGCTAGCACCCGATAACCCACTGTCTACCCCCGTTTCCTTGGACCACCCAGCATTTAATTTCCATAATGTTTCTGAAACGGAGGTTGCAGCCATCCTCAAAAGCATGAAACCTTGCAGGCGTCAAGTGGATATCTGCCCTGCCACCACCATGTCATCATCATCATCATCATCATCATCATCATCATCATCATCATCAAGGACTGTGCTGAACAACCAACTCCCTTCCTCACCAACTTCATCAAGGCCTCCTCCTCCTCAGGCTCAGTCCCTGCAAGCCAGAAGGAAGCGTGGGTCCTGCCCCTAATCACAAAACTCACACTAGACACCCTAGCCCCTAACAACTACCGCCGCTCACAACAATCCTTCCTCCTAAAATTCTTAGACGGGGAGGGAATAAATACAAATCCAGCGCTACCTTGAAAACAACCACATCTTTGGTATGCACCAATCAGGATTCCGGCCAGGCCATGGAACAGAATCAGCATTGTTGGACCTAAAAAAAAAAAACAGCTTGATACAATCAGAAATGAGGGAAAGACAACTCTCCTCCTTCACCTGGACCTCTCTGCCGCCTCTGACTTGGTCAACCACAAAATCATTTGCCCCCAGCTGACATCCACTGCCAACCTTTCACCGAAAGCCATGACCTGGGTAACTTCCTTCCTTGCAGACAAAACATGCAGAGTGCCTTCCCAACGCCCATCTCATGCAGAGTGCCCCAAGGTTCTTGCATTTGCCCCACCCGCTACAGTATATTCACCACACCCCTCTGTGACCTCCTGGACTCTATCGGCATTACATACACTAACTATGCAGATGATACCAAACCCCTCTCTGGCAACTACACAGAAGACTTACTCACCCTAAACACTATTTACACGACCATCCAAGACTGGATGGATACTAATGGCCTCTGTCTGAATGTCAAGACAGATTTTGATGGTGGGGCCACCAGCAGTAATCAAGAAACTGAACTCATCGTACTCCACCTTCAACATTGACAGCCTCCAGGTACCAGTCTTTTCCTCTGTGAAGACCTTGGGCATCTATCTTGATGGCACCCTCTCCCCGACACACCAGTTTAACGCCATAGCCTCCTCCATGGCCTACACACTAAGCTAATCAACACTTCCAGACCATTCTTATACCCTAAAAACTGCCTTTCCATTGCTCGAGCCATCATTGGGTCATAGCTGCAATACTGCAATGCTCTCTTTGCTGGAACTTCCGCACTCAATATTTGTAAGCTCAAGGTGATCCGGAACAATGCCATCCTTAACATTCCTAAGCAAGAGCACATCTCACAGGCCAGAAGCGATGCCCACTGGCTGCCTATCCAAGAAAGAACCATCTTCAAGACGTAATCCATTACACATAGATGCCCATCTAACGCGGCGGTGCCTTACCTTCCTCAAAAGTTCACAAATGCCTTGTTATGAAGAGCAGCAAGATGGACATACGCACATTGACTCATCCACGGAGTTAAAGGTGGCGGTACAAGCTTCCCCGCTATAGCAACTAGACAATGGAACTCATTCCCACCCAGCCTGAGAGCTGAACAATCCTATTGGGCCTTCAGAAAATCATTAAAAAGGTGGAGGTTTGACTAAGGCCCTGTGAGTCAACCTCACTGCCGCCCCTTTCTTGACATTCATTTGCATGTAACTGGTTGTAACAGCGCCTCAATGCCCCAGGGTTTTTGTGTAAAAATAAATCCATAATGGGCCATCAGAGAAGGCTCAGGAGTGTTAGTGTGTGAACATACTACACAAGAAGTAACACTAAAACAAACAGGTAGTCACCAGAAAGAATATAGTTAGCTGGAAACGATGCAGAATTATAATAGGAGTACCAGTGCATGCATTTATTTAAAGATGGTCCTTTGTCCCCCCCCCGCCAATGCAGCCTTTCATGCAGAAAAGGCTACAGGCTGCTGCCTAGTGTTGGCTCAATCTGTACAGCCTCTGCCCAACACCACACACCCACACCCATATTGGACATACCCATACTGGACATCACTCCTGATTCGAGTACCCTACCGCTTAGCCCCACAACCTGTCTTAAGGCTGCATTAACACTGGGTCACTCACAGCCCATGCACTCGACATGGCTGATCTCATCACAACTCACGACCTGAACTTCATAGCCATTACCGAAACTTGGCTCCACGCTGCCCCAGGACCGCTTCTATCCCCAGCTATCCCTGAAGGCTATACTATTATCAGAAGTGACAGCAATACTGATGAAACTAAAGGAGGCGGTGTGGCCATTATTCATAAAACCTTGCTTAAACTCAGACTCTCCGTTCCCTGCCAAATCACCTCAGCAGAATTACTCAGAGCTAAGATGGCCATCACCCCCAACCAGACTATTACACTCCACATTATATACAGACCTCCTGGCCCACTTCCACGTTTGCCGAGGACCTCTCCCATGTCCTCGCTGACAACACCAAGACCAAGTCTTAAATGATTGTACTAGGTGATTTCAATCTAGGCTACCAAGACCCTAATGATGCCTCCACCCGCGAAGTCAACAACCTACTACTTAACCTAGGCTTCACACAACGGGTCACTTCGCCAACTCACTCCAAGGGTAGGACTCTCGATTGGATAGCTGACTTACATTGTGACTCTAATGTCAATTCCAATGAACCATGTGCATGGACCGACCATCACCTAATCACTTTCAGCATCCCCACTAAAATCATCCACTCTATCCCTAATATTGCACCCGCCACCACCACAAGAAATAAGCGCAACATAACCTGCGCCAAACTATTCCCACTCATCCTCCCCGCTCTCAATGATCTCTCTTCCTCATGCTCTTATCCCACAGTCTTGGTAGACACATACAATCAGACCATGCTAAAAGCGCTTGATCTCATCGCGCCCTCCAAATTACGCAAACCGAAACCTCGGGCCCACCTCAACTCTTGGTTCACGCCGCAGTTGAGAACCCTACGCAAAGAAAAAAGGATTCTTGAAGCACGTTGGAAAAGCTATCCAACGGAAGCCAATAAAGCAAGTATTGCCTTAGCTACCCTAAATTACAAAGAAGCCATACTTTCTGCTAAAAAAGAGACATACAATAAACGCATTGAACTAGCCCAATCTAACACCAAGGAATTATTTAAAATCTTAAAGGAACTGGAATCCCGTGCCACTCCTCCAGACACCTGTTCCAAAGACAGCATCTGGTGTGCTAACATTCAAAAGGTCCTCTTGGGTAAAATCGTCACCCTCCAAACTAAAATTAACGAGAAAAAAAACAGTTTGCAATCCAGTCTGTCACATAATACCCTTTTGGCTAATATCAAATCCAACATTTAATCCCTGAAACCATTTAGCTTCTCACCTCTCTCCATCATCGAAGTTGAACACATTATCAACAACCTTAAACCCTCCAATTGTCAGGGGGACCCATGCCCTGCCACCAATATTAAGGAGACCTCGCATAACTTGGCGCCCTTCATCCCCACACTCAAACTCCTCCATCTCTGTGATTGTCCCGGACAACCTCAAGGATGCCTGGGTTATTCCACTCCTGAAAAAATCCACTTTGGACACTAAGATACCCACTAACTACAGACCAATCACCACGGTCCCTTTTCTTCAAAAAATTATTGATCGTGCTGCATACCTGCAGATCCAACAGTATTTGGCAACCAATAATCTCTTGGGATTGAGATAATCTGGCTTCCGCCCGTGTTACAGTACAGAAACTGCTCTTTTAGACCTAAAAACTCAGATTGAAGACCTAAAGGATAAGGGCAAACTGGCCCACTTACTCCTCTTAGATCTCTCCGCGGCCTTCGATTTAGTAAATCACCAAATCCTATGCCGCCACCTTAAAACTGCCGCCCACTTCTCGGACAAAGCTACAGCCTGGATCACCTCCTTCCTGGACAATAGATCCATGAGGGTCTTCTCCCCTACTGAACCCTCTCCAGTCACTTGTGATGTCACTCAAGGATCATGTGTATCCCTGACACTCTACAATGTATTCACAAAACCCCTTTTTCACATCTTGGATCTACTGGGCGTCACGTATACCAACTACGCAGACGACACTCAGATACTTATCCCCATCACGGGAGACCACAAAACTGACTCCCTAGCCATCAACGCCATTTATCAAGTCATCCAGGCATGGATGGCGCAGCATGAATTGTGCTTAAATGACGAAAAGACTGAGCTCCTCATCCTTGGCTCCCACCAAAGACCTAGCAAGCTTGACCCATCGTTTAAATCTTTCACCATTGATGCTAACACCATCAAAGTGGCTAAGGACACTAAAACGCTTGGGATCTCCTTGGTATAGGAGTCTAAAATCTTACCAAAGATTTATCCAGTGCTGGGGTACGCAAGATAATTCATCATATACGAACTGTATAATAGTCTTACAGATTCCTAAATATGTCGTTACAGGTACAAGCTCTGTCCCTCCACAATGTACTCAGTGCCCTACAGATATCTATATTTATGATGGATTATCTTGCGTACCCCAGCACTGGATAAATCTTTGGTAAGATTTTAGACTCCTCCACCCCGTTCTACTTTAGCATCCCCTTGAGAGATTTTTTGAATTTTCATTTTAATATGAGGTCACTGTTCCATTGACAATTCCCTATTTGTTTGTCCATAGATAGTGACTCCAGGACTCCCTCTAAGGTTACCACACGTCCTGATGAAGGCCTGCTCACATAGCTGCATTGCACAGCTTCTTTAGGCCGAAACACCGTTGTGTCGACGATATTACCAGTCAACAGTGCACATTGGAAGCATTGTTTGTGTCTTTTGTATACATGTCCATGAATATGGGTTTATGTTGTATTACTGTAACTGCATGACTGTTATGATTTAACAAAAATAGCAGTACACCCTTTGTTGTATCACATTGAGATCCAGTTGTTTTCACTGGACCATACTCATTTGTATTGTTGTGGCATAATACCTCCTGGGTGCTCTATCCCCAATAACACTATCCAGATGCTATTAAAATGCATTTTGTAAAAAAGGATTGCAGTATGACTAACTGTTTTTTCCTGCATTAGTTTGGAATTGTGTCTGACCTCTCACCCTGCAATTTTGGTCTAGTTTATCTAATATTTCCCTCCTGGGTTTTTCAGGGCTCTGCCAGGTGCCCTACATTGAATTTAGCATCTTACACCTGCAAGCTCATCACAGCATGCTGCCCTTTCCCATCACCAGCCAACTGCACCACACTAGCCAGGACCTTGGTCCTATCCAAAATTGATTATTGCCATGCCCTCTATCTGGGCACCAACCAATGCAATATAAAAAAATTACAAATCATCCAAAACAATGCAATCAGAGCGGCTCTAAACATTCCTAGGAACCTTCACATTTCTGACTCTAGACGGAATCTCCGTTGGCTCTCAGTCTCCCAAAGAGTCTCTCTTAAAGCACTTGCGCTCACACACAAAAGCCTTGCCAACCAAGCCCCTAGCTACCTAGCCAGCAGATTCACACTACACACCGCTGCGAGACCACTCAGAAGTGCCCAAACCAACTGCCTTGACATCCCGCGGTTCAACCTCCACAGATCTGGTGGACGCAGCTTCCCAGTCCTAGCAGCTAAGTTATGGAACTCGTTACTAATCCTCTTAGAGCTGAATCCTCCTTCCCAGCCTTCAAGCGCAAAGCCAAAGCTTGGCTGTCTACCCATGACTTCCTGTGACTCTGCCCCAGTCAAACTATAGCATTAACAGCCTATTGTTATAACCTGCTATTGTACATTTGTATATTTTCTGTATAACTTGTATATTTCTGTATATTCAATTCAAATGTCTTGCCTGTACCATGCCTGAAACTAAGTGATGCGCCTGGATGCCCTTGAGCCTGGTGCACTATATAAATTAAATAAATACAAATATCATCATGAACCCGAATGAGCAGGCCTATGCCATGAATATAAATGAGCCAGGACTCTGCTGCACTTGAAGGGGAACATTGTACATATCTATTTTGAAGAACAACATTGGTTCACTCGGGGGCACTCTCTCTCTCTCTCCAGGGCAGGGTGTTGAGTGTGTTGCAGCTGAAAAAGCCAGGTATACCAGCCTCGTCCACCACCTTACCCCACCGCCAGAAGAATATTCACATCATGTGAATCCATGAAAGATACCAATGCTGGAGAATTGGTGTTACAGGTAAGAAACTACAACCTTCTGCAGCATTGGATCCTTCATGGATTCACATGCTGTGAATAGATTACATAGCAGTTCCAATCATGCACGGTGGGGTGTAAAGGCAAACCAATACAGAAACAAAATCATATACATGAGACAAACCCATCCAGTGACCAAGATCAAAAATAAACATCCCGAAGCTGCGGGGATTACCCTATTGAAATAGGCATTGCAGGATCGCCCGTCCCACCTGCACATCACCACCATGCTGCTGCCCCAGACAGTAATGCTGGGTAAAGGCATGCAGCACCACCCAGGAGGCCGCCTGGCAAATGTCCACCAGCGGGAATCCCCGACCATAATGCCGCAGACAAAGCCGTAGACCTTGTCGAGTGTACCTTTGGAGTCTTTCCCAAAGGCTTTCCAGCTTTAGTGTGGCAGACGAGGTAGAGGACACCCAACGAAAAAGTCCTGGTTTGGAGATTGCTTGTCCCTTGATGGATGGCCCATAAACCACAAACAGCTGTTTAGATTTTCTGAAATCATGAGTTTGATTCAAATAAAACTTCAACGCCCTCTTTACGTCCAGAGAATGCAGAGCCCGTTCTGCAGGCGTGGATGCTGAAGCAAAAAACGAGGGCAAAACAATAGAAGAGTTTATGAAATACTGTTGGCACTTTGGGGCTAAAGTGCGGATTGGTGGCCAAAAACAACCTTGTCCTTCAAGAATCTCATGTATGGCGGTTCTATAACCAATGCTTGCAACTCTGAACTAATTGCCACCAGAAAAGCCACCTTCCGTGACAGAAACTTTAAAGGAGGCGTCGACAGCGGCTCAAAAGGCGTCTCTGCAGACCCGAAGGTACCACATTAAGGCTCCACACGGCGCAAACTTCTTGACCGGAGGAAAAGTTCGAAACAACAAGATATCGCAGCCAAGTGTACTTTTATGGAGGATAACGCCAGGCCCCCAACAGGTAGGGGAGAACCTGTTCTGGGAAAATGTTCAAAGGGTCCACCCCAGGCTGGGCCTTATACCACACACAAAACCAGACTGTGGTGCCACACAGCACCCTCCCCCGTCCTGAGCCAGAAGGTCCGGCGTCACCTCCAACCGAATCAGCTCTGCCATCGACAAGAAAAGGAGATCTGAGAACCACGGCTGCCTTGCCCAGAACGGAGCCACCAGAATCACATGGCATGGGTATCTCCGAATCCACTGGAGGGTCTGCCGGATGAGAGGAAACGGGGGAAATGCATACGCAAACCGGCCCGTCCATGGGAACAAGACCGCCGCCCCCAGAGACTCTGGGTGAGCCCACCTGCTGGCGAACTCCCTGCACTGTTTGTTCTCCACCGTTGCAAAAAGATCCAATGGGGGGTGGCCCCACTTCCGGAAGATCATGGAAACCTGCTGCTCCTTCAGCTGCCACTCGTGCTACTGGCCAACGTCCCTGCGGAGCGCGTCTGCCTGCACATTCAACACTCCCGGCAGAGAAGCCACAATGCCGATTTCATGAAGCAGAGCCCAATGCCAAAGGTCCTGTGCTTCCCTCGACAGCACTCTGGAATGCGGGCCCCCTGTTTCCAGAGATCAAACATTGTGGTGGCGGCAGAAACGACTTGAGGGCCCAGTGCACTGCTCTCAACTCGAGCACATTGATGTGGAACTGAGATTCCTCCTGAGACCACAGGCCTTGAACTTGCAAGTCGCTGAGATGCGCCCCCCCCATCCCATCTGAGAGGCATCTGCCACAATCGTAAATTGGAACTCCGGCTCCAGCAACGGCATGCCCCGAACCAGATTGTCCGAGCACTTCCACCAGCGAAGAGCTTCTACCAGAGCGCCGTCGATCAACTTGTCGTACCACGATCTGCAGCTCTGTGCCCACCGGTCCGCAAGGGACTCTTGCACCGGCCTCATGAAGAGACAGTTCGGCGGCAGCAGCATGCATGACGCCATGGCCCCCAGCAGCGACATGTAGGACCGGACTGAAACCCTTGTGCCGCTCTTCCACTCGGCTGCCCTTTGCAGGAGCTTCAGGACCCGCTCTCGTGAGGGCTTCACCAGTACCAGTCGAGTCCGAAACTCTGCCCCCAGAAACACCAATTCCTTGGAAGGCTCCAGAAATGATTTCTCGAAGTTGATGGCGAATCCCAGCCGTTGCAACAGCTGCATGGTAGCTCCGAGACTTTCCTGCGCCTCCCTTGGCGATGAACCTCTCACCAGCCAGTCGTCCAGGTACGGGTATATGTGATGACCCTCCCGTCTGAGAAACGCTGCCACTGGTGCCAAACACTTTGTAAACGTCCTGGGGACGACTTCAAACCAAATGGGAGTACCCGAAACTGGTAATGGTCCTCTCCTACGACAAACCGCGGAAACTTGCGGTGCTGTTGACGCATGGGAATGTGGAAGTATGCGTCCTGTAAATCCAATGATGCCAGAAATTTGTCCGGCTGCACCGACCGGATGACTTCCTGAAGAGTGAGCATCTTGAACTTCAGGCGTTGCAGAGTCTTGTTCAACGCCCAAAGATCCAGAATGGAACGCCACTTGCCATTGGGTTTCTTCACCACGAAATAGCGGGAATAAACCCCTTGGCCTCGCTTTGCCACCAGAGCCGGTTCTATAGTCATCTTCTCTAGCATAAAAACCACCTCCTGCCTCAGGCTGTGAAGATGTGGTTGCATGGAATACACCGGTGGAATGGCAACTGGAGAACACTGGAACTCCAACAAGTGGCCCAGGCGCACCGTGTCCAACACCCAACGATCCGATGTTATTTTGGACCATTCGTCCACGTGCATCGCCACCCTGTCCCCTAGTAGATTGGCCTGAAGGAAGCCATTGTTGTGGTTTAGCTTGCCTCCCCTTGGAGGTGGAGGCCTGCAAACCCCATTTCCGCTGAGCCTAAAAGTCCCGACTCTTCTGCGCCGACCTGCGATACCCCTGGGAGGAATAACTCGACAGACCATAACCCCGGTCCCTGGTGGAAGCAAACGGGGCATTACCCGAAGCACCCCGGAACGGGCGAAAGGAGCGAAAAGAGCATCCACTCTGCAAAGCCCCTAAGGACTTAGCAGTCTCTGTGTCCTCCTTCATCCCTTTGAGGGCATCATCGATTTTTTCCCCAAACAAATGCTCCCCCTCACAGGGCATGTCGATAACCTTATAATGCACCTCTGGCCGAAAGTCAGTGCACTTTAGCCAGGCTTGGTGACAAAGTACTACACCATTATTAATCTGCTTAAAGCCAGACTCTGCCAAGTCAACGGAAATATTTATACTGTGATTGGAAGCCTCCTCGCCTTCAGGCACCAATAGCATGGCGTCCTTGCGGTGCTGCTCCAAAATAGGGGCAAGCCTATGCCACATCTCACAATCATAGCGTGCCATGATCGCTGGGAAATTTGCCGCTTTCACCGTCGTCGCCCCGACAGTCAAAACCTTCTTCACAAAGGCATCCCGTCTTCTTGCCTCACTGTCCAGAGGAGTAACACTTGTGCTGACTCCGGGCCTTACGGCTTGCAGCCGCCGACACCACAGACTCAGGAGTGGGCTGCAACACTAAGCACTTCGAGGGAGATTCTGGGGCCTTGAACTTTTTCTCAAGTCTACCCTTGACAGCCGGCTCCGAAAACGGATGGTGCATCGTGCGCAGGCCCTCCTGCCACACGTGGTCCAGAATCGGCACGGAGAATACAGCTTTCCTTCTCTTGCCCATTTGATCGAACAGGAAGCAATCCTTCCGCTCTTCCTCTGGGGGCAACCTAAACTCCACACACGTCTTATCCATCATGGTGTGGAACGCCCCAACATCATCAGGCGGTGGGGGGTGAGAGTGCGCCATACTCCGAGGCTGTTCCACCCCCCCGTCCGTGTCCCACGCGTCATCCCTCGCCGGTGACGATGAACCAGTAGACATAGTGCGCCGCGGAACACTGTCCGTCTCCAACTCTCAGGATACGATCGTGGACTGTCTTCTCTCACCGGCAGCGGTACCGGCAACCCAGCCGGAGGAGATTTACATGGAGGCACACCAGGAACTTCCATTACAGGCCCCACCGGGGTCATATTCAGAGGCGGCAACCTCGCATCCAGCTGGCCCAACAATGATTGCAGCATGGACAAAACTTGGAGCGACAACAGACTGCGGGTTAACCAGTGGCTAACTAGCAGGACCAGCTCCCTCTCCCACAGACGTCGAGGGCCCAACACTTTGCAGTCCCAAAGCCAAAGGGCCCAGCACAGGCTCCTGGTCATCGTCCACCTCCGAAGACACTGAAAAGGCTGCAGTATCTTGATGTAGAATGGTGTCAGGCAGCAGCGAGTCAAAGGCGGAAGACTGCCACGCCCCACTCCTCTGCAATAATCCTTCCTTCTCCATCCTCGTGGGATAGAAAAACATTGGTCTTTTTTCAAACACTTGTCGCCGGAGATGACAACACCACCGTTGATGATGGAACTGTAGATTGGAGAGCAACCATCAACGACGTGCCCACTGTCGACAAGGTCATCGTCGGTACCGCCACTTGCGGTGTAGATTTCACCGGAAACCCGGCCTGCATGGCAGCGCTGGACCAGTGTTTAGACCCCTCCCTGCTAGAGGACAACCTGTGATGGTCTCCGGAAGAGGAGCGTTTCGATGATGAGTCCTTTGGCTTGGCCAAGCCCTTCTCCTGCACCGCCGACTTATCGGATCTACTACCAGACCCCCGGGAATGGTCCGACCGACCATGCTTAGACGAAGAAGCACCCTTTGACAGCTGCTTACTCGAAGACGATCTACTGCTCTTCCCCACCTCCGACGCTGGTGCAGGACGATGTTTCTTAGCCAGAGGCTTGGCCGGCGCCGCACGGCGATGTTCCGCAGACTGCACAGGCCGCTCTGAGGACAGGCTCCGGACCGACCCCACCCCCGAGGCCGGGAATGTGCCCTCATTAAGCCAACAGACCAGCCGCTGATTGCGGTCCTTAAGAGTCTTCTGCGAGAACCCTCGACAAATCTCGCAAGTGTCTGCCAAGTGATGGGGTAAAGGCAGTAGAGGCAATCCATATGCCCGTCGCCTTCATACACCACCTTCAACCCACAAGTCGCACAGGTCCGGAAAAGAGACTTCTTTGGAGCCCCAGAAGCCATCTCAATACTCGAGTAGCAAAACGCATGTGCAAAAACACAAACACCACCAGGTGATCCCAACAGTTTGGAGACGGTTGAAATCTGAAGGGAAGCTGCAAGGGCGGGGCTATTTATACCATACGTCCTATTGTTGGGGACTAAAGCACCCAAAAAGGATGTTGATAAGACACTAAAGTGTCAAAGTTTTCCATAGGAAAACGCTAGGTTAAAGTGACCGAAGTTCCCAGCCTGACAACAGGGAATATTCACAGCATGTGAATCCATGAAAGATATATTGTCTGGCAATGCTGGAGAAGGCCATTGAACTGCGTTATGGACAAAGATTTCATTATTGAAACCCCGTGCAATGGCTCTTTTCCCCTTCTTTGTTAGCCAAAAGCTGGCACTTGGGCCACCAAGCCTACCACACTCTTGCAATCAAGCGTATACATTCCAAATACACAAATCAGTGGGGAAGCTTTTTTTTTCCCCCAGACTCCATATCAATTCTATAAAACAAATTACACAATCTATGCCTAGACTGCATAGAGGAAAGGTTTCCTCCAGTAAGTTGTAATGTGGACAACAGGGTGTCCGATGTTGAGTATTTTTACATTCTGTGTGTGAGGGTGCAAAATGTGCACTAGCAATTGGCTAGCGAAATATGTCTTCGCAAGTAAGAAATGGTGTTCTGTGTGTATGGATACTTCTATTGTGCTCACTACTTACAGGAATGAATGACTGCTCTTTGGTGATCTCTCCTAAGTGAAAATAGAAGCAGGCTGGCACAAGGCAGGCAGATGTCTAGATTCTCAGTACACATCCACCTCTCCATCCTAAAGGAACTTGAGTCACCTATTGCCATACCAGACACTTGCACTAAAGATCAGACCTGGTGTTCTGACATCCAATATGCTCTATCTAATAAAATCACTACCCTCCAAAACAAAATTCAACTGAAAAAAGACTCGCTTAAACTCCCTACACTGTCACCACCTAAGGCGATCCACATGCCTCAACATACCAAATTTTCCTTCACCAAAACTTCCACACTTGAGATTGAAAAAATTATCCTCACCCTCAAACCATCCAACTGCAAAGGTGACATCTGCCCAGCACAGCTAATAAAAGACGCTGCCAGAGACCTATCACCATTTATCTCCAAACTGGTCAATGCATCCTTCTCTACAGGCATCATCCCAGCTAATCTAAAACAATCCTGGGTGCTCCCGTTGCTTAAAAAGCAAACTCTAGATCCTCTTATCCCCACCAATTACCGCCCAATCACTACAGTTCCGTTTCTGCTAAAGATCCTGGACAAAGTGGCCTATATACAGATTCAAAACTACCTTGAACTGCACAAACTACTAGGAACTAGACAATCTGGTTTCCGCCCACTACACGGAACGGAAACAGCCCTGATTGACTTAAAGGCCCAAATAGACGAACTGAGAGATCAGGGCAAGACAGCCCTCCTCCTCCTACTAGATCTCTCAGCTGCGTTTGATCTTGTGGACCACAAAGTCCTCTGCAAACACCTGGACGTTGCCGCTCACTTCTCCACCCAAGCCATCAGTTGGATAGAATCCTTTCTAAGTGAGAGAACTATGAGAGTCTTTTCCCCTTCGGCAGCAGCTGACCCTATACCTATTACTTGTGGAGTCCCTCAGGGATCCTGCGTCTCTCCGACCCTCTACAATATATTCACCAAACCTCTGTTCGACGATCTGGACAATCTCGGTATCACCTACACTAACTATGCAGATGATACACAGATTCTCTTCCCACTTTCTGGGGATCACAGCAGGGATGGGGAGTTGGTGAATAGAGTGTATCTCATCATTCAGGCATGGATGGCCACTCACGGTCTTTGCCTGAATGATGATAAGACAGAGTTGATCATTCTGGGCACACAAGCTAATATTAACAAATTGGGCCCGGATTACTCAGCCTTCAGCATAGACGGAAATGCCATTAAAGTCTCGAGGGAAGTAAAAACACTTGGTTTCTATCTCGACTCTACCCTGTCCTTCACTAAACAGGTAAACTCCCTAGCCTCCACTACTGCCTACACTTGTAAATTGATCAGAGCAGGCAAGCCCTTCCTGTCCAATACCAGCTGCCTAATCCTGGCTAGAGCCTTAATTCTTTCCCGACTAGACTACTGTAATGCCCTATACAGTAGCGCCAATAAAGCCACTACCCTAAGACTTCAAATTCTACAAAATAATGCTCTCAGAGCTGCATTAGGAATAAAAAAGAGGGAGCATATCTCCTCGACTAGGCGGCAACATAAATGGCTCTCTACGGAGAATAAAATCCAGCTAAAAATGATCTCATTAACCCATAAGGCCTTAAATAATGCAGCTCCCAGCTACTTAATGGACAAAATAAAAAGAAAAACTTCTAATAGACCCTTGAGAATCGCCAATTCCAATTGTTTGGCAGTACCTAGATTCAGACTCGCCAAAATTGGTGGCGCCTGCTTCCCTGTGAAAGCTGCTAACCTGTGGAACGCCCTGCCACCTAACCTAAGAGCTGACCAACCCTTCCCCCATTTCAGAAGGAACCTTATCAAACACATTATCGCCAACAACGACTTAACACCCGAACACTCACAAGTGTAGTCCGACCCAATGCACCCTGACGTGACATCAACCTTTATGCTTATTACCGCAAATCCTGTATGTTGCTAACTGTACATTCATGTAAATACGGCAAATCTTTATCTGTACATTCTTGTAATTTGTGCAATATGGTGTAATATTGTAAATTCATTTATATAACATTGTAACATTGTAAGCTTCGCATATACTTGTTGCTGCGCCCGGTAACCTAAGGGTCTGGTGCGCAATATAAATAAATAAACAAACAAACAAACAAACAAACCTCAGAGCTGCTCCAGTGTCCGCCTCCTCCAAATGGCCTTCAACAGGTTTGAATGGCAGACTTCAACAGATTTACTTACATGTAATTGCAGTTAACCCTGTGCACTGCTGCCACCGGGAGGGCAGCTGCAGACAGTTCAATTAGTGCATATAAGCATTTCAGATGGGACACTAACACCATGGAATGTGTACTCTACCGTGCTAGTCGACAAATGGCTTTTGCAATAGAGAGCTTGTCTCCAGAGAGGATGGGAATCAGCTTGGATCTGTACACAATCAGGCCTGTCCATGTTCCGGAAGAGCTGTGGCCGTAGAGAAGGCTGGGGGAGTGTAGCGGCTGGAGCTGGTAAAGGATGCTTTGCTCATTTCCAGCTCTAAGCCCATCGAGGGAGTCAGGCCCAGACAAGTCAGACTCTGCCAGGCCCAGTGGGTGACACTGCAACATGTAGCAAGTAAAATATCCTGGACAACCAGCCTGATTCTTGCTCTGTGACCCGGGGATAACTGGATGTGTGGATAGGGTTAGGAACAGACTGTTTGATATGGACCCTTGAACCGCCCCTGCTGCAATGAACGAGGTTAGAGCCAGTTCAGACAATGTTGGTAGGGAACCGGATCTGCAGGGAGGGCCGGGCATCTCTGACCACTATACAAGAGCCAGAATTATTTGGGGCAATTGATAGCCATGTCTGAGTTAGGCGGTCACCTTCCATGGATCTACAGCGTCTCATTTATAACAAGCTCCAGGATACACAATATTTTCTGGCCAATTGTCTCTGTTTAGTTTGAGCCAATTGTCGCTCATCCACTTACCAACAGCCGTCGGGCATCTTGGCAGGCACGCCATATCAGCCTGTTCCAGATCTAAACGTATCCGGATCCGAGTGTCGTCGGCATACAAATAACGCCCGACACCAAAGGAGCGGATGAGACAGACAAGTGCCCAAATGTAGATGTTAAAATGGATCGGCGACTGGGAGGAGCCCTGTGGAACTCCACAGCTCTAAGGGCAGGGAATAGATAGAAAAGGTGTCAGAGTACGATCCGCCAGGAACAAGGTGTACCATGCTAGTACTTGGCCAGATATACCGATCTGGGCAAGACGGGACAACAGGATGGGGTGGTCGACAGTGTCGAAAGCCGCTGATAGATCTAACAAAATCAGGGCACCCACCCCACCTGAGTACACCAGTCTGGCCATATCATCCTGGACAGAGACCAGAACACTCGTAGTGCCTCTGCTTGGTCTAAAGCCGGACTGAGCAGGGTCATGAAGGGAGGAAGATTCCAGAAATGAGGACAGTAGAGGGGATACCAGGGACTCACAGTTTTGCAAGAAGAGAGATGGGCCGAATGTTAGCAAGAACAGTAAGTGATGGCTTCTTAAGGAGAGGGAACACACTAGCCGCCTTCAGCTCAGATGGAATTAGCCCAGATTTGCAGGAATTATTAATGGGCGCAGTGATTTCCCTTAGAAGATTATGGGAGATCGTTTTCATAATGGCTATAGGGATGGCCCAGTCCAGGGCAACTAGGATCATGGATTTCCTCAACCTCCTGATGACTTGATGAATGATGGGAATTGGAGGAAATGCGTACAGGAGTGGAAACTCCCAGTCCACTACGAACGTCTCCTAGAGCTCCTCTTAGGGGAAATTCCCTTGAGCAGTACCTTTCGCACTTCCGGTTGACACTGTTTGCGAACAGATCCACTGGGGGTGGGAGGGGAGGGGTTCCCCAAAGGGTGAAGATTTCTTGAAGGACTTCCTGGGCTAGTTCCCCACACGTGGGATACTGTGCTCTGCCTGCTCAGAGCGTCCGCTGCTGTGTTCTGCACTCCTGCTAGGTGAACTACTGACAGAGAGATTCCTTCTTGTATTGCCCAGAACCAGAGCTGCATTGCCCCTCTGCACAGTGGTAGTGATCCTACACCACTTCTCTTGTTGAGGTAGAAAATGGCAACTGTGTTGTCCATCATTATCAGGACATTCTTTCCCCGTACAGAGGGCAGAAAGGCCTTCAGCACTATCTGATTGTCCTCTGCTCTAAAAGGTTGATATACAGTTTGGACTCCGATGGAGACCAAAGACCGCTGATGGTCAAATCATTGGTATGGGCTATCCACCCCTTGAGTGAGGCGTCCATCACTTCTGTTATCTCCAGCAATGGTTGCCAAAAATATTCTCCTTTCAAGATGTTCTTACGACAGGCCCACCACTGAAAGTCCAGCGAGACTCTGTTTTGGATTTGTAGGAGATCTGACATCCTTCCTGAGAATTGTGACCACTGTGTGCTAAGAGCCCATTGGAGAGATCTCCTTCCTCAGGCGAGCCTCTGGCACCAGAAAAATGTAGGATGCCATGAGGCCGAGCAACCTCTGAAAATCGAAGGCCGGTAGATTTTGGCCATTCTGGAATTTTGTCACCATCTGCAGAATGTCTTGAGCCCTCACCTCTGGTGGCGAGGCTTTTCCCAGTGATGCATCCAGGACTGCTCTGATGAACTTGAGTCTTTGTGATGGTATCATGTGGGACTTCCTGAAGTTCAGTGAGAAGCCCAGCCTGTGGAGGGAGTAACAGGTGGAACTGAGATGTTCCAATGCCTGTTCCGGGGAACTGGCCCTGATTAGCCAATCGTCTAGGCAGGGGTAGACGTGAATCCCCCCCCTCTCCTGAGATTCGCTGCCGCAACACCCATTAGCTTGGTGAAAACCCACGGGCAGAGGTTAGCCTAAATGGCAGAACTCGAAACTGATAATGAGAACTGCCAACAGCAAACCTCAGGTACTGTTTGTGCTTGTGATGGATCAGCACATGAAAGTAAGCGTCCTGAAGGTCCAATGATACCATCCAATACTGAAGCTGGAGGGCCTGAAGGATCCGAGAACCATGAGGAACTTGTTTAAGTTTCTCGAGTCCAGGATGGGTCTCAATCCTCCGTCCTTCCTTGGACTCAGAAAATAGAGAGTACCAACCCATGTTCCTTTCTGCTACAGGTACTGGTTCTATAGCACCTTTCTCCAGCAGGGTTAAAATCTCCCGCATAAGGAGTGGATCTGGAATCTTCAAAGAGTTGTTCCGCGGTGGATAACTCTGGTTTTTGCAGGAAAGGTAGGCAGTAACCTTGGGCAACTGTTTCCAATGCCCAAGCATCTGAGGTAAAAGCCTCCCATTCTGTCAGATGTGACAACCTGCCTCCTACTACAGTCTTGTGTACGAAGACCTCAGAGGTTTTGGAGTGGCTGAAGGTAAGGCAGCCGCTGCTGTCGCGGTCTTAGTACCTCTACCCCATCCACCACAGGGGAATCTTTTATGTCCTCTTTGAGCTAGCTGTCCTCGCCCCCTTCCGAATGCGGAATAATAGCGAAAGTACTTAACCCTCCAGGGTGCACCTGTGCGGCAGTTTGGAGTTTGTCTTATTGCAGCTCCAAAGGATTTGGCCGCTGCCTTGGAAGTTTGCAGCTTCTCCAAACTCTCATCAGCTTTATTTCCAAATAAATGCATGCCGTCAAAGGACATGGTGAGAAGCCTGGATTTTACGTCTCGGGCCAATCCTGACTTTCGCAACCAAGCAAATCTGTGAATCACTGTACTAGCCGCCATTGGCTAGGCTGATAATGTCAACATAGTCAAGACCGGTCTGGAGGGATTCGCACATAGCGTCTTTCGCATTGTTGACAATAATAAGGAAACCGTCTCCTTCCTGCCCCTCGGGATATGGTCAGCCGTGCTAGAAATGCACTCCTAGAGGGTGTGGGTAAATCTCGCTAGCGTGCACGTAGCATTGGCAGATTTTAAATCCATACTGCCAGCCGAGAAAACCTTCTTGGCCATGGCGTCATAGCCATCTCTATCCTGTGGTATCGTAGGATAGGCATTTTGTCTACCTGAGGAAGTGGCTGCTTGCACTACAAGACTCTGTTGCAGGGTGCTTAGAGAGGTAAAAAAAAAGGGTCAGAACTAGAGGCTCTGTGTATTTGGCTGTCTGTTTTAGTTCACAGCTGGAATAACCTCTGGTGTTTCCCAAAAGTAACCCGCTCTCCTTTGCAAAGCCTGATGGAAATGGACAGCGAGCCCCACTGGGAGGGTTTCGACCATCCCATATATTCCATGACCCTTGTCATTAGCTGTCTATATGTTACCTCTGCTTGGTCTTCAGGGACTGCCTTTCCAAAATGAATCTCAAGAGAGGTATCAATACCACTAGCTTCATGATGACATTCTTGTAAATTCTTCATGCAAGAGTCCTCTGATATAAGTTCATCAGGCGCTGATGGTGTCCCATATTGCCACCCAAAGGGTCTTTCTTCCTCAGAGGACTACTCTGTGTCTTCAGAAATTGAAGAGTGATTTAAAGTAATCCGCTAGTGGTAGAGGTGTATACGTTTTTCAATTGAAGTAGGCATTATGGTAGCCATCACAGGAGTCGAAAACGTCAAAATTGTGAACGTAGACTGCCTCAACAAAGGCACTGATGGTTTCGATGGTTTTCGACGATTGTGTCAAAGGGATTGACACATGGGCGCCGTGGAGGCCAACACTCGAGTCGTCGATGGCTTGTCCATCGGTATCGGCGCGGACAGCGTCGATGACACTTTTCGGTCTGAATTCCCTTCGACGTCAATGTCGTTTTTTGCCTTTGAGGAAACTCTCTCGACTCGAGGGATGAGATCGCTCTCTAGGAGATTTGGTGGCCGGGTCCTTAGAAGGCTCTTGTGCTTCCGAGGTCTTTTGACTGGAGCATTGCCTCTAGGTGCTGTCGAGGGGGGCAAGGCCGCATTCTCTAAATCATTTAGTATACAGAGCCTAAACTCCTCCCACTGTGTTGGTGTACTGATTTGGAAGGACAAACTACTGGTTCAGGTGAACTGGACGAGGTGGATGGCGACCTATGGCGGCTCTCTTTTCCCATTGAGGAATGGTGCAAACCACTTCTCAAACAGGAAGGTTTAGACCTCTTTCGACGATGAGACATTGTTCTCGACTCGTCTGATGTCTTTTATTTAAATGGAGTAGAAGGGTATTTTTTAGGCTTACATGTTACCAACTTCCCTCTACGCTCTATCAAGGCTTTGGCAGTGATCGACAGGCAGTCCTTGCTCCTTGCACTCTGATCACGGATGATTTGATCCCAAACACCACAGGCAGATCCTGTGCTGGTCCGTAACAGACATCTTTGCACCACAGTCACAGCATTTCTTGAAGCCGGATCAAGGGGTGGACGATGCCGATGACAAAGCCGTGTCGTGAATTTTTTAAGAAAACTTGAAGTAGATTTACAAAGTATTCAGGTTAAGAACTAGGCATTGCACACCCGAATCGATGAAGGGCTGGAAAATCTGAACGGAAGCCAACGGGCGATGTGCATGCTACATATACCTGCAGTGACGTCGACATCGAGACAGAGGCCTCCGAGGGACACTGAGTCGAAAGGCATCGACGCAGAACCCCCTGCTGAAAATAATTCAGAAGCAGCAAGATGGATATTGGAAATATCAAAGATAAGGAATACGTGGGAGGACACAATACATTCGAAAGTGCCCATACGAAAGTAACCCATGGAAGAGAGCCAGTGTGAAAGATTGCCATAGAAAGGTGGGGCATGGAAAAGACCAACTGAAAGTGAACTTTATGAACAGATGCAGTGGGGCAAGGCCACAGACTGGCAAGAGGTGTGCGACGTAATGGCAAAGCCAAAAGGCTAACTAGGAGAAGCCAGAAGATTGTAAACCTGCATATAAAGCCAAAAGGCCAACAAAGAGGAGCCAAGTGAATGTGACTCTGAACACAAGAGAGGAACAGAGGAACCTGCGTGGGCTGAAGAGCCCAGGGATCCTGGTTGCGCGACCTTTGATGGGTGGACCATGTGGTCCGACAACTGCGCTCAGACCAGTGAGCCCTAAATTATGAGAATCAAAGACACTGAAATTAACCAAGAAGGAACACTAAGTCAATTGGTGAGGCAATCCAGAAGGAGGGGGCAGGCTGACCTCGAATTGTGTTACATTTGTTTTGAAAAGACAAACAAATTCAAGTGGTTGAGTTAAAGTCTTGGGGAAGGGAACCCTGGGACTTAATGAACTGTAAATATTATCTTTAGAGCTAAGTCTCAAGACCCTTTCTTTGAAACGGTGTTGCTTGGAACGTGAGGAAGAAAAACCCATGAAGTGTGTGGAACTGTGATATTTTGAATGAGAGAAAGGTAATCTTGAGACTTTTATGGAACTTTCTTGAACTTGAGGAAGGAGAGCTGAGAAGAAAGCTAAGAGCAGGAAGAAGCTCTGGACTATGTTGAGCACTATTTCTTTGATTATTGACATCCCTACACATCGTTTAGCTTTAGTGGTGAGGGCAATGTTAGGTTTCGGACACAGACAGACTTAAGTTGAACTCGTGGATTCAGAATTTCCTTAGTTTCGTTCAGGTAGGGAAATCCCACCTTCGCATAGGGCAAGTTAGGCCTTCTCCCATCCTGACATTTGAGCTAATGAAGTATTTCTGTTTGAACTTCTTATATGCTTCTTGCTTCACAATGCCTTCCTTCACACCCCTTTTAAACAAAATGTGAGCCAGGAAATCTTTTACTCTTACTGTGAATTCTGGTCTAAGCAAGGGGTAACCAACAGACGCGTAAGAAGCAGGCCAGTTGGTCAATCCATATGTCAAGCCACATAAGAAAACATGTACAAACATTTCCCCAGGCCACTAACCAGAGTCTTGTTTTGAAGGTTGGGGAGGGGGATGCCAGGGTGGCATAAGCCCATCCACAGGAACTAAAATGGGATTAGTGTAACGTACCCTGAGCAATTAGCATTTTACTTCTTGTGATTTCGTAGAATGTATGGCTAATTCATCACTTTTAAAGGATGACTCAAAGCTGAGTTGGTATGTCCAAATAAAACAAAAAGCGGTAAGACTTTTCTACTTCAAGACAAAATCATGAATTCTTATCCCTTACTTTATGTAGGCAGTTGGATGAGTACGTGCAATGCAACAGTCTTATGTTTGAATAATGTCTACGAGCACACATTTATCAGTACATCATTTATGATGAAGAAATTACTCACTGGCGCAGAAAGCTAGGGATCGCTAAGCATCTACATGTGTGAGCCTTCTGACCAACTTTATTTCATTAAATAAGTCATTGATGCTTTCAAATACTTTCTACAACAGGAAATCAAAAACAATAGTGTCTCAATTATGCTATGCTTGCAATTCATTCCAAGTTGTCATACTCATTCTGCTAGTTGAACATGAGTTATATCTGGGTTCAAACAAATCAGTATATTAACAAACATAGGTATCTCACTTTCAGTTTAAAAGCAGCCTTTCATTTCTTTTGTGAAATTGCTTGCTTCTAAAATATATTGACTCATGGCTGTGCTACTTTCTTCAATTTCTTTTAGAGAAAATAAGGTTACAAATGTACTTGCAACTTGTCTCATTAACAAAATGCAAGCTACCCTGCTGAAAGACTAAGCAGCTGTTTAACAAATCATATTTTCTATCAGAGACGTCCATGCTTTGTAGAGCTAAAATCAAAATGACTACAGACCCAGGAAAAGCAGAAACGTCCTGCGACTGTAAAAATGGTAGCATTTGTGCTGCATTGGCAGCTTTTCTGGCAAACAAAACCTAGATCATCTCACATGCTGTGACCCCGTTTCTCGGTTTCTTCTGCTGGACTGATCAGTTATTTCCTCTCTGCAGCCCATCAGGTTTATCTCAGCCTGCTGTCTTCTCTACCAAGAATGTAAAATTCTGTATCTCCCTGCGTCCAGGTTTTTTTCCGTTTTATGGACACTTTCTTGGATTTAAACGACATTTCTCTTGGATGTACCCCAAATTTCATCAACCTACTTGGCCTCCCTTTCTGACATTCTTAGGTTCCAATCTCTTGCTATGAACTACAGCGTCCAGTTTGCTTGGGCTGCAGATAAGTTTGACCCTTTAGTCACGTTCAGTTTAACTGGCTCCGAGACTAGGATAGGAATTGGTCAATAAACAATTGTTTGCTTTTCTTTGATCAAAATTCTGCTCCGACTTTCTCTGCGTTTTTATGTAGCTTGTTCTTCTTGCCTTGCATGGCTTCTGTGCGAAGCAAAGGCATATGATTGCACTAGGATTTTAGTATGGAGTATTATGAAAGGGGGTCCAATTATCAGGCGTCCCTTTCAGAAACAGAATTACCATTTTATGTCTAAAAATCAAAAGCTTTCAGTATATCCTGCACTCACTGGATGGCATTCTGTCACAGTCTCAGTCCCCCGAAAAAAAGCTGAATCCTGTGAAGACACTCATTCACGTCCAGCCAACGGAGTAGATCTGCACAATGGAGAAAAGCTGCCGGAAGATCAGAGAAATGGGATCCTGTCAGAGCAGAAGATGTCTGCTGACAAACATGTGCATGTCAAGAGGCAGAAAGGGAGGTTGCCAGTTGGGGGACTCAAAAGGAAAATGGGGTAGGCTGCAGGGAATCTCAGATTAGTGCCAGACGCCAAAGCATACGCAGTCGCAACAAGAGACCCTATCACAGAGGAAGGAGGAGACTTTTTTTTAAAAACCCTAAACGCTCAAGAGGGAGAGTTGCCACATAATTCAAAGGTGACCAGAGCCATTGCAGGTGGTGAATCATATGAAAGAAAGCAGCGCCAAGGTGGCGAGTGCGTTGGGAGAACCAAAGGAGGGAGGACAACGAAAACATATGGAGAAGACCAAGTATGTAAGCAGGAATAACCAAACAAAAATAAAGCACTGTGAGAAAGATACCTTGCACTGACCCATGGAACCAGTAGCGAGAGTTATTGAGCAGGGAAGACCTGAGATGAGCTCTAGAGGAGCAGGACAGATGAAGATCTAATGCTGCAACAGTGAAACCTGAACATGTTTATGGAAGGAGACATCTCATGCCGAATCATGGAGCGGAGATCACAGCATAAGACATGTCAGTTCCAAGCTTAAAAAGGCTGGCTGTTGTATCAATGTAAACTACACATTGTAAGCTGCTTCTTTGCAGGTCGGCTTACAAAACTGTAGGTTGCAGGTTAGGAGTTAATCTTAACCAATGACACTTGCACTGGGGCAACACCCCAGAGCACTGCTTTTTTAAACCTGCCATCACAGAAAGGAAAAGATCATATGCAAATCAGGCTTGGTCCTATCCCAAAAGGGGCAGTCCAGCCCGAACTGCTAGGTCACTTGAGGTACACTTGACCACATCGAGCTAATCATGAAACCATTTATTCACTTGTACATTAATGAAGGACACAGACCTGCACAAAACACGAACCACCAGCAAACTACTGTCACCCGACTTTCTCGCCAAGACTTCAACACAATCCATCATCTGCAAGGACCCACACACCAGCAGATCAATCATTGAGCCATCTTCTTGATCCTGGTAAATTCCTCTTCTGGGCCGTCTGTTCCTTCAATCCCTTACATTGTAGGCATCAACATTTCTCTTTTCACACCCACAGACTGATGTCTGTTCACCACAGGTTTGGGCACAATAAGTACCTCAGATAAGACCCAGGGCCAGGAGACTACTACAGCGTTAACTGGTGCAGAATAACAGACTGTTGCATGACATCATGAGCTTTTTCTAATGTCTTTTTTCCATTTTAGTGCTAGGATTCAGTAGGCATACTGCTTCAAATTATTGTGGCATTCAGATTACAGTGTGGCAAGTTAAGAAGGGTGCGTGTTTCTCCAAGGAGAAGGCAACATTTGCATGTGGGTGGCAAAAGGTTGTTCCTATAACTGGCAATTGCAGCAACATATTCTCGGGGGTGTACATATTTTCTGTTCCTTACCTTTGAGGGCTGGGAGCTTCTGCAGTTCTCGGTTTTTACTGATGTTAAATCGAGATGAACTTTGCCGCCTTTCTTTCTTTACAATCTGTGGTCCACCAGAATACTTGATTTTGTTGAGTTGTGTTGGTGGAGGGACGCTGTTGCTGGGACGCTTGTTTGAGGTCTGATGTGCCTGTCAGGGAAAGAAATTGGTGAATGTTTAAAATAAAAACATGCACATGTCTTTTGTTCTAAATCAAATCTTACAAAATGAACAAAACAAGAACCACATTCAATGCAAGTATCTCCTAATACAAGCCAATCTCAGACGCTCTTATGAAGCATGATTTTTCAATGTTGCTCGAAACAAAGCAGGCCCCACAAATTCGTAAAACCCCACAAGACCTGCATGTCGAGAACCGCTTGCCTACTCAACATATGAGAAATGCACTCCACCGAAGGCGATCAGTGACCAAGGTTTTACCAGTGTTTTGTGTAAAATGGTCCATGTCACCATGAGCTACGTCATGTTTGGCACACTGCTGCCAACTAGAGGCCAGCCACGCACAGCAAAATGTATTTGACATTTATTGCAAACAATGTTTGCTTGCAGTAAAGGTCAAACGTTTCAAACATCCCAGAAGTTCACTGTACTCGCCAACAAGTGCTGCGAATGGTACTCAACCTTCATAAAAACTACACGACTATGCAAATGGTCGAGTAGATTTTGCTAGACCTACAACGACACTTAATAAAACATGTCATTGTGCTAAAATTGCAATATCTGCATTCAGTTTACTTCCCCTTACTGCACATGGTACATTCTGACCACAGTGGAGTCCATGGAATAAAGGTAATTGATTGTATGGCAATAATCACATGTTGAAGCAGAAAAGGTTTGTTCTAGACCTCCAAAAGTAGAAAATCATTAAATGAAACCATGTAAATTTTAAACAGAGTGCTCTTGCGACATCATATGCCTTCAGCAAGTAGTGCCCATAAACAAAGCTACAAAGTCTGCTGTAATGATCCACATCTGTTCAGACTAAAGCATTTTGACAATGTTCCTGTCAAAATGTATCCTGAAGAACCTTACAGCTGGTGCAAACCTGCTGTTCTGACTGGGAATACTCACATCTAAACAGAATAAGAAAAACAAGCTGTCAAAACAAGCAGGTCAATGTTTTATTGCAATGCAAATGGAGCATTAGGTATCTGCATAGGTGATCCAGAATATTCCCTGCTATTCGTACCCATGCAGCTACCATCATCTCATTCACAGACCAGGCCATGGAAAGAGAGGAGGAGGGGAAGAAAGTATTGCTAGTACACGCAGAATAGATTGGAGGAAAGCCATTGAGTCAGAAAGAGGAGAGGAGGTGGGAAACATGGAGAGCAATATTGGATATGAGGCATAGTAAGGGTGTCGAAAAAGGAAGTGGATACCAGGGCTGTATGATAGTTACAGACTTAATTGATGTATAAAATATCCCTCACTATCCCCGTTTCTAAGAGGCGCTTCCCTGATAAAACTAAAGAGGTCTGTCAGAATGTACGTCAAATGCAAACACAGCTGTCCTGTATCATAACCTACTTCTATCCCTCACACTACAACTAAAGGATAATCTAACAGAACGTTTCTTCTCCAGGAGAATGTCTGTCTTCTCGTGATGCTCAGATAATGTTCAAAAGACTGTTCTCGTGCAACAAGAATATGCCAGGCGGAATAACTCCCTTCCCCTGCCGTGCAGGTTTCACACAGTCTTTCCAAATCCAGAAAAACTGCTGCCTTCTCCTGGTGCAGATCGATACAGCTTCTAATAAAAATCAGGGGGAATTACTCCCTTCCAGTGGCTTCTTTACAACTTTCAGCTCGGTACCAGGAGAATGACTTCCTTCTCCTGGTATTGCTAGGCACAGTTTACAACAAGGCCAGAGGGAATGACTCACTTCCCTGGCGTCTTTAGCACAGCTCCTAATTCGGGACCAGGAGAAGGACTCCCTTCTGGTGTCTCAAATGTTCTCTCACAACTCAGCTTGAGTCACACCATCGTGTTATCAAATTCCAAAATCCTTCTCTGCTGATAAATGGGGTCAGTGCTGCCACTGTGACGTGTACGTTCACCTTGCTTACTCAGTTTCCCTTTGCTAACTCAGTTCCCTCATGTTGGGGTCCCAGACGCTTCTCTGGTGGTCAGTGGGTTTATGGTCGGCACTGCAACAGGGAGGATCTCCTCGGATGCTTGGCTTATGTTGTTTAGTGTTCCTGACCTTTCTCTGGTGGTGAGTGGGCTTGTGGTAGCCACTGCAATGAGGCTCTCCTCAGATGCTTGGCTTATCAGTGTTTTGGTCCCCCACACTTCTAGCTTCCACCCCAGTGTCTCCTCCGGGTCTCTTTCACCTCCCATTTACCTTCAAAGAGATTTTGGCATGTGACCATGACTACCAGGGTCTAGCGTTCTCTTCGCTACATCGGTCTCCTCTCTTCCGTGTCCAAACACTGCAGCGGCTCCAAGCTCCAGTCGGCTGCTCGGCTGTTCGCTCTGCATCACATGGACCAGTGGATAACTTATTCCTTTCTCCGCCGGTGTCCTCCGCTCTTCTCCGACTCTCGTCTGCCCACAGTGTTTGAAACTGCTGCTGGTTTCCGTGCCTCTTCCCACTCCTGGCTGGGTTTGGCAGCCTGGTTAGTCCGTCGTCCATGCTCATAATGTTGCCAGTCCCGTCCTGGCAGATGGTAAAAGTCCTTTGTACTGGTTAACAATCTTCATGCCTCCTCGGGGCCACACAGTTCATAACCTCCATGTCTTCTGTGTTCTTCCTTGTCCTAGCACTTTTGGCTTTAGCCCATGTAAAGGTGCATAGGTTTATTTTCAACAAAATGGTTCTGAACAGTGGGGAAGGCTAGGGAATGTGGGCAGTGACAATATACAACGGGTTGCACCCCAGGTGAGTGTCCTCGTCCCCAAAGGGGGAGTCCCTCCCCCATGAGGACCTCCCACATTAAACCAACTCTAAGGGGACTTTTGCGTAGCAGCCATACTTCCCTAGCCTCATAGTAAAGGACTCCCCGTTGGGGAGAAGTGATGACACCATGTGAATCGCCACAGTATTGAAGGAAGATGAGAAGCAAAAAGAAGAGGGCCGGCCCAAAGTGGAGGGGGACAGACTCACTGGCCCCAGTTCTTGAGCAAACTCTGCTCATCCCCAATTCCTTTGAAATGGCACATCCTTAGTTCCAGTCTAACCTAAACACATTGGCACATTCACTTTGTAAAATAAACCACTGAGGTTTAAAGGAATAGTGCACTCAAATATTTTAATGGCTTAAAAGATGGGCAATATTAAAACAAATTAAACATCTTTTTAATTAAAGTTCCTATGTAAAATGTTTCACAAATAATGTTTAAATACCTTTAAAATCAAGCACTAGGAGGCGTCCATTTTGTGATATGGATGAACTTCCTGTGCTCGAGTTAATCTCTGCCCTTGCAGCACTAATGGAACAAAAGCCACCTGCTGGTAACTTATTACAGCGGCGGCTTTTGCTTCATTAGTGAGAGCAGAGAAGTGCTTTTATAAATAAAACGTTGTTGTATTTACGATTGCTGTTGTTAGAAAACCATAGAAATCATAAATATAACAATGTATTTATAATTGCAGTGGCTTTCCTTTTGAGTCTCCCGGGCTCCCCCATGCCGGGGGGACCCAGGAGACTCAAAAAGAAAGTAACTGCATGTATGAATACAACGCAATTGTATTAATACATGCAGCGGCTTTCGCTTTTATATTAAAAAATATAATAAAATATTGACCCTTTAAGTGCCACCGACGAGCCGGCTCGTCGGTGGAAACCGCTCTAGGTTGCCACCACCGAGCCGGCTCGTCGGTTTTGGCACTCTGTTTTGCTCGATCCCTGCAACCACTGGACCACCATGGAAACGTTTGTGAGGTAGGGTGCGGGGCTGCTTCACGTAAGCAGTCCTCTACCCCCCTGGCCCCCAAAGCATGGGGGCACATATGTGCACAACCCTGGGGGCTGATGGCTGATCATCTGCCCCCAGGGAAGGGGAAAAAAAAAAAATAGAACGGGGGTGGAGGGCCTGGGATTGTTTTGCCCCCAAGAAATGGTGGTGGCCCTCCCCCTCCCACACCAAGTGAAAAGGGGGGCCACCCCTTGTAGCCCTCCCTGGGGGCAGATTTATGGCCCCAGGCAGGAGTACATGAGGTGGCCCCCATCCAATTGGTGGGTGTGGGAGGGAGGGCTACCAGGAATAAGTGTGCAGGCCCCCCAAAGGATGGGGCCTGCAGGTTAGCCCCCCCCCGGGGGCAGATGGCTGATCATCTGCCCCAGGGAAGGGGGCAAAACCAAAAAAATAATAAAACAAACATTTCAAAAGGCCCCTCCCCCTGCAGCCACTTCCTGGTCCTCCTCTCCCTTCCCTCCTCCCAGCCCGCCCACATCCCCTCTCCTCCTTCTGCCTTAAAACTAATCCTCCTGGGCAGCCCCCCCTGCCCGGCAGCACCCTCGGCTAAGGGCCCCTTAGGGAAAGGGCAGCTCCTACGGTTGCGGCTCCCGTTGTGTCTGCAGGTGTCCGCAGAGGACGGAAGGCGCGGTTTCATCATTGTTAGCTCCACCTGCTCTCCCGGCCCACCCCACCTACACCCGTGTCACTTCATTACGCATTGTGCCTATACTTACTGTTTCTGCAATGTGGTAAACTAGGCCTTTTTCTCCCCTCTCAGGATTCTCAAACTTAGGTGGCCTCACCCTGGTTCCCATATTGAGCACTGTGAGATCTTTAAACCTGAGCGTCCGTCCGACTGCACTACTGTCTTGCCGTTCGCTATCTTGTCCGCTTGCTCTCGTCTGTCCATCCCCCCCCCTTCCTCGCCCTCCTATTCTATGGTGCTCTCTATCTCGGCTATCTTCTCTAACTGCTCCTCCATTGACTATCCTGCTCTCCTCGTTAAATCTGGTAGGAAAAAGTTTAAAAAGGACATCCTGGTCTCTAACCTCCCTATCGCTGACACCTACACTAGTGCCTCCTCCAGGGAAACTCTCACCGACATCCTCTTTTTCGTGCCTTCACCTGACCTATGGACCCTTCTTATGGTCTCTGTTCTCTCTCCTTTCTCCTCTTCTCCCATTAATGATGGCACCCGTTGGGATGTCCTCTTAGCCTCCTTCCACTCCTCTAAGGCCATCATTAATGTCTACTCTAATGGGACCGTCTTGGTCCAAGACCCTCAGGCCAACCTTCACCTCTTTGATAGACGCTTCCCACGCCTCATCAACTTCCTTTCCTCTCCTGCTGCCCCCCCCCCCTCTGTCCTCGGCTACCTTGCCTTCCCCCTCCCTCCCTGCCCCCTCTCGTGCTCCTTCTTCACCTCTGCAGGGCGTACCTCTGATCTGTACCCTTCCCCGGAAGTCCTTCAAGGATGGCAACCTTCTCCACATTTCTATTCTCAAAACGGTTCTGAGTCACAGGTAGGGATGAACAGACTTCCTGCTCTGTGAGCATATACTTTAATATACAAAAAGAAAGTCTGATATTTAATTAGGTGTCACTCAACACACTTCCCACATCAAGTGGAATCAATTATCACAAAATGTTATTAAGATTCAATACATGTCATAAAACAATCATAAATATGAACATTTTTATGATTGTTTTATGAAATGTATTGAATCTTAATAAAATGTTGTGATAATTGATTCCACTTGATGTGGGAAGAGTGTTTAGTGACACCTAATTAAATATCAGACTTTCTTTTTGTATATTAAACCTTCTCCACATTGCCACTCTTAATTCTTGATCTGCGGTCTAACATTCCTCCGATATCTGTCGCCTTCTTGAGGAACTGGACCTTGATGTCCTCAGTCTCACTGAGACATAGTTCACGGCCAGCTCTGTCATAGCTTTGACACACTCCTACCTGACGGCTACAAGATCCTCTCCGAGACCAGGCCCAAGCGTGCTGGGGGGGGATGGGGGGGGTGTCCCTCATTTTCCCTGAGTGGATTACTGCCACTCCTACACAGACCTACTCCTCATTTGATCGATCTCTCTCTCTCTCTCTCCCCGCCATTCCCTTACTGTGGCTATCTATCGGCCACCCAGTCAAATTTCCTCCTTCCTCTCCGAGTGGGCGGACCGCTCCACCTCACTCCTGTCCTCAACCACTCAACTCCTGTTTCTTGGAGACTTACACATCCACCTGGATGCCTCCTGTCTCTCCTCCCCCCGCCCCTCCCTCTGGACACTTTCGCGACCTCGGCGACTCGCTCACTCTCTATTCTCCCGTCTGGGCCGACTCATTCTGCAGGGCACACTCTTGATGCTCTGATTTCTTCTGACCTTCCCCTCTCTGTCCTTCCCTCCACTCCTCTCACCTGGAGTGATCACGTTCTCCCATCCTCCCACCTCACCTTCCCTACCCCTCAGGCAAAGCCACCTTCATCCGACCCATGAAGTGCGTGTCAGTTGAGGCTTTCGCTGCCACGTTATCACCCCTCCACCCCTTCGGCTGACTCCAACCCTGATACAGCCCTCTCCACTCTGCTATATCTGATACTCTTGATATCCTTGCCCCTGTCATGAGAATCCGCCTGAAGCCCAAAGCCAAATGTAACTCCTGGTATGACTCGGATTTCGTCACCCTAAAACGCAAGTGCAGGGTGGCAGAGAGGAAATGGCGTGCTTCATGTTCATCCTCTGACAAACTGGCCTGCCGCCTGCTCCAAAGGCAATACCGGCTCTCCGTTCTCACCAAGAAGAGAGTCCTTATCCAAGCTTGCATCTCTGCGGCATCTAACAATTCGGCCGAACTCTTTAAAATCTGCAAAGAGCTGGCCAACCCTGCTGCAGTCTCTACCTCTCCTGTCCCCTCCCAGGCCCTCTGCACGGCACTGGCCTCGCACTTCATTTAAAAAATTCAGGACCTCCTGTCCTCACTCTCCTCATATCACCTCCCTCCCTCTATTCCCTGCTCTTCCTCTGGCCCTTCTGCAGCCACCCCTCCTCCCTCCTCCTCTGCCTTTCCCCTTTTCGCTGCTGACGAGGTTTCCAGACAAGTCCGATCTATGAAAGTCTCGTCAAAACAGGTTCATCCCTGTTCCTCCAAAACTATCAAGGACCACATCGACTCCCTGGCTCCTGCCCTGGCTGACTTCCGCAATCACTCCTTTGCCTCTGGAGTCTTCCCATTCCCCCCTTAAGCACTCCCTTGTGCACCCTCTTCTTAAGAAACTCTCGTCCAACCCCTCCTGCCTGGCTAACTATCACCCAATCTCCATCACTCCCTTCCTGGGCAAGCTCCTGGAGAAACTGCCCATCTCCCAGCTTAATCTCCATGCTGAATCTGTTGGTAGTCTTCATGACCATCAGTCTGGCTTCAGAGCTGCCAGAAGCACAGCACAGAAACTGCTCTCCTGAACATCCGTGAAGACCTGCTCTCGAACCTTGACTAACACTCCATGTTTTCTCATTTTGCTCAATCTCTCTTCTGCCTTTGATACTGTCAACCATGCCATCCTGCTCAACCGTCTCCGTGATAACCTGGGTATCAATGGTCAGGCTCTGGCGTGGCTGACCTCTTTCCTCTCCAATCGACCCTCCCAGGTCCAACTGGGGTCTTTCCTCTCGGACACATTTTCTCTACCTGTGGTGTCCCCCAGGGATCCAACCTCTCTTCCTGGCTGTTTAACCAGTATCTGGCACTCCTTGCCCACTGCATCGCCGCTCTCTGCCCCAACTTTCAGTGCTATGCGGATGATATCCAGCTAATTTTCAGGCTACCCTCGGCCTCCTCCTCTCATCTCTGACTGTCTGCTATCCAGGAATGGTGTGCCGCCAATGACCTCTGCTTTAATGCCAGTAAGACTGAGATTCTACTCATCGGCACACCTACTCCCTCCTTCCCTGCAGCTCTCTGGCCGGCCTCTCTTGGCCCTTTTCCTGCTCCTACCTGCAAGGTAAAAAACCTCGGGGTCATCTTCGACTCCACACTCTCCTTCTCTCCTCACATATCTGACATCTCTAAGAAGTCACACTACCAGATGCACCTCATTAGAGGTATTCTTCCTTTCCTCTCCTTTCCCCAGAAGCTCACTGTCTCCAGAGCCCTGGTTCTCTCTAAGCTGGACTACTGTAACAGTCTATCAAAATCTGCCTGCCTCTACTCTCCGCCCTCTGCAACTCATCCAGAACAGGACTGCAAGACTTGTCCTTGGCCTCAAGCCCAGGGACGGTATCTCTCCAGGACTGAAATCTCTACACTGGCTCCCAGGGGCTGCGACGATTAAGTTCAAAACCCTCTGCATTGTCCACAAGGCCTTTTGGGGCCAAAATACCTTCAACTCTCTCTTCCTAAATATCTTCCTTCTAGAGCTCTTTGCTCATCCGCCTCCAACTCCCTCAGGGTCAGCCGCTTCTCCAAGCAACGAGTTGGGGGTAGATCTCTCTCCGCGGCAGGGGCCTCCTTCTGGAACAGCCTTCCTGCCTCCCTGAAACTTGAGGAGAATCATCTCCAGTTCCGGAAGCACCTCAAAACCTTCCTCTTTGCTTCTGCTTTCTCTCCCCTCTCCCCTGCTAAATTCCTGACTGAAACTGCACTTAATCTGCAACTGGGTCCTCGGCCCAGCCACTCTCCCCTTGCACTGCCTCCCTGGCAACCCCTGCACTGCGGGACTGTCTCTGTATCCCCACAGCCCCCCTTCCCAGCACTTGTCTGCACTTACCTTGCACTTGCCACCAGCTGGCCTTTATTATTTATCTTGTTATTCTACTACCCCTGTACTGCACTTTCCCCTCTCCCTTTCCCCTTGCACTTTTCCCTTCCCCTCTACCCATGCACTTGCGCGATCTGAACAACACCTGGACTAGTATGATCGTTGTCTGTCTTCCCTTTGTTCCCCCCCTCCCTGCCTCATCGCGCCTTGAAACACTTGTGTATAGGCGCATTACAAATGCCATATCATTCGTCAAGTATTTTAAATAGGTTATGTATACATTGGTTAATTTGTATTTTGATTCTAATGTTTTGATTGAAGAAATCAAACACAAAGAATAAAAATTAAATGTTTAAAAAATAGTTGTTGAGATTGTGAGATGCAGGGATAGCGGCCTTTCATCAACCCAAGCTAACTAAGCTGTCGGACTACAAAGCAGAGAAGAAATTGGAGGATAAAACAGAGGGATCAGCAGGCCTACACCTCAATTAGTGACGTGAGTCAGAAGAACCTGACAATTTTTGCAGGTTTACAGTGACTGTACATAGTTTGGTATGTAAACCAGAAGTTGCTGAACCCACTGACTCTGATCAAAGGTTGGCAAGCAGACACACATGCCAGTGCTTGCCTGGCACTTTCTCGCTAGAGACAACCTCAAACAGTTTTTACATTGGGAATTGCCCATTTGTGGAAACACGCAAATAATTCACCCCTCAGAATACCCAACAACCATCCAATACTAGACTGCTTTAGGATTCCTCAGGCTAAACTCTGCTAAACTTTAAAACACCAACTTCACCTCATCAACATCACCTTTCCCAGTTCCCTCCCGAAGCCCAAAACCCCAATCCCCACACACATTGCCAGGAAAGTAAGCCAGCCGACAGTGATGGCAGCCTCATGGTACAAGTTTCAAGCTACTGGCCAGGCAAAACAAGTAATTTCCCCACTCCGTTCTCCATATGCACGCAGCACACCGACTCTTACATGCTAAATTAATCCTCACTCGCAAATGGCTAGTGTTCAGTTAACATTTTTAGGCTTGGCCAGTGTGACGCATCCAGGGAACTTGTCCCTTCTCCCCAAGGGGTAACCATCTACTTTGGGACTAGGCAGGTAAGCCCACTATGTTTGACAGCCCCTAATCGACAGGGTAAGTGAGATCCCAGTGCGGTGATACCCCTCCCATCCCCCCCTCATTAGAGGACAGGCAATCCCTAAAAAGGGATGCGTGTATCCCTCCCATGTCTTTGAACAATAGTTTTGTTGGTTCAATGGGAGTTAATGTATAATGACTTGCCACTTCAAACAACAATGGCTCCTATGAGTTGTGACCCTTTTCACGTGTGGTCCTCAATTCGGAACGGAGAAGAGATAAGCCTACCCCCACGTTGCGTGAAGACAAAGATCCAATCAGCATTGGAATTAGGGAGGAGAGAGGCAGTGGTGCAGCACAAGAGGAGAGACCTCCTCCTGGGAGGTGTGCTGGAGAGAAGTAAGTATACTCTCAGCAGGGCAGATCGGCATCGGCCAAGCCCGCAAAACGCTCCGCAATCTTGCTGGCATCAGGACCAGAGAAGCCCAGCTCAGGAGAGTACCTTGTGGTGGAGAAAGCCAGAGCACTGAACGAGCGGCGCAATGTGGAACCAACGCCCGAGCAACTCAGAGAACATGTGAAGGGGCACCAGGTCCATCCAATGCAGACCACCTGGCTATCGCCGGAAGGAAGAAACTTCGCCGCCCTATGTGAATTCCTTCCTGGAGGAGCACAGAACAGAGAGAGAACGTACACTGTCACTCCAAGGAAGAGAGCAGAAAGTCCAAACCAGAGCCAAGGCGGGGGTGAGAGCAAGCAGAGCGCCTAGCCGGGGGTGAGAGCAAGCAGAGCGCCTGGGCGGGGGTGAGAGCAAGCAGAGCGCCTGGGCGGGGGTGAGAGCAAGCAGAGCGCCTGGGCGGGGGTGAGAGCAAGCAGAGCGCCAAGGCGGGGGTGAGAGCAAGCAGAGCGCCAAGGCGGGGGTGAGAGCAAGCAAAGCGCCAAGGCGGGGGTGAGAGCAAGCAAAGCGCCAACGCAGGGATATATGTGATTATTTAATTCAAAAACTTTGAAAAATTACGAATTCAAAGTTTTTGTAAAGGAAAAAAAAATCACGTACATTGCCACTGCCCGCCATCCCCCATCCCTTTACCCCCTAACCCTGAATACTCCCATACCTACCCTTCAGTGCCTAACTTAACTCTGCACCTGGACTTGTATGCACACCCTGCGATGAGTTCCACCTCTCAATGGGGAGGCAGAACATCTGCCGCTGGGGCACTTTCACTTATTATTATTTATTTTTTTTAAGGGAAAAAACGAAACACCTTCATTTGTACAGAGAAAGCTGTACAGAGAAAAGACCATGAGATTCCCTGGTGGAGAGCCCAAGGAGAGTACCTGTTATGGACTTACGAGCCAGAGGGGTCCCTGTACAATGTTTTAATTGGGCAACATCAAATTTGTGGGAATTTTCCAACCACCCCAAACCAGGTGCTTATCTGTTGTATAATGTTCTTTTTATGAACCTGGTACCCCCAATTTGATGGTGTTGATTCCTAGCAGCCTCCCTACCCAATTGTTAGGTCTTTCTTTGGAACATGGAAGTACGTTCAATAATTACCCTCGTTTACCAGGTTTGCTGGGACGATTTCTATTGCATCTTTTTCCAGTAGGGCTTTCACCTCCTCCAGTAATATGTGCATCACCTATGGTGTCCTTTTTCTTTGTCTTCGGGGGTGGTTGGATGGATGGATGTTCGTTGCAGAAGACCTATACAGTATCCTTCTGCCACCCACTTGTCCGAAGTGATCCCTCCCATGCGTGGGTGAATTGTGAAATGCGACCTCCTGCTGGAGTGGCATAGGAGGGGACTTGTAGCAGGCAGTCATTGCTTGGGTGGAGTGGAACCTGTGGAAGTGGAGGCTCTACCCCTGCTCCTAGACCTCTTGCAGCCCCTTTGAAAATTGGAGGAGGAGGACTGTCCCTGTGAGGAGCCCCACAATGTGATTGTGTGCCTGGATTGTACCTATGAGCGTTGTGGGCCCTGGACACAGAACCTCCTTGTGTTAAAAGACACCCTTTGGACAAAAGGCTTTCTGGATAGTTGGTCAAGAGCTTTTGGGCATCCTATTCCTCTTTGGCACTCTTTAGGTCATCCTGAACTGCCTTACCGAGCAGAGCATTAGGATCAATGGGCATGTTAACTTAGTTTGAACCCAGACTGCCTCAGCCAGGCATGGCGCTTGATTAATGTGCCTTCGGCTATGATGCGGCATGCATTGTCCGCGGCATCTAGGTTGTTTTTTAAGATGCAGTTAGACATCTGCTTGCCTTCTTACACGGTTTTTAGAAGGTTTGACTTCAGGGGCTCTGAATGTCCCATTTATCGCAACCATAGCTAACCAGGAGGGTGGTGGTGTTGACTATCCTAGTTTGGTAGGCTGCAGAGGAAGCCACCTTTCTGCCGAAGGTGTAGATTTTCTTGCTTTCCTTATCTGCTGGGACCTCCGCAGAGGCCAGAAGTGTGCCTGCCCTTTTCCTTGTAGTGGTAACGACCAAGGAATCGGGTTTAAGCTGACCCCTGATGTACAGAGGGTCCGTAGGGGCTCGCCTGAAAATTTCGATGCAAGGTTTCACCGCTCTCGTGGGGTTTGGTGTAATAAGAGAAGGCTGGATGTGCCTTTGGATGGATTACAAGAGGTGGATAAATTGTGTGAAGGATTTCTAGTCACCAAGAATGTCCTCCACAAAATCTATGGTAACCTGAGCCTCATGGGAATCTATTTTAAAATGTTGGGCGGCTTTGAGAAGTAGCTTATATTGGAGGCGATTGTCAACTGGTGAGTCAGCCACCGGCTGGTCTGGTGACTGTATGACTTGGATGTCATCCTCAGTCATAATATTGGTCCTGGCTATACTGATCCCCCTAATCTCCCCGAAGATCCAGGGTCCTGAGACCCAGAGGGAACGCGAACCTAGAGGTCTTAAGAGGGGGTCATGGTACTGAGAGGTGGCTTGGGTGGAAGTGCTGGGCTGTGAATTGTTCAGACGTGTCCTTTTATTAGATGGTTTATCCCTGGCAACTACCCTCTGTGTAGGGCCCCTGAAGATTTTTAAGTTCCTCAAGGTGCTTGTCCATGAAGCCAACAAAGCAGGACATTTTTCTTATAATCCTATCAAAATTCTCTGGGGTCCATTCAGTTGATTTGGCAAATATTGAGGGGCTAGGGGCGTATTGCAAGGGTTGCTGTTCCTTGTGATGCATAACTCCTGAAAGGGTGTCTCCAGAGGGAGAAAGGCTGCTATACTGGGAGGTAGAGGGCTGGTAAGGTAGAGGCAATGATTTTACGGTTTGACGTTTTTTACTTTAAAGGTGCGACTGGGACATGTTTGATAGATCCCTCATTGTTGACGTGGAGGCGGGGACGCTGAAGTGCCTTTCAAAGCATGGCCTTCGGTGCGTTAAAGGAGGGCTTTTTGAGGCGCGTTGTCTGAAGCCTTTCAGAGCCTGTTTCAGAGACCTGTCATGTGGCGAACGTGAGAGCGATGGCCCAGAGGACAGGGATGACTTAAGTACCCCTCTTTTGACACAACGTGGCTCTCAACGGGTGACGAAGCAGTCAGCCATGGGTTATGTGATTAGTGTGGCAGGAAGTGTGTGTGTCTGAGCCACCAGGTGATGTCTCTGTCACACGGCCACAGGCCTGCTTATTGGAGCCGGGGGACCGAACATGGGATTCCACCTAACGGCGGTCGCCTTCAGCGTCACTAAGGAGTACATCGATGCTGCCCTTGCTGGATTCCCCAGTCATGTCTATGGAGGCCTCAGCCTGAATGGAGTGGGCGGCCCAGCATGTGGTCAGACTGTCCATTACGGTTCTTGGACAGAAAAGCCTGCAGGATTTGCAGTTTTTCTCAGGGTGGTCCCCTGGCAAACAGTGATTGTACACCTTGTGCGTGTCTTTTCAAGGGAATTTCCTGTTGCAGGAAGGACAGAATTTAAAAGGAGTATTTTCCATTGATAATGGAAAGAGCAGCACAGCAACAAAAGGGAAGATAAGGGGTCAGAAGAGGATTCTCTTAAGGGGTACAAAATATATGACCTCCCTCCAATCTCCCTAATGTGAAGGGCCGAGGACCGGTGAAGCCCGTGTAGGCTGCAGTCTACGTTCGTCAAAACAGTTCAACGTCGTTAACGATGGAGCCATCCGCTGAGGGCCGCTAATTCAGTTGGTAGTGCAGCGTGCAACAGCGGTTGATGGTAGAATCAAAAGAAAGTCTAAAATTAAACCTTGTTTAATCAAACGTGTTGGCCAGAAAGAAGTCTGCAACTAGCGACGGACCACGATGGCGGAAAAAAACAATGAGGGACATCGACGCGTGAAGGACCACGGGTACAGTAGACGTCAAACTAGGGATATGCCAAGTCGGCATCGCTTTTTCAGTTTAAAAAACAAATCATGCAATACTCTGCGACTACCACTAGATGTTGGCCTATGCATAGAATGTGATCCAAGCAGATCCACAAGCCTCAGATATATGAGATACATTACTCACCGTAATCGTATTTCTGATGCTTGTATCTGCTTAGATTCACATGCTGTGCATAGGCCGACATCTAGTGGAAGCTGCGGAGTATTACAGTTTTTTTTCGAAACTCGAAAATGGGCGTCGACACAGGGCGTGCCAGTAATATTATCCCATGTGTGACGTCCACTGTACCCATGATCCCTCACGCGTGTAGTACCCTCAGATTGTATTTTTTCTGACAAGAGGTAGCATGAGGAGTAGCGCGAGGACAGATTATCCAAGCAGATAGAAGGAAGAGAAGACTACAAGCATCCATGCGCCTTCTCTCAGAGGGGAGGAAGGGTGGGTCGCATGTGAATCTAAGCAGATACAAGCATCAGAAATATGATTACGGTGAGTAATGCATCTCTTCTGATGCTTGTGGAATCTGCTTAGATCACATGCTGTGCATAGATTAGCGAGCAGTATTAGAAGGAGGTGGGATGTGAGAAGGGTCCTGAGCAAACAGATGTTTTAGAACCGCTTGTCCCACTTGGGTATCTGTCTTGGAATGAGTGTCAATGCACTAGTGCTGAGTAAAAGTGTGAATAGAGCTCCAAGTAGCTGCTTTGCAAATGGTGTCAAGGGGTACATTTGCAATGAAAGCCAGAGTGGCCCCAATGCCTCTTGTAGAGTGGGCTCTAGGCGTAAAAGGCAAAGTTCTTTCAGAAAGGGAGTAACAGTTGGATACAATTTACAATCCACTTCACTTAGAGATGGCACCTTTAGAGACGCAATCTCCCCCTTTGCCTGCAGCTACAGAGACAAACAGTTGATCTGTTTTCCTTAGCGGTCTGGTCTTGTTTATATAGTAGAGGACCGCTCTTCGCACATCTAGAGTGTGTAGTTTCACCTCAGCAGAGCTTTTGGGTTCCTGGAAGAAAGCCGGGAGCTCAATGGACTGGTTCACGTGGAATTTTGAAATAAACTTAGGCTAGAACCTAGGGTGTGTACATAGAACCAGTCTATCCTTCTGAACAGTAAGGAACAAGTTACTTACCTGTAACTGTTGTTCTCCAGCATGGGTCTGGCATGGATTCACATGCTCATGAATATTCCCCGTCGTCAGGCTGGGAATCCTCGGTAAAGAAAAAACCAGTATCAGTTTCGTTTCTGATCTGTCTTTCGTAGTAATAACCAATCACTGGTCTCTGCGTCATACTGACCACAGCCAATGACTGCCCTCTACCTAAGCACCGCCTCTGGCAGCCATCTTCAGATTTGGAAGCGCGTGAAGTGGCAGTATGACCAAGTGAAGAGCCGCAGAGGGGTAGGCGGGAGGGTTCGCATGTGAATCCATGCCAGACCCATGCTGGAGAACAACAGTTACAGGTAAGTAACTTGTTCCTTCTCCAGCATGGGGTCTGGCATGGATTCACATGCTCATGAATAAAGAATACATAGCAGTACACACATGCACAACCACGGGAGGTGGCAAAGGCTCAACATTAAGCATCACATAAACTCAACATTAAGCATCTTACCTCCTCACCAGGCTCACCTCAGGCGAACAGGTTGCGCAGCACTGCTTGGCCGACCCTGGACTCCTCCCTGGAATCCCGGTCGACGCAGTAGAATTTCGTGAAGGTGTGCGTCGACCTCCACGTAGCAGCCCTGCATATGTCCAGCAGGGGCACACCAGATAGGAACGCCGTGGTAGCTGCGATCGCTCTGGTGGAATGGGCTCTCGGACGGCCAGGCAGCGGTCGGTTTGCCAACCGGTGACAGCACATGATACAGCCGGAGAGCCATCTGGAGATGGAAGCCTTCGAGAGAGCCTTCCCCTGATTGACAGGTCCAAAGTTCACAAAGAGTTGTGACGTCTTCCGAAAACCCTTCGTGCGGTCCACGTAGAACTTCAGCGCTCTAGCTACATCCAGCGAGTGCAAAGTCCTCTCAGCCGGCGACGAAGGCGACGGGAAAAACACAGGTAACACCAAGGGTTCGTTGAGATGGAAGTCCGACGGTACCTTGGGCATGAAGGAGGGGTGCGTCCTGAGCACTACCCTCGTGTCGTGGAAAGTCAAGTACGGGGCCTTGCAGGAAAGGGCCTGGATCTCTCCCACTCGTCGTGCGGAGGTGATGGCCACAAGAAAAGCTGTTTTCCACGATAGAAACTTCAACGGGGCCGAGTGCAGAGGCTCGAACGGAGGTCCCATGAGCTTGGTCAGCACCACGTTGAGCTCCCACGCCGGGGCCGGAGCCTTCACCGGCGGAAACGATCTGAACAGTCCCTTCATGAACTCTTTCACCAGACGATGAGACCACAAGGACGTCCGGCCCGTGGTTCTGGTGTATCGGGAGATCGCAGCAAGATGAATCTTGATGGACGCGTGTGCCAGACCAGCTTTGGCCAGCGTCAGCAGGTACGGCAGTACTTGGGGAGCCGTAATCCGTAGAGGGTTAATCTTCTGTGCGTGGCACCAGACAGAGAACCTCTTCCATTTGTGTCCGTAGCATTTAAGAGTCGAGGACGCCCTGGCCTTTGCAAGAACCTCTCTGCAATCGGCCGGTATGTCGTATCCTCCAAACTCTAGTGCTGCAGGAGCCAGGCCTGCAAGTTCAGCGACTTCGGGTCGTGGTGGAGGATGGCGCCTCCTTCCCTGGAGAGTAGATCCGCGTCCGCCGGCAGCTTGATCGGCGGGGACGCTGACAAGTCCAGAAGGTCCGGGAACCATATCTGCCTCGGCCACGCAGGTGCGATGAGGATCATCCTGCACCGTGACCTCTTGAGCTGGTTGATGAGCCGGATTAGCAGAGGCAAGGGAGGGAACGCGTAGAGGAACAGGCCCTCCCAGGGGAACGAGAAAGCATCGCCCATGCTCCTCGTCTGGGGAAACCTGCTGGCGAACCTCCGGCACTTGGTGTTCGTCGCCGTCGCGAACAGGTCGATCTGGGGTGTGCCCCACCGTCGGAAGAGGCGATCCACCAGATCCTGCCGTAGCTCCCACTCGTGGCACGAGCGCAGCTCCCTGCTGAGTGAGTCGGCGATGGTGTTTTTTATCCCTGCCAGATGAAACGGCACCAGAAAAATCCCTTGGGCGACGGCCCAATGCCACAGGTCCTGCGCCTCCTTGGACAGCGCCGGGGACCTGGTTCCGCCCTGTTTCCTGATGTAAAACATGGTGGTGGTGGTGTCGGTGAAGATCCTCACCACCTTGCCCTTGAGGGACGGAAGGAAGGACCTGAGGGCCCAAAACACTGCACGGAGCTCCAGGACGTTGATATGTAGGGACTTCTCCGTCGGGAGCCAGAGTCCCCTTGCGTGCAGATTTTCGGTGTGCGCTCCCCACCCTTCCAGGGAGGCATCCGTGGTCACAGTCTCCTGGTGGGCTGGGGTCTGGAAGTCCATGCCCGCCGTCAGATGCGCGCGGGTGCCCCACCACCGTATCGCTCGTCGGAAACTCTCGTCGAGCTTGATCCTTTCCTCGAAGCTGCCCGTCGTCTGGATCCAGCGCGCATCCAGGAATTCTTGCAACGGGCGCATCCGGAGCCTGCACATGGGAATGAGGTAGATGCAGGAAGACATCATCCCGAGGAGGGACTTGATGGACCTCACTTTGGCCGCGTCGGCCACCAACATCCGTTGCACCTTGCCCATCCCAGGTCCGTGAGGAGTTGGACGGTCCTTGCCGTGTGGATGAGCCAGTCGTCCAGGTAGGGGTAGACGTGAATCCCCTCGCAGCGCAGCTGCGCCGCCACCGGTGCAAGGCACTTGGTGAATACCCTGGGTGCCGACCGTAGTCCGAAGGGAAGGGCTTTGAACTGGTAATGACGCCCTTGGACCACGAATCTGAGGAATTTGCGGTGCCCCTTTAGGATGGGAATGTGGAAGTAGGCATCCTCCAAATCCAACGACGATAGGAAGTCTCCTTCCTCCAGCTGACCCAGGACGTGCTGGAGGGTGACCATCCGGAACTTCTGCGCCTTGATGAACTTGTTCAGACGTCGCAGGTCTAGGATGGGGCGCCATCCTCCCGTCTTCTTCTTCACGAGGAAGTATCTCGAGTAGACTCCGGAGCCCCGAAGCCTCTTTGGGACGAGTTCGATGGCGCCCTTTCTGAGCATCGCCTTTACCTCCAGGAGAAGTTGAGGGACGTGAAGTTCTTTCCTGGCCACGGGGGGGACGCGCGGGCACCTTCTTTGAAACTCGAGCGCGTGGCCCCGGGCCAGGGCGTCCAGCACCCAACGGTCGGTGGAGATGGACTCCCACACGCTGACGAAGCCCGCCAGCCGGCCTCCCACCGGGGTGCTTCGGTGGGGGCCCGACCCCACGGCCGGTTCAATCCTGCTTGGACGCGGCCTTGCCGCCTTGACCTCCTTGGCGACGACGGCGGGGTCCGCTAGACTTGCCTCGTCCTCTGTAGGCCTCTTGCGACGACGAGCGGGCCGCTTGACGGTAGGAAGCGAAACCGCCGCCGGAACCTTTGGAGGCGCCCTTGCCTCCGCCGCTCCGAAAGGGCGTCCGTCGTTGCACGACTCCAAGGGCCCGGGCCGTCTCCGTATCCGCCTTGATGGCCTGAAGGGAATCGTCCACTGTCTTCCCAAACAGGTTGTTCCCGTCGAAGGGCATGTCCAGGACTCTGGTCTGGACGTCCTGCCGGAAGTCCGTAGCTTTGAGTCATCCACGACGTCGAAGGCAAACGCCGTTGCCCAGCTGGCGGAACCCAGTGTCGGCGATGTCCGTCGCCACGGTGATGGCGTGGTCCGAGGCCACCTCACCTTCCTGCAGGATCTCAAGGGCCTCCGCCCTCTTGTCGTCCGGCAGAAAATCCAGCAGGGGAGCCATCTTGTACCAGAGCTCCCTGTCGTAGCGGGCCACGATAGCCAAGGCGTTGGCCGCTTTAATCGTCGTCGCTGCCGACGAGATGACTCTACGCCCCATAGTATCCAATTTCTTTCCCCTGCCGCGGAGACGACGGAGTCCGGGGTAGGCTGCGCCCGGAGGCATAGGGGGGCCGTGTCCGGGACCCGGTACTTTTTCTCGTACCGGTCTCTTCTAGCTGGCGTCGTGGAAGGGTTCTTGAGGAGGGAAAGGCCCTCATCCCAAATGTCGTCCAACAGAGGCACTGCGAGGACCGTCTTCCTCTTGGCCTCGCGCCGCTGATAAAGGAAGCCTTCCTTTTTCTTCTCCTCAGGGCAGAGTTGGAAAAGCTCGGAAGCCCTGGAGATCATGGAGTGGAAAGATCCGATCTCGTCGGGCGGAGAGGCCCTGGTGGGAGGCGACGACGGAAAATCCTCGTCGTATGCCTCGTCGTCCGTACCCGTCGCTGCCGTGTCAGTCCCCGTATCATCCCCTCGGGTGGACGGGGAGGAGGGCTGGAAGGGGCGCGACGGTTGAAAAGGAGGTGGTGGATGGATCCTTCTTTTCTTGGTAGGGGGAACACCAGAAGGTCCCGGTTCTGGATCCCCCGACGGGAGAGGTTCCTCCGTCGGTAACGGTAGCCTCGTCCTTATCTCGGAGCATAAGGACTGTATGGCCAACAAAATGGCCGCCGAGTTGTCTTGCGGCGCTGGCAGAGGGGAATCCGACGGGCGAGCAGGGGCCCCGTCGGTATCCTCGACGATGTCGTCGTCGTCACCTGCGTCGGGGTCCATTCCGACGGGCTGGCCTTCTTCCACGCCTAGGCCGTGGCTTAAGACCTCGATCAGCTCCTCTTCTGAGGTTGAGGCCGACTCTACGACGACGCCCTGCCCCCCCTTCTTCTTCCCCACAGGGGGTTTCACGGGGGTCCTATCGATGGGCACAAAGGAAGACTCCCTCCGAGGAGGCAGGGAGATTCTGGGCCCTGAGGTCGCCACCACTGGTGCAGCCACCACAGGCTGAGCCAGGGCCGCCGCGACCGTTTCGATAGAGGGCTTGGTCGGATGGATCAAGGCCTTCACCACCTTAGGTGCGCTCACCGCCTTATCCTTGAGGGAGGGGGCACTGCCACGCTCCTCCTCTGCCTTAGAGCTCGACCGGGGCCTCTCCAGGAGCTTCGCCGGGTGCTCGGCCTTCCTCTTACCCGACCCAGAGCGTTGGCTCGTGGTTGATGGTGCCGGGGAGGGTGCGCCCTGCCTGGCGCCCGTAGAGCCCGACCGTTCGGCGCTCCCGGTGCCAGCGGACTCGCGGTGCTTGGCCTTATGTTGGGCCCCCGTCGCCGGGGCGCCCTCAAAGGTCTTAGAAGACCGCTCGGATTTCTTCTTCTTCTCGCCAGACGGGCTCTTACCCTCCAGCCAGTTGGCGAGACGTTGATGGCGGTCCTTCATGGTCCGTTCCGACATGTTGCCGCAAAACGCACAGTCTTCTCCACGTGCGTCTTGTCCTCATGAAGGCAGTAAAGGCAGAAAGAGTGTTCGTCCTCCTTGAAGACGTTCTGCAGCTGGCATCCAGGGCAGACCCTGAACAGCTTTCCGGGCGTCGAGCTTCCCTTCTCCTGGGCCATCTCCGAGACCGGGCCTGAGAAGCTTTTGGAGTCCTCCGAAGTGTAGCTCGACGAAATCTTCACCCTTGAGGGGCACAGATGAATCCGACACGGGTCCCCGTTGATCGGATGTAGAATCGGTGGAGCTTGAGGCTCTTTTGACCGAAAGAATCGAAGTTCTTTGTAAAAAGCGCGAAAAAATAGCACTAACGCTCGAGAGCAATAGCACGAGGATCCCAACACATGAACGTGCGGTAAAAATCTGAAGATGGCTGCCAGAGGCGGTGCTTAGGTAGAGGGCAGTCATTGGCTGTGGTCAGTATGACGCAGAGACCAGTGATTGGTTATTACTACGAAAGACAGATCAGAAACGAAACTGATACTGGTTTTTTCTTTACCGAGGATTCCCAGCCTGACGACGGGGAATATTCATGAGCATGTGAATCCATGCCAGACCCCATGCTGGAGAAAGAAAGGATCCTGCACTGACAGACTGAATTTCACTGACCCTTCTTATAGATGTAATGGCTACTAAGAAGCCAGTTTTATAGGTCAGATATTTGAGACTGGCTTTATGCATGGGTTCAAATGGTGGGCCCATGAGTTTAGCAAGCACCACATTAAGATCCCAACCCGGTGGTGGGTTAGAGATTGGAGGGTGGAGTCTCTTTACCCCTTCCATAAAGGCCTTCACCACTGGTACTTTCCACCACGAAACCTTGCTGTGGGAAGTGGTGTAGGCAGATATCGCGGCCAGATGTACCTTGAGTGATTTGAATACAAGGTCTGCGTCCAGCAGGTGGAGCATGTAGGTGACAATATTGGAAGGAGTACAATCAACTGGGTTGAATTGCTTATTCTGGAACCAGACAACAAATCTCTTCCATTTATCAAAGTAACAGTACCTTGTGTTCGGTTTCCTAGATTCCTTTAGGATATCCATACATCTCGGTGGTAAATTGAGATGTCCAAACTATGACCACAGAAGCCATGCTGCCAGGTTCATTGAGTTGGGTTGTGGGTGTACTGTTTGTCCTTGGTGCTGGGACAGAAGATTGTGCCAGAATGGGTGTCTGATGGGTTAGCACACAGCTAGTTTGCGTAGGTGTGGGAACCACGGTTGCCTCGCCCACATGGGAGCAACTAGAATGAGCGTCATCGATTCCCTGTGCATCTTGTTGACCACCTTCCTCATAAGGGGGGATGGTAGAAAAGCGTAGGCAAACATCCCTGACCAATCCATGGCTGTGGGAACCTGGATGCGATTCCTGGACATTGTTTGTTTTCGCCTGTGGCGAATAGATCTGTAGTGGGGAAACCCCACCGTGAGAAGATGTCTTCTACGACTTCTCTGTTTAGTGACCACTCGTGTTCTTGTGGGAGAGGATCTCGGCTCAAGGCGTCTGCTAGAGAATTGAGATCCCCTGGAACATGTTGCGATAGCAGGTAAATGTTCCGTCTGAGTGCCCATATCCAAATTTTCTGGGCAAGCTTGGACAGATTTGGCGAATGAGTCCCTCCCTGCTAGTTTAGGTAGAACATCGCAGTTGTGCTGTCCGTTAGGATCTGCACTGATAGGTTTAACAGGTGAGGCTCGAACGCTTGAAGCTGAATACTGCCAGAAGCTCTAGCAGATTGATATGATTCTTGGCCACTGAGTGAGACCAGAGACCCTGCGCTGTGTAGTGAAGGTGGTGTGCTCCCCACCCCGATAGGGATGCGTCTGTAGTGACTACAGCTTGAACCTCTGGATCGTAAAAGGCTTTCCCCCTGGACAGGTTCTCTCTTGTCCACCAGTTAAGACTTTGTACTAGTGTTGGCAAAACGACCACTAGATCGTCCCACTGACCACTTGCCTGAGACCACTGTTTCTCCAACCATTCTTGCAGGGGACGCATGCACAGGTGCGCGTGGCGGACCAGGTAAATACATGACACCATCATGCCTAACAAACGCATCGCTTTGCGTACCGTTATCTGGCGACGGGACCGATAGAGGAATCTGCAGTAGTATGTTCCGAATTCTTGTTCTCTGATGGAAAGGCCATCCCTTCTTGAGTGTTTAGTACAGCTCCTAGGAACTGTTTGGAGGTGCTTGGCAGCAGGCTTGATTTTTTCTCATTTATGGAGAAACCCAATTCGAAGAGGAGGTCGATCGTTCTTTGAATGTTTGAACTGCAAATTGCTGGGGTCTCCCCAGTGATGAGCCAGTCGTCCAGGTAAGGGTACACGGGGATTGCCTACCTGCGTAGGTGTGCCGCCACCACCGTCGGAACCTTGGTGAATACCCTTGGAACCGAGGCTATACTGAAGGGCAGCACCTTGAACTGGTAGTGCTGACTGTCCAGCTTGAAGCGCAAGAATCTTCTGTGCGCTGGGAACATGGAAATACGAAAATAGGCATCTTTCATGTCCAGTGTTGCCATGTAATCCCCTTTTTTAGGGGGGGTATTACCTCTTGGAGAGCAGTCATGCAAAATTTTTGGGGCTTGACATACTTGTTTGCAGGGCGCAAGTCTAAGACTGGACGCATTGTTAGATCTTTTTTTGGCACAAGGAAGTAAGTTAAATACCCTTGTTTACCTGTTTGCCTGGGACGAGTTCGATCGCGCCCTATTCTAGAAGATTGATGATCTCCTCGAGGAGGACCTTCTGGTGGTGTAGGGAATGTACCTTTTGTCGCTGAGGGTGGTTTCAGGGACGCTCAAGCAGTTCTATGCAATATACTGCGGACACTGTGGACAGCACCCACCTGTCTGATGTGATCCCTTCCCAAGCTTGGGTGAAGTTGGTAATGCGTCCCCCTACTGGAGTTGCGTGGGAAGGGACCCTGATCTCGGCGTCACTGCTTTGCGGGAGGCGTGCTGCCTCTACCCTTATCACGACCCCTTTTGTTACCCCTGTTGTAACTCTGGGTAGACTGCTGGTTATTACCCCATGGTGTGCCCTGCCCCTGAGAATAGTTGGAGCCTCTGAGAATTTTGGCCGCGTGGGTGACGAAAATTGCCATTCCCTCTTTGATTAGGGGGTTTGTTGGTCAACTGTCCCAGGGAGTCTCATACTCATCTTTGGCGTTTTTTAAAGCATCCTCTACCGCCTTGCCAAACAGTAGATCAGGCTCCACTGGCTTGTCTATTAAGGATGCTGGTGTCTCGGGTTTAAACCCCAACTGCCTTAACCAAGCATGCCTTTTAATAACAGTGCTCTCTGCTATTAGCCTGCCGACGTTATCCGCGGCATCAAAGGTTGCCTTAAGGATGCAACCGGACACAGCCCTTCCCTCTGACGCAACCTGTGCCAACTAGCTCTTTAAAGGTTCTGGAGCGGAGTCGTTGAGTGCAGCCACTTGTTCCCACTGGTGGCAGTTGTAACTAGCCAGCAGAGTGGTAGAGTTGGCAATCCTTGTCTGGTAGGCGGAAGTGGAGGCTACCTTCCTTCCCTCCCATAGATCTTTTTGCTCTCCTTTTCAGGAGGGGGAGGGGGGGGGGGAGTCTCAGACGATGATAGGGGCGTTCCCGCCCTTTTTCGGGTATTTGTGACTAGCAGGGAGTCCGGTTTCAGTTGCCCCCTTATATACAGCGGGCCTGACTGGGCTGCCCTGAACAACTTTTCAATCCTGGGGTTTACTGCCCTCCTTTGTATAGATTTGAGAATAGGGATGGCCTGGGCAATGGGTCTCTTTTCTCCTACTAATTCCTCGGTGAAGTCCCTTTCCTCCTGAGCTCCTGGGTCATCTTCGTCCTCGTCTTGGTACTCGTCATCCCCATAGTAGTCCGTCCCAGTTTGGTCATCCAACGCTGCCAATTCTGGATCCTCATCCTGTAGTGGATGCTCATTATACTGAGAGTATGGCTGTACGTAAAAAGGGTCAGAAGACCAACTTTGTGCTGGTGCCTCAACTCGAGGTTTCTAACCAGGGGGTTGCAGGTCCCTAGACCCTGAGGGAGTAGCCCGGTCAGGGGTATACGATAGGAAGTGCTCTGGATTCTTGGAATAGAAGTCTGCTAGGGATGACATTCTGGACATAACTGTCTATGTCCTCACTGGACCATTGTTTAGAGCTGGGAATTACCCTCTCTTGGGGGCGTTTCTCTGCAATCTCTTGACTGGACCTATGGGCTTGTGCAGGTGTCTTAGAATGTTTAACAGAGGACTTGGAGCTGTCCTTGGGTATCTGTAATGTAGGAAGGTTGAGAAGGCTTCTTCTGCTGTTTCCCCCCTCCCCGTGAGTGGAAGAGTGTTTCCCTGGGGTTTTCACCTTTTCCAAGCTTTTCGACGTCTGGTGTCGAGATTCGGGGGTAGTGTCCCTTTCCGCAGATTGACTCCTGGAGTGCAGCCTGGGGATGGAGGTCGGCTTCGGACGATCGAACCTCCATTACTTTAGTAAGTGAGGCAGTCTTGGCAACAGTGGATTGTTGCCTGGTGTCAATGCGGCGATCTTTATCGAGAACGCCCAGAGGACACCGATTCGGTGGACCGTTCTCTGTGTGCCTCTTTCCGAGAACTCAACGTGCGCGTTGAGTCTCGGCTGGACTTCAAGTGCTTAGTGTAAGTGGTGTGGGTAGCGCTCGTGTCGCAGGGTGTTTTCCCCATAGCTGCCCTGCCGGACAACCTTCCGAGGTCGGGGACTTGCGCTTGGCTGTCTTTCGACGTCACGTTGCCCTTGCCGTCCGATAGTACGGCGTCGCTGCCATCACTGAAGGCACCCTCCGCTTCCGTGGCCTCTCGTTGCCTGGCGTGGTGGGCCCAACGTTTGATCGAACTGTCCTTTAAAGTTTTAGCCTTGAACCGGCTACACGCTCTGCAATTCGCCTCGGGGTGGTCCCTCGGCAGGCAGAGGTTACAGGTGGCGTGTCTGTCAACCAAGGGTACTTGCGGTTGCACTTGGGGCAAAATTGGAAAGGGGTACCCTCCATTCGCACCCTGTGGCAGCAGGCTAGTGTGTAGGAATATATATATGAAAATATATGTGAGTGAAGAGTATGTACCACCCCCACTCTCCCTACTTGTACAGGGCTGAGGCCAGAGGCTTTCCGAGGCCCAAAGTCCATCGTGTAGTCCGACGGCAGTCTTCTTCTCCGGTCCGGCGTCGAGCTTCGGATTCCGATGACTCGACGTGGGTATTGAAGAAAACGGGGAAATATATATTTAACAAATTATGGCTAAAGCCAGGGAACTCCATGGGATGCGTCCAACAAGTATGGCGGAAAAAACAATCTGAGGGTCCTACACGCATGAGGAATCATGGGTACAGTGGACGTCACACTAGGGATAGTATTACTGGCACACCCTGTGTCGACGCCTATTTTCAAGTTTCGAAAAACAAACTGTAATACTCCGCAGCTTCCACTAGATGTCGGCCTATGCACAGCATGTGATCTAAGCAGATTCCACAAGCCTCAGATATATATATATATATATATATATATATATATATATATATATATATATATATATATATATATATATATATATATATATATATATATATATATATATATATATATATATATATATATATATATAAATATGACAGTGCCTCAAAGTAGTTCCCAACCCACAGGGCACCCAGTAGGTCCAATAGTTCCATCGAGCCTTTGACTACGGAATAGGGATGCAGGATGGCATCCTTATGCCAGGAATTAATGACTTAAAAGGTTACAGGGAAACCAATGAGGTGGCGACAGGTGAAAGGAAACCCCCCTAGGTCCCAACGTTAAGTGGGTGTGCTTTAGTAGCCTGCAGGGGCACAGTTTGCCCAGCAATACAAAACCATGGTGTGCACACTCCATTTATTTCGGCCTAGATCAGAGGACAAAATCCACCATACTTGGCATCATAGAAATTTCATTTTAACTCTGGCTCTTCTGCTCAGCGACACGTTCCACTTACAATGCCCCGAAATGATGCCACATCCTCAGTCATTTTAAGTGGGCACCTAGTCAGGTATAGTGGACCTTGGCAGTACTCCAGAGAACGCTGCAGAGCAAGTCTGATGCTCCACCAACCATTCTACAGGCTTCTTTGTCAAGGGCTGCCTTTTCTCATCACCACTTCTGTGACACCCCAGATGGACAGCAGGTGCCTCCCCAATCACATATTCATAAGATCCAGTAATGGGGCTTGGCAGTTAGTTTGAGGGACTACAAGTGGAAGGCTTGGGGGGGGGTAAGCGGCTGGCTCTGGCTTCCTCCCTGGTAGACATCCCTTTTCAAGTTGAGAGGGGTCCCATTCCCTTAATGACCCGGTCACATTACCTAATCTTCAAAATATAATTTAAATAAATTGCACAGTTCATTTCACCAGTACCTGTGACAGAATCTCAGAGGCTTGGATCAGGGGTTGATACAGGGTACAGTTCTTCATGCTTTTCCTCCCATAATCATAGATAATCCTAATACATGTTCAAATTACATATTCTGCAACAAAAATATCTAGGCCTGAGCAGAGGCGCCTTGCTGGCTACAAGAGTCACACGCAGGCTCAATCGAGATTTTATAGCACCACATGTTAACATAGGGTTAAACTGCATGACAACTGGCTTATGCAAAAACAGCAATAAACTGCGGTCCTCACAAATATACAACTGTCACCTCTGGATCCCCCTGTTCTCTATATTCAGCAGTCAAAACCATGGGCTTCAGTATTGCTGCTTGACCTCACAACTTGTCAGATTCTGCTGCTTTCATCTTCACTGCATCAGAGGAGTCCTCTCGTCATTGTCCCCACCCCCCACCCTCCGCACAGAGTCAATCATAAGTCCTCAATAACATCCAGGGTGGAATATGGAAGCAGCGCTTACCTTGGCATTCCGATAACCGTACGTGCAAGGTTCCTTACTCCACTGCTTGCCTCCTCGCACATAGAGAAAGGGTTTGCCAATAATGTTGAGGGCCATCATAGGGTCACGACGGATTAGAATTATATGCGATGGCCAGTGGTGATGAATTGAGAGACTTGAGTTGGTGTTGTTTCTGTGAAGAGACGTTCATCATACCAAAGTAGGGGTGGGCTCGAGAAATCACAGAGGTTGTTGACCTCAAAGGAGAAAATTAAGCAGTTAAAGACCTCCCTTTCAAGGAATTTGGGGGAGAATGACTGTCTACTTGTTTCTTCATGTCGACAAAGTACTTTTTTGAGCATAGTTGGAACTGCAGCAATTGTTTTCCCCAATCTTTTTATCGAGTTACGATTCATGAACTGCAGGGTAACAATCCTGGTGCACTGTAGCGGCGGAAGGGCTCTACGCAACAAAACAACCCAATCACTACGAAATTACAAGATTCACAACCTTGCTCAGAAATGTATCACTTTAGCTCCCAAACCCTATCGCCATAGCAGCAGGGTGGAATGTTTGTAGAGATAACAAGGTAATGCCACAGCCACAAACTGGGAGAAATAATCAAAATAAATAAATCAAGGAAGAGCATTCAAAACCCAGGCACCACGGTCTGCCTGTTACTTACCCAAAAAGGACTCTTCCACTGCAGGGTCCATAAAAGTCCTTTTACGCTACTGGTGCATCTCATCACTCTGTATCCTTAAGTGTTAAGAAAGTGCCACCACCATTAGGAACATCATCGCCAGAGGATTTAAGAGACGATAGGTAATGGGCCAATCAATTTGCAAGGGGGCCTCTACAGCCACCAAACCCAATGAGGTTTCTGGCAAGCTGGTCTTGGCCCCAGAGAACCGGTTCCCCACAGAAGCCATATGGAAACAAAGGTTTAGGTCAGACGATCTTTCTTGCAAACGACCATTCACTTGTTGCACGTGAACCTCAACAGCAGCCACTGACATCTCTGGGACATATCTGCCCTTGGTGAAACAACACTATCATGGATACAACACCCCTAAATCTCTTAGCTATCTCGGTCTCCAAGTGTGAGACCAAAGTTTTACCACCTTTGAAATCTCCCACAGGTGGGGTGAGCTAGGAGAGGGATCACATTCCTCACATTGTTCTACCAGTACGTACAGCCACTTGCTACCAAATTCGTTCCACTCTCAAATCTAGATCTCCACAGTGCAGCAAACCCACAGGGCATCATCTGCGCAACCAGACAGAGTCTCACCATAGCGACACCTAAGAGCTGCAGGTCAGGGTGGGCATCTTCAGTGCCGCCAACCTCCACTCCCTCAGAACTGGCAATTTTTAACCCTGTTTCCAAAGACAGCTTAAAAAGGGAGAGATAGGAGCAGGCACGTCCCATGCCCTGCCATTTTTACCTTGTGGTCCCTTATGCTCCAACCCCACCGTAATATTTCATTTATTGTCTCCTCTAATTACTTTCCACTCTCCAGCCCTTTCATGCTATCCCAGCTTATCATGCTTTCCCACTGCCATTGCTATCAATGCCACACTTACTTAGCATTTCCCAGTGTCCGTACCAGAGCATACACTTTTCTTGTTTAGAGTAACAAGAGACCCACAAAAGCTGTATGGAATACGTGCTAGCCGCAGATCTATTAGAGACCTCCTTGTAGGTAGCAGTGCGGAACGACCACTTCTGAAGCTACAATAGTGAAATCCTGAATGCACAATACACTCCTTCAAAAAGGGTGGGAATAGCTCAGACAGGCAGCACGGTTCCTGAACTGACACATTGAGTGATTCAATGCCTGTTCTGACGCTCATCCATGCCTATTTTTAGCTGCCAACAGTGTTCCGTTCTTCATTGTAGGTGTCGGCTATTCAGTGGTCTTCCTATGCACTTAGATTGAACTATGTGCTTTATAATCCCACTCAGCCTGTGACCTTTTCTATAAAAAGCTGTCTGCATTAACCCCTCTTTGTCTTATCATGTAATAGTTTGTCTGAATCACCCAAAACAATTTATTCTTATGTCCAATGCCCTTGCTATGACCGAGTAAAGTTGTGTCCTGAGACCCATCAGTTCACTGCAAGAGAGGTGAAAGAATGGGATTTGAGGGAGAGCAATTGCACCGGAGGGGGCAGGAAGACACTGACGAATGCTACAGTACAGAAGAGCCACAGTGTCTGTATTGGGAGCATTATTATTTTTTGTTGCCATTGCATAGAATGGAGTTGGGTCGTGTGAAGTGGAGCTTACTAAAGAGTTGGGTCGTGTAGGTTATTTGTCTATTCGATCACAGGTAATCCTTCCTGATGATCGCTGCAGGGCTCATTATTCCTGTCCGCAGCACTCGTTTGTGACATACTGCACGCACTTCATCCACGGCTGCAGATTCTTTGCCCATGTTCACATAAAACTAGTGCAGCCACAGCAGTTACTGCACTGAGGTGACCTTTATTCTGCAATACTGGACAAAAGGATGGCTGCGAGGCTGCACAGATCTCATTTTAATGCACGTCCCATCTGTTCATGCAATATTGAAATTCTTGATCTCTTTATCCCCTTTGGGGGGAGGGTGCAGTGAGCTGCAAGCGCAGAGTCTATTAGGGGTGGTTTAATAAGCCCCGGCTGCCCTTTCATCTTGGCTAGTAATTGCTCAGCAGACTCTGGTAGGAGATGTATGACTGACTGCCATGCTGACTTGTCATGTTCCTTGTAAAGGGGCGGGGACTTCCTGGATTACCTCCCTCAAAGTCTGCTCCAGCTTGGCAAAGATACTTACAGGAACTAAGCTCTGCACTGGCACGGTTCATGTCTTGGGATAAGCATGTGATGTGCTGGGGGAGAGCGAGGCAGAAAAGGAAACCGGCGGAGTCCGGTCTAGATGGGGCGCAAAGGATGGATAGAAAGTAGGTCACACAGACTTTAAGTGACACTATTCACAGGCAGAAACAAGAGACGCAATAGCAGCAGGTGCAGGCAGAGGACCCCTAGTGCTTGGCCTGCTTTTATTTGAGGTGTAGCAACTATGCCGCATGTCCCTCAAAATGTTCAAAACATGGAAACTGCACACAACAGACAACCAACGTTTCAGAATTACGAACACAAAACAAGGTGGTTAGTAGTCAACAATCATACCACTACAAATAATGTGCAGAGAGTTTCTTAAATGCAAACCAATAATAAACTCAAAGTTCAAGACCCTACTGGGAGAGGTCTGAAACGTGAGGCGGACAACTTAAAGAAGGTTTTCCAAAATATGCCATTTTATTAACTCAAAAGGTTGGATACATGCCTCACTATCCCTACCCTGACGAGGATTTCCCTGCCTAAAGAAAACTAAAGGAAAACACACTAAGAAAAGGATAGCTGTCCCCCACACTTGAATACACCAAATCAACAAGGAAATATATGGCAGTTCAACAACAACAAATACAACAGTAGGATTCACACCACAGTAGCTCGGCGAATTCCCATTCCCCAGATCTAAGCAGGCTTTTGTTTAACTGTACATTAATTGGCAATGCTTTGCAACCTTGTGCCTCTGCATCCCTCTTCTTCGTCCCAGTATTCTGGGAATTTTTATCCTGTTCTTTTCTCTTCTTAAGCATATTCCTTAAAGGAGTATTATAAGGATTAAAATATATATTTGGTTTTACAGAGTAATGAGTTTTTTTCAGGATGTAAATGGGTAGCCTTTAAAGACTTCTCTGCATGATTTTCCTGGGACTCAAGAGTTTCCCATTTCTAAGAATGTTAGAAATTTTACAAGAGTTGATCTCACTCTTAATGCGTGACCTGTTAGGATTGTCTTCACTCGTAGTCAGACATTTGACTTTAGGTAATAATAGTTATTTTTGACAACATGCCATTATTTATGCAGTATTAATGATATTCCCTTCCAAGTCCTCCTGTTGCCCTGGGACCCTTCTCCTCCCAGGTGATCCTCCCGGCTAACACCACCCCCATGACAGGATCAGGAAGCATCTGCCTTTCCGTGGCCACATGAGAGGAGACTTTCCGTAGGATTCATCACACCACCAACCTCTCGTTGCACAAATTAGTCTGGGAAACAGGGGTGAAGGACAGGATTCTAGGAGAAATTAAGTACACAAAGTCCGAAATTCCATCCCCCGAAAAATCCTTTACTAGATTAACTCTCCACCACAATGGCATTCTCTTCACAGTCCCAGACTCTCTCAAACAAATTCCTGTGGCATCAACTGAAACGATGGCTCGATTAAACTACGAAGAAAGAGCACAATCTGGGAAAACACAAAAAACTAACTCTTGGAAATGACTGCACACAGGACAGCCATTGTTTTCAGGATAAAATAGCAGTGGACCCATTCTTCGCCAAGTCCAATATCCTCTCCTCTCTCACTGGCACACCTGCACTTTAGGGAATCTCTAAGAATGTGGATCCCAGAAGGGAGTGATGTCGTTTAGCCAGGGTTGGGATCCCAGAGTAGAAGTTCCCATCTCTATCACACGTCGCTCAGGCATGGGTTGTGTCTCCCTGAAGTCTTCTAACATAGGGGAACAGGCAAACAAGCTGTCCTGCGTCTCACCATCATGCTCATGGTTGCCTCTGGGAAAAGACATCAGACTGCAAGGCTCTCCATTAGCATCTGCTCTGGCCACCTTCATTCTTGGAGATCCCCAGAGTGCCCTGAAGCAAGCCCCTTGAAGCAAAGCCCCTGGCAATCAGTCATATTGTTGCTCCCCGTCTCTGGTCTTCCTTGCCACAACCCCATTGCAACTCATTTGAAATCACACCACCATGCAACTAATAAGAAATTGCCCAGCATTCTCAGCACTGAGACGACTAATGGCTGGGCAACTGGATGAAGTCTAATTTAGATGGATTCGACTTGTTCAGAAAACGGTCACCAGGAGAACGACCTTTGAAAGAGGGGGTTTCTCTCACAGGTCTCCTCTCAGCATTACATCCGATTGTCTCCATGTTTGCTCAAACTGAGCAACACTTTCAAAGACTCAACTTCAAGGCTTTGGCCACTAGACCAATGAAAGACTCTTTCCAAGACATATCCATTCCTCATACTTGCATGGCAAACGCACTGCAACTGCAAGCCTGAAAGCCACGGATCACACCAAATTAAAAGCTACAGATGTTTCACATGCATCCTGACTATGAGGCATTATGCATGTTTCTCCACTCAGCGATGTCAATGATATGTTGTATTCCTGATTCTCTCACCCCTGGAATCAGTGATTACAATGCGAGTTCCATTCAAAGTAGAAAAGGCCTTTAACAGAGATACTGCGAGTTCAACAGAAGCAAAGAGCCCACAGATCAGTTACGAAACCAAAATTGCAGAAAATCCTCATTCCCAATAGTTGTGGAGAACCTAATGAAGGAAATAAATCCAAATACACATATATGGGATACATTACTCACCGTAATCGTATTTGTGATGCTTCTATATGTTTAGATTCACATTCTATGCATAGGCTGATATCTAGTTGAAGCTGCAGAGTATTACAGTTGTTTTCGAAACTCGAAAAGGGACGTCGAAAGGGCGTGCCAGTAATACTATCCCTAGTGTGACGTCCACTGTACCCATGGGTCCTTCACGTGTCCCTCAGATTGTTTTGTTTCTGACAGGAGGTAGCATGAAGTATAGTGTGAGTACATGTGTATTATCAGATAAAGCTCATATAAACATCCAAGCACCTTCTTTCCAAGGGGAGGAAAGGTGGGCCCCATGGGAATCCAAGCAGATACAAGCATCAAAAATACAATTACGGTGAGTAATGTATCCCTTCTGAGGCTTATGGAATCTGCTTAGAACACATGCTGTGCGTAGATTAGCGAGCACCGTTTATAGAAGGGGGTGGGTTGTAAGGAGGTCCAGCGGCAAATAAATGTTTTAGAACCGCTTGTCCCACCTGTGTATCTGCATTGGAATGAGTGTCAATGCAGTAGTGCTGAGTGAAAGTGTGTACTGAGCTCCATATAGCTGCTTTACAAAAGTTGTCAGCGGGACATTGTCGATGAAAGCCAAAATAGCTCATGTACCCCTTGTGGAGCGAGCTCCTGGCGTGAAAGGCAGTGTTTTGCTGGATAATGAGTAACAGAGCTGTATGCATCTGACTATGCGGTCTCCTTCTCTGCCTGGTGCTACAGAGACAAACAATTGGTGTGTTTTCCTGAGCGGTCTGGTCTTGTTTACATAGTAAAGGACTGCCCCTCCTTGCATCTAGTGTATGGAGTTTTTTCTCAGCTGAGCTTGTTGGGTTCGGGAAGAAGGCTGGTAGCTCAATGGATTGTCACATGTGAAATTTGGAAATAAATTTAGGCGAAAACCTAGGGTGTGTTCGTAAAACCAATTTATCTTTGTGGATGATAAATAATGGGTCCTGCACTGACAATGCTTGAAGTTCACCAACTCTTCTTATGGATGTACCAGCCACCAAGAAGGCAGTTTTATATGTCAGGTGTTTAAGAATTGTGCATAGGCTCAAAGGGAGGTCCCATGAGCTATGCAAGTACTACATTGAGATCCCAGCCTGGCGTTGGGTTTGAATTTGGAGGATGGAGTCTTACTCCCTCCATTAATGCTTTTAATGCTTTCATGATGGGAACTTTCCACCACAATACTTTACTCAGAGAGGTGGTGTAAGCTGATAAAGCTGCCAGGTGAACCTTTATAGAGTTGAATCCTAACCCTGCGTCTAACAAGTGGAGCATATAGTTTAGAATGTGGGATGGAGTACATTTTACAGGGTTTATTTGTTTTGACTGGCACCAAATTACAAATCTCCACTTGTCAAAATAAGTGCCTGGTGTTTGGTTTACGTGCCTCCTTGAGGATATCCATACACCCCTGTGGTAGATTTGGATGTCCAAACTGGAGCCATGCTGCCAAGTTCATCGAGTGAGGTTGAGAGTGTACTGTTATTCCCCCGTGTTGAGTGAGCAGATTTGTCTGGCACGGGAGTTTGATGGGATTGCACATCACCAGTTTGTGCAGATGTGGATACCATGGTTGTCTTGCCCACATGGGAGCAACTAGGATGAGCGTTGTTTGTGAATCTTGTTAACCACCCTGCTCGTTAGGAGTTGGGGGGGCGGGAAGGGAGTTTAAGCAAATTTCCCTGACAAGCTCATCCATAGGGCGTTCCCCCTTGGAGTCTGGTTGGGCAAACCTGGACGTAAACTCTGGGCATTGCTTTTTTTATCTTAACAAGTCTAGCGTGGGGGAGCCCTACTGTGAGATGATGTTGTCTACGACATTTGTGTCTAGTTGCCATTTGTGTTCCTCTGGTAGGTGATCACTGCTCAGCGAGACTGCTACAGTTTTAAGTTCTCCTGGAACATGTTGGGAAGAGAGGAACATCCCGGTTTGTGTGCCTATGTCCATATTTTCTGTTCTAGCCTGGACAGATTGGGAGAATGTGTGCGCCCCCCCCCCCCGCTTGTTGATATAGAACATAGCAGTGGTGCTGTCGGTTAGGATCTGTACCGACTGATCAGCTGTGCTTCGAATGCTTAAAGTGCTTTGAATATTGCTAGACATTCCAGCAGGTTGATGTGGTTCTGTAGCTTGATGTGGTCCACAGACCAAGTGCTGTGAAATGAAGGTGATGTGCCCCCCCACCCACCCTGAGAGCGATGAGTCTGTTACTACTTCTTGCACCGCCGGATTGTGGAAGGGATTTCCCTTCAACAGATTCTCCTTTGTCCACCAGCAAAGGTCTTGTACTAGTGGTGGCGAAATAACCACTAGATCGTCCCACTTCCCGCTTACCTGGGAACACTGTTTCGCCAACCACTCCTGCATGGGGCACATGCGCAAACGTGCGTGTGGAAACAGGTAAATGCAAGATGCCATCATGTCGCGCAAACACATAGCTTTCTGTACGCTGAGGTTGATTGCCCATCGGTGAGTCTGCCACTGGTGGGTCAAGGTCATTGGGAGAGGGTAGGATGTAAAGGTCCTTGACATCATCCTCATAATAGTGATCCCCCCTCCCCCTTGGGTATCCAGCTCCTCAGTGTCTGAATTGGATCATACAGATCATATTGTACGGGGTCTTGCTGAGGACCAATTAAGAGGGTGTCAAGACGTAGCCTCTTTGTTGGGGGTTGTGAAGTGGATGCGCCACCAGTGGGTGGCGTGTTCTGTAGGTTGCGTAATGCCTGTGGATTTTTGTCAAAGAAATTTGCCATGAAAGACATTGTACGCATTACCCTATCAACTTCTTCACAGGACCATTGAGAAGAACGTGGTATATTAAAGAGGATTTGGAGGTAGAGGAGTCTGATTTATTTCTGGAGTAGGCTGCTTATGTGTCATGATCACTGCTTCCAAGGAGCCAGGACAAGCCCAACGTCCTTGGAAGCAGGCCCCTAACCCTAGGCACCAGCCGGTCCCCACTGGGACCTTTTGGACCTTGTCCTGGCGCCGGTGGCACCAGGCTCATCAAAGCCATCGGTCCCGGCACTGGAAGCGCCGGGCTCATAATATTTATGAAGATGCTTGGGTGGACTTACCTGCAGCAGACCATGCTGCTTACTTACCAGCTACATAGGAATCCTCTGTGAAGCCGGGACTACTTTCTTACCTGGGTGGGGCAAGCTCCACGCCCTGGATGCAACACTGGAACTCTTCTGGAACAGGAACTCTTTTCTTACCTAGGCGGGGCCGTGGAGGACGACGCCTCATCACTCCAAGGCTATTTAAACCACACCCGATTGATGAAACGTGCTTCGCGTTATTCTGCATCTGCAGCAGAACGCTCACCGAGTCTGTTCCAGCTTTTCTTCTTCCGATCCTGTACCTGCAAGAACAATACTTACCATTCCAGTATCCAGTCTTCAGCAGCACCTGTAAAGACAAGAAGCAACAGGTTAGCACGGCAACCTTCACATGCAGCGCATTCCTTACCTGATCCAGCGGCAGCGACCATTTCTTCACGCTGCACCTCCGCCTGTGGAGACAAAAGCATAGTTATTACTTACCGGCACTCCGCGAACTCCGGATGTTTTCAACGCTGCAACCCAGCATCTGAAAGACAAAAGAAGAGACATTAGACAGGTATTTACTTACGCCCATCGCGCTCGCCACAATAGAGCGCCTGCTAATACTCTGGCGTTTTCCAGCATCTCTTCAGCACGAACTCACAGCTGTAAAGGAAAAGAGACAGTTAGAGCGCTTGCATTTACATACGCATTTCCAAGCGCTTCTTTCCAAGGCTCTGGCTCCAGCTTCGGCTCTCTTCACTCCATCTTCTATCACAAGAGCCCTGCAAAACAAATAGGAGAAAGCATTATAACGAACCCTTCAATACTTACGTGCCCACGCACCTAAAGACTTTAAGGACTAAAAAGGTGTCCGGAAATTCACCGCTCGTGCAGTTAACGGCGGTAGCGATCCTCTGATGTTAAGAGGCCTACGTTTCACCCAGTGAAGGAACTGGCAACGGCACCCTGCACCAGACGCAGATGGAGAGTCCAGCATTCACCTATCTAAGGTGAGCACGTTGACCTGGGGGCTCTACAGAGAAGCTAGAGAGAGAGAGAGAGAGGACACTCAACAGCCCAGATCATTAACCCCCATATATTCTTTCACCTGCAGAAATCTCACCCTTCAAGTTCGACACTCAGTGCAAAGAGGCTCAGCCCCAGAAGCCAATCGAGTCCTGCACATTACTTTGAGTCACAGACACCTTCCTGCCAAGACCAGCGCCTCCGTGGGAATCAGGTGAGCGTTACATTATGTCTCACAGCACCTGTTAAAGAACCCTCCCCTTGGGAAGTGATCTTTCTCCTTGTGGGGTGTACCTTTCTCTTTATGGGAATGGTTACTCTTAGAAGATTGGTGGCTCTTAGAAGAGTGTTTTTTCGATGTACTCCCTTTGAGGAGGGTCTCTGCGACATGTTTCTGCAATAACTCCTTTAGAAGAACTGGTGCTTATTGCTGATTTCGATGTTAACCAGTTTCGAGTCTTGTCGGAAGGGAGGTCCAAAGCTGCGTCACCCGACGCTCGGCTGCTGGTTTGGACACAGTGTCCATGTCCCGTTTGTCGTGCAACTTTAGGGGCCTGTCATGTGGCGATCGAGAATCGAGATCTTGAGTGCCCTTAGGACAGGGAGCTTGCAGACCTACCCCTTGGAGCCGTGTCTGGCTGTGTCGAAAATGGCGTTGTCGACTTTCAGCCACGGGTTATGTGCTTGGTGTGAGTTGCACTGTGTGTGCTACTGCCGCGGGTGTCGTCCCCATAACAGCGCTGCCAGCCTGTCTATTGGGGTTGAGGGCTAGCACATGGGAATCGATCGGTTCCCCATCGCCTTCCAGTCGGAAAAGATGGCAATACTGCCGTTGCTGGATGCACCATCCATGTCCAAGGGGGGCTCGGCCTGCATGGCGTGGTGGGCCCAACGTTTGGTCTTTCGGTCCTTGCGTGTTCTCGGTTTGAAGAGCTGACAAGTTCGACAATGGCCCTCGTTGTGGTCCCGTGCAAGGCAAAGATTACACACCCTGTGCTGGTCTTTCCAGGGGAACTTTTTTTATTGCAACTAGGGCAGAATTTAAATGGTGCGTTTTACATAATTTGATGAAAGGGCAGCAAGGCGAAAATAGAGAGGGTAAAGGGGAATATGCATTCTCTTCGTGCCTTAGGAAATGCCCACCCCCCACTGTCCCCCGTTGTCTGGGCCGAGTCCCGGTGCAGCCTTCCAAGGCCGAAGAGGTGTGTCCAATCAAGGTCTTTGTCCGATGTTCGTCCTTTTTTCACCACCGAAGATGTTGTGGAAAGTCTGATTTAAAGAATAGAAAGAGTAATTATTTTTCAATCAACTGCGTTAGCCGATATAGAAACTCCACGATTAAGCGTCAGTCGATGATAGCGGAAAAAAATAATCTGAAGGGCCTTGACGCGTGATGGACCATGGGTACAGTAGACGTCACACTAGGGATAGTATTACTGGCACGCCCTGTCGACGTCTCTTTTCGAGTTTCAAAAACAACAACTGTAATACTCTGCAGCTTCCACTAGATGTTGGCCTATGCATAGCATGTGATCTAAGCAGATTCCACAAGCCTCAGAAATAGCCATACAAAAACGCACTCACACTCCTGGTCTCTTCCTCTTTTGAAAGAGCAACACAAAAGGGTCCTTTGGGAATACTCCAACAGCCACCTTCACTATCATCAATCTTCGCATTATTTCCATGGCCAAGAAATGATGATGAAATTCAGGGCTAAATAAATGGCCAGCATTTTTTATTTATTGGATATTTATAAGGCACCTATACAACACAGAACAGTGTTTCAAAGCACCACAAGGGGAAGGGAACAAAGGGAGACACCCCAAGAGGAGGGGGGACAGGGGGTATGCAACCTGGTAGGTAAGTGCAATGGCGCGTATTATCCAAAGGTGGCAGACGTCAGCCGCCAGGTAGTCAGGTGTGGGCACAGCGGGCAGTGTGGGGGAAGAGGGGTGCTAGTGGCGACTGTGCAGATGGTCTAGACCCTGTTGGACGCAGGAGGGACCAGGACGGCAGTCACAGCGGCAGTGGGCTGGGTTAACAAGTAAGGGAGGTGGAAAAGAGCTTGAGGTGGTCTGGTTCAAGGCAGAGAGAAGGAGGGAGGCTGTTTCAGAGGGGGGAGCCAGCCGAGGAGAGGGATCTGCCCCTAGCTCTCTGCTTGAAGAAACGTTTGATCAGCAGAGAGTTGAGCTAGAAGATCGAAGGGATCTGGAAAGAGTAATTGGCAAGAGAAAGCTGCAGATAGCATGGTCCCAGGCCCTACAAAGCCTTGTGGATGTTGCAGAGCCTGGAGCCAATCTAGAGTGGAATAAGCTTAAGGAACACGCACAGTGCTTGGAAGGCAGGGTCAGATCGATGAAAAATTGTGAATAGGCCGCCCTCCTCTCGTACAAACATTTGTTTTGGAGTAAAACATGTTATTGGAATCATAGTGGAAAAGGGGTTTAAATCTTAATTAAATATTTAGCGCTCCCAGGTAAGATGTGTGCCTGGAAGTGCCACTGTCACTCTAGCGCAGTTATCGTTGAGCTGTCACTTGTTCCCGATGAGTACTATGCCAAGGACTCAGATGTAAATGCTATGTGTGCCTCTAAAGAAATCCTCAGTTTCTCAGGTTGGGAGTAAAACCCTTCTCAACCCAAATGGAGGTAACTTCAGGTACATAGCTGCGGGTGCTCACCTGGCTTGTTGCAGCCAGTTCCCAATTTTAGGGAGTACACGTTGCTCTACCAGTAACACCTGTGCAAATTCCAGCTCAGAGGCTTGTAGCCAGCTATTGATCCTTTGGGAGTGTGTACGAGATACAGATGAGACCATATATGGATATGGCTGTGCCAACTTGGGCGTTCCAGATCTGGTTTTGAATAGTGGACGGATTCAACAATGAATGCACGCCTGAAGTGCATGTCAAGAATGATGCCCACAAAGTCTGAATGTGCTGCGTCCCACGGATTGAAAAGGCACAGAGAAGATTGAATGCAACCATTGGGGGGGCTGGTTCTCTCAGATAATCCAACGTCTTGCTTTAGTTACTTGTAAAACCTTAGGAGCCTGTCCTTGAGCCCCAGGGGTAGGAAGAGTGAACATATGTAAAGAACATTCGAATGCAAGCTTACTGAGTGTACGTGTAACAATGGAGGGACCTGCTACAGCCACCAAATGCCAACTCCCATCATACACAAGGTAGTGTAGTGGAAAGACAACATATGCAAGTACTGCATTCCAAATATCCCCAAGCAGTGGCTTTACTCTTGCAAGGTTGTATGCACTTCTTACCCCAACTTCAAGTAACCTGGACAATGAATCACACCAGACATTTGGTGGTCATCACCGGCAATGATCAGGGTACCTCGGCTGTTGATTACAAATGTTGCTGTACTATAGATGTAACACCTCAAATAAAAAGTCAGGAACTGGAGGATGACTAAGGCCCTACAAGTGGCTCTACAAAGGAAGACCTGGTGGCTTTGTCAATACCTTTTATATTAAGGAAAACTGGCTTCACAAAATCATTACTTGTAACTGAAGAGATCCACCGTGCAAGGAAGTCCATTTTATATATCGCCTTGAGGTTGTGTTTGGTGCACAGAAAGTGCCAGTTTCTGTTAGGATTGAAATGGCCGTACAGTTACATGTGATGTGCGGGGGTCCTTTAAACACAATGAACAGTAAAGACGCAGGCAGGGTGGAGGGGGGAATTAAACTGTGATATAAAATTCCTTTAAAATGTTTTTGTAATGAATTTTGGGCACCCAAACGTATCCACGTATATGGCATGCCCACTCTGGTATCTGTTGTGACCCTGATTCCAGTCCAGATCCATGGAGCACCCATACGCCCTCCCAGTTGCTAGCATCAAGCTCTGAAAGTAAAGGAAACAGTGGATGGTCGGTGAAAGAAGTCCTTTCCAGACACGGGTATTGGTGCCAGGGACAGTGACGAGAACCCATGTGCTCTGCTGTTCTCTTCAGCATCTATGCCCCGATACACTGTCACCTCCAGAGTGCTGTGCTGGCACAGAGCGGCACGGCGTCATGTTCTCATTTGCACATTACTTAGAAGCAACACTACAGCTATCCAAGTGTACCATCGTGGACAGAGAAGGGGGAGTTGGAGGTTGAAACTGCAGGGGAGCGAGGTCCTGCTCTAAAAATACACCCTTGCAGAAAAGCTGGCTGCAGGTAGAGAGGAAAACAGCAGCACCCTGGGTGTCAGATGAACAGATGACATGAACACAACACAAATGGCATGTTCCCAGAAAAAGCAGCAGCCACAGCATCTCACTGCACTTACAAACCGCCCTGAGCAAAAGCTCGCTCAGAACAAAAAGCTATTAATTGATCTGAAGAGGGCTGAATGTTCAAGCACACTGCCCAGTGAATCTAGCCTTTGAAGGCAACTGAGTCGCCAGGGAAGCATGTGATCGTTCAGGGACCTAGGGTCGAGACACACAGACAGAGAGCGAGAGACACACACACAGACCTATCTGAGCCCTTCCAGATTCATCCTAATTGCCACATACGCACTACAAAAACATTGAGCCATTAGAACAGCAAGTAATAAAACAATAGGATTCAACAGAATACATTTAAAAACATATTCAAAATATAAATAGAACAGTTCAAGTAAGACATTGGTCACAAGCAAAGTAATTCCAAGTTTTGCATTTCCCTCTGGTACCAAGACCTCTGGAGAAATCGTCATCTGGCAGAGCACTATAAAGCCAACACACCATGAACAATAAGTGAATCTGCAGGCCGCCTAACCGGGCTCTGCCAACATGAAATTAAGCAGTTTCCACCTCCTCGTGCTCAAGGTAGAAGAGCCAAACGCTGATCCTCTCCAGTGACCCACAAAAGCCTGCGGCCAATTGCCTAAAGTGAAATCTCCTAAACAATCACCTTGTCATCACATCAAGGATGGATTTTTTTTAAAAAAAATTTAAAGGAGAAAAGAGGCGCCTGGTTTGGTCATACCATTCAGTTGTGGTAATCCTCAACTGCGCCTCACCGCCGCCCCCAGCCTGCCATGTGTCGTCCCTACAACTCTTCTTGCAAAAATGGAATTAAGCACCTGAGCTCACCATCTCTGCTTAAAAACTCCTCTGCGGCTGTTCTGCTGTCTTGTCTCCAGCTTTGCAAAGACCCTTCCAACTCGATTAGTCCTCCTATCTCTGGACTATCGTTTACCACTTGGATTAGTGTGTGGCTACCTCGGGTTCTACCTCCAACATCTTATCGTGTCAGATAGATTTGCTCCAGTAGGGGGTTATATGTAGTTCCTCTCTTTCCTCTGGACTCAAGGACTTTCCTTAACAATTATATTGCACACCTACCAATGGCAAACTCGCTTTGCCAACCAGAAATAATTGTATTCCATAGTTCCTTGGGTACTTCCGATCACTATGTCCCCTTCACATGAAGCAGTCTGCGCATGTCCCTCTTCACGGAAGCCTCACTTGATTCCTCTGTCGACTCTTAATTTGTACCCTCCGACTTCTCCAGATCTCAGCCAAACTTCCATGTCACACCTTCATCAATTTATTAATGTCTCCGAAGTCATGGACCCCTATCTAGGCCAGGTTCAAAACAACCCGAGGACCTGCCCGTCAGGTGTCCAGAATCCAGAACCTGCACCTGTACTCGCCACCATGCTCTAAAGAAGGACTGTGCGAGAAAATCAGGGGAGTGGCGTTTCTGGCTTTCTGGCTGATCACAGCAAAGCAAACATTCCCATTTACTCTGCCCTGACTGCAGTTGATCCCTCTGTGTATGGCTTCTGGAAACACCTGGTTGCTCTGTTCTTATGTGGAAGACAGCCAGTCCCTGCTTTGCCTGGATAGGGTCTGGATAGGTTGTGCAGTGCCCACAGGACAGAACTGAGTAGATGGCTAATCAAACTAAACCTTAACAAAAACGGAGGTGATGTTTGTATGCATAGTTCGGTCAACTGTAAATCTTCGCATACAATCCAGGGATAAGGGCACTCTTTCCATTCCTGTAGTCTTGCATGTAGGTTTCTGTTTTAACCCCAAATATTCTCTTGCTTCCCAGATCGCACTTCTAATCTGGCCAGTTCAGTGGTTTCTGCTGGTCTCATCCAAATGCAAATGCCTGTTCCACAGCCTGCTTTTTTTTCGGTGAGGTATCTTGAGGTAAGCCACAATGTTCTAGCCCCTCGTGCCACCGAAGTCTCAATACCTAGCAATGCACTGACTGCAGATTTGGAATTTGATCCACTAGAGGCCTTCGTCTTGGCCCATACGATATTGTACAGCCTTCAGCTCAGGTTTCTTCGTACAAATGTTTCGTGTCCACCGATAAACCCGCTTTTTCCTTGTGCTAGTTAACTTTTGATGGCTTCCCTGCTTTTCCGAGGTAAAAGCATAAAGGGAGATTGTGCTTTTAGTACAGACAACAGTACAGCTCTAGCCTCATCTGTGAAAATCTGGCTGTTCCTATACCAACTATGCTTCTTAGACAAGTCTCTCCCAGTGGCGGTCCAGTGGTGAGATGGCTTACGGGGAACATGACCGTTACACAGCCTTACTCATTCCCAGGGCAGTGGAAAGCCCCCAAATGGTGTCAGATGGCACAAGAATCACTGCAACTCTGAGGCAGTGACATTTCGATGGGCCCTAATGTTGTCCCGCTCTCTCTCATATTATAGAAGGAGCCTCCTCCTTGAACACCAGGTTAGTGCTACATAATGTTGACCCCCCCCCTTACTGTCTAAAAATCTTGAATATGATAGAGATAACCTAAAAGCTGGGGTTGTGGAGCTCCCCCAGATACATCCTACCTGTCCCTACTCAACCTAGTCATTAGTGATCTACTGGGATGTAGGGTGGTAACTTACATACTGTACGATTCAGGCTTATTCTAACATGCACAATCGCCTCCATCTTCTCTACTCTTTCCTCTGGTCTACTCCATCTCATTCCCACCACTCTGGTCATGTCGATGCTCTCACTTGTCCTATGCATCACCTCCACCCTTTGATATTATGCTTCTTTCCACTGAGCCATTGCTCCCTCCGATATGTACCAATCCTCTTTCCGAACCACCACTTGAGCATCCTCCTTTCACTCAGGTACAATCGATTTACAGTCACTCCTTATGTCACTAAAACTTGCAGTTTCACCTTAAGTAAGCAAGGCTAATCCAGACGTGAACCCCTTGCTCACTGTGCCTTAGAGAGGGCCAGCTTCAACAAGGCCAAAACATATGTCTGGGGTTGCTGATGGTACTCTTGGTAAAAGGAGAATTGCCTAGCATTTCGGTGCTGGTTCTACCCTTGTGGGTGGGACCAAACTGATCTGCAAATGAAGGTTTCTCCTCTGTGAAGGTTGCAATGAGCTACAACGTGGTTGCAGACCTTCCTGGGTGGAACAAATTCGACACAGGGTAGTTGACCCATGTACGTTTTTAGAAGCTGGGCTTTCACACTCCTTTACCTTGCGGATACACCCTCCACACAAACCTACACAAAATTGCAGAACTGCTCCCTCCTACCTCATCTGCTCCACAAATCTTTTCCATAAGCCAGCATACTATCCTTCCTCCTGCTGATCTCTTGGCGGTTTTCCACCTCTGACCTCACCCGAACAACCCTTTTGTGTCCTTGGTGGTCTAGGGAACCTGTGGCTGATGGTGCAGGCTCCTTTCCACTACTCGGAAACTCCACTGCGTGAACACCTATGGTAGCTGTTGGTCCGCTCTGTGGAGTCTTCTGCCCGTACATCTCTGGGGTGAGTAGGGAATTCTCCCCTCTCACCCGCCTGTGGTCTACAAAGTCACTGTGTGGTCATCTCTGCTCCGCAGCTCAGCTAGGTCCTCTGTGCTACCACGTAAGGAAGCAGCTTCTCGTGGTCTGTCATACCGTGTCAGAGGGCTTCAGATTTTTTTTCTGTCCAGTGGGGGCTGGGGTTTCTCTCATGTGGATGCTTCTTTCGACATTCAGTCGGGGTCCCTTCTGCTCATGGCTGCACTACTGGTACCTGTGATCTGAAATCAACTGAAAGGTACTTGGAAGTATCTGAATGATGAGGCCAGGCTAGAGAGAGCATTTGTCTGCAAAGAAACATTTTGGCATGACAAGAGGGAGTGGTGAGGGGGAGGAGGGGCACAGATAATGGGATCCGCTCTGCTGCCACATTCCATCTCAGGTAGGACTGGCTCTGAAACCCTCACCTCCATCAAACTCCTGTAGCTAGGGGTTCTTACCTGCACTTGACAAAGTTAGGTTACTTGCCTCGTCACACAGGAAGCACAAAGTTCACATGCAGGTTGGAACACAGACTAATTGAGCAGGTACATGCAGTTTCATAATAATTTAGCATTTATATAGCGCTACGAACTCTCAGGTATCTGAGCGCTGCTCATTATTACCCACGGTGTATGGTGCTCATTTATCGACCTCGGAAGGATGAAAGGGTGAGTTTGGCCCTGCCGGGATTCGAACCTGCGTCAGCAGGCTCTGCAAAGATGTCAAAGCGAGCGCTCTACTCGCTGTGCTATCGGAGCGGCTGCAAAGACGGGAATGAGGACATATTTGTTCCTCTAATTAAAAAAAAGAAATTTAAATGCAGAATTTGCAATTATTGGTTCCTAAAGCAAACAATGTTAGCTTTATCATTGAGTTGCAGAACAGCCCATGATGCTTGTTTTGCTTGTACAAGATATTGCAACTTCTCAAAATAAACCATTGCTTTGCCGCTAGACTAAGATTTGTGTAGCAGTAACTCCACCGATTTAAATGATGGTCCTCAAAGGTCGAGCTCACATGGTACTGGGACGGTCTGAAGGTCCACAAAGAAATGGAACACTTCACTTTTGAGCCAACTGACATGTTCAAAATGGGCACTGCTGTTATATTACAGTAGATACTAACATATGGACAAGCAAAGAGTTAAATAGTGAAATGACACACTCATATAATTCAGAGTAACATCAACCAAAACACAGACACTATAATTTACCTTCTAGACCAAGTGAGGTGTCCGTATTGTAGACCAATCACTGCAACCAAATTATAGACAGGGGAAAGCAGAGGGCCATAATTTGTGGAAGGGCGATCATGCCTGCACACAGCCTCTACGCCTGCTCCTTTCCTCCTCTTCAAACCCATCGAAGGGACGTACGAGCCGGAGGAAACTGTTGTGTGCCTGGTGACAGTGCCCTAGCAGAAAGGAAGGTAACTGGATAGGAACAGTGTGTACACACGCGCTACTGTCTCAATGCTCTCCCAATCCTGTTCATTGCTTCCTTCCCGCAGAGCACTGCCGCTGCTCTACTCTCCCAACCCTTACATTTCAAACTAAAAGCTGTCAGTACTGAAACTAGATGAGAGCTGCAAAATGTACATGGGAAAAGTAGCTCCATGGTTGTGGCACCACAAATCATGTCAAAACAAAGAAAAGTCACATACATGATTACTTTGTGAGCATTGGAACTGATTTAACAGAACCAAAACAAGACGTGAAAGTGAGTTCACATTATGCACTGTTGCAACCATGAGGTTTATAACTGTAGTTGTGGCTGGCCCAAGATGATCGCTTAGACCACGTCTCCTTATGATCGTCTCTCAATTCATTTGTAATGAAGTGCAGTCACCAGAAGATTAGAGAAAGTTACAAAAGTGCGTCTTCCCTGCAAGTGGTCATCTGTCCCCGGTTGCAGAAAATGGGGCCTTCAAAACAGGTAGGAACCACCACGTTGCAATGAGGAGAAATACTATGTGGAGCATGTCGAAATGAATTGGCTTGCGATAAGAAAGCAAAACATTGTGCGAGTTGTGTCTAAGCAACTCGGAAGATGCTTATGTGTTTAAGAGGAAAGCTGTACAACAACAAATAAGCATCCTCAGGATAAATATATTAAAATTTCATGAAATCAAGTCAGTAATCAATACTTTAAAAAGGATCTATGTGATCAAAAAAAAGAAAGAAAAAAAAGTCAGGCATTTCGGCCATCGCAATTGTGAGGGCGACATTTTGGGCCATTTCCCTTTAAAAAATACTTCAAAACATTTTGCAAAAATGTCTATTTCACAGCAACAATTTAATCCATAACTATAAACAAAAGTAGAAAGTGACTCGGTATCCAGGGTAGTCGAGATGTTTTTACTTGGATCAAACTCAAGCTGTTTCCACAATCCTAAGTGCATCCCTTGAAAAATGTGCATGAATTCTTATACTACCATACACCAAAATAGGGCTGAACAAGTATTGCTTGAGAGCCTAGAAAAATGACAAGTCCCACATTCTGTTCAGAGTTCTTTTAAAAATCACGGTCACACAGAACGTTTTGGTTTTTAAAAGCAAAGCTCTTTTCTTCAAATTAAAGGTACTGCTGTAGGAGCAAGCTTTGCACCCTAATTTGGCAAACATTTGCAGGATGCTATGAAGACCAGTGCATGTTTGGCAGGAGGAGGAGTAATCACTTGAGGTGCATGCTGCAAAACAGTCAGAGTCCAGTGATAAGTTAAAGTAGTGTGCAGTCAACTAAAATGAATGCTGGGGTATGTAGTGCAGACAACCAGCAATAATCAAAGACGCGAGGATAGCAACATGCATTTGAGTTGTATTCTGGGCAAAGTAATCCTGAGTTCCAACTATATGGCATGAGAGTGAAAAACGACCAATCACTGGTGTTACATGCTAAGCCATGTGTTTAAAGAGCCAGCAAGAGTCCAGAATCAGAGAATCCATGGAGGGGTATGCTGGAAACTGAGGAACACAAAGTGAGGCAACCAAGAAACAAGAAGTCATTTGAGTGGAACATTAAACGGAATACACAGAAAACAACAAGAAACAGTTTAAGAGGGACTCGGAGCGTAAAGAATCCTTTGAGTTCCAGGTTGGTAAAAGTGGGACCCTACAAAATTCGACCACATAAGCGACGGAGTAATCCATTAAATATTTACTGTGTAGAGTGTCTTACGACAACAACAGTCCAAGACGGACAGAGCGGAAAAGTGATTTGAATTGTATTCAGAGAGGTGTGGTTCCAACATAAGAAAGAGTAAGAAACCAGTTTAATTTCATGATGAAAAAAATGCATACCAATGAGGCAGCTAAGGTATTTAAACTATTTTCTTACAGCATAGTGTAAAACGTGGTTAAATAAAGATATTAGGCCAAGACTATTATAAACTAAATTTATATAAAGATGACGTGAAGCAGGCCTTGAGGACACTCGGACTACTCCGTGACGAGTGAAAGAAGGAGAAGAACTGAAGGCAACGAGTGAGACGCAGAGGTGCAAGACATCTCTTGGGTCCAGGACTGAAATGGAGACAGACCAAGTAAACGTTTTAGTTTGTACTGAAATAAAAGCCAAGTCCATTTCTTGATTGGAAATAGCAACACTGATTCATCCATTTACCTACAATTCGGAATGCCAGAAGCCAACAATAGAAGGTACCTTCTCTGATTCCCTTTACTCCACACTGTGGTCGAGAGGGGGGAAATGTAGTTCCTGGACCCTTGATGCATGAGGCCTCTTGGCCATTAACAGAGACCCGAGCTGGAAAGCAGATGCTGGTGCAGAAAGACAGCTTGCACATTTTTTATAAACTTGTAGAAATTTGCAATGAAGTCCTGAAATTGATAAACTCTGTCTAAAACCCAGGAACCAGTACCTTTGTCTCCTGCTACACACGGAGGATTGAACGAGGGAGGCGATTGAACGAAGTGTACCTTCTCTGGAATAAAACACTGGGCTCTATAAACTGGCACAGAGAGGCAATGTGACAAAATTGCGGTACTTCTCCCGGAAAGGCTGCAAAAGAAAAAGATTGATGGTCCTTTGCATCAGGATACCAAGAAAGACCACCCCGGCACCTGGCCAAAACAACGCAGTCTAAGGTGGCACAGGGTGGTAACACCCCCTCATCTGTAACCTACTCCAATGCCTAGGCAAAGTTCAAGCTATTTAGGGACTGAGCTTAGTGAGAATAATCTAGGTAAGCGCAGGAAGATCAACATTTTCGGAATGGGAACTGAAAACACAAAAACAAAAACAGCAAAACAGCAAGCAGTCTCTGGGGAAGCGAACAAGAGTAAGACGCTTCTTCGACACATTGAAGAAACTCACTAGAACGGCTTTGACCCGCTATTAGGACACAATGGATCAGAAGGTGAAACCTGGCCAAGCAGTAAGGCTTGCAGATGTGAAACAAACTGGCTCCACCAAGCAAAATCTGAAAGAAAATGCAAACCCATATACTTCCATAATTTGGAAAGCGCTTACGGACACGTTTGGGTTAGGGGCCATGTGAATCTGCCCTGAAAAAGCCACCACACCCCGAGACTGCAGGTCTGGTAGCTGGTAGGTCGGGCCATCTCTGCAAATCTTGCCCAAAAACAGTATTGGGAGGATTCTCCATCTACTGAAGGCCCACAAATGAGCAGGGTTGGGGATTGTTTAGGATAGGGAGTGGGAGCTCAGCCCATCGATGCGTGAGCAAAGCAGCAACCCCAACATCCATTAGGGCACCAGTGTTGGGCTCCTCTGTATAATTCTATGCTTGAACTTTGTTGCTTCCCGGATTCCTGTGCACAAGCGCTAACAGTCCCTGTGTTGAAGAAGGGCAATAGAGAGGAGAATAAGGCCTACAGACCCATATCCATTCTTGAGCCATAGTTCCAGTTTATGAATAATATTGGGTTCAATGACACTAGCCCCTTTGCTAGAATAGCCCTTATTGTTTCCCCTTCTCAATGCCCATCTGCGCAGAGGCAGGGTAAACAATTTGCCAAAGCTGGTAATATTTGACTCTTGGCAATTAAAACATAGTGTTCTATGTTTATGTATAGAATTAAAGTGGCAAGAGACTTCTTTATGGCTGGCTAGCAGCTTGCAACTTAAATGTTGGCCCACTGTCAGAGGAACCCCGCAGGGATGCCCTCTCCGTTAACCGAGTTGATTATGAAGCAATTTGTGGCAAGAATATGTCAACAGATTAAATTAATCCAATATGAGAAGGTGGAAAACAATGTCTCACCATTAACAAGTTATCCTCTGGCAACACTAGCTGACCCACAACAAAATCTAGGGGTCACAAATGCTAGGAGCTATTTCGCTTCTGGTTATAACATAAGAACGCCTGGATGGATCAACACTAACAGCTACAAAGAGCTACGTTTGGCTCCCCAGGCCAACTGTTGCCATACCAGCAATCTGTATGTATAAGCATGAGGATACAGAGAGCATGTTTAAAGCATAATGAGGCAAAAAAATGTAAGTACACAGTCGTTTACCAGAGGTTATGCTTGCACTGTACAGTTATGACAGAATAGATACAGACAGCCGAGTGTGGCGAACCAGAAGTAAGACGCAGCCAAATAATGGCTCACGTTTTATTTAAATGAAAGAAAATGCCCCCATAATCCTCTTGCTAAAAGGGAATTATCTTCCTAACTAAAAACGAAGGCACTAGTCAGGATGTCAAGTAACTAAAAAGCAGTCCTCCGTCCTAACCTGTCCAACTGATGGGCCCTACCAATAGATGAAAAAAGAAACAATTATGGAGAGGAAATGTTTTCCACACTGCAGGTAGTCGATGCCTCCTAGCTAGCCCACTCTCCTGCAATCTTGAAAAAAATCAAATGTTCGTCCCGGAACACAGTTGCTGGCCTGGGTCATGACAGGAGTTTACAAAAGAATTTTCTTTTTTTTTTTTAATTATTATTACTTGTACATAATCAAAAGAAAGATTTTTACAAGAACTCAAAAAACATTCAGCAGCAGAGAAGAGAAAACAATTTGCGAAGACACCACAAAGGGGACAAGAATAGTGCCTCAGCCAGTAGATGGTATACAAAAGTCAGAAGACAATGTTCGGTTTAGTTTTTTCCATTGCTAAATTCAAGAGTTTAGCAGACGGCGTGTGCCATCGTGTCTTGTCCCCAGTTATTAGGCGGTTCCACCAGATTTCTTCATTGCCAGCAAAAGAATTTACCGTCAGAGGGCTGAAAAAGGCGATCCTCGCTTGGTGCAGGACTGGACAGAGCATTAGTAAATGCCTGATTGATTCTGTCTCTTCAGGATTTTTGCAGTCTACGTGCTTTTGCCTTGGAACCTGTTCTGATCGCAAGAATTTCCTGCGTCGCCAAGACGTTGAGACAGGCTTTTAGAAAAATTCTCATCAATGCTTTACTTGGATATCTTTTGCAGTATGCCATTGGTTCTTTCAGTTTGTTGATAGTCATTGGGAGATGGGCTAGTAATTTGTAGCGTGTTGCTTTTTCCGTGGTCGCAATCCAGTCTATACATTCCAGTTTGGTTTTGATCCTAACGGGATTATTCTTTAGGTCTTCTTTACTACATGCAATTTCCTGTAGTTTCAGATTTTGGTCCATAGCCCACTTATTCATCGGCTGGTTATTGCCCTTCTCAATCTCTTCTGCAATCATACAATATATTTCAAGGCTGTCAGGATGGATGATTTTCCTGTATAGTTGTAAGGTGGAGGTATCCACCTCAGCTTTGAGGGAAACAAGGCCAAGTTCCCGTCTTATCGGAGCTACAGCAGTGGAATTTGGTAGGCCCAACACAGATCTCCAGATGACTTTCGAGTTTGAGCCAAAGACCCGGAGGAATAGACGGGGTAGCATCCATGCCATATGTCAGCGATAGAATAATCTTGGCCTTATAGAAGCTGATCGCCGGTTGAAGACAGAATTTACCATATTTTCGATCAACTTCTCTCAGTTGTGCCGCTAGATTCTTTCCCTTCGCCCATAAGTCATTTTGCATGTTCCGGGCCCTCTTGGTGCTGTCGAGTTGCACTCCGAGATACTTGAAAGACTCAACTATTTCAAGTTTTTGTATTGTATTTTTGTATTGTAGAGGAGCCAATTTCTTTTTGATTCTTGGTTTTTGAAAAATTATTATCTTGGTTTTTGATTTATTGATATCGAAGTTGTTTTCGATGGTGTAAGCTGTAATATTATCCAGTTGTCGTTGCAACCCGACCTGGGTCTGATCAAGTAATATCAGGTCATCCGCGTATAAAAGTCTCGGGACCCGAGTATTACCTATTTTCGGTGGAAATGCTCTGATTGTAGATTGGGTCTCTTTAAAATCTCCAAGAAAAGATATGAACAAAGCGGGAGCCAAAGGACATCCCTGCTTTACTCCGCGAAAGGTCGGTATGCAATTCAAGGTGAAACCTTGGTTATTTAGCCGGACTTTTATACTGGTGTTGGAGTGTAGATTGATTATTGGGTCCAAAATGCTCTCTGGGCTATTCCAGGTCTTAGGTTTGGACCATCATTTCCGTCTGTCCACTCTGTCAAACGCTTGGGACAGATCGACGAACGCTAGGAACTACCTTGGTGATCCATTCAGAACTCTGTCTTTGAGTAAGTTCAAACACAAAATGTTGGCACTCGTGTTCGCATTTTTTTGGAATCCTGTTTGGAGAGAATCTGAACACCGTGCAGTAGCAGCCCATTTACGGAAGTGGTTCAAAAGAATTGTGGCGAAGACCTTTCCAATGACATCCAGCAAGGCTATCGGCCTATAGTTTAGAGGGTAATCTATGGCTCCCTTTTTGAAGATCGGGACAAAAGAAATAAAAAGTTCCCAATCCAAGTCTCTCTCAGTTCCTCTGGTTGCAAAGTCACTCAATGAAAGGTTTTTAAGTGTTCCAAAAAGATAACTCTGTTCAATAAATGTTTCAATGCTTGGGTCCAATGGGCCACTCTACCTAACCCCCTCCAACAATGCTGTATCTTAAGGGCCGACTCACTCGTAAGGGCCGTCACACAGAGTTAGTGTGGGGGTTCCACTTTTCAGTTCCCTCTTATGGCTCTCTTGGCCTTCAGCATTGGTAAAAGTCACATGTCTTGTGGGACACCTCGGCCCCTGTGTAGGCTATTCACGAGTTCTCCAACCCCTGGGTTCCTTAGGTCTGTGTGTGTGTGTCCCTTCCTCCTTATAGGACTTTTTAAACTGGCTTCTTGGTTTGCCTTCTGCTTCACTGTTCTCTCGTTATTCCGGAACATTTGGTACCTGCACAGGTTGTTTACGGGCTTACTCGCCTGTGAATGGCTCTGGGTCTCCGGTTCCCCACAGAGTTTAATCGCATGCCTCCCTTCTTCCTGTGTGGCCCGTGTACCTGTCCTCTCGCAACGCTTCTGCCAGGGAGAGTCATTGTGACTGCTCTCTGCCGCATTTGTCTCCGCCTGCCACGCTAGTGCCTCCTGTTGCAGTGGCCTTCTCAGGGCCTAGTCAGTGCTCGTGGTTCTTTTCCCTTCTCCGATTCTAGTACGGATGCTAAAGCACTTTCCTAACTGGATGCGGCTGCGTTTTGCATGCTCCTGGCCTACCATGGCCTCTCTGTAGTCCCTGCTCCAGGCTGCAATCGTTCCGTACTCCAGAGGCAGCGTCTGCTCTGCGACTCTCCTCCCCTGCCATTCAGATTAGCATCAGGGAATCTCCTCCTCCAACTGAGGACTTCTGCGTTTTGATAGTCTCCGTTAAGAGAGGCAACGTGCTTCCGATTATAAAATGTCGAGTCTGAGGAAGGCAATACAGAAGGGGTGATGGCTGGAAGTTTTAGAATAAATCTTAACCTCTGCCATTGCTCTGAGCAACCCTCCAGTCCATCGTGCTTCGCCTGCCAAGCCATTACAAAAGGGGGGAAAACCATATGCAAATCAGGCTTGGTCCCACCCCAAAAGGGGAAGTCCAGCCCGAACTGCTTGGTCACATCCCTTCTGCACGAGACCACAAGCATTCCCAGATGTGGGTGCCGTGCCTGCTTGGCCTCAAGACCTAAGCTATTCCTCACTGATTGGTATGCCCAGAAGAGTCGGAGGAAGGTTAAGCAGTGATGTCAGAAAAAGAAAAAGGCCTCATCACTCTCACACTTTCTTTGGCCCCCCATATAGGCAGAGAGTACAGTATTTAAGGACTATCAGAGTTCTCATCCCCCTAGGGGGAGTCACTCCCAGTGAGGTCTTGCTTGCCCCTGGGCAGGGTCTTGAGGAGCGGGCTCAATATTCTAGCTTCAATGGGGGCGGATCCCCGTTAGGGGGGAAAAGGACATTTCCCAGATTCATCACAAGAGTTATGACAGAACAATAAACAACCTAATTTCTCTCCTGAATTTCAAGAAGAGCTAGATCGGCAGGTTTCTTTCTAAAAGCTATAAGGTTAGTCTCTTTCCAAATAGTCTGTGGTTTTCCATTCCATGATTTGGCAGCCTGCAATGAAAAGGCACGCCGTACATGGTTCTCTTTCACATAGTGAGCAATATGTATCAAACCTTTCATTAAGTACCATTTGAACCTGGAAAAGTGGGGAGATTTGCACAAAAAATGTAAGTTTTTGAATACAACATATAGGCTCTTAAACATTATTCGCTTCATTATTGGGAGCTAATGTAGTGCAGATAGAGCAAGTGAAATAAGCTGGTCTCTCTGAACTTCAAACCTACTTCATGCCTAGGGTACTCCTGCGCCACTAACGTCTTTAAAGACTCCCTAAACGTCTTAATTCCAGGGAGCACCAGGATGATCAACATGTTCTTCATGGATGGCACTGTGCCCTTTTCACTGAAGGAGACCTGGATAACCCCTTTATTAAAAAAGAACACAGATTCAGCATTGCCCAAAAACTATCAGCCCATAACCAATGTTCCATATCGCCTTAAAATCATTGACAGAGTGGCGCATTTACAGCTACAGTCATTATAGGAGGACAAAAAAATCCTGGCCATCAATCAATCCGGATTTAGATCCCAATACGGGACCGAGACTGCACTCTTAGACCTCAAATCTAATGTCATAGGCATTGTGGAAAAAGGTCATCCAGCACTACTGATGTTGTCAGACCTCTCTGCGGCATTCAATCTCATTGATCACAACCCTCCTTCAAGAGAGATTGAAAAATATAACCAACTGCTCAGAGAGGCCACTCAATGGATCGTGTCATTTCGGTGTCCTAGGACATCAAGAGTAACCGTTGAAAATGCCTAGGCCTCCCCTATTTCTACCACATGTGGAGCGCCACAGGGCTCAGGCCTGTCCCCCCCACCCTATTCAACATCTACATCAGGCCGCTACTTTACCTCCTTAATAGCCTGGGTCTCAAATATGCAAATTATGCAGACGACACCCATTGTCCTAAGAGGTGGCAGGTACACACTCAGAGGACACTAAGGCATTGAATAGGCTGTATATAGAAATCCAAGCCTGGATGGCATTCAATTCCTTGGTTCTTAACGAGAAAACAGAACTCTTTATCACTGCTTCCAGTCTTAGGGCCTCATTACACGGAAGGCGGTAATGGTTAACGGCCACCGTTAATGGTAACGGTGGCCGTTAACAATTACCGCCATACTACGAGGTCCCTTAGCGGGTTGGTGTTTTAATGCCTGCTTTTTGCAGGTGTTAAAAACCAACCCGCTAAGGGACCTCGGAGCTAATTATGGCACCGCAAAATTGCGGTGTCGTAATTAGCGCCTTCACCATTCCCATAGAGCCCTATGGGGCAGAAATGGGAATGGGGAAGGCCAATGGCGGAAGGGGGATTTACCGCCCCACCAACCTTGGAATGGGGCGGTAAATCCCCTTTCCGCCAAGGCGGTGCCGGTATTTTACCGGCATGAGCCATGGCGATAATAGCGCCATGGCTCCCCGCCTTCCGTGTAATGAGGCCCTTAGTCTAAAGAAACTGGACGCTTTGTACTGTCACTTTTTAATCTCAGGTAATCAGATTCCAGTAACCAAATGCGTGAAAACACTGGGTGTTCTCCTTGACATATACATACATGGGATACATTACTCACCGTAATCGTATTTCTGATGCTTGTATCTGCTTAGATTCACATGTCGACATCATAGGCCGACATCTAGTGGTAGCTGCAGAGTATTAACCTTTGTTTTCGAAACTCAAAAAGGGACGTCGACACGGTGTGCCAGTAATACTATCCCTACTGGGACGTCCACTGTACCCATGGTCCTTCACACGTCGAGGGCCCTCTGTTTTGTTACTGACATGAGATAGTATGAAGTGTAGTGCGAGTACAAATGTAATAAAGCAAAGAAGAGTAGATAAAGCCAGAAAACATCTATGCAGCAGTAAAAGTATGTAACAGTATGTATAGAGCTCTATGTAGCTGCTTTGCAAATGGCGTCCAGTGGGACATTGCAATTAAAGCCAAAGTAGACCCTTTTCCCCTGGTAGAGTGAGCTCTTGGTGAGAAAGGCAGAGTTTTGTCTGATAGAGGGTAGCAGAGCTGTATGCATTTCACTATCCATCTGGAGATGGCGTTTTTTGAAACGTGATCACCTTCCCTGCCAGGTGCTAGGGAGGCAAAGGGTTGCCTGTTTTTCGTAGCGGTTTTGTTTTGTTTACATAGTAAAGAACCACCCTCCTTATATCTAGTGTATGGAGGTTTTTCTCAGCTGAGCTTGAAGGGTTTTGTAAGAAAGCAGGTAGTTAAATGGACTGGTTGACATGGAACTTGGATATGAACTTAGATGAAAACCTAAGGTGTGTCTTAGCACCAACTTGCCTTTGTGGATAACAAAGAAGGGGTCTTGCACTGACAAAGCTTGTAGTTCACAGACTCTTCTTATGGAGGTGATGGCCACCAGAAAAGCCATTTTATATGTTAGGTGTTTAGGGCTGGATTTGTGCATAGGCTCAAAGGGGCCCTATCAGCTTTTCAAGTACCACATTTAGATCCCACCCTGGAGGCGGGTTTGAAATGGGTGGGGTGGGTGGGCGTTCAGCCTTTTTACTCCTTCCATGAATGCCTTAATGACAGGGACTTTCCACCAGGACACCTTGCTTTGAGAAGTGGTGTACGCGGATAGTGCCGCTAGGTAAACTTTGATGGAATTGAATACTAGACCAGAGTCTAGAAAGTGGAGCATGCAATGAAGAATGTGTGATGGAGTACATTCGATCAGGTTTACATTTTTGGACTGGCACCATATCACACATCTTTTCCATTTATTAAAGTAACATTGTCTGGTGTTTGGTTTACGTGCCTCCTTGAGGATTTCCATACACCTTTGAGGTAGTTTTAAATGGCCAAACACTAGGACTTCAGGAGCCAAGCTGCCAAGTTCAAAGATTGAGGATGTGGGTGTAACATTGTCCACCCGTGTTGGGTAAGCATGTTGGAGGGGCACGGGAATCGGATTGGATCGCACGTCGCCAGTTTGCGCAGATGCAGTAACCAAGGCTGTCTCGCCCACATAGGAGCAACCAGGATTAGTATTACTTATTCCTGGTGCATTTTCTTCACTGTCCTGATCTTTAGTGGCGTTTAAGGGGGTGGAGGGGGAGCCTAGGCAAATGTCCCCAACCAGCTCATCCACCGGGCTTTCCTCTTGGACCATGGTTGGGGAAACCTGGATGCGAAGTCTGGGCATTGTGCGTTTAGGCTTGTGGCAAACAAGTCTAGTGGAGGAAAGCCCCAGAGGGAAAAGATATTGTCTAATGTTTCTGCTGAGCTGCCACTCGTACTCTTCGGGTAGGGTATCTATGCAACGTGTTGTGATACTAGGAACATGTTGCGCTTGAGTGCCTACTTCCACATTTTTGGGGCTAGCCTGGTCAGACTTGGAGAGTGTGTGCCTCCCTGCTTGTTGATATAAAACATGGCAGTGGTGCTGTCTGTTAAGACTTGTACCGTTTGACCCGCTAGGTGCACTTGGAAGGCTTATAAGGCTTTGAACATGCTAGCAGCTTAACAGGTTTATGTGATTTTGGGCTATGATATGTGTACACAGATGTGCGCTGTGTGATGGAGGTAATGGGCTCCCTGCTCGAAGAGTGATGTGTCTGTTATAACAGTTGCTTGCACTGTGGGGCTGTGAAATGATTTTCCTTTGTCCACCAGCGTAACACCTGTACTAGGGTTAGCGAAACTACCACTAGATTATGCCACTGACCGCTTGCCTGAGACCAAGGTTTCGCTAACCATTCTTGCATAGGACGCATCCACAATCGTGCGTGTGGAACCAGGTAAACGCATGAAGCCATCATCCCAAGCAAGCGCATTGCTTTGCATACGGTTATTTGGCGACCGTCTATATACTGAGGTATTTGCAGCAGTATGTTTTGCACTCTTTCGTTTGACGGGAAGACAGACTCCTCCGTCTTTAGGATAGCTCCTGAGAACTGTTTGGTTTTGCTTGGAACGAGACTTGATTTCTTCTGATTGATTGAGAATCCCAATTGGAACAGTAATTTGATTGTTCTTTGGGCGTTTTGCTTGCAAATTGGAGGGGTTTCCCCTTTTATTAATCAGATGTCCAGATAAGGGTACACCGGGATTGATTCCCTGCGTAGGTGCACCGCCACTACCTCCAGTACCTTGGTGAATACCATTGGAGCGGAGGCTATGCCGAAGGGTAGCACCTTGAATTGGTAGTGCCTGTGCGCTGGGAACTTTGAAATATGAAAGTATGCATCTATCATGTCCAAGGTTGCCATGTAGTCCCCCTGTTTTAGCAGTGGGATTATTTCTTGTAGCGTTGTCATGCAGAATTTTTGTGCCTTCACATAGGTGTTCGCAGGACGCAGGTCTAGAACAGGGCGCATTGGTTAGGTTTTTCTTTGGCACAAGGAAGTACATTGAATAGATACCCTGGTTTGCCGGGACTATTTCTATGGCGTCCTTTATGGGCAATGGCTTCTAGCAAGATGAGCTGTTCGTCCTGTGAGGTTTGTCTTTGTGTTGGCGGGTGGTTGCTTGGCATTTGTAGTAGCTCTATGCAATTGTGCCCCACCACGGTAGAAAGTACCCACTTGTCCGAAGTGATCCCCTCCCATGCGTGGGTAAAGTGAGAAATAAAACCTCCTACCAGGGAGGCATGGGAAGGGACCTGTAGCGGGTGGTCATTGCTTTGGTGGGATGAAGCCTCCACTGGAGGAGGATCTGCCTCTACATCTGGACTTTGTGGCCCCTTTGAAAATGTTGTGAGGACTGCCCCTGTGAGGAACCCCAGGATGAACTCTGTCCCTGGTTGTAGTTGGGAAGACCGCTGGGATTTCTGTCCTCTAAACCGGTGTGTGTTGGAACCTCCTCTTTTGCACAAATGGTTTGTTTATGAGTTGGCCCAGGGACTTGAGGTTGTAGAATTCCTCTTTGGCGCTGTTAAGAGAATCCTCAACTGCTTTGCCGAATAATGCAAGGGCTCAATGGGCATGTTCAAAAGAGTGGCTTGTGTCTCCAATTTGAACCAGGATTGCTGTAACCATGCGTGGCGTTTAATAAGGGTACCCTCCGCCACAATTTGCCCTGCATTGTCCGCTGCGCCTAAATAGTTTAAGGATGCAGCTTGCTACTGGTCTCCCTTCAGCAACTGTTTGTGGGAGTTGCGTTTTTCGGGTTATGGGACCAAATCTAACTGCTGTGAGATTTCGTCCCACTTGAGGCAATTGTAGCTGGACAGCAGTGTGTGCCTATCCTCACCTAGTAGGCAGCTGAGGAAGCCACATTCCTGCCTACTGTGTATATTATGTTGCTCTCCTTTTCTGGAGGAGCTTTGGCAGATGCTATGGAAGTGCTCGCCCTTTTCCTTGTGGAGGTTACTACAAGAGTCAGGCTTTAGCTGTCCCCCCCGATATAAAACAGGTCTGAAGGGGCTGGCCTAAACATCTTTTCAAAGCGTGGATTGACTGCCCTGGTTAGGTTGGATATAAGTAAAGAATGCTGAATCCACCTTAGGATGGACTTGAGCAGCGGTATGAACTGCGCTGCAGATCTCTTGTCCCCAAGTATATCTTCTACGAAGTCTTTATCGACTGGCGATTCCTGGGTATCTATCTTAAAGTGTTCTGCAGCCTTTAAGAGTAGGTCATTGTACTGCAGCTGGTTGTCCACCAGGGAATCAGACACTTGTTGGTCAGTATGGTCTGGGGATTGGATGATGTACACATCATCGTCGTCATTATCATCATAGTAATGATCTATGTCCCCTGTGTCCCCCTGGTCATCTGCCTTGAGTGTCGTAATATGTGTCCTGAGCCATGTCTTGGTGCGTCAAGGTATTCATTTGTGTTGCATTCAGACAGGCACTTTTGGCATCAGGCTGTTTGTTAGCTGCATCACTCTGAGGGTGCCCCTGGAGGATGGTAAGCTGATCTGGGCGTGTTTACTAAACTAGACGGTCTCCTCGTGACCCCATCAAACTGCGCTGGGGTCCACTGGGAGGAGGTGGGCAACACTGAGGGATGAGGTGTAGGCAGAGGCTCTGGGACAGAAGGCTGTTTATGATGCATTGCCCCCGACAGGGTCTCTTAGGGATAGAATAATCCCTAATCTTTGAACCTTGTGATTTTGAGGCTCGAGACGTCAAGGGCTTTGAGTTTTTCGACATTGTTGCCTCAAGTAGGGTTTCAGAGACATGTTTTTTGATTAAATCACTCATTTGAGCATTTATTGAAGGGGCCGTCAAAACTTCGACTCCTGGTAACCGAACCCAGAGGACTTCCCTGATTTGGTTGCAGAGTCGGAAACTGACTTTGCCGTCTGCTTCGGGGGCCTGTTGTGTGGTGATCGTGACCGCAATTGCCCAGAGGACAGGGACTTTTCGGATATTTCCTTCGACGTCGCATATGGCTTATCGGTTGACGACGTGATCGACTGTCGGCCATGGGGTGTCAGGTCCTGAATCTGGTTCCGTGGAAGCTGCTGAGACCCACAGATCCCCCAAAAATGTGAAGTGGGAGTCGGGGGCTCGCATGCAGGAATCCATCGGGTCCTGACCGCCCTCTGCGTAACTTAGGCCGCCATTGCTGCCACCGGTGGGGGCTACCTCAACGTCCATGACAGCTGCAGCCTGCATGGCGTGGTTGGCCCTGCGTTTAGTTTTTCGGTCCTTTCAAGTTTTTGGCCTATACAATTTGCAGGACTTGCAGTTTTTTCGGCAGCCTGGTGGAATATAAGGAAGTGTAGGGGAATATGCATTCTCCAAGTGAAATGGCATATGACCTCTCCCCACTCTCCCTACTGCATAGGGGCGAGGCCCGTTGGGGCCCTAGGTAGGCTGCAGGCAAAGTTCATCGAGACGGGATAATTCGTCATCGACGGATCGTCTTGTCCTCGAAAGAAGTCTCTGGAGATCGCCTGATGTGAACAGTTGTCGAAAGGACAGAAAGAAAGACTAACTTTAAGCTTTTTATAAGTAATGGTATCAGCCAGAAGGAGGAACTCTGCAATATGCGTCCAACTATGGTGGCGTGAAAAAACTATCTGAGGGACCTCGACACGTGAAGGACCATGGGTACAGTGGACGTCACACTAGGGATAGGATTACTGGCACGCCCCGTTGCCATCCCTTTTCGAGTTTAAAAAAAATGTAATACTCTGCGGCTACCACTAAATGTCGGCCTAGGCATAGCATGTGATCTAAGCAGATCCACAAGCCTCAGAAATACATTATAAATACACACACACAGCCTGCAGATACATGCTTAAATTGTTACACCAAATCAGACCCTACCTAACCACTAAAAAACAGATCCCTACTGGCTGCTGCCCTAGTAAACTCGCAGCTTGACTACTGCAATAGCCGCTTACTGGTATGTCACAAGCGAATTTGCACCGCCTACAGACAACGCCGAATGGAGCCATTAGGGCAATCTACAGACTATCCAGGCGAGATCATGTCTCGTCATATATTAAGACCTTATACTGTTTGCCAACCAAACAAAGAATTACTCATAAGATTGTGTCCCTTACCTAAAAATGTCCGAATACCGCATCCCTCCCAGTATCTGATCAACTGGCTGACAATTAAGCAACCCTTACTGTCGCTACGCTCAAATGACAACCACACATTGACCCAACCGCGTTTTAAACTGAAAACATTTGGTGGAACAAGCTTCAAAGCGTTTGCACCACGGGAATGAAACGCCCTTCCTCCTCCCATAAAAACATCTCCATCACTGGCTGCATTCATGAAATCCTGCCTCTTCCATTCAGCAGACTAAGTGACCCCTCCTTCCCTTGACCCCTCCACTGCTGACCCTCACCTTGTTTATGTTTTGTGTGCGCTTTAAGGTCCACGGGCGTGTATCGCGTTATAAGAATTAAATAAAAATAAAGCTTCATCCATGTTCTAGCTGCTGTGCTCTGGATTCTCTAATCTATTTAGTGAGTAAAATGGAAGACTGAGGTAAACACCCTTATTGTAATCCAGTCTAGAAGAGACAAAAGCATTCATCAACAAAACCTGATTCTTACTTAAAAAGTTAACTCATGGTCAACGATTATCGCTAGATGTTAAATTAACCTCTTGTTTCAGTTCTGGGCACGAACCAAAACTATCGGGCCAGAAAAAGTGGTTTCAATGGGGGCGAGTTTGTGTTGACTAGCAAATCTCAGTTCTGTCTGCGTGGATTTTCAATTAATTGGCATCAGACAAGCTTTTAATTGCAGAGTGACACTTTTCAACATAATCGATCCATGTACTGTCAGTTCGTTCTAAGTACAGGACGATTTGAGAATCATTAGCATAATTATAAAAAGAATATCCATAACTGGAAATTAGATCCATTAGAGGTTGCAAAAACAGATAGAACAAGAGAGGAGATAAAGCGGAGCCCTGAGGAACACCACAATCTACAGTGTATTGTAGAGATGAAAAAGTCCTTAGGTAGACCTGATGTAGTCTAGTCCCTGGGAACAGATGAAAATATATATTTTGCATAAGTATATTCCCGCCTGACCTAGATCCCTCACCCAAGGCTCGTAATCTTGGGGTTCTCTTTGATAGCAACCTACAACTGCAATAATTCATCACTACAACTGCCTCTGCTGCTCGTGTTAAACTCCTCAAAATTCGGAAAATGTGTACTTTTCTTACTAACCACTCTACAAAAACTCTTATCTACTTTCTTGTGCTCAGCAAACTGGACTACTGCTCAAGCCTACTCCTTGGCCTTCCTCCCTACTCATTCCTCTCTCTGGACAAAGTCCTCACTTTGCTACCCACACTCTCAAACCATCCCAGATCCTCCCCCACTTCTACGTACCAGCAACATGCTGGTTGCCTCTCCATGCACAAACATCCTTTCCAAATGTCTACAAAGCTATCAATAGTGTTGCTCTTCAGTATCTGTCTGTAGCTCAGTTTACTCACCATCTTGTTGCCTTCAATCCTCCACTGCACTCAACCTTACCATCCCAAACCCTCCCTATTCCCTCTCGCTTCCTCTCTTTCTCTGTACTCGCTCCGCTCCACTGGAACCCACTGCCCATAACAATCAAAGCCAGCCCAAATGTGCAACTAGTCTTAAATGTCACTCACTTGCTAAAGAGGGAGCTCCCCATGATCTTGCAGCCATCCTCCTACCTGACCCCACCACCACTGTCTTCCAGGGATGCTTAATAATGTAATTTTGTATATTTAATTAGTACTCTTCTTTAGCTTGAAGCACTGCCCCCTTTGGTTAATGTTCACTTTATAAATCACCTGCTTTCTTAAATAAGTTTAGTTTCAGTTTGTTAGGTCCCTGGTATATGTCCCAATTTTTCTTTTACACGCTTCAACCGGCTGACTACTTGTTTTCATCATTATGCCATTTACAGGCACCCTTCGTTTGAATGCCTCCACAACTGTAAATGTGTTATTCTAAGTCATACCGAGTGAAACTGACATCCCTGTTCTTCAGAGTAATACAAATACAGTTGCTTTAGCATTGTGGCATATAATGGGTAGCAGCTCCTTATTCCCCAGGAGGTAGGTCCTGCTTGCTTGCTCATGCTGGTTACCCACGAGCTGCTTTTAGCACCTGCTAATCAAATCGCTATAAAATCGATCCCTGCACTCTAGACCCTTATTGAAAGAAAATTATTAATTTCACAAAACGTAAGACTTTAAAAAATAGATCTTAATACATTTGAGCTTCTGAATCCAGAATACACCCTTAAGTAGGCACATTTTGCACCTCAGGATATTTCTCTTATGCTGCAAAGAGAAGAGCTTTAAATATCAGGGATTAAATATCACTCGAGAAAGCCTGCAACATTATACAGTACAAACTATCCCAGGCATGTTTGCGGTTTTATGGCAGGATCTAGAAGAGGAAATATAGCCTCCAAAACATCAACTTAGGTGGGTGTAACTTCAGGAAATCATTCATTTACAAACATATGGGCAACTAAAAGAGATGACAGGATAGGTTTGCCAAAATCTAGTCCGATATCGTCAGAAGAGGTAATCCTACACCATCGCAGATTGCCTAAATTTGTGATTGACAAACAAATGGGAGTCATTGAGAATTAAAGAGCTGCCATTTACTGGAGGTGGTCGATTTGGTTCCAAAAGACGCATACCCTTTTGCGTCCACCAAACACAAAAGACGTTTTCTTTTCCATACAGAAGCGTGAGGATTAGGCAGCTAAAATGAACATTTCTGTGCCAGCTAACCTTTATTGAATATTCCAGATTTCACAGCAGGTATCTAAAATCTTCACATTTTAAACTAGGAGAAAGAATTTAGCTTCCACAAGTGCAATCATGACATTGAGATGGGATTGGGAGTGGGGTGCCCACAGGAGAGACATGTTATCCCCTTTCCCTATTGAAGACCAACCCAATCCTCCCCCAGCCTTTATAGGCTACTCTAAAAGATCTCCTCTCCTTGTCCCACAACTTTCCTATGACAGGTCTGTGGCGGAGAAGCGACTAGGAGTAGTGAAAACTAGTAACTTAGTTCACCACTTTACTACTGGGACGAAGAAGATGCCTGCAGACTAAGAAAAATTAAGAATCCACACCTGCAACCTGTCAAGTGGTTGCAGGTTTATAAATGGAGTAACAGACCAGCACAGAGAGCAAGAGGGAGGCCCCGTGTGGGATAGACCAGCAGGGGAACCTTTCTGAGAAGAGGCAGCCGTGATGGAAGGAGCCAGGAGGCTGTCCGACATTGCGGACGATCTGTAGAACCCAAGGCGAGAGAGGCCGCATGGCTGTCATAGGTGTGGGAGCCTCTGTATGCGAGAACGAGCAGCTGGAGCTGGGGGCCAGCAGAATGGAAGAGGACGCAGTCCGCGTCTCTGCAGATGCAGCAGAGTTGCCGGCATGTGCAATACTGCACCCAGCATGCAAGTGGGGCTCGCGGAGGCCTGCCCGCCGACCTCAGAAGGAAGCAGCAGGAGCCGCCGGGGAGGGACGCAGAGGACCGGTGAGTGTCGGGGAAAGCCACTCAAAGCCGAGGTGCTCCTAGCAGGCTGCACACAAGTAATTAATTATCAAATTGAATGAAAACTAGAAACTATTTTGAATTATGCATTTCGAATACCGAACTGAATGAAAACTTGAAACCAAGCCAAAATATGCATATTGAATACCAAAATGAATGAAAACTTGATACTAAGCATATTGAATATTAAATTGAATGCAACTTTATGAGCAAAGCAAATAGCAGATGAAAGCCAAAGGGAAAGTGTCCATGTGAAAGCAACCATGCAGAAAAGAGTGCAAGTGTGAAAGAGTATCAGAGAGGTGGGGCATAATTAAGACCACCTGAAGGTGACTTTATAAGCGGATGCAGTGCGGCAAAGCCAAAGATTGGCAAGATGTGTGCGACACGTTGTGGCAAAGCCAAGAGTCTAACTAGGAAAAGCCAGAAGATTGTAAACCTGCCCATAAAGCCAAGAGGCCAACAAAGAAGAGCTAAGTGAATGTGACTCTGAACACAGGGCAGGAATATAGGAACCTGTGTGGGCTGAAGAGCCCAGGGATCCTGGCTGCACACCCTTTGATGTGGGGGACCAGTGAGCCTAAACTATAAAAACCAAAGACATTGTGAAACAAGCCAAGAAGCAGCACTAAGTGAACTGGTGATGCAAGCCAGTAGGAGGGTCAGGTTGATCTAGCATGGTGTTGAACCTTTTGAAAACACTAAAACAAATACAAGTGGCTGAATTAAAGTCTTGGGGAAGGGAACCCTGAGACTTGAGGAACTGCAAATGTTGTCTTGAGGACGAAGCCTCAAGATCCCTCTCGGTTTGAATTATGTTGCATTGAACTTGGGGAAGGGAACCCAAGCTTTTCATTGGAACTGTGTTGCCTTGAACTTGGGAAAGGTAATCTTGCGACTTTTATGGAACTTTCTTGAACTTGGGGAAGGGGAGCTAAGAGCTGGAAGAAGCTCAGAACTTTGCGTTCATCACAATTTCTTTTATTATTGACATCCCTACACATTGGTTAGCTTTAGTTGTGATGGCAAGGATAGGTTTTGGACAAAGACAGATTGAGGTTGAACTCCTTGACTCAGTTTCCTTAGTTTCGTCCAGGTAGGGAAATCCCACCTTAGCATAGGGCAAGTTAGGGCTTGTACCATCCTCACATTGGAGTTAATACATTATTTCTGTTTGAACTTTTGAGTCTGTTGTCTGTGCTTGCTTCATGATGCCTTTACAAATGCCATCTGCATGGTCTCTTGGTGCTTTGTAAGAGAAGGGTGGGGGAGGTTAGAAGAAAGTGAGGCAAAATGAAAGCTAGCTTTGCTGTTGACGAGTGCAGTTCAGAAGTACTTGGGGTTTGTGTTAAGGGCATGGAGGAACGTCTGTCCAGAGAAGAGCCAACTGTGTTTGTGGTGCCAAGATGCATTATCCGCGGCTGCAATATGCAAGTTAGTAAGAGTGGTGCAGCGTTCGGATGCTTGGTCTGCTAGAAGGAATATTCCACTGCCACCGTGTGATTGGTTTAGTAGCCATGTGTATTGTGTCTCTGAGTGTAGCAATTAAAAGTTTGTGTGTGGGCAACATGGAGTATCCATCCAAGGCGGGTGTGGGTGCATCACGGTAGGGGGTGCCACTTGAGCAACATGTATAAAAATCTCTGGGCCCCAACAATGAATAGCCGGCGTGCAAAATGATGCCCGGGACGAACCATTAGTTCCAGTTGTACTGATCTGTCTGCATCATCGTCTTACAATCTGCATGCATCGACTGTATTGCAGTTTAGGCTTTGTACAGAAGGCCAGATTTGCAAACTTTTTGCAAATATGAAACCAACTTCATGCCAAGGGGACAGCTTTCCTCCCAGAATTTTCAAAGCCTGCATGGTCACCCCTGCCCGCTGGGTGACCAAATTGGTGAATCGTTCCTTTTCTGAAGCTACCGTACCCTCGGTCCTTAAAGAAGCCTGGATCACCCCTCTTTCGAAAGAGAGCAACCTAGACCCCGATATAGCGAAACATTAAAGACTGATCACAAACGTTCCCTTTTTCGGATAACGTTGCCTATACTCAACTTCAAGAGTTAAAGAAACTAACAACGTGCTCAATCTGAGACAGTCTGCCTTTAGATCGAAGCATGGAACAGAGACTGCACTGCTGGATCTTAAATGAAACATTGTCAGCATTGTAGATTAAGGCAAGTTAGCTCTTCTTATGCTACTGGACTTATCCACTGCATTTCATTTGGTGGACCACGCTTTTAGTTACCAGGCTGAGTGATCAGGTACAATGCTCTAACAAGGCGGCCCAGCAGATTTCATCTTTCCTCTGAGCCAGAAGCAAGAGCGTGGCCTTGGATAATGCTTGTTCTATGTCTACATCGGTCACCTGTGAGGTCCCTCAGGGATCCTGCAATTCTCCAATTTTGTTCAATGTTTATACCATGTTCCTTCTTGCCCTCCTATACGACCTGGCTGTACATTATACCAGTTATGCAGAGGACACCAGTTCCTTCTGGAATTGACCGGTTGTCATAGCAAAGACTCAGTTGCCCTCAACGCAATTTACAAAGGTATCCAGGTGTAGATGACTAAATTCCTGGCCCTTAATGTCGAAAAAACAGACCTCCGGACCATAGCTTCTTAAAAAATTCTCCCCACACTATGAAAGCTTTTTCAGAGCAGGGAATAAAATCGAATTGTCCAAGAAGGTGAAGATGCTGGCCTTTACTCTTGATGCCGAACGCTCTATGAAACCTCATGTTGCCCATGTCCGAGCTTCTTGCGGACAGATCACTAAACTACTTAACTATATTTGTCCCTATATTTATCTAAAAAACTGATCCTTATTAGCAACAGCCCTGATTAATTCACGCCTGGATTACTATAACAGTTTATTAGGTACATCACAGTCTAATCTTCAGGAGCTGCAAGTCGCTCAAAAAGGGGCAGTTCGAGCCGTTTATGGTTTATCCAGAAGAAATCACATCACTGAGGACAGAAGAGAGCTTCACTGGCATCCGATCAAACATCGAGTTACACACAGGCTACTAGCACTCCCGTTTAAATGTTGTAACGGTGAGGCGCCACAGTATCTGTCAGATCATCTCACCACCCTTCCACGTGGTTGCCGTTTACGCTCCTATGATCCCTACAAATTGGTACAACCGAGGTATAAGCTTAAGACCTTTGGAGGTTCCACATTTGATGTTCAGGCCCCAGCCCTTTGCAACAAATCGTTGCCTGAGCTTAGGCAGACTAATTCCACTTTTGATTTTAAAAAATATGAACCAGACTAATCCTCTCAGGTTCCTGCCCCGCACTAGGTTTCAGGCACTATTCTGCGCTCATGGATCTACTGTTTGTTTTGTTTTATGGCGGGCTTTGAGGCCTATGGGCGAGTAACGCATTATAAAATTTAAAAATAAATAAAATTCTGTGTAACGAAAAAAAGACCTACACATCTGTTTTTTTTAACGACTCAGTGTGAGCAAAATTCCTCATGTTTTTGTAAATTTTTTACATAAATGTCAATAAAACTAAGTTTAAAAAAAACGACAAAAAAACGCGTGGAAGTGAGCAGTGGCCTGTGAATGAAGACTTAATCCACATGGTCCATACTGCATGAAGCGCAGAAATGCCACTGGCTGCGGAAAATCAGAAGGTAGGCGAGGCGCAGCGTCAGGAATGCAGCCCATTCTGCACCCTGGCCAGTGCAGGCACGTCAGGCCAAGAGAGGCAACACGCTGGAACGGTGCAGGGCACTGGAGGCAACACTGCCAATAGCCCGGACAAATGCAAGGCTACAGTGAAGCCCATCCGCGGACAGGGCCCCAAGCACACAACACACCCCCTTCAGTACTGCTCTCGGTGCCGAACTCGGAGAGACTGGTTATAAAACTTAAGTGCACGCTGATCAGGACAAAGCCCATCGCGTGTGGTCGTGAGAACCAGCTATCCCCGTCATGGCTCGAACCCCACTTCTTTGCCTTTATTCTAAAGGCACTTTGGAATTGGTTACTCATTTCACCTGCACGACGGCAATCGTTCTTGTGATGCCCCACGGACCATCTCCAAATTAATTCACCTACACACTCTGTATGTTGAAATGCCAATAATAAAATGCATTTAAAAAAGAAATCTGCACTGGAGACTTGGCACAGCAGAAATACGCCCCACCCCCTTCTCTCATGAGCCTCTGCCCAGCATTTGGTTAACTATCTAAAAGCTGCTGCAGATGAAAGCTTATTTTGCTCGTCAGCAAGAAGCCGTGCTGTCATCAATGCAGGGACACTGTTCAGCATTAGGGGACCTGCAGCCAGGGACGATGGCTTAGCTAATGCTTTAGAGGCCTGTGTGGGACTCCAGAAAGCATGGGAGCGGCTGTTCCAGACGTCCATGCATACATAACCTGCCGGCCTTTAAGCTGGTCTGAACCCTTTGAGCCACACGCGTTTTGACAAAGCGTGTTCTGTTAGTATACAATGCATGTTAATGTGTCAAGTGAGTTACGTACCAACTACTACTCCCCAATCTACCGGACTTGCAGAGATCCACCCTTTGGTGTCAGTGCCTTCTAAATGCTTTTCACCACCTATTTTTTTTTTTTATTGAATTGGTTGAAACAAATCAACCTTTCAAAGTATTACAGAAAGAAACCAAATACACAAGAATAAATATTATACAAAATGTAAATGTGAACAAAAATTAGCAAATAGAAATTATTATGACAAAGACATAATATAAAACAAAATACACATCTAGTCGTATTTATAGAGAATAAATTAACAACTAAACAAACACATAAACCAAGTTAAAACATAATGACAAATTATCTCCGAAGAAACAATCATTAGTTCATAGCACAATTAACAAGACACAATATCAAGAGGCTAATGGGTAAACCTCGGAAGGTGTGACCAAATGAAAATGCAACTGTTAATGAGTTAAACATCTAAATGGGACAGGCTTTCAATAAATTTAACAACTGCAATTTGGATGGGCAAGTACGCAGAGTTCAGAATTGTGAGCCAGGATGCCTCATAGTCTAGGAAACCTAAATGCCGGCAATGTCGTACCAGGAACTTGAGTCTATGAAGAGTGAGAGCAGGACACTCAATAAGATGCTCCAAAGTCTCAGGTTGGCAATTGTTCTTACAAAAGCGGCAAAAGTTATCACGATCTGTTATTATCTTGCGTCTGTGAAGAATGGCTTTGGTTGGCCAAATGTTAAAACGTAGACGCATGATTGCAGAGCGGATATTGACTGCTGGGGCTTTGACTAGATAAGGAGTGTTCACATCTTTTTTGGAGGAAATCGGAGAGCATTGCCATCACAATAAGATAAGCACGATTCATTTGTCTTAATCCAGTCAAATTCATACAGCTGACATTTAGCCTTATCAGGATTATTAATTAATGTATCAAGGGAAATATCAGCACTACTCAGTGCAGAATAAGCAGTAGTCACACAAGAGTCCAAACATTTTTGTGTAGTATGAAACATATGAAAAGCGAGTTCTGAGAGTAGTGTGTGATCCCTAGATGCAAGAAGGCATTTTCTGAAAAGCGCGCACAGACGCCAAATGTATAAGGTTTCAAGTGAAATTAGGCCCAATTCATATCTAATCCACGAGATGGGGATACAAGCTGGTAATTGTAGTATCTTTTTCCAAAACTGGCTTTCCCATTTGTGAAAGACAAGTTTAGACTGACATGTGAGAGTTTCAAGACCATACAATATTGATGGCACTGCTTTCTGATTCCAGTAGGCAAGGGCCGGTGTGATGGAGAATTTGCCATATCTAGACATGATCAGACCAGCTTGTGACGAGGCCGTTGTCACCTTTTTCAGGATCCCATCTACATGAGCATTGAAGGACCCACGCAACTCAAATATCATACCTAAGTAGGTGTACTGCGGGACAATCAGCAGATGTGCCTGGTTAATGTGCCAGTTAAATGATTTATTTCTTTTGGTTGGTTGATACAACATTATCTGAGATTTATTAGAGTTAATTTTTAAATCATTACAGATAATATAGGAGTCAAAAGCTGTCAACAATTTCTGCAAGCCAATTTGAGTTTTTGATAGCAATACCATGTCGTCAGCATACATTAGGGTTTGTACCTGATGGTTATTCATTTTTGGAGAATCTGAGTCAAGATTTTGAAATATAAAAACTATATCATGGATAAAGTAATTAAAAATGGATGATGCCAGAAGACAGCCCTGTTTAAGTCCACGAGCCGTGGGGATGGAAGTAGACAGGGCTCCATCAAGGGTTAATCGTACATAGATACACGTGTCAGAATGAAGAGCCAGAATGATATCAAACAATGTTTGCAGACAATGGTCACGTTTTAATTTGGCAAAAAGCAGAGGGCGGGAAATAGAGTCGAATGCAGAATGTAAATCAATGAACGCGAGAAATAAGGGTTGTTTCAATTCTTGGCACTGAGCTTTGATAGAGTTCAGTGCGAAGAGATTAACCTGAGTACCCATACCCGGAATGAAACCAGTCTGAAACGGATCTCTAAATGAATTCTGGAGCGTCCACTTATTAAATTCAATCAGTACAAGTTTGGTGAAAATTTTACTCGGAGAGTCTAATAGGGCAATTGGCCAGTAGTTCTGAGGTAGACACCTTTCGCCTTTTTTAAAAATCGGGATAATAATGGAGGATTTCCAAGATAATGGGATGGTACATGAGTGCAATATGTCTTGAAAAATGCAATACAGTATGCGAGCCCATGTGTCAGGATTTAGTTTCAACATGGCGTTGGAAATGCCATCTGGGCCAACAGCTCGAGAGGAGCTAGCTTTTTTGATGATTGATACAATGTCCTCAGTTGTAAACGCCAGCTTCCAATTTGATGCTCCAACAGAACGAAAGGTGTCAGGATCAAAGTTGGCATCAGCATACAATTTTGTAAAGTAAGAGATCCATTGTGATTCGTTTACAGCATTTAATTGTGCATCGGCATCTCTAATATGTGCATGATTGTGTAGCAGATGCCACATTTGGGCTGAGTTTTTGTTGGCAAGTGATTTTAACATTATTTCACTGTCATGTTGGAACATTAATGATTTATGGCCCTTTAACCAGTTTTTATGTTGTGTTTTCAATTTGGTGAGCGCTTGCCAACGATTACAAGAAGAGGCGAATTGTATCTGCCGCTTTAAACGCCTAAACTCGGTCTTTCGGTCTTTAACCAGCTGATCAAAGGAATGGGTATGTTTGGTTTGGAGTTGCCTGGGAGTCGAAATGGTATGCGCAAATGGTGCATGTATGTCAGTGTATTGTACGCCCAATGTATACAAATTCTTTTGAATTAATTTTTCGAATTCATAAAGTCGGTGATCTGTCCATTTCAGTCTAGATCTGGCCGAGTTGATAGCAAATCCACAGCTGACTGAAGAAGATTTTAACGCAAAAGTTTGCCATGAAAGGGTCAAGAGAAGAAGTTTATGATCACTGCCAGGATATGCAGTAATTGCAAGATCCTGACAGAGTTTGAACAATGGCGAGTCCACAAAAATGTAATCAATTGTACTTGCACTGTTATTGCGATACCAAGTCGATTGAGAAGGAGAATCACCTTTGAGGGCCCCATTAATCATAATAAAATGACGTTCATTCATAAGTTGAATCCACTGAGAGCTATCTTTTGAATATGGATTGTTAGCAATACAATTCATATTGAGATCCCCCAGTATGATGGTGAAGTTGGTGGTATTTGCCATATTTATAATATCCAACAAGGAAATGAGGCCACCATAGAAGTGATCATCAGAGCAGGCAACAGGATTTCTATACACATTCAACAATGCGAGCGAGGCAGTACCCAGATCAATTTTAACTAGTTGCAGATGAGCCCCAAAGGCAGCCCATGCATTTACATGAAGTCCAGCCCTTTGGAGTACGGCAACCAGCAAGCCCGAGGTGGGTCTACCTTTAGTTCGAGTGGCCGGTAGCAGAGTGATTTCATACCCATCCCACACCGGGGGGCCTAACAGCCAGGTCTCCTGTAAGGCAAGGATGTGATAGATCACAGGCATAGATTTAATAGAGACATGTAGATGATGGTGCCCCCTGGTATTCCAACATGCAAGATACAAGGGATTGCCGTTTTGGCACAATGATGGTTAATTCTGAATGCGAGTCCGAGTATCACACACTGTGTTAATATCACATCTATCAATTTGTTGTCTTTCATAGATGCGTGGATGTGGGGAGGGGACCCTAGATTGAGTCGTATTATCATTCGGTTCATGTGCCAATAGAAAACCCATTTCACACAGAGCCATTCTCGCTCGCCAGATAGTGTTGGCAACAATGGTCGATGGTATCCATAGTCTGATGATGGAATTGGAAGAGGCAGAGATAAATTCAATTTGTGCTATATCAAGAGTAGAAATATCCCTTAATTCATCAATGTCACTAAAGATGTTTAAGACACTCCTTCTATTCAAGTTATAAACAGGATAAGAACCATCTCAACATTTTAAAATAGATGTGCATGCCGAGAGGGTAGAAGGTACTTGAGAGTATTGAGAGAGAGGACGCCTTATTTCAAAATTGTGAGGATTAGGCAGTCTGGATTGGAGCGTTTGTTGTGGGGGCAGAACTTTAAACTCAGTCACTTGGGACTCGAGATTGTACTGCTCAAGACTAGAAAAGTTGGACGTATCAGACGGTTTAGAAATGAGTTGTGAGGGGGCTGTCATAATAGACGTAAATTGAGGTGTGGGCACAGCAGATAGCCTATCCTCCAGAAACTTGTCGACAGCTTGTTTCAGGTCATTCAATGGGCCCTGGTTCGGTGCAGATGTTAAGGAAGAGGGCCGTCTGGTACTTGAGGCAAAGGAGACAGTTTTAGTAGGTGGCATGTCGATCTCAAGTCGTTCGGCACGCGGGTCTAACGTCTCAAGGGACTCAACCAGAGCGTCCAAAGGGGGGTGGGGAAGTATCAAAGCCGGAATATCAACAGGCGGGGCAAGTGCCGCTTCCTTTGTAAGAACAGACGGCAGAAAACTCGCTGGCAACAGTGCAGGGTCAGGAATTGCCGAGAGTATCATGGGGGGGTGGCTCTGGGGAGGATCTTTCTGCCCTGCTATCAAAGACCCACCAATAGCTTTAAAGAAGGCATTCAGAGTGTTTTTGTTGCCTCGACGAGGGATCTGTTTTTTCGTTTTTTTCATTCCGACATGCAAGTTTTTTGGAATCGTCGTAGCCCTAGACTTGCCACTAGAAGCGGGCAGAGATACTGGAACAACGGGATTTGCCGAAGAGGAACCCTCAGGGATGGAGAGTGTGACACTAGGAGCAGTGGTCACAACCTGGAGGGGCACCTCCAGAGCAGGCACCAAATCCATGTTGTTTGGGACTAGCTGAGATTGAGGCACAGAGACAGGAGTCATAGTGTTGGGAGGAGCGTCAACAGCACAAATGACATGATGACAATGAGGCAAAGCAGAGGGGACATTCGCGCTTTTCACATGTGAGACACAAATCGCAGGGGGCACAGCTGTACTTATGTGCCTGTCTAGATTAGTAAAGCTACCACAGGTGATAATTGAGGCTTCACTGCTCGCCAATGGCCTTTCTGATGGTAAGGTAGGAAAGGGGCACAGCTGATCATGGCGACGACTCCAGTGTAATAGTTCCTCCAGTTGTGCGCCTTGGGTAGCAATTTTTGTGTGCAAGGTATCAAACATTTTGTGCATTCCCAGAATAGAGGTATTGATAGCCTGCAGGGCTAATTCAACACCAATATTGGAGCCTGAAGCAAACGTGTTGCGAGCAGGCACGACTGCACGAGGCGTAGGAAGAGCAAAGGAAGCAATTGCTGAGTCTATCGGTGTGGAATAAGTAGCTTGAGGAGAGAGGCTGGATTGGGTCACATCACAAGGGAATTTCACAGACTGGAAAGTATCATGATGGCTGGCATATAAGGAAATGCTCGTACTATCAAGGAATATAGGGGAACTTGGAGTAATAGACGAGAGAGTGTGGTTTGAGTGCGTGCTGAATTTCCTCCTCACATTCCGTGCTTTTAATGAAGCAAGAATCGTTTTGTCGGAAATACCACGTGAGCGAGCAGGAGTTAACAGCACTATGGATGGACTGGGGTGCACCACACAAGGGACCGTTTGCTGATCCACAACCGGAAGGTGAGGTCCCGCGGACCCTTGTGACAGAGAAGGGATAGTCCGGAGGGGATCCGCCAACGGGCCCATGGTGGGGTTGGCAGAAGTGAGGCCAACTGGAGTTCTGGGGGACAGAATAAATGCTGGAAAGTTCGTTTGAAAGAGCCCAGTGCTAGGACAGCCAGGCTTGGGATATGAAGCCAAATCTGGCATGTTTGATTTCAGTGAGTACGGCACAAAGGACATTAGAGATAGGGCAACTCTCAAACTAACCTGGAAAACCTGGAAGAGCGAAGTGTAGACTATATGGGGAGAACACCAGCACTAGGAAGCCAGACCGCGACCGCAGAAACGCGGTGAAGCGGTAAAGCGGAACTTAGCCGTGAACTTGCTTGTGCGCGCGCGCTGTGAGCGTAGAGATGTCTTTAGTAGGAGATGGAAGAGTGGAAAACACGCCCTTTCCTGGGCAGGGCTAGCAGTCTGTGTCAATCACCAGGGCTGATGTAACCAGTAAAGCAGTCCGCTTGCATATGAAGTGAAACACTGTGAAACAAAACAAACAAACAAACAAACATCTATCAAGGAGTTGCTGATATACTTAAAACTTCCACTAGTGGGCTTGAAAGTCCAAGTCCTCCAGCCAAAGCAATCACCTGGCTAGGCGAAAATCCAAATCCAAAGAGCAGAACGAAGTCCTCACGAGCGGTAAAGCGGAATTTAGCCGTGAACTTTCTCGTGCGCGCTGTGCGCGTAGAGATGTCTTTAGTAGGAGATGGAAGAATGGAAAACACGCCCTTTCCTGGGCAGGGCTAGCAGTCTGTGTCAATCACCAGGGCTGGTGTAACCAGTAAAGCAGTCCGCTTGCATATGAAGTGAAACACTGGCTAGGCGAAAATCCAAATCCAAAGAGCAGAACGAAGTCCTCACGAGCGGTAAAGCGGAACTTAGCCGTGAACTTGCTCGTGCGCCTATCGCTGACGGTCGGCTATCTCAAGAGACGCTTCCTTATTTCTCTGTGTGCCACTTGGACATTTGACTTTCAACTCTAGTAATACTTGGAACAAGGTCAGGGACATGACCCTGATTGGGGTTGGGGTGTAAATGGGTCCCCTCCCAGATGTGGGAGAGGGAGCTGGGCCCACCCTCACCGAGTGTGCTCGGTATATGACCACTGGTACCACTGTCCTTTCTACAATGCCAGATTAAGCTTGTATTTTTCAGAACCCGAACTCCCAGAAGGTCTCCGTGCACAACCAAGAAACACCTGCAGTGAAACCACTGGTATGCAACAGAGAGCAGCAATTGAACGGACTGGGTTTGCCCCTGCCAAACAGAGAAGAGGCACCAAGCACTCAACCTGCCAACCCAAAACTGACCCCAGGGGAATGGTCGGGCAACAAACAACAGAGTTAAAAGGGACTGCAGGGCGGATACAGGAATCCTCCCCAAACAAAAATCACCAGAGCTTGGCAACATCCACAAGGAAAGCAGGCGTAGAGACCGTGTATGGTAGAAGGATGTGCCCAGAGTCCAAGGGAGTAGTGCTTGGTTCCAAATTGTTAGAAACAATTTAGCTCCTGCTTCCAAACCTGGAGTGCCATGTTAGCTTCAATCACACATTCTGAACACTTAAATAAATATACAATCAAATTCATTAAAACAATATATGTTTCAATAATTTAGAAATACATAGCTAATACAATTTTTGAAGTGCTTTGAAATTGACTCACAGATCACCAAAGACACTAATAGTAAAAAATAAGCGGATTACTGCCAGCACATTCAAACAACAAGTTCCAAAAACAACAAAACAAATATTGTACACCAAAAGTCGAAAACTACCCTATTCATAGATCATTGTATTATTCTTAAAACGAAGGCGACTAAATAGATTTCGCCCGTTTTTCACATTGTTGTGAACCACAACTGAACTTAGTCGCTTCTGATGGAAATCGATATTGCCAACTCAAGTTTCGGCCTATATGGCCAAGGTTGTTTAGGCCAGGATTTCCTCTGGGCAAGATACAGAGGTTGGGCATTGTGGTTATTTTATAAAGTAGATCTGTCCTTAATGAACTACAAGACAAGTTCCTTCTTGAGCAACACATGTAACGAGTCCTGCTGTCTGTGGATATACCTACAGGCCACCAGGCTTTAGTGGTAGTGAGAATGCATCAGCATTACGCAGCAAATGAAGTCTTCACGTCTAGTTAAGGTTAAGTAGACGCCAATTTTGCATTTGATGCTTAATGCTGCCGGTACATGGTTCCACGGGTCTAGTTACGCAAAATAAAACGTCTGAAACTCAGATGGGTTACTATAGACCCACATACTCACTACATTGTAGTCTGGAACCCTCAAAACTGCGGAAGGCTGTGAAGAAACAAGTTCCTTTTAGATTTAGCTCATATTGGTTCAAAGCATCAGGTTCTGTGGTAATGGAGAGGACAGTCTCACTTCTGTGCGTGGCCCTGGGACTGAGCCCCGAACTCTGCAGCTCTACGTATTTCTATGCACGGTATGGAGTCATCAAAGTCCATCTGAAGAACAATGTTTTCAAGAAGAATGAAAGTGAGCTCCTTCACCATCTGGAACGAATGTGAGTTTTAAGCCCTTCTCCTAGGAGAACCACAGGCCAGCGCCAGATTAAGCCCTTTATCAGATCCAGGACAGGTTGTTTCCCGGTGATACCATCTTAGGAATCCCAGTTTCTCATACTATGCCAGTCTCGTTTCAGAGGGTACAGTGGAAGCACAGCTGATAATCCTTTGTCCCATTTGAAATCCCAGCTACGGGTGAGAAGGATCTCCCAAATAGGTGATCAGCTGGAGGTTCTCCCTCGTCACCAGATAGTATATAACTAAATACTTGGCCTTGTTGAGTGCAGCAGCGGGTAAGCACAGACTGCGACAAAAGGAGATCATCAAGCTAGTCACAGTCAAAGAGAGACAGCAAGGGGGTTTCCACAATCTACATGGTGCAACAATCTACGTCTCAAAGTATGGTGCATTTCTGCACTTCAAAATTGAAAATCTGAAACAAATAGGTCATGCCCTCACCACCCGGTACCTAAAGGAGTAATATTGTCATGGTGCATGCCCCCAAAACCCTGAAACCCGCGAGCCCAGCCCAGGTTCTGGCTTCCTTTGGGACTTCCCAGGCCCCAGCTAGGCTCACCTGGGCTCAGTCCTGGCGCCGCTGGCGCCAGGCTCATGGTAAGTGTTAAATACATGGTCCATTTATTTGGCTCCGAGATGCTGAGCCCATTCAGTACAGGGTGTGGCTTGGCTCTACTTTACCAGAGAGACAGGATACGATGAAGGGGACTATTTTCCTGCAAGGTTATTTAAACCGCACGTTGCAAACTGAACACGCTTCACGTTAATCTGCACTCCTGCAGCGTAACGCTCACTGTGTCAGTTTTTGCTTCCTTTCTGCCACACCCGTCCAGAGTCTTCTATCCACCGGCACCTGTGAAAATAGAAGAACAAGAGTTATTCACGCATTGAAGGCCTTACCAGCAGAACATCCGGACCTCGCCTTTATGCTTATCCAAGGGCCGCCGCATCTGTAGAAGATCAGAACAGAAGGTACCCTCTCGGGTAGCGACGCACCTGACTCGGCCTTCTCCAGGAACTCCAGCGAGCAGTTCTCCATCATTCTGCATCGCGCCGCATCTCAACACCGTCAGTCGGACCTTCCATCTTCTTCCTGGAAAAGCGCAGCACCTGCCGAACAGAAAAGACAAAGCAGGTTAGTCGCACACAAGAAGGCTAAAATAAAGCAAAACTATTAGCGCATCTCGCACAGCGCTCTACTTACCGGTAAGAATCCTGCACATCATGGTCAGGAGTGTCATCCATCATCCAAAAACCGCTTTGTGCCGCACCTGAAAGACAACGAAAACAAACATTAGATATCTTGCATGCAAGGACTTAAGGCAGCTATTTCAAGGAGTTATTGGAATAGAGACTTACCTGCTTACTCCGGTCCATCCACTTCAGCAACCTCCATCGGATCATTGAAGTAACTCGATCCTGGAACTACAGAGTAACCGCGTCCCTGCCAGAGAGTGTGCAGGACGGAGAGCTCACCCATATAATAGACAAGGTGAGCCAGGGAAAGAGAAGGATAACACGGAAGGAGGTGAAAACCAAAACCAACTCCACACAGTTGGCTAATATCTTGTTTCAGCTTGCAGACGAACATCTCCTGAGGCAAGACAGGAGGGAAGACGGAATCAGGCCCTCATTAAGCAGACATCCTTCGCACACAAGCACGCCCCCGTGGAGACCAGGTGAGCGTGACAACTATACCCACACCATCCCCAAATAACTTACCGGAGACTGGGCGAAGCCAAAGCCTGGAACACAAACATGCACTCTTGCCTTCCCGGGCCGCTTTGCATGTTTTGGGCAAGTCCACACAGAGAAAGTGGGTGGAGCGTTACCCACTATTTAAGATTTTGCACCTCATGGAAGGAAAAGACCAGCTAGACAGGTTAGGCAAAGGGACCCCATCCTGGACATACATGGGGGGTGGGGAGAGAGGTGGCGCATATAAAAACCAGGAAGAGGGAAGTGTGGGTTATTCGTGTGAGGTCAGCAGTGGATGACAACTGAAATAAGAAGCCAAAAAACCTATGGACACTGGATTTCTATTATCCGAGCAGGGAACTGAGGGCTTAGAAATGAGAGGCTGATACACAAAATGGTAATATTCTCAACATTAGCCATTTTATTAACAGAAAGGGGTTCGGATAAAGGCCTGACTTTCCCTGTCCTAAAGTGAATGTTCCTTCCTATGAAACAAACTAACGCAGGCTGACCTTTGTTTCCAAACTAAATCGGACCCTCACACTAACATACACAATTAAACAGTGCAAGATAAAAGGTTTCCAATTTCAATTCCACTAAAATGTGCAAAAACGTAAACATATAATTTCAACAAAACAATCCTTCTGTCATGGGGTTGCCTCCCTTCCCCGTAGATTATTTCAGGAAAAAGGTTCTGTTTCAACAATAGTCTATTAAAAGGCAATGAAAATGTCTCATCTAATACTTTCCTCAGGATGGCAAAACAAAGATCTCGTCCACAATCCTGGTTGGAAAATGGCAAAGGAAAGTCTTTCCTAATTTTCAGGATGGTTAAACAAACCAATATTGGATTTATTTATTTATTTTACATTTATAAAGCGCTCACACAGCCCGCAGGCATCGAGGTGCTGTTACATAGTTGCGTAATTGTGTGTTTTTTTTTTGTTTTTTTTGTCTTAGTTACGTATTTATAACACGCTTAAACACCCAGAGGTTTCTAAGCACGGACCCGGGGATCGAACCTGTTGTTGCTTCGTGTCGTCTTGCTTCCAAGACGCGCACGCTGCCGCTGAGCTATCCTCCCGTGGATAGTATGGCAAGAGGAAAATCTTTTCAAATTCTCTGGTTGACAAAATGTTTGATTTAAACAACAACTTGATATGACAAAGTTTCTCTTTAAAACACCAGTTAAAAATGGGTTTCCTCGTATACTCTCCCACCGGGAAACTTCTCAACTGTATCTTGATATCTTGGTTCACTCTCCTGCCAGAAATATCTCCCTTTTGGCTCATGCAGATCCCCTGATGTACTCTCCCGCCAGGCATCTCTTCCCAAAAAAGGTTCACTACCTGATGCTCTCATCAGGTCTCTCCCTGTCACATTCACATTCCTCTACGGTAGAACAAAATTGTACTTCAATAGTCAACCTTTGCTGACTTTAGTTATTACTTGATTCAATTTTCCCCATACTGATATCCCATACATGAGGGTTTCTTCAAGCTGTCAACCTTTCTTTCAATATCGCTTGTCAATTTGGGGAAACCTGGCAAAAGCATTGCCATCTCGTATTAGGAGATTTCTACAACTTTTGCTCTTTTGTTTCTTCTGTAATGTCTTTTGTCAATGCTGGTTCCAGGTTTCCCCCAACATCTAATTTCAGGATAATTGTACCAGATTTGCCTTTGCTTTTCAATTCTATATGGTCAGTATTCAAAAATGATTCCCAAAGGTTTGTTAACCTATTTGAACTTCCAACCTACTAGTTTAGGTTGACTCACTGGTCTAACGTGCGGCTGCTACGAGGAGTTTTCGTTGGGCAAGCATCTCCTTCTTGGCAGTCTCTCCTTTGTTTCCCACGTCTGCCTTTTAGTCCTTCGCCGAGGGAACCCCTGCCCCCCTGCAGGACCGTGTCTCCCGTGGTCCTGCTGTGCACACTTTACCTTCAGCAGTCCCTCGAGGGCACCTGCCGCAACTTCACCGGAGTTCCTCTACTCCTATCCTGAACGTCTCCAGAATGCTACCGGCAAACCGTTTCCTGCTCTCCCCACAGCTCTTCTCAATGAGCCTCTGGATTCGCTTCCCTCCTCGCTCCCTCTCCGATCCGTCAGCTGCAGGTGATTTCCAAGTTTAAATGTCCTGCGCAGCTGACGTGGAACTAGACTGCACATTGAACTTGCTGTCATATTCCGTCCACATTGACTCCTTGCACCTCTTCCTCGGCTCAGTACTTGAGGCTTTCTGTTTTAAGTTACATTATTGGATAGGTTTAGTTAAATAACAATCAACGTAAACATCAGATGTTGGATATGTTCAAGACTTATCATATATAGATGAAGAATGAAGTGTTTTCTTTGAAAAAAAGTAGTTTCAGATTTTAATAATGAAATGGTTCTAAATAATGGCAACATGCCATCAAAAATTCTGGAGTTAAAGGATCCACTTTACAAGAAAGGGATTAACATCACTCGTCTCCTGTTGGAGTCACCACTCTCCCTTGATGGCCAGCTTCTCCCATGTGATCCATCCTCAGAATACCACCCGCGGGGGTCAGGATCAGGTAGCAACTGCCTTCCCCTGGCCACATGGGAGGAGACTTTAGGCTGGGGATCAGTGATGATTATACAGTATCACAGAACAAACAAAATCATCACTGAATTCAAGAACCCAAGCTGCTCAACTCCTCACTCACCGCACTCCCAAACTTTCTGTGACACTATCTGACCACTTTCACAACATCGCTATTGAGAGACTCTGCCACATCCTCTTCTAACTAGTTTTGGTAACCCCCCACCCTCCCTCCAGTCCTATCCCTCCCCGGCCCACTCAGCAAGTCCTGTCCTTGTTCACACCCATCTCTCACTCTGAATTCCTCAAACTCCTAGCACTAAGCCAGTCCTCAGGCTCCCCAGGAGATCCCTGTCCCGCTACACTTCTTAAAAACATCCCAACTACATTTGCTGGCAATGCTGCACAGACCATTAACAACAATTCTCTCTCGTATGGTATCTTCTCAGAAGCCTTCAAAACCTCATGTCAAGCTACTTCTCAAAACACCCACTCCCGACCCCCTCCTTCCTTCAAACTACAGACCTATTTCCAGGACCTACTTCATTTCTAAGCTGCTAGACCACACTGCTTACAAGTAACTCAGCCTATTCTCAGAAGCCAACATGCTACCCAACCCAGCCTAATCTGGCCTCAGATGCCTTCGAGGAACTGAATCTGCTCGTGTCCATCTGGGACGATCTAAAAAGAATAGCTGATGTGGATGGATGCGCTGCACTCATCCTGCTCGATCTATATGCGCTTTTGGCACCATTGACCACGCAATCCTCATGGCCAACTTACCACACTAGGCATCAGGGACTCCGCTCTAAAATGGATCTCATTCCTTTCGAATGGATCTGGATCGCAAATCATGCTCCTTCTGCCTTTCACCTCCATCCTCACACTGTCCCGATAGGTGTCTCTCGGGGATACTCCTCGTACCCCTTCTCTTCAATCTCTACCTCAGCCCATTGCCAACTCTCATCCACCCTCACTACCTTTCATGCTTTAACTATGCAGATGATACCCAGATAATTTTCAAGATCCACAAAACTGCAACATCCCCCCCCTGCTCCCAACCCGACATCTCCTCCTGCCTCTCTGCAATCGATCACTGGATGACAGCCAACCACCTTCTCCTAAACCCTGGCAAAACTGAAATACTTTGCGGCAAAATTGCTCTCATTCCCCCAACTGATAGCCTGACCACACGCCCTACGAGTACTACCTGCAGCTTCCACCTCTAAAAAATCTGGGACGCACAATGGACCCGCTCCCAACACATCAACTGTGTGTTCAGAACCTGGAATTTCTACTTATGCATCCTAAGACGAATCGTCCCTTACCTATCTTACCCGCATAGGCTCTTTGCAACACTCGCCATTGTTCTCTCCCGCTTAGACTATGCCAACTCCCTCTATCTAGGCATTCTAGCACATCAGCTCAGGAAACTCCAACAAATCCAAAACTCTGCAGCCAGACTCCTTCATGGCCTTTTAACTAGAGAACATATCACCTATGTCCTCAGAGTACTACACTGTCTGCCTATCAGCAGACGAGCACCTTTATAGCCATGTGCATCACTCACCACGCCCTCCATAACACTGACTAGAGTTCCTCCAGGACAAGATCACTCGCTACCATCCGACCAGCTCTCTCCGATCAGGCTCAGCACTCCTTCTCGAAATACCCCCAACCACCCCAAAAACTCCACCAGATTGGGAGGAACTGCCTTCTCTAGCCAAGACCCCCCTACCCCCATCTGGAACTCCCTTCCAATACACATCTGCTGTAACAAAAACTACCTCTCCTTCAGGAAGGACCTAAAGACATGGCTATTTCCAGTGGCGCCCGGAACCGTGTAGTGGAATGGAGTCCACACTGGATGCTTATCACAGCATCTTCACTTTTCCAGCTACAGCCACAATCCTATCCAAACCGATCACTCTGCAATGTGTAGCATAACACTGATCAGTCAGGCCACCTCTCCATCCCTCCGGCTACAACAGTACAAAACTCCACCAGGAACATGACCCTGACACCCAGGCGGTGCAGGTCATTATCGCAAACTAGCAACCACAGACCACACTGCACTAATCCACCATTTACAGACATGCCAGGCTGTTTTTAATGTCGCTAACGCAATGCCCCAATAAGGAACATGGCTATGCTCAACTGAGTAGAAGCCGGCGCATCCCTCTTACGCCCTCTAACAACGCAGTGCACATCAACAGGCCAGTCTTTAAACTACCACACACACCCCAAGCCTTACAAGTTCCTTCCCTTACTCAAACCAGGTATTGGGATAACTAATCCTCCGGACTCACCTCTCTCAGTACGCCTAGAAGACCTTGTATTAGCCCACCCAATACACCTTTATGTGTGAGCACTGCCAGCAAATGGCAGATAAGCGGGGAGCCTCGGAATCGTATCTGGAAGATAATAAGACAACCAATTGATCAAGCCCAGAAGATGCAACATGATAGCTTGTCCATGATGCTTGGAAGACCCATTACGGATAGCTAGTTTTTAGCTCTGGCACTTAGATGGACTTCAATCTAGGCTTGGATGGATTATTGTGGCTAGGAAAGGTGTTCCACTTACATGGAATTTTTGGGGTAGGAAATATATTGCATTTAGATGGTGTGTTGGGATTTTTGGGAAATGTGTCACCCTTGGCTGTATTTTGGGGGGTAGGCAATGTATTGCATTTAGATGGCTTGTTGGGGCTAGGAAATGTATGGCACTTAGATGGATAATTAGTGTTAGGAAAGGTGTCACTTGGATTTGGGGGTATGAAATGATATTGCACTTGGAAGACTGCACATGTAGGTCAATACGTGTGATGCACTTGGAGCACATTGTGCAAGTTATCACATGCACTCTGCTTGAATATCTGTAAACTAACACATGCACTGCACTTAGTAGAAATGTGGGTATTGTAAGGAACTCATGGTGGCAACAGTCAAGACAGACGACACAAGTGATCACAATTCAAGGTGGTTTATTAAACTGTATAAATGGGTGAGAAAAACACCTAAACTAAACCTAAATCTAAGATGGGAGCAATCTACAACCATCAAATAATAAGCAGTCCTAGTGGCATTTTGTAAAATACAAATGGCGTATACGTTAAAAAAAATATTGCCAAGCTTTACCACTAAGTTACAAAATAGTGTGCGATAATCTTCTCCAGAAAAGAAAGATATGTTCACTAAATAAGTCAGGATGGTATATTGGGGACTCCCTTACATACGCCTTTAGCACGGGACAAGGAGGGACTCTCAAGCACAGCACACTCCTGGGCTTCTCCAGCACGATCCAAAATATCAGGGCCTTCTGTGGCCAAGTATCTTTTATACCAAGCCTCTTGCCTCAGAGGGCCTTATGTGCTATAAACAACCAGACAAATGTTCCTTTCAGTAATGTTCTCGTTGGGTGATTTCCTTTCCCCCGTGGATCCCCCACAACCAGGCTCTGATCCTTTTTTGCAATGCTGGCCTCCCTCAGTCGGGTACATATTTGCAGTTTAACACAGTTCACTCATTTTGTAACAGCTTGCATGATTCACTTCCCTTAGCTTTCTCTAGCCCGCAGTCAGGCTCTCTCTTAAACCCCCAGTCAGGCTTCACACATTTACCATTCGCACAGTTTCCCTCACCCAGGGGGGCACAGGCCTGTTTCACAATGTCAAAAGGTTTGATAATGGTTTAAGGACTTTGTTGTATGACCACCTTAACTCTCTATGTCGGCCTTTCCTATGGCCTCTTGGTACTATAATGTTCACAAGAAAAGGGGACCACCCAGAGTCTTTCAAATGGGTGCCCATGTGGAGCCGAACCACTCTGCAGCTGGTCTCTCCCAGGGCCTTGAAAGTTCATTAGCACACAAGTTCTTTATTCATTTCATGTTGCCATTTTCAACCTTCGTTCAACACCGTCCGGTTTACCATTGGTTATCCCTCCGACTGCACTGAACTCCTTGTCGTTTGTCTGTGGCGTCAAGGACAGTACCACGGTAGCAAGCACTTCTCCCTGCCTCGGTTATCAGTGCAGGTGGGTCTCATGCACCGTTGACATCTGTTACACCACACGTCAGCTCTAGTTCTTGGTCTTATGATTAACCCTGTGGGAAGGGAAAGGGCCGTCAGGTGTGTGTAGTTACTGTCATGTGTTGTGACATGTCAGGTAAACGGGCTCTGGTTTTAGTCCATTGTCCTTCACGGTGTAAGAAAGTGTTTGTGCTGGAAAGAGGGTGGGGGGGAGCTTGTAAGTTTCCTACCGGGTAGAATGGGGAAAAGGTGTTATAAGGAAGGGGGCTACTGTGTCTCACTCGGTGTCCCACTTCCACTGCCAGAAGAGCCCCCATCCAGGTGATCCTTCCCCACTGGTCCACCCCCAAGAACTGGATCCAATAACGATGGAAGAGTCCTGGCCACCTTGATGACAGATCGCCGGGGACCAGCGGGTGAGAAAGCTTCAGGTTTCCCACAGTATGGCTAGTACCTGCTGTGCCTCAAGAACTTTGAAGGCTAGCAATTTGCGAAGCACATAATATTTAACAGCGGGTCAGAAGCTGTATTTCACTAGATTGACATATGCATTATACACCAAGAACTGAGAAGGCCAACACGTGTACTGCTGTTGAAGAACTCTGAATGTCTGCACATGCACTGCGTTAGGAGAAGGTGTAGATTCAGCAGTCACATTTCACCTGAAGAACTGCCAAGGCTGTCACTTGTACTGCACTTAGATGAACCGCATTATTTAGATGGTTCAGAGGGTTGCCAGTGTGTTGCATTGGATTGACCTGAGAGTAGACATTTGTGCTACGCCTTAAATGTTAGCTCAACCTTTATGCTCAAAGATCTATGCTGGTAACCCTTCCAATGGACTTAAATATCCTAAAATGGCCCTGGCAACCTCATATCGCAGTAAGAAGATGACCATTAGTAGCGCTTACAGAACTTGGAGCAGGGGAGGAGTAGCAGTGAGGAGAAGCAAATGGTAGTAGTGAGAAGGGAATAGTAGTAATGTGAAGGAGGGAGTAGTCATTTGGAGAAAGGCGTGAAGGAGGGAGGAGTATTAGTGTGGAGGAAGGATTAGCAGCATGGTGGTAGTAAAGGAGGGAGGAGGAAGGAAGGAGGGAGAGCAACATCAAAGGATGGAGGCCATACCTAGGAGATTAAAAAGGACAGATAATTGGCAGAATGAGTGTTGAGTCTGACAAAGAATAAGGCATTATACCAAAACCCCCTTGGAACACCAACAACTGGGTCAAGTAAGGCACAGTTAGGAAGCCCCTGAGGAAGTCTAGACAGCCGTCTTTTAGACCACCTCTAACACAGCTCAGTTTCAGACATTAGTGGTTAACATTCAGCAGCACTAACCAGGTTACGGACGCCTAGGCTAGGGTGGGGGTTCAGCATTAGACATGAGTGAGGGACTACCATGGCCCCACAGAACGTAGTAAAATCCCTTCAACCCCCTCCAGAGTGATTATGGAACCATCTGTGACAGCATGCAGCCCGTCCCATCATGATACGCGCATGGTATTCAAATGCTGATGCCATTTGGCGTGCACCTTGGCTATTGTTTCTCAATTCTACAGCCCCAGTAACTTCTTGAACCCTCGCAAGAGTTTTCCACTTATCCATGCATGCCATCGGATACCCTACAGTTTCCAACCAAGCTTATCCCCAGGGCTAAGGCTGCTTCAGTTCCTCAGTTTGCAATGGAGTGAAAGCAGTTTCAGTGTGCTGCCCCGCCCCACAGACTTGTATATAATCCACAAGTCTTAAGAATGTGCTGCTGCCAAAAAGGGTGTCTCAAAAGTCTGCTTCACAGAATTTCTCTGCAAGTTTTCCCTGTCAAGCGTTCCCCCTGGTCGTTGAAAGGTCCATTGTGGTTAAAAAGAGCATATGTAATGTACCATCAACGAAGCCACAAGTGAGCCAGGAGACAGAGTTCATAATGCTTATCTAACTTTGTCAGGATGGAATGGTGATAAACTCCTATAAATGTAAATTGGTCTTTATACAATAAAACGGTATTCCTCTCTGGAATCTAAGCAAAGTGAGTCACAAAGGGTGACAGAATTCATAATCTAATGGGGCTACTGGGTCCTCCCATCAAGTGCTCCAGCCTATCGCACAATCTCAGGCTACAGCATCCAGCATCCTCCACAGTGTAATGCTACAATTAGTAAGGGGCCAGCCTAATCACCTAAGGCTCTACTGGAATTAAATCATGAATAACGCATTAATGCAACAGCACCAGGTTCTGGGGTATAGTTACAGCAGTGCTTTAAGTGAGATAAGAAATCAAAGGAGCTGAGGTGGGTAGAAAAGCGAGCCTTTTTAGACAAAATTGTAGCAACACAGTATGAAATAAAATCAAACTCCCAAGCCGATCACAAAACCTTACCAACCTGCAGCACCCAGACTGCCCACGGGTTAGGAAAACAGGAACAGGCAGTAGAACAACCAGCCTTCTCCTTCGTCGCCATTACCACTTCTGCATTTATTCAGTCTTTTAGTACTATGAACCCCACATTCTGCCCTGAGGACATCTTACCTTCCAAGCTCATCCTGGACAATAAAACACCCTTTGCCCCATTCTTTACTCATTAACTCCTCCTTTAAAAACAATACTGTCCCCAACTCTATCAAAAAGGTAACGGTCAAGCCTCTCATGAAGAAAGCCGGACAAGAAAGCCTAGCTCAGTCCTGAAGACGCCGCCAACCTCAGACCCATTACCAAATTTCTTTCTTCTACAACCTCGACTAACATTCCCTCTGTCCTCATCCTACTTGATCTCTCCTCTGCTTTCGACACGGTCAACCATACCATCTTGTTGAATCGTCTCCGTGACAACCTGGGTATCACCGATCGGGCTCTGGCCTGGCTGACCTCTTTCCTCTCTGATCGACCCTCCCAGTTCCAACGTGGGTCTTTCCCATCTTCTATCTCCCTCTCTACATGTGGTGTTCCCCAGGGGTCTAACCTCTCGCCCTGGCTTATAAATCAATACATGGCAACTCTCACCTACTGCCTTTCCATTTTCTGCTCAAAATTTCCAGTGCTATGCTGATGAAACCAAACTCATTTTCAGGTTTCCTTAAGCCACCTCCTCTCCTTCCCTCATCTCGGATTGCCTAATCGCCATTCAAAATTGGTGTGCCGCCAATGATCATCTAAATGCCAACAAGACCGAGATCCTCCTCATTGGTACACCTTCACCATCCTTTCCCCTCACACTCTGGCCGGCCTCCCTTGGCCCTCCTCCTACCCCCACCTGCGAGGCTAAGAACCTCAAGGTCATCTTTGATTCTACACTTTTCCCCACACATCTGACATCTCTAAAAAAAAAAAAAACAAAGTACCTTCTTACTGCACCTCCTCAGAGGTTCTCTGTCTTCAGCTGGGGCCTCCCTTTGGAACAACCTCCCTGCCACCTTGAAACTTGGGTAAACCATCTCTGGTTCCGGAAGCACCTCAAGACATTCCTCTTCAGCTCTGCCTTTTCCCCTCTTCTACCCTGTTGATCTGTTCCCTCTCTCTGCACCGGGCACCTGACCACACTCCGTCCTTCAGAGCCAGGTACCTGCTCACCCTGCAACCTTCCTGCATTGCCTCAGGGCCAACACTTGCTCTGGGGTCTGTATCTGTACCCATACAGTCCCCCACCCACTTTTCTTCTGCACTTATCAGATATACCCTATCTGACTAAGATAGCACTTGCCACTTTGCTGGCTGCACTACCATAGTTTATCGCTTTTATTTCTTTTGACTTATTAATATTTATTGCGTTCTCTCCGCTGTTCCGCACTTTCCCCATCTCCCCCTTCCATGCACTTTCCCATGCACTTGCGCGCGCCTAGTAATATAGTTGTTTTTGTTCTCCCCTGTTACTCTCCCTTTGCCTGGTCGCGCTCTGAAACACTTGTGTATGAGCGCGATATCATTTGTGAGGATGGTGTACTCGCTAGCAGGCAGTTCCAAGGCTTTGTGGACCAACACTCCATTGTACATCCCAGGCAGTCTGGTTTTAGGGCCCACCATAGCGCCGAAAGTGCCCTGTTGGACCTACAATCCAATATGCTAGATTTGGTTGATAATAACCAGTGCGATCTCCTGGTGCTGCTGATCTGTCTGCAGCATTTGATTTTCTGCACCACAACATTCTTATCCTAACACTCAAAAAGGTCAGCAGATGCTTCCACCAAGTTATATCTTGCATCCACTCCTTTCTCTCCGAGAGTCACGACAGTAACCACACATGAGATTTAAACAACTCGAAGACCAAACTCCGACTCTTTAGCCCACAACATGCTAGATCTAAACTGGAAGCTCTTTATGCTAATTTCGAGACAGAAAACTGCACCATCCCTACCCTGCACAAGATCAAAACACTGGGCACACACTTGGACTCTTCTTTAAGCTCCAACACCCAGGTTAACTACTTGGTGAAGACCACTAATTACCATCTGAAATTGCTCGAGCAAGTCAAACCTTTCATCGCAGATATATATTGTGAAACCCTAGCCAGAGCGACCATCCTATCCGGACTCGACTATTGCAATGCACTGTTGGGGTGAGGGGGGTGCTAATAAAGGCCTCCAGAAAATCCTGAACAATGCCATTCGTAGTATCAAAAAACCTAACGCTGGCGAACACATAACTAAGCATAGAAAAAACCTGCACTGGCTTCCAGAAAAACTCAAGAGAACGCTCCAAGCTAGTCAGCCAAACACACAAGTGCATCTACAGCAATTCCCCCACCTGCCTGAAAGAGAAACCGATGAGCTACCATTCTCCAAGAATGCTTAGATCTAGCAACAGCAGCCTACTGGTATGCCCCAAGCCCATTGCGTCCAAGGAAATGGAATATCCTTTCCCTTCTGCGCATCCTCTGCATGGAAGACCCTCCCCCAAGCATTACCACAAGGAACTTCGTGGTCCTTCTGCAAATGATTTAAAAGCACCCCATTTAAATAAATACTTCCTTTTGTCTAAAACGTATATCGTCCCGTGCCTTTGTTGTCACCTGTGTCTTTTTGTTCACGCCCCGATACCTATTGGGTTTTCAGCACATAAATAAAAACACATACGTCACCATTCCTGCCGCCAGTTACAAATACCTTTTTAGGATATCTGGGAGCTACTTTTTACAAAAACTCTGCACACCCTTTACTAATGGCTGACTTGGCTTCTGGCCTTATGTATGCCCAATCTGCTGTGAAGATTGAGGAGGGATGAGTAAACCAGCCTGCTGGAAGAGCGTCCCTGGGACAACCAATCACGAAAGACTCAGCAGGCCCTGCAGAGTTTAACCGCATCAAAGAGGCAAAATGAGATGTGGCCAGCGAGAGAGGAGGGAAGACAAGGTCAGTGAGCAGGACCGTAACGTGAACCAGGAGAGTAGGATTCCAGACAGAGGATTGTATTGTATTGGCTTCCTGATGAGCATCCTTTTTATTTTCTGCTTTTATAGACTATGGCTTGGATTTGTAGTTTTACAGAAAGGGTATTTTGGGACTTGGGAGGGAAAAATAAAGACTCTTGAACCATGCTTTGTTGTCAGAGTCCAAATTCTGATGTACCACACCAGTCACAAACAATATTTGGGGATGAAGTCTAAGAAGTGTGTGGCTGGATCTAAGAACCAAAAGTAACTAAGGAACCTTTTAAAGACATGTGACCTATGTAACTATAGGAGTGGCCTAACCGATGTAATCACTTTTTCCTATCTGGCACGAAAGGGAGTAAACTCTAGGATAAAAGGTGCATTAAATAGAATAGAATATTAGTCAGCATAATCTACAAAAGTAAAAATATTCATATACAAAAAAAAAAAAGTGGTAATGCAGGTTCTAGTTCCTCAGTTCTTTTGAATGAAATTCATGACTTATTTATGAATTGATTGTATTAAACAATTCCAATCACAATACTTCAATTAAAGTAAACAAATTGCACGCAAATGTCTGAAATTGAGGATTGGATTATGAACATATGGAACAGTGGCATCTTTTCACTGAACCTTAATGCGGGGAAATCCAGTTGGGGATCTGTAGCGGAGCTTTAGCTTGAGAGCAGTTCTTGGACATGGATGCAAGCAAGCTCCTAGGCCTGCCTATTTTCAGTCTCCAGCTCTGTAGTGGGTTAGGTAACCTGGACTCCTGAGCCCTGGCGCTTTTCAAGGACTCCTGTTTGATCAGATTACCTAATAAGGCATGTGACTTTTTATTCCTCAATTAGTAGTCATCAGCTGCGCAGTCATTTTGAAGTCAGACAGAAGTGGTCTGCAGTTGACGCACCTCTGCAACATAGGTCGCAGTCTCCCAATTGCATCAAGGATAGGGATACCCGTTTACGGCTCCAGTGAGCATCTCTTCATGGTCCAGAACCGGGGGCATATTATACTCTTGCTCACAACACAGCTTCAGGGAACAGTACTTGTGTGCTTCTCCCCACCCCCGCCACCCACCAAAGCCTTATATCTCCCACACTGCTGCTTTACTCTGAAGGTTATTTCAGAACACAGGTTCCTTGGGGACAAATCAAATCACAATAGAGGATAGAAGTTGGTGCATCCTCTTCTCAAGAAACCTACAGTGGATCCCTCTTGTCCGGCCAAATATCGCCCTATTTCCATTACTCCCTTTCTGGGCAAACGTCTGGAAAAGCTGCCCATCTCAACTTAACCTTCATTCCGATTCTGTTGGCTGTCTCCATGACCATCAGTCTGGCTTCAGAACTGTCAGAAGTACGGAAACTGCCCTCCTGAACATCTGTGAAGATCTGATCTCCAACCTTGACTCTAACATTCCCTCTGTCCTCATCCTACTCGAGCTCTCTTCTGCCTTCGACACGGTCAACCATACCATCCTGCTCAACCGTCTGTGATAACCATCAGGCTCTGGCCGGGCTGACCTCTTTCCTCTCTGATCAACCCTCCCAACTTGGGTCCTATCATCCATCTTCCTCTCTACCTGTGGTGTTCCCAAGGGGTCTAACTTCTCGCCCTGGCTTTTCAAAAAATACCTGGCAACTCTAGCCGACTGCATTGCAATATTCTGCTCAAACTTCCAGTGGTACGCTGATGACAACTCATTTTCAGGCTGCCCTCTGCCACCTCCTCTCCCTCTCTCATCTCCGATTGCCTAACTGCCATTCAAGATTGGTGTGCCACCAATGATCTTTGTCTGAATGCCAGCAAGACGGAGATCCTCCTCATCGGCACACCTTCACCATCCTTTCCCCTCACTCTCTGGCCGGCCTCCCTTGGCCCTCCTCCTACCCCCACCTGCGAGGCTAAGAACCTCGGGGTCATCTTTGACTCCACCCTTTCTTTCTCCACCCACATCTCTGAGGTCTCTAAAAAGTCACATTTCCTACTGCACCTCTTCAGCGGTACTCTGCCTTTCCTCTCCTTCCCTCAGACGCTCACGGTCTCCCAAGCTCTGGTTCTCTCTAGGCTGGACTATTGTAAAAGCCTCTTTCTAAATCTACCTGCCTCTACTCTCCGCAATCTGTAACTAATCCAGAACAGGACTGCAAGAGTTGTCTTTGGCCTCAAGCCCTGGGATTGCATCTCTCCAGCTCTGAAATCTCTCCACTGGGCTCCCAGTGGACGATGGGATTAAATTCAAAACCCTCTGCATGGTCTACAAGGCTTTCTGGGGCCCGCGTCCAATATACCTTCAGCTATGCCTCCGCAAATACATCCCCTCTCAAGCTCTTCGCTCCTCTACCTCTAACTCCCTCAGGGATAGTGGTTTTTAAAAAAAAAATTTTAACTTTGGTTTTATTAGCGTTTTCTGAATACAACAAATAGATTATAATGAACCCTTGAAAGTCCAGAACCCAACTCCTCTACCCCTCAATCCCCACACCCAACCCTGACCCTCCCCCCAAATAATTGTCCCTTCAAACCAGTAACTACAAGAGCTTCCGTTAGACGTCCTTTCCCCGGTGCTGGGGTGCTGAATTGTTTGTTGCCATCTGTCGACTGTATAGCGCCTGCTGCGCCCCAGACCGTGAGTCACCCCTCCTAGAGTGGGCACCACACACTCCCCAACCTTCCCCCCGGCACAGTATCATCCCCACGGTGACATTAAATCTCCCATCCCCACTTCTGTTTCACCCCACACCAGTTTGCTTGGAATGCACTTAAGTTATTGTTAACCATGGCTGTCAATTTATCCATGAGGAACATGTTCTTTAATTTATTCAACCAGTCATCCTTGGAAGGAGTCACCGGGCACTTCCATTTCTGCGCCAGGGCCACTCTACCCGCCCTCAGCATTCTTTCCCACATTCTTGGGTACCTGTGAATTTCGGCTTCCTCCGGGAGGAGGCCTAACAGCATAGTCAGCGGATTTTGTGGTAATAGTTCCTCCGTCACCTCCGCCATCCAGCCCCTCACATCTTTCCAGAACTTCTGGACTACTGGACAGTGCCACCACATGTGGTCCCTTGAACCCACCTGGCCGCATCCCCTTGGACATTTGGGGGACATCCCTGGGAACATCTTCGACAGTTTAAATGGGTCCCTATGCCAGCCTTGCAATATGGAACAAGTTACTTACCTGTAACTGTTCTCCAGCATGGGTCTGGCATGGATGCTCATGCTCATGCTCATGAATATTCCCCGTCGTCAGGCTGGGAATCCTCGGTAAAGAAAAAACCAGTATCAGTTTCGTTTCTGATCTGTCTTTCGTAGTAATAACCAATCACTGATCTCTGCGTCATACTGACCACAGCCAATGACTGCCCTCTACCTAAGCCCCGCCTCTGGCAGCCATCTTCAGATTTGGAAGCACGTGAAGTGGCAGTATGACCAAGTGAAGAGCCGCAGAGGGGTAGGCGGGAGGGTTCGCATGTGAATCCATGCCAGACCCATGCTGGAGAACAACAGTTACAGGTAAGTAACTTGTTCCTTCTCCAGCATGGGGTCTGGCATGGATTCACATGCTCATGAATAAAGAATACATAGCAGTACACACATGCACAATCACGGGAGGTGGCAAAGGCTCAACATTAAGCATCACATCAAACTCAACATTAAGCATCTTACCTCCTCACCAGGCTCACCTCAGGCGAACAGGTTGCGCAGCACTGCTTGGCCGACCCTGGACTCCTCCCTGGAATCCCGGTCGACGCAGTAGAATTTCGTGAAGGTGTGCGTCGACCTCCACGTAGCAGCCCTGCATATGTCCAGCAGGGGCACACCAGATAGGAACGCCGTGGTAGCTGCGATCGCTCTGGTGGAATGGGCTCTCGGACGGCCAGGCAGCGGTCGGTTTGCCAACCGGTGACAGTACATGATACAGCCGGAGAGCCATCTGGAAATGGAAGCCTTAGAGAGCCTTCCCCTGATTGACAGGTCCAAAGTTCACAAAGAGTTGTGACGTCTTCCGAAAATACTTCGTGCGGTCCACGTAGAACACATCCAGCGAGTGCAAAGTCCTCTCAGCCGGCGACGAAGGCGACGGGAAGAACACAGGCAACACCAAGGGTTCGTTGAGATGGAAGTCCGACGGTACCTTGGGCATGAAGGAGGGGTGCGTCCTGAGCACTACCCTCGTGTCGTGAAAAGTCAAGTACGGGGCCTTGCAGGAAAGGGCCTGGATCTCTCCCACTCGTCGTGCGGAGGTGATGGCCACAAGAAACGCTGTTTTCCACGACAGAAATTTCAACGGAGCTGAGTGCAGAGGCTCGAACGGAGGTCCCATGAGCTTGGTCAGCACCACATTGAGCTCCCACGCCGGGGCCGGAGCCTTCACCGGCGGGAACGATCTGAACAGTCCCTTCATGAACTCTTTCACCAGACGATGAGACCACAAGGACGTCCGCCCCGTGGTTCTGGTGTATCGGGAGATCGCAGCAAGATGAATCTTGATGGACGCGTGTGCCAGTCCAGCTTTGGCCAGCGTCAGCAGGTACGGCAGTACTTGGGGGGCCGTAATCCGTAGAGGGTTAATCTTCTGTGCGTGGCACCAGACAGAGAACCTCTTCCATTTGTGTCCGTAGCATTTAAGAGTCGAGGACGCCCTGGCCTTTGCAAGAACCTCTCTGCAGTCGGCCGGTATGTCGTATCCTCCAAACTCTAGCGCTGCAGGAGCCAGGCCTGCAAGTTCGGCAATTTCGGGTCGTGGTGGAGGATGGCGCCTCCTTCTCTGGAGAGCAGATCCGCGTCCACCGGCAGCTTGATTGGCGGGGACGCTGACAAGTCCAGAAGGTCCGGGAACCATATCTGCCTCGGCCACGCAGGTGCGACGAGATCATCCTGCACCGTGACCTCTTGAGCTGGTTGACGAGCCGGATTAGCAGTGGCAAAGGAGGGAACACGTAGAGGAACAGGCCCTCCCAGGGGAACGAGAAAGCATCGCCCATGCTCCTCGCCTGGGGAAACCTGCTGGCGAACCTCCGGCACTTGGAGTTCGTCGCCGTCGCGAACAGGTCGATCTGGGGTGTGCCCTACCGTCGGAAGAGGCGATCCACTAGATCCTGCCGTAGCTCCCACTCGTGGCACGAGCGCAGCTCCCTGCTGAGTGAGTCGGCGATGGTGTTTTTTATCCCTGCCAGATGAAACGGCACCAGAAATATCCTTTGGGCGATGGCCCAATGCCACAGGTCCTGTGCCTCCTTGGACAGTGCTGGGGACCTGGTTCCGCCCTGTTTCCTGTTGTAAAACATGGTGGTGGTGTTGTCGGTGAAGATCCTCACCACCTTGCCCTTGAGGGACGGAAGGAAGGACCGGAGGGCCCAAAACACTGCACGGAGCTCCAGGACGTTGATATGTAGGGATTTCTCCGTCGGGAGCCAAAGGCCTCTTGCGTGCAGATTTTCGGTGTGCGCTCCCCACCCTTCCAGGGAGGCATCCGTGGTCACTGTCTCCTGGTGGGCTGGGGTCTGGAAGTCCAAGCCCGCCGTCAGATGCGCGCGGGTGCCCCACCACCGGATCGCTGGTCGGAAGCTCTCGTCGAGTGTGATCCTTTCCTCGAAGCTGCCAGTCGTTTGGATCCAGCGCGCGTCCAGGAACTCCTGCAACGGGCGCATCCGGAGCCTGCACATGGGAATGAGGTAGATGCAGGAAGACATCATTCCGAGGAGGGACTTGATGGACCTCACCTTGGCCGCGTCGGCCACCAACATCCGCTGCACCTTGCCCAGGATGGTCCTGGTCCTCTCCTCCGACGGGGAGGCCAGAAGAGACACTGTGCTGAGCCTCGCTCCCAGAAACAGAGCGTCTTGCGCGGGTACCAGGTGGGATTTGGCGTAGTTCACGGAGAATCCCAGCTCCGTGAGAAGTTGGACGGTCCTTGCCGTGTGAACCACGGCGAGCTCCCTCGTCTTGGCTCGGATGAGCCAGTCGTCCAGGTAGGGGTAGACGTGGACCCCCTCGCGGCGCAGCTGCGCCGCCACCGGTGCGAGGCACTTGGTGAATACCCTGGGTGCCGACCGTAGTCCGAAGGGGAGGGCTTTGAACTGGTAATGACGCCCTTGGACCACAAACCTGAGGAATTTTCGGTGCCCCTTTAGGATGGGAATATGGAAGTAGGCATCCTCCAAATCCAACGACGACAGGAAGTCTCCTTCCTCCAGCTGACCCAGGACGTGTTGGAGGGTGACCATCCGGAACTTCTGCGCCTTGATGAACTTGTTCATACGTCGCAGGTCCAGGATGGGGCGCCATCCCCCCGTCTTCTTCTTCACGAGGAAGTATCTCGAGTAAACTCCGGAGCCCCGAAGCCTCTTTGGGACGAGTTCGATGGCGCCCTTCCTGAGCATCGCTTTTACCTCCAGGAGAAGTTGAGGGACATGAAGTTCTTTCCTGGCCACGGGGGGGACGCGCGGGCACCTTCTCTGGAACTCGAGCGCGTGGCCCCGGGCCAAGGTGTCCAGCACCCAACGGTCGGTGGACTCCCACACGCTGACGAAGCTCGCCAGCCGGCCTCCCACCGGGGTGCTTCGGTGGGGGCCCGACCCCACGGCCGGTTCAATCCTGCTTCGACGAGGCTTTGCCGCCTTGACCTCCTTGGCGACGACGGCGGGGTCCGCCAGACTTGCCTCGTCCTCTGTAGGCCTCCTGAGACGACGAGCGGGCCGCTTGACGGTAGGTGGAGAAACCGCCGCCGGAACCTTTGGAGGCGCCCTTGCCTCCGCTGCTCCGAAAGGGCGTCCGTCGTTGTTGCAGAACTCCTAGGGCCCGGGCCGTATCAGTGTCCGCTTTAATGGCCTGAAGGGAATCGTTCACTGTTTTCCCAAACAGGTTGTTCCCATCGAAGGGCATGTCCAGGACTCTGGTCTGAACGTCTTGACGGAAGTCCGTAGCCTTGAGCCATCCACGCCGCCTAAGGCAAACGCCGTTGCCCAACTGGCGGAACCCAGTGTCGGCGATGTCCGTCGCAACGGTAATGGCGTGGTCCGAAGCCACCTCACCTTCCTGCAGGATCTCCAGGGCCTCTGTCCTCTTGTCGTCCGGCAGGAAGTCCAGCAGGGGAGCCAGTTTGTACCAGAGCTCCCTATCGTAGCGGGCCACGATAGTCAAGGCGTTGGCCGCTTTAATCGTCGTCGCTGTGCGTCCCATAGCGTCCAATTTCTTTCCCTCACCGTCCGGTGGGGAAGTCGATGTGGAGGCCGCACCCCCCCCGCTTTCTTCCTGGCCGCCGCGGAGACGACGGAGTCCGGGGTAGGCTGCGCCCGGAGGCACAGGGGGGCCGTGTCCGGGACCCGGTACTTCTTCTCGTACCGGTCTCTTCTAGCTGGCGTCGTGGAAGGGTTCTTGAGGCGGGTGAGGCCCTCATCCCAAATGTCGTCCAATAGAGGCACTGAGAGGACCGTCTTCCTCTTGGCCTCGCGCCGCTGATAAAGGAAACCTTCCTTCTTCTCCTCAGGGCAGAGTTGGAAAAGCTCGGATGCCCTGGTGATCATGGAGTGGAACGATCCAATCTCGTCGGGCGGAGAAGCCCTGGTGGGAGGCGACGACGGTAAATCCTCGTCGTATACCTCGTCGTCCGTTCCCGTCGCTGCCGTGTCAGTCCCCGTATCATCCCCTCGGGTGGACGGGGAGGAGGGCTGGACGGGGCGCGACGGCTGAAAAGGAGGTGGAGGGTGGATCCTTCTTTTCTTAGTAGGGGGGGGCACCAGAAGGTCCCGGTTCTGGGTCCCCCGACGGGAGAGGTTCCTCCGTCGGCAACGGTAGTCTCGTCCTTATCTCTGAACATAAGGACTGTATAGCCAACAAAATGGCCGCCGAGTTGTCTTGCGGTGCTGGCAGAGGGGAATCCGACGGGCGATCAGGGGCCCCGTCGGTACCCTCGACGATGTCGTCGTCACCTGCGTCGGGATCCATCCCGACGGGCCGGTCTTCTTCCACGCCGAGGCCGTGGCTTAAGACCTCGACCAATTCCTCCTCCGAGGTTGAAGCCGAATCTACGACGACGCCCTGCCCCCCCTTTCTCTTCCCCTCGGGGGATTTCACGGGGGTCCTATCGATGGGCACAAAAGAGGACTCCCTCCGAGGTGGCAGGGAGACTCTGAGCCCCGAGGTCGCCACCACTGGTGTAGCCTGCACAGGCTGAGCCAGGGCCGCCGCGACAGTTTCGATAGAGGGCTTGGCCGGATGGATTAAGGCCTTCACCACCTTAGGTGCGCTCACCGCCTTATCCTTGAGGGGGGGGACACCGCCTCGCTCCCCCTCCGCCTTCGAGCTCGACCGGGGCCTCTCCAGGAGCTTCGCCGGGTGCTCGGCCTTCCTCTTACCCGACCCAGAGCGTTGGCTCGTGGTTGATGGTGCCGGGGAGGGTGCACCCTGCCTGGCGCCCGTAGAGCCCGACCGTTCGGCGCTCCCGGTGCCAGCGGACTCGCGGTACTTGGCCTTATGTTGGACCCCCGTCGCCGGGGCGTCCTCAAAGGTCTTAGAAGACCGCTCGGTTTTCTTCTTCTTCTTCTCGCCGGACGGGCTCTTCCCTTCTAGCCAGTTGGCGAGACGTTGATGGCGGTCCTTCATGGTCCGCTCCGACATGTTGCCGCAAAACGCACAGTCCTTCTCCACGTGCGTCTTGTCCTCATGTAGGCAGTAGAGACAAAAGGAGTGTTCGTCCTCCTTGAAGACGTTCTGAAGCTGGCATCCAGGGCAGACCCTGAACAGCTTTCCGGGCGTCGCGCTTCCCTTCTCCTGGGCCATGACTGGGCCTGAGAAACTTCTGGAGTCCTCCAAAAGCGTAGCTCGACGAATCTTCACCCTTGAGGGGCGCAGACGAATCCGACACGGGTCCCCGTTGATCGGATAGAAAGTCGGTGGAGCTTGAGGCTCTTTTGACCGAAAAAAATGAATTTTTTGAGAAAAAAAAACGTGAAAAAATAGCACTAACGCTCGAGAGCAATAGCACGAGGATCCCAACACATGAACGTGCGGTAAAAATCTGAAGATGGCTGCCAGAGGCGGGGCTTAGGTAGAGGGCAGTCATTGGCTGTGGTCAGTATGACGCAGAGATCAGTGATTGGTTATTACTACGAAAGACAGATCAGAAACGAAACTGATACTGGTTTTTTCTTTACCGAGGATTCCCAGCCTGACGACGGGGAATATTCATGAGCATGAGCATGTGAATCCATGCCAGACCCCATGCTGGAGAACTTAAAATTATGCTCCATGTCAGATGTAAATAAGTTCCCATGAAACGCTATTTTAAATATCCTTGCCCATCATCCTCCGAAAGGGCCTCCCCTATTAACTCATTCCAAAACTTGCGGAATCCCCTCCTCTCCACTAGGTTGTTGGTATTCAGGATTTTGTACATCCTGGATACTGCCCCCTTTCTCGTCGTAGCTGTGTCCAGAAACATTTCAAAAGGAGTCAACTTTCTACTTAAATTCTGCCCCCATGCCTGATCACAGAGAATGCCCTTCAACCAGAGGTACTCAAAAATGGAAATTGAACCACCCCTCAGAGCCTCCCTCATTTCTTCATACGGAAGAAATTCACCCTCTTTGAACATATGCTCAGCACATTCCAACCCTTTGTTCGACCAAGATTGGGTGTTCCGAAACCCCCTACTCCCAAGTTTGAAGGGGTGTCCCCAGAGTGAGGTCATCAGAGAGGGCCAAGAGGTTCGTGAGCAGTCGAGGGACCCTCTTTCCAAATCGCCCAGATACACCAAGAGTTGGGTGAGCCTTCGACCTACTCGGGACAAGCATACACGGAACCCACAAGAGTTTACGCACCTTAAGGGGGTGAGCGTCAATGTCTTCCAGATAAGACCAATAAGTCCTCATCCCATCTTTCATGTGTTCCACCAGGACCCGTAATTGGGCTGCACGGTAATAAAGAGGAAAATCTGGTAACCCAAAACCCCCCTCCTGCCTGGGGAGAGTCAAATTAGCCCACCCGATCCTCTGGGTTTTCCCCTGCCATATAAACTCTTGCACCACTTTCTGTAGATCTCTAAAGTTTTGGTCGGGGACAATCGTTGGGAGAGCAACAAAGAGGTACAGCAATCTAGGCAAGATGTTCATCTTTACCGCAGTCATGCGGCCATACCAAGACAAGATCATCCCTCTCCATTTCCTCAAGTCAGATGAAATCCCTACCATCACTGGGCCATATTTGGTTGAAACTAGCTTAGAAAGGTCCCTAGTAATGAGAATGCCTAGGTAATGAACAGAGTCCTTCCCAACCACCACTCCCTTATCCAGGGGATCCAACCTCTGGTCCCGAGCCCTCATGGGGAGTATCACTGACTTTGCCATGTTGATTTTCAACCCTGAGAATTGCCCAAAAGTAGTCATCAATGATAAGAGAGGGGAAGTGAGGCGTTCGGCTGTACCAGATATACCAGGATATTATCTGCAAACAAGGACTGCTTGAACTCCACCTCGCCTCTCCTAATCCCCATGACATCCGCAGAGGCTCTCACTGCTATGGCCAGGGGTTCCAACGTAAGAACGTATAATGGGGGGGGGGGGCGGGGAAGAGCAGGCATCCCTGCCTCATCCCCCGTGAAAGGGAAAACGAGTCAGATAGCACCCCATTCACTTGGACCGTCGCCTTTGGGGCCCTATATACGCGGCCACCCAATTCCTAATGTTTGCCCCAAAGCCCATTCTTTGGAGGATTAGTTCCAGATATCTCCATTCCACCCTATCGAAAGCTTTATCCAAGTCCAGAGAAAGCAAACTCGCCACCAGATCCGACTCTTGGGCATAGTGGATCAAATCTAACGTTTTACGGCTATTATCCGACCCTTGCCTCCCCCTAATGAAGCCCACTTGATCCCCGTGAACCAGTGTTGGCATTATCGCATCCATCCGCTTCCCCACCACCTTGTCTAGGATCTTTACATCTATATTAAGGAGCGATATGGCCGGTAAGAGGGGCATTCCGTCGGGTCTTTCCCTTCCTTAGGCAGCACCACTATTATAGCCCCCCATCATGGATTCTGGCAGGATTCCGCCCTCTATCACTGCATTAAACACCCTCACTAAATACGGAGCTAGGGTGGAGCAGAACCTCTTGTAAAAGTATACAGTGAAGCCATCCTCGCCCGGTGACGTCCCCCCCTCATCCCGCAAATCGCTTGCTCCACCTCATCCTATGTTACAGGCCCCTCAAATCCATCCGCCACCCCCTCTGGTAAGGCCGGGACCTTAATGGTATTCAGAAACTCCTCAATCTGGGTGTCTTCCCCTTCATACTCAGGAGTATAGCTTCTCATAAAATCTACTGAAGGCCTCACCTATATTCGGGGTGTCACTGACCATCGCCCCCCTATCATTTTTCACTGCTTTTACCATTTTACTTCTCTGGACCTCTCTCAATTTCCAGGCTAAAATACTATCCGCTTTGTCCCCCTTCTCATAATGTTTTTGCTTAACCAGCTGAAGGCTCCTTTCTGATTTATGTAGGAGGATCTTTCGGCGTCTGCGTCCTGCGTCGATGACGTCGATACGCCGTCCTCGAGGACCTCCTCCGACAGCCGACGTCACCAGATGTTATAAGTAGGACGCACGACGCCCATAGCCTCAGTTGTAGTTTTTTCCCAGAACGTGTGGCACCAATCTTCTGCCAGTATGACCACAGAAAGCCTTGCGGAAACGTAAGCTGCAATCTCATAAGAAATTCTGTAGCAGGGTAGGCAGGGAGGGAGCGATATGGAATACGTCGTCAGAACATCCCATCAAAAGAACGTTACCAGGTAAGAGAGTAACTTGTTCTTCGAGGGGATTGCGTCCTCCGACGTATTCCATATCTATGACAGACTTCCAAAGCAGTACCAACATAAGGAAGTGGGAAAAGAATTTAGAATATACAAATTTAGAATGCCCAATCAAATTGCAGAGTAAAGGGCCGCCTTGCCAAAGGCCTTGATCCTGCCCCCGGATAGCATCGAGGGAGTAGGGACGTACAAAAGTATGGACCGAAGCCCAGGTGGGTGCATCACCGATGTTACGAATAGGAACACCCCTCTGCAGGGCAGCAGAGGCAGCCATACCCCTGGCAGAATGGGCCCGTGAGCCTTCCGGAGGGTCCTTACCCGCCAAGCGGTAACATTCGGAAATTGTCAAGATGATCCATCGCAACAAAGTCTGCTTAGTAACAGTTTGTCCCAAACACCTTCCAGCGTAACCAATAAAGAGTTGATCGTCCACTCTGACCAGGGACATGCGAGAAATATAAAAGCTTAAAGCTCTCCTAGGATCCAGCCTATGGAGCCTCTCCTTGTCCTTACCAGGATGCGGAGGAGGATAAAATGCCGGTAGAATAACCATCTGGCTTAAATGAAATTCCGACACCACCTTCGGAAGAAAGGAAGAACGAACTCCAAGGACAACCCTGTCCTTGTGAAACACAGTGAAGGGTGGCTTAACTGAAAGTGCCTGTAACTCACTCAATCTGCGAGCGGAATTGACCGCAACTAAAAATACAGTTTTAAGAGTTAACAGTCTCAAAGGGCAGGAATGCAAAGGCTCAAACGGAGCACACATTAGAAACTTGAGAACAAGGTTCAGATCCCAACTGGGCACCTGGAAAGGTGACGGAGGGAACACATTAGTGAGCCCTTTTAGAAACTGAGAAATTAAAGGGATTTTAAAAGACGAGCGCTTAAATATGGACAGCTGTCACGTCTCCCAGTGTGCCCACCACTAGGCATCCCACTAGGCAACCCACGATCAGCCTGCATTTACCTGGCACATCACATCGTGACACAAGAACACAACCTTCTGCTCGACACTGGAGAAAGATGACTGGTTTTCCGACCTTCGTTGTCCTGGCAACTCCCGTGGAAACTCTTGTATGCCTTGCAGCACCGCAGAGGAACACGGAGATTCACGCGTCACGTGAGGTGAACTACTGCCAATCACGTTCATCCTCTGCCATCACGTGATTTTCCCACGCTGCCGCGTTTTTGCATCATGTGACTACAACTAACAGTTAAAAGCGCCGGAAACCACGGTGGCAGCGCTTCTCAGCTGCTTCTCGGAAGGACTGTTTGGCGTTTTTGTTTTCATCAAGGATTCATTGGCTCTACGACCACGGACTGTTTTTTGGATACTCTAATTCTTCTTGGCTTCATCTGTTACCTTGCTTGCTTCCAAAGATATTCGACCCTGCACCTCCTCAACGGATTGCTTAAACGGATTATCCCTTTGCTTAGACCTTGTGCTTTGAACTGGTTTTGACCCCATTACGTGTCTTTGGACTCCTCTTGTGCCAACTTGCCCAGGTGTGGAACTACTACCCTAGCCTCTCTGAAAACCCGGCTCACTGTCCCTGCTGGTTGCCCCTAGTGCATTACGACCTAACCCACAGCTTATCTAGGTAAGCCTTGCTAAAATCAGTTCCTTATTGCTGTGTCCATATTGCATTAGTTGATAACCATCTATTGCCTTACAGCGGTCAAAGGGGTTCTTCCGGCGTTTCCTGGTTCCAGTTGACGGCTCACCACACCTGTGGCCTCAAAGATTGCACAGACAGTATTTGGTTATTCTGTCTGTGTGATACTTGGGGACGGAGGTATTCAATAATCGGCACGACCATCAAGATCAGAACAACAGCGCCGCCAGGTAACCTCTAACGGTACCCACTTGCAAGCCCCTGTGGGCAAAAGAAAGCAAAAAAGAAAGAACCACAGCAATGTCACATGAAACCGGATCCACATTCTTAACCCTGCACCAGTTGCAGAACTTTCTCCAACGGCAACGGTACAGGGACTTTGTTGCAGGCCCTCTGGCCGAAAGCAACACCTCCATCACGTTCTCAGGGAGGTCCCAATCCTTATACCTCAACCTTTCAGAAACCAAGCGTGAAGGTTGAGGGATCTGACCTCTGGATGGAGAACCTGACCCCCCCCCCCTCCCGTGAGAGCAGATCGTCTCAGTAGGGAAGACGACGTGGAGGGCAGATGGACAAGTCAAGAAGGACCAGGTACCACGTCCTCCGGGACCATGCCGGAGCAATGAGGATCATCCGGGAACCGAACCTTCGTAACCTCTGCAGCACTTGCGGGATGACGGGGACTGGAGGAAACGCGTACAGCAGTGGGAATGACCACTCCACCACAAACGCGTCTCCCAAGGCTCCTCTTGGAGGAAATTCCCACGAGCAGAACCTTTCGCACTTCCGGTTGACACTGGAGGCGAAGAGATCCACTTGAGGGGTCCCCCAAAGGGCAAAGATCTCCACGAGAATCTCCTGAGCCAACTCCTACTTGTGAGAGATCGCGCTCTGCCTGCTTAGAGCATCCGCCGTCTCGTTTTCGTCTCCCGCCAGATGAACTGCTGAGATCGAAACTTCCTGCTGGATTGCCCAGAACCAGAGCTGCATCGCCTCCCTGCACAGAGGAAGTGACCCTGCCCCCACCCCCCCCTTTTTGTTGAGGTAGTGCATGGCCACTGTGTTGTCCGTCAGGATCGTGACATTCTTTCCTCGCACAGTCGGCAGAAAAGCCTTCAGGGCAAGCCTGACAGCCCTCAGCTCCAACAGATTGATATGGAGTCTGGACTCCGACGCAGACCAACGACCACTGACTGTCAACTCGTTGGCATGAGCTCCCCATCCCGTGAGGGATGCGTCCGTCACGATCGTCACCTTCGGCCAGGGCAGCCAAAATGGGGCCCCCTTCATCAGATTATCTTCGACGGCCCACCACAAAAGGTCCTGGGCGACCAAGGACGGCACGGAGGCCGGAGGACTGATACCACTGGAGCTTGAGTGCCCATTGCAAAGATCTCATCCGCAACCTGGCCTCTGGCACCAGAAGAATGCAGATGCCATGAGGCCGAGCAATCTCAAGAACTCGAACGCTGAGAGACTCTGGGCATGCTGAAACTTGTGCACCATCTGCTGAATGTGGTGAGCCCTCACCTGGGGAGGAAAACACTGCCCCAGGGACGTGTCGAGCACTGCTCCGATGTACTGGAGCTGCTGAGTTGGCGGCAAGTGGGGCTTCTTTAAGTTGAGGGAGAAGCCCAGCCTGTGAAGGGAGTGGCAGGTGACAGACAGATGATCCAAGACTTGCTCGGGAGAGCGCGCCCTGGTCAACCAATCATCCAGGTAGGGGTAGACATGAATCCCCCCTTCCCTGAGATGCGCTGCCACCACTACCATGAACTTGGTGAAGACCCTCGGGCGGAGGTCAATCCGAACGGCATGACCCGAAACTGAAAGTGCAAGTCGCCAAACGCGAACCTCAGGTACTTCTTGTGCTTTGGACATGAAAATAAACGTCCTTGAGGTCGAGAGACACCAACCAGTCCTGAAGTTGAAGGGCCTGGAAGACTTGAGAAAGACTAACCATCTTGAACTTGTCCTTCCTTCCTCACCAAAGGGCATGTTGAGGAGCCTGGCTTGCACATCAGGAGCAAACCCCGACTTTCTCAACCACGCAAATTCACGTATCACGGTGCTCGCCGCCATGGACCGGCTGACAAAGTTTGCCATGCCCAAACCCGACTGAACGGACTCACACATGGATTCCTTGCCATCCTGAATAATAGCAAGAAAACCATCCCGTACGTCCCCTTCGGGAATATTTTCAGCCGCTAATGAAATTCAGTTCCATAGAGTGTGCGTAAAACGTGACAAGGCACATACAGAGTTGGCAGCCTGAAAAGCCATACCCCCTGAAGAAAACACTTTCTATGCCTAGCCATCAGAACGCTTGTCGTCCCTATCAGGAGGGATGGTAGGATACGCCGCCTGCTTTGCGGGGGCCATAGCCGCCTGCACCACCAAACTCCCCGGAGTGGGGTGCGTGGTAAGTAGCAGGGGTCGCTACTGGCTGGGCGGTATTTTCGCGGCAAAGACTTGCCCACTGCCGGGAGACTCTCCGGAGCAGTCCAAGCCGCTGCCACCCTTCTTTGCAGAGCCATATGGAATGGCAGTACCGGGTCAGTGGGTGGACCTTGGTCGAGGATATCCGTCAGGTCATCCTGCACAAAATCAACTGGGGGCACCGACCACCCCAAGTAGTCCGTGACCCTCGACATAAGGAGCCGGTACGATGACTCGGCATGGGTGCCAGGCTCAGGCCTACAGAACTCCACCTCCGTAGAGGTGTCCAGACCACAGGCGTCATGCAGTGACTGACGCAAGTCCTCAATCTGGCTATGACCAGAAAGAATCTCATCCGGCACCGTGTCCGGAACCAACCCATCTTCAGAACCCTCTTCCACCTCAGAAATATACTCCATAGGCTGGAAAGGGGGGAAAGAATACGGGAGAAACACATGTGTTGCCTTGGCCAGAGCCTTTCTAGGGGGTTCCCCCGTGCCACGGGGTACCTCTGACACCACAGCCTCGAAAGTCGTTGAGGGCCTCGAGTGAATCGGAATCGGAGTCGAGGTCGAGCGCTGCGCCGACAACATTGACTTCCTCGGAGGCGGAACCTCGAGAGAGTCCGTCGGCGACCTCGGCACCACCGGCGTCGACGTCTTCTTCGAAGACTTCACAGACGCACACGGACTCGAGCGTGTCGAGGACCGGGACCTGGAACGGGCATAACTGGAACGATTTCCCTTGTCCGAGCGGGACCTCTCCCGCAAATCATGCCGACCACCCGAGCCCAAAGGCGCACGAGAAGTGTCTCCAGTACGGTCACGACCGACCCATCTCGGAGGCGCGGACGGACCACAGCACTGCGATTCAAGAATCGCCAACATTTTCTTCCCGAAGGAAGCCCACTCCTCCAGAGAGGAACGCTTGGTGGGATAAGAAACCCGCTGATGGGCGGAGTCCTCGGATGAGGACAGGGAAGGCGACTGATGACGGCGCTTCCAGGAGTGCCTCGAAGAGGCAGAGGAGTGGCGGGACCCACTCTGGGACCGAGACCTCCTAGACTTACGACAACGATGCAGAGAGTCGCCCCTCGAATTGTCCGGCGAAAGCCCAGTGGACCTCGCCTTCCGGGGCTTGGACACCTTACCGACAGACAGCTTCTTCTTACGTTCCCGCAAGGCCTTGGACGTAAGCGGCTGGCAGTCGACACAATCATCCGTGTCGTGGGCCTCCCCGAGGCACCAGAGGCAGGCATCGTGCAAGTCCGTCACCAACATCTTGGACCCGCAGTCCCCACACTTCTTGAACCCCGCACGCAGGGTGGAAGAAGAGGAAGACATCCCGTACAATACTACACAAACGAACAGGTTCGAAGAACCGAAAGAACAGAAACTCCAAAGAGTCGAGGCGCGCCGAGATCTCCGAAACGAACATGTTCGCAAAAAAAACGGAACTGAGGCTATGGGCATCGTGCATCCTACTTATAACATGTGGGGACGTCGGCCGTCGGAGGAGGTCCTCGAGGACGGCGTATCGACGCAGGACGCAGACGCCAAAAGATTTTCTGAAGCAGCACAGCTGTGGCGATTACTGTCATAGATATGGAATACGACGGACTCAATCCCCTCGAAGGGCTATCTTCTCTCTCAAAGACCTCTCCAGAGCTTCCCTTTCCCTTTTCCTCTGGGCTCCCATTTTAATAAGGACACCTCGTAATGTCGCTTTGAAGGCGTCCCATAGTGTGTGGATGCCTACCTCACCATTGTTATTCAGTACGAAAAAGTCCACTATGGCATCTAGGATCCCCTGAGCCAACACGTCATCCTTCAACAAGGAGTCATTACATTTCCATCGCTTCATGGACCCCGGCATCCACCCCCTATGGCAACCCATACCATATCATGGTCAGACCAGGGGACGGGATCAACCCTGTGGCCTGAAACAAAAGGGGCCAGGAGCTCATCAACCAGGATGTAATCAATTCTAGAATAGGATTCATAGGTTACAGAGTAGTATGTAAAAGAGGGGTAACTGGTCCTAGAACTCGGGATTGTGTCCACCAGACCTAGTTCCGCATTAATCTTCTGAAAGGTTCGGGCCATGGCTTCGTCCGCTGCCCTAGCCGCCTGAGATCCCAGCCGTTTCCAGTCAGTGGATGGGTCCAGGACCATGTCAAAATCCCCCCCCCCCCACCACCACCACCACCACCACAGAGCCTTGTACAAATAACTTTAGCCGGGCCCCTACTTCCTCACAAAGTTGTGCCTGGCCTTCGTTTGGACTATACACCACAGCAAGAGTCAGTGGGGGGCCCTGTAGAGACCCTTTAACCATTAAATATCGGCCTTCCGGATCCCTCATGATGGCCTCCTTGTCGAAGCCCATGTCCTTCGCCAGTACGATGGCCACCCCTCTCTTCTTGGTCCTGTGCGATGCGCAGAATACCTCCCCCAATCCCCCCCCTCTGCATTTTGGGTTCTTTCCCCCGTGCCCAGTGCGTCTCTTGCAAAAAGAGAAGGTCGAGGTTGGCCCTTCTAAATTCTCTGCAAACCAAGGACCTCTTGGTAGGGGTGTTCAAGCCCCGTACGTTTAGGGAACCCACACCCAGGGCCGGCAGACACTCAGCCATTATCTAAGTTACCTTTTCTCTCGATCCACACCCTCGCCGCACCTTTTTTAAACAGCTCTTGATGTTTTTCCCTGTGTCCCCGAACACCCCCCCTCCCTCCACCCCGGGTGGGCCTTAAACTTGCCCCCAACTGCCCTCCATTCCTCCCCAAATTCAACAGCCCCAACTCCCTCCCAATCCCCCCTTCCCCTCCTCAGCGTCCAGCAAAAAATGGCCACCATCACAGGTGCGTGGCTGGACCACCAGCATACCCACCTCTGCTGGATCAACCTTGACATGATCACCACTGTGAGCCCCCCCCCCAACCCGGCGCCCCCTCCGAGGTCTCCTTATACTTGCTGTTCAGGGGAATCCCGATCTTGCATGGACCCCAGGATCCTCTCCTCTTTTCCATTATTGGTTGGGGCGATCCACCCCTCCTCCGCCCTGGTCATTCTTGGTCGGTGAGGGAAAATTACATTTTTTAAATTTTCTTGAACTTATCTTTTTCCTCCTGTTTCCCGGAGACCCGGGACCATTCGCCCCCCTCCACGATCGATCCCATGGGGCCCCTCTGGGGCATCGGCTCCGTTACATGTTCCTGAATAGCACCTTTTATGTCTTCCTCAGTGACCAAAGTCAGACGCTGCCCGATGTACTCGAATGAAAGGGAGAAGGGGGTAGCCCCATCTATAGCGCACACCCCTCTCCTTCAGCAACTGCGTTAGGGGGTGGCACATTCTGCGCTTAGCCAATGTGTACGCTGAGAGATCCTGGAAAATTGAAACTTGCGCGTTATTATATGACATCTCCCGGGCCTTCCTAGCCTCCTCCAGCACCTCAGCCTTCTCTGTGTAGTAATGGAACTGGACCAAAATGGATTGGCGGCCTCCCGCTCTGCCCCCCCACCCTATGAACCCGGTCAAACATCGGCTCTGTTGTCATCCCATCCGGGAAGAGGAGATTAATAATGTCTCTCACCACTCAGCCCAGCTCCCTCTCCCTTTCACCCTCCATTTCCGGGACCCCAAAAATTCTGAGGTTATTCCTTCTTTCCCCGTTTTCAAAATCGTCCAGTTGCCTGGCCCTTTCTTCATCCCTCTTCTCCAGGGCCTTCAACCTCATGTCTATTTGCACTTCCTGGTCACAGAAGAGGTTTGATTGGTTTCCAATTGCAACAGCCTGTCCTCCACTTTGCTCACCCTCTGGTCCATTTTTTCAATTTTTTGAGCAATATCTGATCTCATGTCTCTGATTTCCTGCAAGACTGCTGCAAAGCCCCTTTCCATTGCAGAGGCCGACTGTGATGTAGACTCCATCTGGGCCATTCCGCTATCTCGATCCAGGCCTTTGCTGCAGCTGCTACTCTCCCGATACCGATACTCCTGGAGGGTTTTACGCCAGTTCATCTGGCCACCTCGTGCGCCCCGCCGCCGGAACTGCCACCGTCTAGGGGGCCACGAGGCACCCCCCCCCCCCCAGACCGCACCGCGACTCCTCATTACCACTCTGGCTGTTAGGCTGCCGTCGAAGAGTCGGACTGTCCTCCGGGGTCACATCCACTCCTGGGCGGGCACACGCCCCACCGTTAACGGGCGGGGGCCTCACACCCTGCACTCTCCGCAGCGATAGTCCAAAGACCTCTTCGCACTCTGGGGGGAGAGAATCTCTCACCTCCCCCCAGGGCGGGCACATGCCCCACCAGCCACGGGCGGGGGCCTCGCACCCTTTCCACACCACCGCGGGGGGCCCAGTGCCGCCGCCTTCCTCCGGGGAGAAACCCACCAGACCGACCTCCCGATCCTCGCCAGGAAGGCACTCGTTGCGGGTATAGGCCCCGGAGCAATCAACCCAGCAGAGTCGGCCCACCCACCCTCTGCACCCTGACTGGAGCCTCTCCACAGCCTCACGCCTTGTATACAACCAGTAGCCCCTCTCCACTTCCCAAGCCCCGACCCCCTTCCCAAGACCCCAGTCCATTCAAGGGTCCACTCGCGGGGTGGGGGGGATAGGGGGGGGGGTTCACTGGGCGAGCTATCACTGGGGAATGGGCTGGAGGTCCTCCAATCTCCCACTCCGTGGTAGGTGTGTCTCCCTACCTCTGGGCCCCCCCCTCTCTGTTCTGGCTGACGGCCACCTCGCGGGGGGGGGGGGCTCGTGCTTGTCTGGCCCCCCCAAGGGGCTATGCGCTAGGTGGATCCAATCCTCCAAACGCCCGCCTCCTTCCCCGTGTCTGTGTTCCTGCGCCGGGACTCCTCCTCCCACTTCGGATCCGGGATCCGGGCCGCCCGGAGCCACTCTCGCTCCAACAGCGATCCGAGGGAAAGGTCCTCCCAACTGGGATCCCCCGCGCACGCCAGCGGGGGCCAGAAGAGGCAGGCGAGCACACCCGCGGGAGCCCGCCGTCCCAGGCTCCAACGGCTCCTCTCACTCTTCCCAGGCTGCCGGGTCTCCAACCGTTGTCCTCCAGACCCAACGGCCTCCAAACTCGGGCTTCCCGGTGTCCCTGATCGCCGCACCTGCAGTCAGAGGGTCCCTGGGGTGGTCACCTCGCAGTCCCACCAGTGTATTCTCGCCAGGGGGACGCTGGGGGGGGGCTCACACCCCTTTTAGGCCCAGCTCCAGCGGGAGATAGGGAATCAAGCAACCATAGCCTGTGCGCCCCCTGGTGGCGTCAGTCGTTTTTCAGAGAAACAAGCGATCTAGGTCTTCGGCTGAGGCCTCCCTCTGGAACAACCTCCCTGCCACTCTAAAACTTGAGGAGAACCATCTCCGGTCACGGAAGCACCTCAAGAACTTCCTCTTTGCTTCTGCTTTCGCTCCCCCTCTCCCCTGCTGATCTGCTACCTCTTGGCACTGTACACCTGCGACCCTCTGTCCCCTGGGCCCAGGTACCTACTCACACTGCCACCCTCCCGCACTGCCTCCTGGCCACCCCTTGCACTGGGGGGCTGTATCTGTACCCATACAGATTCCCACACGCCCATTTTCTTTTATCTGCACTTATCAGACTTACCCAGTCTGCTGCCTTAAACACAGCACTTGCTTGCTGCTCTACCACTGTTTATTGCCTCGATTATCTATTTATTTTTATTGATATGTTCTCCTCTGCTCCGCACTTTCCACTCTCCCCCTTCCATGCACTTTTTCCCTTTCCCATGCACTTGCGCGTTCTCAATGTCACTGGGCCTAGTAAGATTGCTCTTTTTGTTCTCCCCTGTTCCCCTCCCTTGCCTTGTCGTGCTCTGAAACACTTGTGTATGAGCGCACTATAAATAAATTATCCTATCATAAACAAGTGTGCCTTTAGCCACTAAAGTTTTAAGTAATATTTATCCAATTGTTTGTTCCTTGCATGTAAATTGTTAAAAAATGAGCACTGGCAAAGCCAACAGTTTCTGCTATTTTATAAGTATTATATAGTAAGTGCCATTGCATACACACCATTGCCAGCTGCTGTCATTTTATGGCCAGATGCTACCACTGTGGCAGTGCCTGGCAAGTGCCCAGCCCATGCCTACACAAAAGACAGCTGTTTGTATTGTCAATGCAGTCATTAGCTTTACTCTTGCCCTTTTGATGCTAACTGGGTTCATGCAAACTCCCACATTGCAGCGTGCTGAGTGTGGGAGGCAGGAGTATCAGAGGGTGAACCCCCACCCCCCCACTCCAGTTTTGGGTTATATGGGAGTGCTTGAGACAACATTGCCATGAAAAAAGGAAGATTAGGGTTTGTGGGGCGGGGGAGAGTTCCAGGCAAGAACATGAGTTTTGTAGTCCTGAAATTCCACCAACACAGCAGAGCTAGCAGGGATGATGTAAAATCCCTTGGCAGCACACAAGCATACAAAGGCGCCATCATAAAGGCAGAGGATAGGAAAACCAGACTATGGGCCATTATGAGAAGTGCTATGTTTCAAGCACCCATCCACATCATGCCATTTGTTAGGCCATTATGAATGCAAACCCTGGTCAATTTGCTACACAAGGAGCCTTTGGCAGTCTACCCATGAATGGGCAATTGTTCATGGCATCAGCCACATCTCTTCTGAACAGTTCTATCTACAGAGAGTGTACCATTTTCTCGCTCAGCAGGTCTTCCTGATTGTTTGAAGAAAGATGCTACTTGATCCACTCCAGGAACAAACCTTAATAAGAGCACATGGCAGTCCTTTAGATGTCCAACCTGTCCTCGCTTCTAGAACACCCTGCTAAACCAGCAAATGCATGGTTGAAGATGAAGGAGCACATGTGTAGTCGCTTCGTGGTCCCCTGGGCCTGGTTTCTCCTCTCTGTCCTCATAATACACCTGAACAGGAACTGAAAACCAGCATCTCAGGATTTTGCAGTTCCAACTCATATCAGCGAAGTTAACAATTACCTTATGCTCTCCACAAACACATTCCATTCATTTGTCCGTCTCTACTTTAATTCCAGCAGACACCAGCTCCCTTGGATGGGGTGCAACTCTGAGTAAAACAATGAGCCAGGTAAGGTGGTCACGGGAACAGAAATTCTTCAAAATAGTAAGAGCTAGCAGCAGCATATAAATACCTCCAGGGCTTCCTTCCAAACATCAGGCAACAAGCAGGCAAAAGAGCCAGGTGATAGCTGCATACATCAATTACCAAGAGAAGCAGAGGGGACTGTAAGGGTGCAGAAGTAAGGCTCAGACACAATGGTGGCATATTACAAATGGTGGCATATTTCTGGTTATAGACTTTTATTAATTAAAAGTGGGTTGGACAAATGCCTCTCTGTCCTTAAAGCTAAGAGGGGTTTCCCTACCTCAAAAGGAAACTAGTGAACTTGTCAGGAATACCAAAACTAAAAAAAAGTAAGTCACTGTTGTGTCTCAAAATCTACCTTCATCCCGAACACTAACAATCTAACGTAACTGTGCAAGGATGATGTTTCTTCAAAGTAAAAGGCGTTCCTTGTGTTTTCAACCAGCAGAAAAGTTCCCAGTCTCTCTAGTAATACAAAGGGTTGCAAAATAATGTTCCAAAATGCAAGATTCCAATGCTAGAGTTGTGCTCTTTTCCCTAGACTACTTGTTTTAAGCCCATTCCTTTTGGGCTCCCCTTTTGGCAAAGTGCCACTAGACAATTTACAAGGGAATACGTCTTGAGTTCTCACTTCTACCAAGTTGGCACAGTTCGCTATAAAAAGCATAGATGCCCTTCTATACTTTCTAGGGTTCTTGACTCTTATTCCCAGTCTCTCATATGGGTGCGAATCCCAGACTCGTTAAATGGCTTGGTTCAGTCTTCTACCAAGGCAGTGCATTGTCCTGGACTGTCTTTTTTCCACAGGGTCCCAGTCCCTCTTGATCCTAGTCACTTTAAACTTTGGTTTCTCATATGGGTGCAGTTCCCATACTCTCACTGTTGAGTAGCATCTGCTTGGTTCACTCTCCTGTCAAGTACATAACTGTTCTTGGTTTACTTAGTTTGCAATTTGGGTACCGGACCCTCTTGTTCTCAACTTCTTGTTTGGGTGCCACGCCAAGGCTCGCACTGTAACCTTAGCGGCATGGTTCACTTGCCTGCCAAGTATACAACTCTTCCTGCTTTGCTTCAGGGTCACAGGCCCTCTTTTCTCAGCTTCTGGGTTCTCCCCTTTGCTTCCCTGGACATCCGACACCTCCCGGGCAGCACGCATATCTGTTTGCTTCATTCTCAGCTATTGGTGGTTCCCAGGCAGCTGCATCCCTTTGAGGCTCCGGTAGTGTTGGTGTCTGCAGCAGGTCTGCAGTCTTGTGATCCTTCCCAGCTGTGTGTTCACCTTCTCTCTTGCTACACCGGGCCCTGGGGCGCTCAGAGAATTCACTCAGCGGCAATTGAGTAGTCCTCTCGTGGTGAACCACATTTCGGTTCTCCTCTTCCTCCAGTTACTGCTTCCCTTGCAGCTGGTCGTCAACTGCTCCTGTGCACGGCTCCCGCCAGTCCTCCTCGGGGTATAGTTCTCCCCCTTGCACGTCCCGGTCATCAACTTTGTAGCAATACCAGTTTTGAAGCTATATGCATGAAACTTTGACCTTTCTGTTTTTTCAGTCTTATTATATATGTTAAGTTGAGTAACCCGGCAAGGAAACACACTGGCTCCATCTAGAGAGGATTTATTTTGGCATTTGTAGAGCGCTCGAAACCGGAAGGCATCCAGTCGCTGGTTACAGTGGTTACAGATGGAAAAAAGTACAGTACATAAAAGAAGCATCGCTAGAAATGAACTTCGTTACATTGTGTAGTCTTATATGCAGTCATGATAGCAAATTGGAAAGGATTTAAAGCAATAGTGCGCTCAGAAATATTATTGTCCTAAGGGTTCAGCCATGTGTTTTTAAGCACACGCTTATCGATCGTACAAACATTTCCTATACACCTTACTGTAGTTTTCCTCTTTTGTACACATGCGAAATTAAGCAGCAGGGCGTGGCCATCTTGTGATAATCGTATCCGTTGAAGCATCGCCCAAGCAGGACTGCCCTGGCGGCACCAATTCATATGCCCCGCCCCTGAGGCTGAGATCACTACCGCCCATTTCACAACACCAAAGCACGTCTCTTGTCAACATTCTCTGGGCTTCAGCTAATGTGTCTCCATGGAAATGGCAGGACGCCTCTTTCCTCAATAAGTATAAACAGACCGCTTCTCATCAGATTTGCTTTTCGAATTGTTTCACTGTCTTTGTTTTTGTATTCTGTGCCTCTTCTGTGCTCTGGTCAGCCATATTCGTTGCTCGTAGCCCGTGCAAACAGATACCAGCACCATTACTATCAATTTTTTTTGTTTGCCCCATAATGGCAACAATACAGCCCTACCAGTACGAGCCGGAGTATTCCGAGGCAGAATTACTCGAAAGAGAAAGATACGAAGACAGTTGGGAGGACGATTCAACAGATCAAGAGCCCGAGCCTAGTCGCATGGACGGCGTTTCCACCTGTGTACCTGCAATCGGTGAGTGCTAATGCCAACCGACGAGGAGAACTGCTGCTGCCGAGAACTCTGGATGCCTCTCCTACATATCGGAAGACGAGACACAGCCGCAATGCGTTACCGGGCTGCCAGACTTCAGGGCAGCCTGCCTCACACAGTTCGTGTTGAGGATTATGATGGTGCTTATGCACGAACTTCGCGCAACAGTTCGCCCACGCAATCCAAGTAACGAGTAAGTGTACTCTAGAAGTGATGTCACTTAGGCCACTACCATTTCATGGTTGTCTCCTATATCGTCGTAACTTTGATCTGTCAATGCCAAACGAATGCAGTCTTGCCATTCTATACATCACTCTCAATTTGGGGATATCATAGTGGTCTCCTTATGTTAATTTCATGTACAGCCATGAAGCAATATTTGTGTCCTAAATGTAATGGAATGCATAGTCGTTCAATATTGTACAGTGTCTAGGTAGCATTTGTACTGGCAACAAAGCCATGGATACAAGAAATATCATTGGCAACTAATCGTGTTCCTTTAAAAACAGTTTGTATCTTTCTCTTTCACAGATGGTACTGGCTGGTGGCCTATCGTTAGTTGACATGGTGGCTTCATGGGAGGGTTGGACACCGCGTTCGACAAGTAATACCGGCCTGTGTCGTTGGTGCCATTAGAGAAACTTTCCCCAGTGACGGCGGTCAGTACAAGGGATTTTCCCACACTGTGCTGCAACCAGAAGTTTTTAATGTGTAGTACATTTGTGCCATCAAAATCAGAAACAAAATAAAACAACTGAACTTTTATCAATGGATGTTTCCGTTTTTCAGTGAATCAAGTGCGTCTTCCCTTCAGCAGTGTTCCTTACCTTCTCTGCACGCCTCTTGCCCATCCATCCCCCCTCCATTATCAAAGGCAGTTGGCACCAGTGGATGTGCGCTGCAAAGGGCGATGGCAGGGGTGGGAACAGCCAAGGTGCCAAACACCATGTACACTTCAAAGGTATCTTACGCACAGGGGTCAATGTTCACATGCCCTCCCCAGACCCCGTGTCTCCAGGCAGGATCCCCTGAAGGAGGCCGCGCCCCTGCAATCCACATAAGACCACACCATATACACATCTTTCATTCACATACACACCCTCTTTTCAAAAACCACTTGATATTTTTCATGAAAACATCTTTGAGCACTGCAAGTCAACTTGTGAACGTGCTACCTGAGAACCTCTGTGACCACTGTGATTCAGCTCGTCGTCGTGCTACCTGTGGACATCTCCCTGTTCTCCTGCCACTAACTACCCTGCTTGCTGAATCTAAATGTTTGTTGGTCAAGGTAAGGGCAGGTCACCTAACCGTATCTCCTTCATCTCTAAATTTCTATCTATTTCGAATGAACGTACACATTAGTATTATGTTCATTCATCTCATTGCCATTGACTTGATTTTAATTTGTTATGTTATCGATATATATTTCAATTGTCATCAGTGTCAATTGGGATTGAATTGCATCCTTCGCGGACCGTGTCTATAAGCATGTTTCCTTTTGATGCTTGATAGTACATTCAAGGGACGAGTAACAGGTTATGATTTTCGTCACATCAATGAATTGTTTATGAAAGATATCCTATAATACAGCCAGTTACGCTACACTGGTATTGCTTCCATGACCAAAACATAGCTTGCATAGAAAAATTGTATGGTATAATTCTGTCTTTCTCACGCTTTTATGCAATGTCATTTTTGAATATTGTTGACTTTTTTTTTAACACAGTATTTCCAACAACGCCGGCATGTGCGGTTTTCAGTTGCCCTACTAAGACCCATAATAAATCTAAAGGCACTACAATCCATGTATTCCCGAGGAATATAGATCAAATAAGAGAATGGGTCATATATTGCAGATTTGCGCTGGAAGAGTTTATAGAGCCCGTACAGTCTTGGAGTACACAAGGGGTGATCGATACCGCATCTGCAGCCTGCACTTTGCCGCAAATATGTACAACTAATCCAAGTACACAAAGAAGCATCAACTCAGAACGTCTCGTATATTGCTCCCAAATGCAATTCCGACTCTATTCATGCACAGGCCATCTCAGGTGAGTCATGGTTCCTGATTTAGCTGTGGACCTTGAGGTAGTGAACAGGTAACTAAATGGACGGATTGGTGATTTAGGTGTAAATGTCCCTTATAATAATTCTCCTCTTCACACAAGTGTATTGCTTTATAACTAAACCCCATTTAGCTAAACAACGGTCATTGGTTTTAGGAGCATCATAGAAAATGATTTATGGGCACAGATAACTATGGTATAGTGCCCTTAGAAATAAGCATAATATTTTCATAATCTGTCTCTTTACATGCCAATTTTTTAAGATTAGCATTTCTAAATCAAATAATATTTTCCCTTTCCAACTCCATGACTATGCACTGAATATGAAGGAGCAAGATTCTGTATCCATGTCTTGCCTGGAGTCAACAACAACTTTGAGCGCATATCAGGCAGTCTTATTTAGCTATTCAGTTCCGGAAATGTTTTATGCACAGAATTTGAGATAATTTGATGATATTTACGTATCGTGTCGTTGGTTTACACAATGTTTCATTCATGTTTTTTTTATTGATATGTCCCATTGTCTGTGTCACATTGAGTGTGTTCAATTTCAATTTTTTCATCCATACTAAAACAAGTACTCTTACAGGGAGAAGCTGAAGCTTCGACTACAATTACATCATCCCTCGTAGTTGATCCAGACCCAGAGGTATGCGTACCGACAGTTCTATCGAATGAAAGAAAGTAGGTCCTAGATCTGATGCTATTAGACAGTGACATTATTATAAACTCGCAGTTTTTGCAAATAGCTTGAGTCCAACATTTCAATCAGTGTGCTTTGCACAGTCATCTTTGATCTAGTAAACGAACCAACAATCTGGTGGAAATCTAAATGTATTTTTTAAATGACGTACACGATGTACGATTGTATCTGTGTAAGCCATATGTGCGATTGAATAATTTGATTTCTAATCCGAATGAGTTATTTTGAATGGATATTCTTTTCTAGGGATATATACATGATATAGAAGAGGAGGCACGTGGATCTGAGTCGGTGGACCAGCTTGCTGTTGCTGTCATTACAGTAAAGAAGGTGGTTTCACAGAAAAGCAAGAAAGATATGGTAATTTGCAAACAATTTCATTTTTAAACACAGTGTATTGTGCTGGTGCCTTCATAACATGCTTTTTTAATGTAAATTGTCCAATACTGTATGTTGGATTTACATTGAACATCTTTTTTTACCTGTCTTCTAGTTGCCAGATGGTGTACGAAGTATGCAGACACTGACAGCTACAGAATTCACAGATGCTGCTTGCCAAACTGTTTTCATCATGGAGGAACTATTAGAGGCGCAGCATGTTCAAATTAATAAGCAGACTCGAGCTGCTTTTGCCCAATGGCCAGAATATTAATTTAATGTGACCAGCGAAACAAGCAAAGAACTGTTGGACCATTGCTACAATGCGACTGCTCCACCAGATGAAGATAAAACTAAATGTAATGAAGATGCTTTTTAATTAGTCGCAGACCACTTGACACAAACGACACCTGCCAAAATAGGGCCACCCAAAAACCAATCGATATTGATGTTTTCTCTGATTCATGATCAAGTAACAGACGCTGAAATGACAGACTAAAGCATCAATAGAATTGACAGAGGAACTAGGCAAAGATCTCGAATACAGTATGTCCAGTTTGGCTGATATGCCAACCACAATTCAGTCAGAAACAACAATAATGCAGTATGATAGTCTAATAAAGGAGCCCAAATACATAGTAATCGACAGCAGCTTGATGGAGATTATAATGATGCTGAAATGTGTGCATTCAGAGAGAGGGGAAGTATGTGGGAAGCCATTGGTGAATGTGACTCGTGTATCACAAGGCAGTAACCTCAAAATACATGCCACCTGTGAAATGCTCCATGAAAAATGTTCATGGTCCGCACAACCGATGCTGGGGAAACTGCCAGCTGGGAATCTAGTGTGTGCAGCAGTTTTACTTTTCAGTGGCTCTAGTTTGATAAAGTTGTCCAGTTTCTGGCAATTTGTGGGACTCCATTTAATTTCTGAAACACGGTAATACAAATTAACAACATCAATATCTATTACCTGCCATTAGTGAAGCATGGAAAATTGAACAATTGTCTATTCAAAGTACATTCTGTGAAAAACAGTTCAGGCTAGACAGCCCCGGATTTTCAGCAAAGTACTGCACATACCACTTTCAGGACATGGAAACAAAAAAAAATGGTGAGTTTGGGGGTCGTGCAGGTGTCCGGATGTAAATACTGAGTGGCCATGGAGAAACCTGGTTTTATAAAATCACTGGAAGATCTCGAATCGAGGGGAATGCAAAATCGACCTCAGCCACAGACTGACACGTTTCAATAGCCAATACAATGAGAGCTCAGTTTCCAAATATTCGCCATCAATTGGATGTATGGCACGTTGTCAAATCCCTCAAAATAAATCTCAGCTTCAGGGAAAAAAAAGGTTCTGAAAATATTTTACAGTGGCCCCAGTCTTTCAGCAACCATCTTTGGTGGAGCTCCAAAGCTTGTGATGGGTCTGTGGAAATTCTACTACAAAAATGGCTGTCACTAATGAACCACTGTTCCAACTTTCATTCTTGGACAGAAAACCAACATTTCCACCAATGTGCACATGGCCCTTTGTCGCCGAAGCAGGAACGGAAGAAGTGGTCGATTCCATCTTCACCTCCACACAAAGCCCTTGAGAAGATTGTGTTTGATAAAACTATCTAGAGATCTGAAGGGAATCTCAGAATTCTGCCACACAGGAGATTTGGAGGTGTTCCACAATATGTGTCTAAAGTACAGGCCAAAGAGATTGCATTTCGGCATAGACGGAATGAAATATAGGACATTACTAGCAGTATAAGCGCATAACGAGAATGTAGGCCGTGAACAATCGAGGACTGCAGGAAACTTTGGGATGCTTCGCTACATTATGGCCTTTACGAAAAGAAGCAACAAATGGGTGGTCAAGCCAATATATTAGGAAATGGAATTCGATTTTGTGAAAGATCTTATTATGATTGTCTTGGAGATACATACTCACGGAATCGTGCACGATTTTGTTCCGAGGACACATACGTTGCCAACGTGCCCTGTCCACCTAAAGCAGAGCTTGTGCAACAGTTCACTTCCTGGTACAAATGGCTACCATCTGTTTTTTTGATCAAGCATGTTTTCATGAAGTGTCCAAATAAAGCATCCAATTTGTATTTTGAAATCGATCCTCTGTCTATTTTTTTCAACAAGTACCATTTTTACGAATGCCATATAGTGTTACGCTGTGCTTTCACACTTCCCAGTTTTGTCGAGCTACTGTGGTACCTTCACTGATCATAGGAAGGCCAGATGGATAAGAGTATGAAAGCAACTTTGGGGTTCCGCAGTTGCCTTACCAAGCAGTTGCCCAAATAGCTGAACTACTGACTGTGAGCAAAACAGCACATAAAAAAAGTGGGTTGTTGGTGAGAAATAGAAGCACTCTGACCAATATATTCACGGGGGCATGTGTTGGGGTCGTTGCTAATGTAAGGAAGGAGTAGGTCGGTTGAGCCCCCAGCCCACATACATTATACGCGAAAGTGACATCCTGCTACTGCACTCAAAAGGGGCACGTCCTTTGCCCTTCTGCTGCCATGGGGAAGAGGGCCCTGACATAAGCAGAGGTGGGGCTGTTGCTAGACACATGGACTCCATTTTGTGTACCCTCGACTCCAACTTTGGAGTAGGCCGCATTATGTCAAGGGAGGGGTGTATGATAAGGTTCACTAATCAAAAACTGGTCTAAGGAACATGTAATTTCAGAATATGAAAAATCGTTGATCTGAACAGAGTCTGCGTTACGGTCTGCGTTACACCAAGAGAATGGAAATGCCGAACATAATGTAAGTTTGTTCTGTGTGGCATATTGCAATGAAACGCAAGTACAACCTTTGTGTGTACTGGTCTTTCTACCGGGCACATGGGCAGTCCAGCATCGAGAGGTATGTAGACCACCAATCGGTTCCCCCAGGGTCAACGCTAATATTTAATTAAAATGCTGTCTATTTGTTCCTCCATTTGTAGCGTAAGCTTCCGCATCCCATTTCGAGCTGAACATACTCCATAGCACTATCCTCCATTATCCTGTCCACTTTGTTTTCTATGTTTTCCCATTGTTTCACATCTGTGTTCATCTTTAGCTTCAACACGGGGCTGAATTAATGTGTAAAATGATGAATTGTAATAAAGACCGGCTACTGAGAAACAATTCTGTTATGTTTTCAAAACAGATACATCCTGCCTTTCTGCGATTGTCATCGATTCCAGATACCAACTGGCGGGGTTTTCAACCGGCAGCTGCAGATACACATCAACAGCTGGGGATATCAATGACTCTTTTGGGACTATTGCCACGGCCCGATATGCCCTTACGTGGTACCAGCAATTAGGAGCAACCTAACATCATTTACAGTGGCCTAGCGCCAAGCTGATGCACCAGCCTTGCAATTCACGGTGCGTCCAAAGTGCTTCTTTTACCCAAAAGGAACACTGCGTGACTCATGATAAACATTTGCGGTTCGAGAGCGAAGAAAAAAATTACCCATTTGATTGAATAAGGCAATCGCCGGATGTTCTCGGAGCGCTTATTTTGAAATAAAAGTACTTTACAAATTGTACAGTCTTGCTATTTCCTTTTAAAGTATAGTTTTATATTCCGAATTGTGACGCGCTGGGTTGTGAGATGTGTGTTGATTTCCGGGTTTTGCGTCACATCACATAGTGTAACGCTCACCTGATTCCCGCAGAGGCGCCGGTCTTGACTGGGCGAATACCGTATCTTCAAAGGTGATGTGTAACACACGGTTGGCTCTTTGGGCTGGACCTCTGTGCACTGTATGTCTGACTCGAAGAGTAAGATGTCTGCAGATAGAAAATATGGGATTAATGAACTGGGGTTATTGGGTGTCTCTCTCTTCATCCCCTTCTCTTCTCCTGTAGAACCCCAAAGGTTAACGCTCTCACCTTAGGTAAGTGAACGCCGAGCTCTCCATCTGCCTCGGGGCAGGGTGCCGTAACCAGTTTCTTCACTGGATAAGGGTGCAGGCCTCTTGACCTCAGAGGACTGCTGTCTGTCGTTTACTGCACGAACGGTAAGTTCCGAGTATTTCAAATGTCTTTAAAAGTCTTTTGTAATGATGTCTCTTGTTTTGCAGGGTTCCGGCGATGGCGGATGACGGGCTGAAGTGAGTTGAGGATGGAACCCGTGTGAGGAATAGAAGCGCCTGGAAGCATGTAAGTAAGCGCTCGTTGCCTGCTTCACGATGCGAACTAACTGTCCTTTTATCTTGCAGGTACAAGTTCGGAGCTGCTGAAGGGTGCCGGAATACCCACTGGGTTCGGCGTGGGAAGGAGTAATGGCACGTGAGTAATAAAGTTACCCAATGTCTTTAAACGCACCTTCTTTTGTCTTTCAGATGCGGGATGCAGCGCCGAAGGCCTCCGGAGCGTGCGAAGAGTTGGTAAGCTTTTGTCTTTCAGATGCCGGAATGCAGTGCGAAGACCTCCAGAGCACGCAAAGAGTAGGTAAGCCTTTGTCTTTCAGATGCCGGAATGCAGCGCGAGGCATTGGTGACAGCCGATGGACCAGGTAAGAGAAGCGCTGTCACTGAAGACCGTAATGCTAACCTGTTCTTTCTTGTCTTTATAGGTGTTGCTGAAGACTGGATTCAGGATGGTAAGCCTTTTTCCCTTAGGCCCAGGATCAGATGCAGAAGACACGATGAGCGTTCTGCTGCAGAGGATGCAGAATAACGGAAAGCAAGATTCATCCATCGGGTGTGGTTTAAATAGCCTCCTGTGGTGCTTAGGTGTCTCCTTCCACAGCCTCGCCTAGGTAAGAAAAGAGTTCCTGCTTTCCAGAAGAGTTCCAGTGTTCTGAACCTAGGGAGTGGCTCCTGCCCCACCCAACAGGAAAAGTAGTCCTAAACAGAAGAGGATTAGAGGCTCAACTGGCAGGTAAGTAAGCAGCATGGTCTGCTGCAGGTAAGTCCACCCAAGCATTATGACCCCGGCGCTTCCAGCGCTGGGACTGGGCATATTTATGAGCCTGGTGCCACTGGCGCCAGGACAGGGTCCAAAAGGTCCCAATTGGGACTGGTTGGCACTCGGAACCTGGGTTATGGGTCTGCTTCCAAGGGAGTTGGGTAAGTCCTGACCTTTTGGAAGCAGAGATCATGACACATAGGTGATGACTGGACGCGTTTGGCTATGCTGCCCAGTAACGTCCTGGAGATAGGGTGAGAATATCACTAGGTTTGGTGAGGTCAGCCTCAGGGGCAGGGCATATGAATTAGTGCCGCCAGGGCAGTCCTGCTTGGGTGATGTGGCAACGGATAAGATTATCACAAGATGGCCGTGGCCTGCTACTCGATTTCGCATGTGTACAAAAGAGGAAAACTATGGTAAGGTGCATAGGAAATGTTTGTACGATCCATCAACGTATGCTTAAAAACACATGCCTGAACCCTGGGGACAATAATATTTCTGAACGCACTATTCCTTTAAGGTCTTGAGAAAGAAGCCAGGTTATGAGACATTTGCAGAATGTCCAGAATGACAGTTCCTCTCTTAGTGATAGTGGTAGGGTACTTCGGTATACCTAAAGGGCAAAATGAAACCATACATCCCCTCCAGACAACTTAGGTCAAGTATAGATAACAGGCTGCTGGTACAAAGCACAAAGAAAATAAATGAGAGGCTTGGGTCGAGTCTTCTATACACTCTCAGCCCAAGGTTGGAACGCCCTTGGTTTGGAGAATCATTGTGAGAAGCATCCAGGCACATGTTGGCAAGGCATTTGTGGGTTATGGAGAGTGTCAAACAGAATACGCTCACGAATGGGTAGCCAATATAGGTTTCTTCTGGCTGGAGAAATTTTGTCTTTTCTCTGGATGTTTAGGGCAGTTCTTTGCGCCTTGTTCTGTATGATCTGTAGCTTTTTGATATTACCGGTAGTGGTTTCGGCTAACAGCACATTACAGTAGGCTAATCTGGAGACAGAGTGCTCTTGCAATTGTGACACAGTTCTCTGTGGAGACGAAAGGTCTGCTGGCGTTAATCAGTTTATTGGTATATGCTGCAGTGCAGGCCATTGCATTTACTTGTCTATTTAGGGATAGTGAGGCGTCCAAATACACACCCAGAGTTTTAACTTCTTTGGACACTGGGATGGTGATGCCATCAATAATGAAGGATTTTTATGCTCCATCTAATTTATTTAGTAGTGGTTGCGATCCGATCAAGAGAAGCTTGGTCTTGTCGTCTTTCAAGCACAGCGAGTGTAAGGCCATCCAAGCCTGAATAGTTTGGTAAGCCATACCCAGAGTATGGAGTCGGTGTTGTAGGAGCCTGATCTGGTTATCGTCTGCATAGTTAGTGTAGGAGATACCCAAGCAGTCGAGGAGGTTCAAAGAGTGGTTTAGTGAAGATATTGTATAACATTGGAGAGATGCATGAACCTTGGTGAACTCTGCGCCGAGGCGTAGAACACACTCATCGTTCTGTTTAATGGGAAGGATTAGATCCAAGCTGTAGCTTATGGAGAGAAGTGGCCGGCCGATGAAAGGTGTTGGCAGAAGATTGTGATCTACCAAGTCAAAGGCTGCTGAGAAGTCAAATAGAAGGAGAAGGGCGAGTTTGCCTTTGTCTTTGAACTCTTCTATTTGGATCTTTAGGTCTATGAGAGCAGATTCGGTGCTGTGGACAGGGCGGAACACGGATTGGCGTAGCCCGAGAAGGTTGAAAGATTCCAAGTGCTTTTTGATTTGTACATAAGCTGCTCTATCCAGGATTTTGAGTAGGGAAGGCATGGTCATGATTGGGCGGTAACTGGTAGGTGTGTTGAGGTTGATGGTGGGCTTCTCGAGGCGCTTGTAGTACCCAATCATCTTGTAGACTCGAGGACACTATGCTGGAGGCAAATGAGGCATTGATGAGTGAGGAGACGAAAGGCACCAGCTCTGGTGTGCAGCCTGATGACTTGGGCTGGGCAAATGTCACCTTGCCATCTGGAAGGTTTTAGACCTTTGATGAGTTTGATTACCTCCAGTTCAGTGACACGGTTGAACTCAAACTGCTGGAAGTGAGAGGTGATTGAGGAAGGTTGTGTGTCAAGTAGGGCCTTCTGGGGAGAGGAGTCTGTTTTTATTAGCTAAGATTTTTAGTTGGAGTCTTGGCTAGCAGGGCATGTTCTTTGTTGGAACACCTAATGCGAATGCAAGTCTCTGGAGGATAGCTCAGGGAACAACACGCTTGCCTTGGAAGCAAGACGGCGCAGAGCAACAGAGGTTTGATCCCCGGGTCCACGCTTAGAAACCTTTGGATATTAAGCGCGTTATAAATAACCAATTACAAGAGCGTTATGGTCCAATGGGTCATTAAAACCTAGGTTTATTTTGTATTTATTTATTTCCATTTGTAAAGCGCACATCGGCCCTTAAGCATCGTGGCGTTGTTGCAGAAAACTTACTTGTTGCATTTGTAGTACTAAGAAATGACAGTGCAGATATTTGATTAAAGGTAGCAATACACAGTAAAGGTAAGTTTAAAAAAACATACAGTAAGTCCCTTGGTTACATTGGACCAGTGTGAGGAATTAGGAAAGCTGAGAGTTAATTAAACGGTTTGATTTTAAGAACTTTGTGGTTTATGTTGCCAAGAAGCACAATTCGAGGATGATTTGACGTCCGTTGAGAGGAGTTGCTAGATATCCTCCTCAAAGGAAAGTTCAGGTTCCAGAGGGCCTATACATTAGATGTAGGGTCCAAGTGTTAATGGGGAGAGGGTCAATTTAGTGGACATCAGTTCCTCCGATTATAAGGTTTGGATATTTATTTCTCTGAGGGACAGGGAATGTTTGACGATTCCTACTTCCCCCTCCTTTGGCATCTAGTCTGTCCTTTATGAAGATGGTGTAGGTGTCCGCTATGGCGTGGGAGAGGACAGACCCTGCTGCTGCGTGTAGCCAGGTTTCTGTGATGGCTAATAAATCAAGGTTGTTACTGGATATTAGGTCTGTGATATAGAGTGAGTGAGCTATTAGTGATTTGGCATTGATCTGGGCTCCTTTGAGCAGTCTTGGTGAGTGCTGGTCAGGAGTTGCTGGGTTATTATTTAAAGGTGTCGTCATGGGTGAGTCGGGTACAATTATGGTGGCTACCATGCTAGGGCAATCAAGTGCCAATAGTGATACTGCGAGGTTGCAACAATCTGGCACATTTACATGGGCTAACATGGTATGGCAATCGGGCACCAATGGAGATGCTGTAGAACTAGAATAATCTGGCACATTTACATGGGCTAACATGGTATGACAATCGGGCACCAATAGTGATGCTGCCGATTTAGAGCAATCAGACACATTGGTATTGTCAAGGAGGATCGCGTTCATATATTTTAAGCGGTTCAGAGGCATTCTGTTTAATATGGGTACAAGCAGCGCTTGCAAGGTGTAGCTTGCATTTGCAGAGATCATGATGAACAGGGGTGCAGAGGCTCATGTCTGAGCATCGCCGTGTAAGTCTTTGTGGAGGTGAGAAGTGTGAGGTGTGGATACAAGTAATCATAGAACAGAGAGTGGCACCAAGGCTTTTGGGCAATTACTTGGGGCTGATGGCTAACAGAAAGGTGTGACTAAAGAAGGTAATGGGGAAATAATTGCTTGTGAAGTGGACACAACCTGTGGTGCCAAAGACTGCAGAAGCCAGAAAGAAGTGAGCCCTGTGGGCAGAAGCAGGTTGTCATTGCGGCAGACAGACTGAGGCGGCAAAGAGGCTGCCCCTTTGAGAAATTTAAAAGGAAGAGTTCCTTGCTTACATTAAGAGGTTGAAGTCTTAAGTATTGAGCTGTGGTAGTAGTATTTAAACTGTGGTGGTATAATAAGTTGTCAGCAGATGTAACATTGAAGTGGTCTGAAGCCATAACGTACTCTGGGACAAAGGTGACTGTTCTCATAATACCAACAGTAGAAGTGTGGTTCTTGAAGTGGAAGCAGCAGTACGAAGAAAACATCCTGACAAATATACCAATGTAAAGTTGTAAATAACAAAGTCCTAACTGTTGATTAAGAACTGTCTTGTTGGTGACAGTGGGGGATATTACACCTTCTTTTGAACTGTGGCAAACTATTTTGAAGAAGCAATTTATCATAACCAGGATTACCATTGGTGCCATTTCTTTACTGGAAGTTGGAAGTGGATCTTACAACCAGGAACAAACATTTCTTACCAGTGGTTTTCTGTTGGATTAACTTTTTTCCTTTGACTTGGAACTATTAAAAGCTGGTTCAAAAACTTTTTTTCCTTTGTTGAAAGTTTTGGGTTGACTTTGAATCCTGGAGAAGCAACCTTACCCGGGACAGGAGAAGGCCATTCAGATAGTGTACCAATATTTTTTATTATATTGTGTTGCTATATTTTTTCTATATACGTTGGCTGTTTAGCGTGAGGGCCAGTTATCGCATGCTAGAGAGCGTTCCCTTATAGACTAGGCAGGGAATTCCTCTGTAGAGTAGGGTAAGCAAGGTATTTTCTGAATATAATAAAATTGCATATTTTGAGAAATCTACAAGCAGTTGTCCGCCTCGCATTACCCACCTCTCGCAGTGCTCAGCTGGCTGGGGAGTAGGGTGCCATGTGCAGCTATTGATTTCCACAAGCCACCTGCTTGGGTAGAATCGAGTAACCTAATGTGATTATTCATGCAACGCGTAGCCTGGGTCACATGGACATCTTTTTAAGAAGTGATCACAAAGACAGTTGTGTGGCAAACGAGTGATTGGAGAAATGTGTTAGGAGATCGAGATGGGGTGGGATACAGTCTCAGACAGTTGCAGTTTCATATCAGGGGGAATGCCGGTACAAACAACCTGGATTCAAAGGGGTGTGGGGGGGTTCTGTGGCCCAAGTAGGGACTGAGCATGGCTGGGGCACAAATAACTAGATTAACCAAGAATAGCAGAAGTTATTAGATTGATGACAGGACATAAAGGGGTCTTCATAGTAAGATTAAGCACAGGTGGTGTACTTGCTGCCGAGATACAAGATAAATACTGTTATGCTGCAAAAAACTCTTGTTTAAAGAGCAGCATGCTAGATTTGAGGCTTGTTATCGCAAGGATGAATAAGTCAACTGCTTCACAGCAGGAGCCGGGGGAGGGATTACCTGGATCCACACGTCCCTTGATTTGGGGCAAGAGAAGCGGATTGTATTATCTTCAGAGCAGAGTCTTCTGTACGTTTTACTTAATGCTTTATTATGATGCACATACAGCATGTAGTGCAGCAGGTAGGGAGGCCCCCAACTGAGACTGTCCTCTGCTACACACTCTTAGTTTCCAACTGTTCTCCTTACCAACAGCACATTCTAACAGCCCCACAGTTCTAGAAGGCAACATTTATAGTATTATTCAACTATATACAACTTTGTACAATCGCATGAATTGCTATGCAGAACACATGCCGTGTGATAGAGGTAGACGGGAACACTTCAAGGACCCATTTCAGGGGAATAGGTTCTGGCAAAGAATGTATATTGGCTATATAGGGAATCATGTGCTTTATGGGGATGTGCTCCAAGTAAGCCATGACTACACTGGTCCACCACTTGTCCTGGACACTGTAGGAAATATCGCCGAGAGTAGAACAGCCATGTCCATAAGGAGTTACAGACTATTACAGTCAAACACATGGAAGCTGTGGAATTCCAACACAAGACTTCACTTTACATGATATATCCACAATGATTGCCCCGATATTGATTAGTGAAGTAGCCTGAAGTGTGGTACAAACATGCTAGATTCTCCAGTGGTGTTAGACTATGCAAGTGTGGGGTAGAGCAGGTACCGGGGATTCAAGATGGACGCTTTGTTGGCTATACACTGTCTCACCAGAACTTAGATGCCTAAAAATAAATAAGAGAAAGGCAGAGAGAGGTGTTGGCTTCAATGCCCCTCGACTGATAATAAAAGCACCTGGAAATCTGACGAAAAAGTCTATAAGGATGGAATTACAGAGGCGAAAAATAACTTTTTCAACCAACAAATCTCAGACGCTAACAAACCTACAAAGATTGTTTGACATAATAAAGCTCATTCAACAACCCAAAGTCCAGTTAACTTTTATTCCCTCGAACGAGGACTGCACCAGAATACAGCCTGCATTCCATGACAAAATACTCAGCGCTAGGGACAAAATTCTAAGTGAAATCTCAGCTAAATTAAGCACTGTCCTTCAGGGATTGCTGTCTCCTCCTCTCCAATGTTCAGCGCCCCCTCATGATTGCACCTTGCTTAGTTTCAAGGATGTACCCAACCTTGACTTAATAGCCAATCTGTGTACTATGCATCCAACGACTGGACGACGAGAATGTAATTACCCTAAACTAATCCTTGATAATAAGGATACCTTTGTCCCATTCTTGGCCTGATTTGTCAATGCCTCCTTTTGCGCACATGCAGTTCCTGTTGACATTAAAAATGTCACAGTCAATCGCCTTTTAAAAAAAATCTGGATTGGACCCAAAGGACCCTGCCAATTTAGGACCCAACATCACCTATATCTTTTTCTTGAAAATACTGGACAAAGAAGCAATTCGTCAGATTCAATCTTTCGCAGAGACTATGAACATTCTCCATCCCAGGCAATCAGGCTTACACACTGCTCGTAGCACTGAAACTGTCCTCGATCTTCAGAGCCATGTGCTTAGCATTATAGACCATGGTAAACCCGGCCTTTTGGTACTAATGGACTTATCGGCTGCGTTAGATTTACTAGACCACAAACGTCTCGTACAGACACTTAGGGACACCTGTCATTTTTCTGCCTTAACTAGTAAGTGGATACTATCCTTCTTGACTGGCAGAAAATCCAAGGTTTGCTGGAAGAAGGCTACCTCAGACCCCATTCTCAACATTGTGCGGTGCCCCAGGGCGCATGTATGTCTCCCATACTGTTCAATCTATACATCCTTTCTCTTTGCAGCCTCCTAGAAAACTCTGGAGTCTTTTGGACCAATTACATTGACACCCAGCTGGTCCTGGAGCTCTCGTGGGATTATGCCAAGGATAACCTAGTACTCCAAAACATCTACTCTCAAATAGATTCCTGGATGGTGGACAACTGGATGTGTCTCAATAAGGGCAAGGCCAAGCTTCTTACCTTTGGCTCATTACAAGCCAGGACTAAACTCCCTAACTGCTATCAGTCATTCCCCATCCAGGACTGCTGCATTTCAGTTAGAGAGTTAAAGCCAAAACACTTGGTGTACAAACTGATTGTGCAACGAGTGCCGAAGCCCATGTGAACCTAGTAACCAAACACTGCTCATACCAGCTCAAGCTTCTTAGAAATATCCACCCTTATCTTAACGAGGAAAACTCAGCCTCCATTGCTAGGGCTGCTATTGTGTCAAGATTAGACTACTGCAATGCGCTCTTAGTTGGCGCGGATAAAGCATTCAACGCCTACAGATCGTTCACAATAATGCGGTGCGGATTGTCAATAAAGTCCCGAGAAGGTGTCATATCTCAAACCACTGCAGGGAATTGCACTGGCTACTGGTCATGGCTAGATGTCAATTCAAGGCAGAATCTCTGCTCCACAAGTGTCTATATGGGAAGGCACTCATACCTGAAGTCAACAACTTCATGGTACACATCACTACCCTCACTGAGATCTACCAACACCAATCTGGTTTCCCGCTCCCGCTTTAAGAAATCAAAAGGGTTGGACAGATAATTTGCTAACTGCACCTCCAAGATCTGGAATGACCTCCCGCCGACTCTGATCAGTCTCCAACCTACTTTCTTTTAAGAAATTGCTGAAAATTGCTCTCTTTGATTAAATCCTCCTAATTGACCTTGTATCCTTCACCACTGTCCCGTTCTCCGTCCTCTCTTTTGGCCTGTGTGTCTGTGTGCGCCCCGATGCCTGCGGGCTCTGGAACATTATAAACAAATAAATAGAAAATACAAATAAATACGCTGACACTCCCTCCCAAGAAAGATGCAGGGGATAGTAAGGTGGACACAAGTCATGTGAGATGGGTTTAACGTTTTTTAAAGTTTTCTAAAGGAGAATGTGTCTTTGAACAGAGGATAGAGTCTGAAACCAACAGTGAATGAACTTGGTCTGCTGAAAGTACAGCTAACGGAGCTTAAGGGAAGCTGTGAAAGGGAGCGCAGGGATAAGTCTCCAGCAACGATTTGAATTCTTAAAATAGTGTTTGATAAGGCTCCCGATAGAGGTTCGAGTCAGGTGCTGGAAATCACTAGCGAGGTGCTCTATGCAAAGAGAGGCTGGGCAGAGTGATAGCATGGATTACATAACAGGAAGAGTTTAAGTAAGACATCCTAAACATCCAGATAATGGGAAGCATGGTATACAAGAGTTGTCAAGGTTCATTTATGAGAAGCTATACCACCAAAAAGTTTCCCAAACGACAAGATTAACTAGTGCCAATGGACGAGCAGGTGGCAGAGAATCCTAAAGATCCCAATAATGATTGAGAAGATACATTTGGTGATCCAGAAACTGAGCCCGGTGGGAAGGCCCCTGGGCTGGTTGTAGAATTGTATACTTTTCATGGATAGCTCCCAAACTGCTAAAAGGGCATTTGAGAGGTCAGAGAGTTGGGGTGACTGCCTAGTTCAAAGGAGCGAGCCAGTACATTGGTGCAGCTCAAAACAAACAGGGATCCTACGAGATGTGGTTTGTATAGGTCTTTAGTCCATGTATGCACATAAACAGCTACTGGCCAAAGTTATTGCCAACAGGATTCAGTCCCCTGTCAAACATTTACATTTCCTGGAACAGGAACGTTCATAGCAGGTCATCCCTGCTCCTGTAACCTTCAACGGCGGACAAATGTCCAGGCAGCAAACCGAGAGCAAAGGGGTTTTGGCAATGAACGTCAAGAAAGCATTGTAAACAGTGTCCTGTGGCTACCTCATGGGTCCCCTCAGAAAAGGTGGGGTTTTGAAAATATCTGATAAGCCTGAAGGAGCTACCATATCCTCAGCCCTAAGAATTGATTAAGACTAATGGTATGACATTACAGACATTTAACCTACAGAGAGACATAAGGTAGGGTTACTGGCCGTCTGCTCTTTGCTCTAAAACTGATGGCCAGGATTATCCAGGGGGTACTGGCAGGGTAGGGGTAGGGTGTGGTAAATTAAGGCATTGCATCTACTAACACACTGTATATTGACGACAAAATGCCACAAGTCAGGTGACCTAGAGAGAATCTTGCCAACATCCTGCGGAGTGTTGAACAATTTGGGGAGGTATCAGGACTTTGAATTACTTGGGACCAATCTGAGATTTGTTTTCGGCTAAACCCGAATGTTTAACACCAGCCACAAGATGTCAAACAATGGGCAGTGTCGAACCAGGAGTCGGAGGAGTTAATGACATTTTCAAAGGTTTTGTTAAAATTAAAAGAAAAATGAATAACTATGCCTATCGGTAGGAGCGAAGTTTCCTACCTAATAAACTAAAGCAAAGGGTGCACGTTAGAAGTCCAAAATAAAAGGTCTGGATCCTAACTAAATAACTGGCCCTACCACTTTAGAAAGCCAAACAAAAAAGGAGACCAGGACCAGGCCTCTGCCTAGGACTTCTGCCTGGCACAAACCTTGGATTCCTTCGCCAAGCAGGTTTTTAGAACGCTTTTCAATCCTCAAGTCTTTTATCCCAGGAAACAGGATTCTTAACAGTTTCACAAAGTTCCAAAAGAGTTCTTGGGAAGGTTTATCACAATTTTCTTAAAGTTCAATACTTCCATAGAATAGAGTTCTCAAGCCTCTCCATGGGCTATATATGTTAGATTCTCAAGTCTTGGTTTTCTTCGTCTTATGCACAACACATTTTCTTTTATGGGACTACACCATTTCTCCTTTGGTGACTGACAGTATTACCTTGTCTTACTCTTACAGTTTTGAAACCTTCAGGTTCGCTCTCCTCTCCATTCTGGGAGTTCAGACTTCTTGGATTTCTTAGGCCAACAGATGAGACGGTTGCTGCTCTGTGCCTACCAGCCATGGCTTCTCAGGCAGTCAGGCCACCAGTCTTCTGGTATCTTACAAGCGTTTGGAACACATTTGGAACACATGTTTGGAACACATGGGGCAGCAGTGATGAGGTCCAATATGCTAGGATGGAGAACGAAGGTAACCCATAAATATCTCGCCTAGACATTTCAGGCAACTTAGTGGGCTGACTAAGGAACCACACCTTCAGAAACTGTTGAGGACATGAAAACATGCCCTTATGCAAGAGACTAGAGGGAAGCCACTCAGTAAGATTTTACCAGAAAAGGAATGGCTT